>NC_141991.1:56591116-57282366 GCF_049901715.1 Pseudonaja textilis | reverse complement strand
AAATTTCTCTCTCCGTTTCCCTAGAAGGTAAACCGTGCCACATGGAGGTTGACACAGGGTCCGCGCTCTCAATAATCTCGTGGAACACCCTCAAGAGACTCCACCCCAGCCTATCTACTACCCGGCTTCAGAGATGCCAGTTCGGTCTGAAGGACTACCAGGGGAAGGCCATTCCCGTGATCGGCAGAGGCAAGTTCTTTGTCAGTTTTAGAGCTTTTAAAGGCCACCTACCTCTAGTGGTAGTTAACGGCAACCTACCCACCTTATTGGGGCTCGATTGGTTTCCCCACCTCGGCCTAGGGTTAACAGGAGTCCATGCTGTCTCAACCTCAGACACTGACTCCTTATTTGCTGACTACGCAGATGTGTTCAGCGAGGAGCTGGGGTGTTATAATGGAACCCCCATCTCGTTCACCGTTGACCCCAGGCAGCCCCAATCAGATTAAAACCACGTAGAGTTCCATTTGCTATTCGGCCAAAACTAGACGCTGAATTGGATAAACTACTAAAACAAGGGGTCATTGAGCCAACAGATTTCGCCAAGTGGGAGACGCCCATTGTCACACCCCTAAAAAAAGATGGTAGCCTGAGAATTTGCTCGGACTACAAGACAACAATCAATAAATATTTACAAGTTAGCGCCTATCCCGTGTGCCCGTCATTCAGCATTTATTGCATACATTCGAACCGGGCAGTATTTTTGCTAAAGTGGACATGTCTCAAGCATATCAACAGTTCCCTGTTGATGACCAAACAGCGGAACTTCAGACCATCGTCACTCACAGGGGTGCCTTCCGATGCAAGCATCTCCAATTTGGCGTAAGTGTTGCCCCCGGCATTTTTCAATCCCTCATGGAGCGGATTTTAAAGGGCCTCCCTGGTGTAGTACCCTACTTCGACGACATCTTGGTCTCGGCCAGGGACAGACCCCAACTCTTCCAGAGAGTGCGAGCAGTGTTAGAGAGGTTCAGACAGCATGGCCTCAAGTTAAAAAAAGAAAAATGCGCCATTGCCACTAGACAGGTGGACTTTCTGGGTTATAAAATTGACGCCTCTGGCATTCACCCCCTGGAGTCCAAGGTCAGGGCGATCCACGAAGCTCCCACACCAACCTCCAAAACGGAGCTACAAGCTTTCTTGGGACTCCTAAACTTTTATGCATCCTTCTTGCCCCATAAAGCCTCAGTAGCCGAACCCCTACACAGATTACTAGACAAAAAGTCACCGTGGCACTGGGGGCACAAAGAAGACCAGGCGTTTAACGCCGTCAAATCACTACTTACGTCAGAGGCAGTGCTCATACAATTCGACCCCAACCTTCCTTTAGTACTGGCAGCAGACGCATCCCCTTTTGGAATTGGGGCAGTCCTTAGTCACCGACTCGCCAATGGCGCCGAGGCCCCCATCGCCTTTTTCTCCAGGACGCTCTCAGCCACGGAGCGAAATTACAGCCAAATAGACAAGGAAGCCCTAGCAGCTGTTGCAGCCGTGAAAAAGTTTCACGAATTCCTTTTTGGCCACTTCTTCGAACTGGTCACCGACCATAAACCCCTCCTGGGCCTACTGGCCGGCGACAAACAGACACCTCAAGTCCTCTCCCCTCGGATGACACGGTGGACGCTTTTTCTAGCGGCCTACTCATACAAACTTATCCACCGCCTGGGCAAAACTCTATCCCACGCTGACGCACTCAGTCGCTGCCCTTACCCGCTCCGGCTGAAGACCCAGCTCCTGTCAATGCCATTTTTGAAATCACCCAGTTGGACCTGCCCATCACCGCCCTTGACATCGCCGCCAAAACCAAGGCAGACCAAACGCCGCCCAGGTGCTCGACTGGGTGAGGAGGGGTGGCCGGGAGGCAATGTTGATAACAAATTCGCACCCTTTAAGACTCGCATGCAGGAGCTGTCCAGTTTGCAGGGTTGTCTACTGTGGGGCACTCGAGTGATCATTCCGACCTCGCTGCGTGCCCGAGTCCTGGAGGCGTTGCACGAGGACACCCGGCATTGTGAGAATGAAGGCGTTGGCACGCAGCTACGTATGGTGGCCGGGTCTAGACGAGGACATTGTCAATTGGGTAAGTTCCTGCAGCATTTGCCAGGAATCCCGTCCTGCTCCCCCATCGCCACCCCTACCAGATGGGAGAGCGCCAGCGCCCTTGGTCTAGAATCCATATCGATCTGGCCGGCCCGTGCATGGAAAGATGTTCCTAGTGGTCGTGGACGCTTATTCCAAGTGGATAGACGTGGCGCAGCTATCCACGACAACCACACTAGCAATCACCAACGTGTTAACGCGCCTGTTCGTTACCCATGGACTACCCGACTCCTTGGTCTCCGATAATGGCCCACAGTTCGCATCAGTAGAATTCAGCCGTTTTGCAGCCAACCTAGGCATTCGCCACATTTTAACAGCCCCATTCCACCCTGCGAGTAATGGGTTGGCTGAAAGGGCCGTCAGGACCACCAAAGAGGCCCTCGCTAGGTTTGGCAGAGATGACTGGCACCACAAACTCTCACGGTTCCTGATGAGCCAGCACTCAACCCCCTGTGTAGTCACCAATAAGTCCCCAGCGGAACTTCTGATGGGCCGACGCCTGAGGACTGTATTGGATAGACTGCACCCACAATACTGCCCTGACTCTCCCCTCGCTTCCACTTCGGGGTTAGACATTTTATGTTACAGGAGCCGATATTCGCCAGGAATTTCGCTGGGGACCCACTTTGGATTCCGGGCGAAGTCATCGCCGTCACCGGGCCGAGATCATATAGAGTCAGGCTGGAGGACGGTCGCGTCTGGAGGAGACACATAGACCAACTCAGAAGGCGCCTCAGCAACCTCGCAAACAAGGATCCAGAGTCTCCAGTCGAAGGGGAACCGTCCCATCCACCACCCAGCCACATCGCACCCAGTGACCAGTCTGCGCCAGCGTCGCCCGGTCAGCCCAAACCCGGACAACAGCGCCCAGAGAGTTGATCAACCGGATCCAACCCACGAGAGTTTGACTCCAGAAACCAACCCGGTGGTTTCCGAGGGTGCCCAGTCCAGAGAGAGTGTTGGTGACACTATGCCAGCTCAACCGTCACAGACTGATGCCGAACAGTCAGACAATGTTCCCGAGTTGCGCCGCTCCGGGCGCCAACACAAACCCCCCATCTACCTCAAGGACTATGCGTGTTCGCATCTGGGAGGAAGGGGTGTTATGTCCTGAGGACTCAAGGAGTTCTCACTCAGGTCCACTCACTTGTGTGGGCGTTATTTCCCCCATTCCCATTGGTCAGTTCTCCCCAGCAGCCAGCTATAAAAGCAGGCTGCGGGGTCCAACTGGCTGCTGATTGCTGTGAGCCAGTTCCAGGCTTGGCAAGCACGGTCAGCCCTTTATTTGTAAATAAAGTACTGTTGCACTCATGCTCTGGTTCAGCCTCTCATTGCTCAAACTTAACAAAATGTACTTTACTTCACACAAGTATGGAATGTACCTCATAACAGAGTATCTCAAAATAAAGCTGTAAAATGGATGAAGTAAGATATCGGTACTCACTTGATATGCAGTTATATGTTTTATAGTTGTGCAAATCATCCAACATCCAATATGGCATGAATTGAATCAATCAGCATAATCTAATCACTTAGATTAGAATGACCAATTCAATTAAATAGCATGTGCTCACATGCAAAAATATACTGACTGAATCGTTATGAAAGCACATAATTAGATTATTTAATTAAATGGTGATCCATTTGAAAGATTCTGTTTGAAGGGAGTATTGATAAATTTGCTTTTGAATCAAATCTTCCAGTCAAAGCTTTGCATATTTCTATATTATTCTTAATGCCAGAGACAACATGCTATGAATATCAGTTGCTGTGATTGTTACTAAGTTATTTTTCTGTTTTAATTTTCAAAGTTCAGCTCCAGAGTCTCAGCCCATGGTGAATGAGAAATAGGTCCCCATTCCATTTGCAGCTACTAGCATTCAATCATAAAATTTAATCTTTATTTAATTTAAAATGTATAAACACAACAAGCAGAACATGTTTCCTCCAAGAATCCCTGAAGGAATGAGCAATAAAACAAAACTGAATGCATTCAAAAATGATTTAGTAGGAATATATACAAGTTTTAAAATTCCTCAGGAGAAGGACAGAATTGATAAATAAGAAATGGGTTAATCCTAAAGGATGCTATGCCAAAAAAATAAGAGGAAACTCTCCTTTCATCTACATACACTTCTACAGTTATTTGGAAACACATTGTTTTCTTAAAAGGTTCTTCGTAGCATGTTGCTCAGGAAACTCTTTTAAAAGTAGAACAACATTTATCAATAATATATTTTCTTATTTGGTGTCCTCTAGGTCAGCAGTCTCCAACATTTTTGGCTCCCTGGACCAGCAACAGCAACAGCGGCGGCAGCAGGAGAGGAGGAAATAGTTTCACACCGTTGTTCCAAAACAGACTGAACCTGACACAGAAGCCAATGAGAGCCAAACAAGAGTAATGGTCTTTCTTGGAAACTTTTATTGAAGTGGTTCAGCAAAAGGATCCCAGCTGCTAAAGGAGCTGAGACCTCAAACAACATGATATTTTATACAATTTGAATACCAGAAAGAGGGAAGTAAAAATTTCATAAAGCAGTTATACCTTTTAGGGAGTTATTCTTTGATTTTAGTCTATGCATCCTTTTGCCTCTAGAGCTTGCATAAGCCTACATGTCCTTTTCAGTTTTGGGGTAGGGTTTATCCCATTTCCTCCATTGAAAACTGACACATTATATAATCACATTTTCTAAGTTTTTACTCCCTTCTGGCAAGGGGGCATCAACCTAGATCCTGCACATGCACAAGTGAAGCTACACACACTCATCCGCTGCTTCCATGAACCGGTTCCCAAAAGGCCACAGACCGGAACCAGTCCGTAGCGCAGGGGTGGGGAGCCCTGCTCTAGGTGCATTGAGATTAAGTTCCAAAATTCCCTTGGATGACCACATTGCTAGGGAACTTGGAGTTATAGGAAGAGCAGTTTAAACACATTTTTTAAAAAAGATAGTAAAACTACTGTGCCTGTTTGATGCGAAGTAAATAAATACAGTGACTGAGCTGCATAACTGCAGCTGTCAAAGAACAAAAGGAGAAGGAACCAGAGGTCACATAAGCTGAATTTCTACTTTTTGGTCTAGACAATATTTATTTACAGCAGATCATAAACTCTTCTGACAGCAAAACTGACAGAGCCAACATCTTTCTTGCTTGTGACAAATCAATAGCAGTCCTTAAGTGTGTTGCTTCTGTCCATTTTTTACATGAAAAGTGAGCAGGTCGTACTGAAAAGATAAAACAGTGCTTAGTTCACTATGCATGGCCTGCACATATCTGAAATTGATGTTACTGAGCAAATAACATGCCTATTTTGGGGCTTGTTACACAATTATCTAAATTTTGCTGAACTCTTGGGAAATTCTCTGAAATACTGAGAACTTGAGGCTGTCTTGATAGTTAAGATGCTCAGAAGACTTCTTCACCCATTTCCCCCCAAACAACTTAAGGCTTGCAAAAGAGGAATGAATTAGAGTGGAGCCTTAAATAGAAGCAAAGTAGTGAAATTGTCTTTAAGACTAGGATTTGCTTGTTAGTGCACAGTCTGGAAAATGGGGTTGCACATGTCTTCTCTTCAGAGGCATAAGAATCTACATATCTGCGCTTCCCAATGGTAATCAACACTCCAGTTAAATAGAAATGGTTTTCCTGCTGTATAAAACATTCCCCTTAGATTTACTGCTCTCTCCATGTTTCAGAACATCAGACAGTTACAACAGGTGAGCCTACTGCAGTGACGGTATATCTATAACATGCATGTCAAAGGCGACACACCGCAACATTTTGGGTGACATGCCAGCATTAATCAACATTTTCAAGTGTATACCCCATTCTGTGCAAGAGGGTGTATGCTCTCACACAGCCTCCGAACTCTCTGGAAGTTACAAAAGAGGCCTTGTTATCGCACCACTTCTGGAGCCTCCAAAAATCATGTAAGAATGGGCTAGGATTCGGGTTTGGGTTCTGGTTAGGGTTAGAGTTAGGTAAAATGTAGTGTGCTTTAGACAGTTTTCAAAGGCTGCAGGAGGTTGAGGAAGAGCGTTCTCCAAAGGTGAGTTCAAAAATGAAGGCCTGGTGTGACCTGGAACAGCCTTGGGTAGGCCACAGGAGCATGTCAATTGAAAGAAAACATGCCTAAAAGTAAGTACTACACGCCAGAGTCTGGGGAGCACTGGACTGTGGAGGCAATGGTGCCCCATTCTTAATAAACACACAAGCACATATACACAGATGAAATAAAAAAAATCTATTGATGCTTTAACTCAAAACATTTATATCACACCATTCATTAAAAAAATATACAAAGAGGCCAGCATGAATCAATTAAAAGTGAATAAATCCCAACTGCCTAATTTCTACAAGCAGCAAAATACAAAAGTGAAAGGCTTGTTGTCTTCATAATAACACAAAATATTTTAAAATCATTTTTAGCCCTTAACTCAAAACTTGTTTTAAGAAAGAGGATTTCTCCTAAGACATGAGCTTTTATAGTATTCCCAGAAATAAACTCTGTAAATGTTCACACTAAACTTCATAATTTGAAGCATCCAACTTTGAATTAAATTTTAGGAAACATTTCTGTACAGTCTAAAATCCTGCATCAGATAAAGCTCAATTTCCATTTGTGGAGACTCTTTTTCGCACTCCATCTGAGAATATAATTTGCCTTCATGCCAGAAGGCACCAAAGAAGCTCTAAATATTGTTCAAAAGCCAGTCCTACTTTTCTGGTTCATGATGTTGTTGCTCCGTTAAGAATTCTTGGACACTTGAATGATAACTTCTATTTAGCAAATCTTCACTTGATCCAGTAAAGATTTTGCCTGGTAATAATTACAACTATTTTTATCTATGGTTATTACTTTTTTTGTCTATTTGTTTTGTTGAAGGAGCCAGGGGAAAACTGTTGGTAGATTGAAACCACTGTATTAATGACCCTAATCCACCAGATCATCAGGAACCTTCAATCACATGTTATTTGTTGAAAGAATTTCTCTTGTAACTGATTGTTGAATATTGCTCCATTTTTTTACAAAAAAAATTGATGAGGTCACCACAGATTACAAGTTCATAGGTGTCTTCCCCAATGGGGATGCAAGCACAGAATGAAGTTTATAAATCAACCAGGAATACCATATCTCTCGCTGTATTAAGAAATTGGCTGTTTCTTAAACCAACTTCAGAAACTCCAGACCAAAATTGCAATGACCTGGCAACAGGGCTGAGGTGTTGTTCAAGGTGGACTACACAGGTGGTATTCAGCAGGTTCTGACCAGTTCTGGACAATCGGTAGCAGAAATCTTGAGTAGTTCGGAGAACCTGCAAATACCACCTCTGACTGGAGATTTTACAGTATCATTCCCCTGCCACGCCCACCAAGCCACGCCCACAGAACCAGTAGTAAAATAATTTGAATCCTACCACTGGTGGACTAGGACCATTGCAAGACCCAATGATCATTCCCCTCCCTTCTTTCCCTTCTCATCTCACCAGCTGCTTCTTGTCTGGATGGGTCTAGCAGTGGCTGCCTTATAGTTAGATAGATAGTTTATAGATAGCTCTCTCATTAGTTCCACTTTTTCTGTACTTTTCCAGATGTTTGAGAAACTTTGCACCAACACTCCTCACATCACCTCCTTTGACACTAACATATATTCTTTTTTATCTATCTTTCTTTCTTTCTTTTTTCATACATCTTAACTTTGATGCATTTGAGAAACACTGTCATAGAGCATAGTCAGACAGCAACCTGTGCAGTTTTCAAAGTGAATGTGGATGTTTAGGGTCAGGCTCCTTTGTCCAAACCACTGTTCAGTTTCAAGCAAAGAAATGGCTTACTTTATTTCCTGTCCTTAGATCATATGTGTCAAACTGTTTCTGCTGAAGCACCAGCCTTTCTTTAGAGGTGGGTTGATGATAACTGCTTTTGTTATCTTTGAATGTGCTATTGCTCTAGAGATCCTCTTAGTTATTTTCCCCTTTTTCTTGCAGAAAAAGAATAATTTCTGACATGTTAAATTCCCACCCATTTTTCTTATTTGTTCTGCCTGACTGAAGGCAGATTTGGCTGTTATAGGTAATGCTGATTTCATGATATGAGAAGCCATTTCGTTTGCACCTAGCAGAAAAGAAACTGCATCATCGCCATGCTCTTGTTTAATTGCAAACACAGAACTTACCATTTTTTTTAAAGATACAATTTTTCAATCATTCTTTTGTTTTACATAATGAAAATATCACATATTGTTTTAAAAACCTCAAGTCATTGTTAAAATCCAATAGGTACATAAATATCGATAATTAGCAGAATATAAATCACAAACAATAAGGAATTACAAGACTTCTGTCCAAAAAGCAAAGATCAGCCCTTATTTAACAGATCCCTGAAAGTTAAAATATTAGATAGATAGAATGGAATAGAATTCTTTATTGGCCAAGTGTGATTGGACAAACAAGGAATTTGTCTCGGTGCAAATGCTCTCAGTATACATAAAAGAAAAGATACATTTGTTAAGAGTCTATCTAGTTAAAATATTAAGACTATGTATTAAGATAAACCTGAATTTCAGATGTGGTACAAGCCCATATAGGGCATTCTAAGTGAAACTTTATTTTCAAGTTAAAGTAAACTGGGAAAGATTTATTTCTGAAACATGATATTAGTTTGGACACGGACATGTACTCCTAAACCTCAGTTAGTCATCCTTCAGCAGAAGAAATTGAACTGTACGTTCCAACAGGAAACATCCAGTATACTTGGCAGGAATTACCATGCACAAAATAGTTCACTATATTTTACGGGAGAACTTACCCAATTTAATTCAAGTAACCAACAATTGCTTGTTTGTTTTCCTTTTTATTTTGAACACTTCTACTTCCCTTTTATTAATGATTGAAAGACAATTTAGGGAAGCATTAAAACAAAAGCACAGAGAAAAATAAATATCTGCACAACAGCAACCCATAAAAGCATAATTAAAAGTTTTTAACTGAGCTACTTTTGGGGCTTGCTAGCAACAGATAACAAGGGTAGACATGAGAAGGAGCAACTACAGTTTTATATTATAATATTTTAAATCTTTTGGTATCAGAAGAATCTCTGGCATTCTTGTAGCAAGGGACTAATAACAATAGGGGAACTGGCTTTTCCAGTGAACAAAAGAGAAAAGCTTTCTTTCACATATGTAGACCATTCAAAGAAAGAAAGCTACTGCTAAGAAAGTTATTCAAGTCTGTTTGGACTCATCAGGGTAAGTTACAGATGCAATGGCAATTGGGATGTGGTTGCTGGAAATTTTCTGCTGACAGGGAACGTTACCACTGAAGCACAAACTAAACAAATTCACTGGCACACTGGTAGATGGTAAATTTACAGTCCAATAACTACTGACTACTTTACTAAGCTGATTTAACACTGCTGTCATTCAGCAACCTAATTGCAGTTCTTGTATGCACCTGCTAGAAAGTGAGTCCCAGAAGTAAGTTACTTCTGGCAATAACAGTAGTAAGCATCAAAAATACAGTAGACTGCATCAAATTTCTAATTAATTTCTCTTATATAAGTGAGGAATGTTAAAGATCTGAAAAAGAAAGCCTAATTGATCTTTAAAAACAAATTCTCTTAGGTGTCCCCAAGGTGCTTTTTCAAGAGGCAACTGGACTTTCTGGTTTTTCTTTGAAGGCATTTTGTTTCTCATCCAAGAAGCTTCTTCAGTTCTGATGACTTGGACAAGAAGCTGAAGAAGCTTCTGGAATGAGAAGTGAAACGTTGTCAGAGAAAAACCGGAAAGTCCAGTTGTCTCTTGAAAAAGCACCATTGGGACAACCATGACCTGGATGACTGAGAATCTCCATAGAAATCCTCTTAGGGCATCCGATTATTATGACTGACCAATGTTATAGAAGGAAATGGGAATCCAGTTTGGACAGAGCTGCCAGATTTGATCTGTACAATATTCCAACTCATCTGAATATTTCAACCCGGATCTAGGTATCCTAATCACGATCATAATTATTTCCATTTGTATTCTGTTAAGGAGAAAAACAAAAAGCTTGGGACAGCCCTGGAAGGCTTAATTTTGGAAATTATTCTGTCCCAAGGATATCAGCAGCTTTTCGGAAGGAAATTTAACTACTGATCTAATTTGCTTTCCCCTTATAAGTACTGGTACTCAGGGAAACATATGTCGAGCAGACTGCTAAGGAATATTTAATGAGAATTTAGTTACTGATTTGTAAATCAAAAGTGCAAATATGGTGGTTGTCATAGATCCATGCAGCTCCTTGTTGGCACACAGAAAGCTTAAAATACGCAATTCATTGGCAAGAGAAAAATGGAGATAAGAATAAAATATTATGATGTGTAAAGCTGGTGTGGATTTTAATGTAAATTGTATGAGCAGAAACGAAATACTTTCAGAATACATTTATAGATGCTTTTTGAATACATTTGGGGAGGCTGGGATTAATGCAGATTTTGTAATCTGCATTAATTTATAGCAAAATGAATGCCTACAGGCAATTCTGGATTTTTTTTCTTTGTTGCCTAGAACAAATTTGTTTATTTTGTATGAGCTCCACATATGCAAGCCAGGAGTGAGGAAAATCTCTTTACTGGCACTACCTTTTGTGAGATATTTATATACAGGGAAACAGAGGTGCCCTTTGTCTAAGCATCAATTGTCAAGGAACACACTTTGGGCTCTGATGCTCAGCAAGCAAAAAATAAACAAGGAGAATGAGTGGACCACTAATTAAATAGTAGCCCTTCTTCAGTAAGCAAATGCTGATGAATCAGATGGGGTGCTTCATTAATTAAATAAAGAAATATGATACTAGGTTTTCTAATATGATGTTAATTATTTTGTGCTGTTTAGGGAAAAATTAAAAAAATTACTTAATCACCTTGTATAGCTGCCCATCTCAGCACGTAATGGGCAATGAACAAGGTTTAAAATTAAATTAAACACAGTGTACAATCACGAATATAAAATGTCATGCCCCTGTCGGAATCTGATTCTGAGGGGGAGGCCAAGCAGCTGACAAGGAATGGGAGTGTGGCTCCACTGGCTGTGGAAAAAACTGGGGAAGGGCATAGTCCGGCTGGGCAGAGCAGAGAAGAGGTAGAGCAAGGCAGAGAGAATTCAGTGGAAGATCCAGGTCCACCCCCTCTTCATCCTCAGGCATGCAGGGAGGAATGGAGAAGGGAGCAACCTGAGTTGTGTGGCTTACATAAGAGGAAAGGGTCCTGATTCCCTTCATTAGCTGCAGCTGGGAACACAGTTTTTTAAAAGGGAGTTTGTGCACAGCAACTTGTTGGAAACAAATCATGTATCATCTTGTTTTGTTGAGACCTATCTGGTTTCCTGGTGTCTTCCCAACTGTGTGTGTTTTGTTGGCCTTTGAAGTCTGCAATTCCTTATCCTGCCCTGTCCAGTTAATTATTGCAGTGTGGTTTGTGTGGATTTTTATTTACAGTTTATATTTACTTTGTTTTTGGACTGAATTTCCTCCACTTAAAGACTGTTCTTGGGAGAGTTTTTTCTCCAGCCGAAGGTAACTGGACATTGGGGAAAAATTTGGAGGTATTAAAGGGACATTTCTTGCTTATTTGACTGTGTTGCCTTTGTGCCACGCCCCGGGTCATCACATAGAAATTTAAATGCATAGGATTGAAATACTTAGCCAAGAAGGTATTACAATCAACAGTTGCTAACACAGCCAGGAGACAGGCACCTTTCCATTCTTGGGTCCCAGTCCTAGGGACACAACCAGGTCTTTAAAGCCTTATGAAAGGTCCAGCCGTTGGGTCAGGACTACAGCAGAAAAGACATGCCTTCTGAGACCCACCAACAGGCATATTTTAGTTAATGGAACCCAGAGCATACCCATTCTACCAGATTGGATCAGACAGGTGGGAATAACTTTGGAGAAATGGTCCATCAGGTAACCCAGTCCCAAACCATGAAGGGTTTTAAACTCCTTGAATTGCACTTGAAAGCATACCAGCAACCACTGCAGAGTAGTGGTGTTACATGCACCCTGTAACCATTCACATTTAATAGTCATGCTGCTGCATTCTGTACTAGTTGAAGCTTCAGAATGCTCCAAGAGAAACCCCATGTAGAGCACATTGCAGTAGTCTAGAAGGGAGGTCACAAGGGCATGGCAGTAAAGCAGACTCTAGGTCCAGCAACAGGCAAAACTAGCGCACAACTCAAAGGCTTTCCTAGCCACAATTGCTTTTCAATCAATCCAGAAGAATCCATAGATTGTATCCCAAGTCTGTCTGAAGAAGTGCAACCCCATCCAGAACCAAAGGTGGAAGAATCATGACAACAGAAGGTCCAAACCTACAAAAGCCACTCAGTCTTTCTGGGGTTCAGCAAAAGCCTGTTGTGTCCCATTTATATTCATGGGTTGAACAGCATTTTTAATAAGTAATATATATCTGTGATTAATGTGGATAGGATGGTATTATGCAATAAAATATTCAATATTTGCATAACTGAAAGCATCTGAGCAACCTGATGTTCGTTACATTTTGGTCCTGCCTCCTTGGACAGCAGGCCTTAAATATTTGCTCTTTTCTGAACAAAAATCCTTTGTGTGTTTGAACAATGTTAGCATATTCTCTATAGACTTCTCTTTTCCAAAGAGAGAAAGTTCTTATACCTTGGATACTAGGGTTCTATTAAGGGGCCTAAACCCATGTTCATCCTTTTTCCAGTAAAGCTATATTAAATCGCTGACTCAAGATAATAAGAGATAGAGTATAATCTATTTCTCACGTAGCACTGCTAAAGTAGATCTCTTTAATCTTTTCTCTCCTTAATGCAGAGCTCTGGAAGTGTCAACCCCCTAAAAAAATGTAATTGGCTGCATGCACAGTTTTGAATAGATCTCACGGTATATATAAGGAAAAAGAAAGAGAGATTTACTGAATTAGGCCTTTCAATTTGAGTTCAATAAGTTCACTGCCATTTATTTTAAGAGCAGACTACTAGGAATTCTTCATTCCCCATATGGATCACATCTTATCTTTATATGTTGAGCTAGAAGGAAATGCCTCTTTTTCTTTTTTCCTCTATGGAAATGTTCTTTGCCACAAATAAAATGTGTCTGTTTACTGACTAGCATAATAATTCACATTCTAAGTCAAATGTACCATCTCTGTTCTGATTTTGGCTTTGTGCCTTAGATATGGCTATGGTGCAAAAGTTCTACCTCTTCTTTGCATTATTTCCAAATATGACTTGGCCCAGCATCAGATATCAAAACTGTACAAAAGGAGATGGGGCCAGGAGGGAGAGGATTCAAGTGAAAATAGAAATGATGTTCCAGAAAATTTATAGGAAAAGCAGGCTTATGGAAATCTGATTTAAATATGATTTTTTAAAGTCACAGACATCTACATGTGATACTCTAGCACAGAGAAGTAATAGAGATTAAAATATATGCTTATATCTTATACCTTATCCATGCAAACAACTTGGGCATGTTTTAGAAACAGGCACAACTTTAACAATATGTAGGAAAATTATTAATAAGACCATTTCAGAAATCCTTTCAAATGTAGGCTTTGATATAAAATTGTTCCTGATTACATATCATTTTTAAAAATGTCATCATCTTTTATCCTCTCAAGGCAAAGAAATGCTCCAAGGCAGGATTATGAAAATATTCATAGGACAATGCAAATACAAAATATTACTCACCTTACTTTTTCAGAGTACTATTTGTTCCATAATTCTGTTCCATAATTCATTAAATATACATGAATGAATGTATGAAATAGATGTGTTTGCTTTCAGTGCACTGACATTTTTGAGTGTTTTCTTGAACAACAATAAAATTATTAGATATTTCTGGGAAGGTGTCCAATCTCTGATTATTCTACTCCAGGATGACCTATTGCATTTGAGAATCTCTATATTCTGTTTGATGTTGGCAGATATTTTCCTGGAATTACCCTATGATTTTCATTGCCTTTTTGTGAAACTACCTCTGCACATGGATCATCCAGCCAATACATTTGGGGGTCAACAAGATACCCTTCATATAAAGCACTGAATCAGTCTGGCAAGTCTGCACCCAAATTAAGAGGCAGCAAGAGGCATCTCGTACATTCCCAATTTACATAAATTCACAGAGGATTTAACTCAAGCAAAGTATTTGTTTTGCAAACCTACTTTCTTCTCCCCAGAGTCTTTTCTCCTTAGCCTAAAAATATTTCTATCAATAGGTGCACTTTTACATTGTTTCCTTATTTGTGTACAGATTAAGCCTGGACTCTCATTTCCGCAGTAGGCATTGAAGCAGATAACTTTAATGACAGACAACAGAAAATTCCACATACTCAAGTGAAAATTTCCACTTCTTTTACTTAAACAAGCAGGCAAAACAATTACACAGAAAAGCAAAGCGATAAGGGACAAGTGCAGTACATGTTTCTTTAAGTCCTAATATCATAATCAATAAGCATATCCTATATTGTAGGCCTAATAGGGTGTCCAGTCCAGTTAGATATCCACAGAAAAACTTACAGAAGGAGCAGAAAAGTGCTTTGGGAAGGTGGTTTGAGTCAGCCACAGCAATAAAAAAGACCCTCCCAAATTTCTCAGCTACTAATTTAAATCTTTTATTCCTTGGGATCCAGACTGCATGTTCCTTCTTACTTCTGACCAATCACCTTTACACAACAATCCAACCCCCTAGCCTTTTAAGGCTCTTCATAAGATACAATTTGTCCAACCTACACTTGTTACTGGTTTGACTTATCAGGTCCATCTGCCTTATTCTGGTTGATTTGCCTCTGGACTATTGTTCTTTTTTGTGTGGCAAATCTAGACTGCTCTTGAAACTGTGTGAATCAACAAGCTATGTACTGCATAGATGCATATAGCATAATGACATGTTGCTATATCTGCTTTCTATTTGTCCATCCATCCTTCTATCCCTCTATTTGCAGTAACCCAAGCTGCATAACAAGGCCTGAACCAAAAACCTTCCATCTTTTCTCCCACATAGTTTATATAGCAAAAATTGGCTTGCAGAAGAGAATGCAATAAAAAGAAAATAATAAAAGGAGTTGCAAAACTTCTCACACAATACAGAGTGTATAGATTTTCCTGCCTCTAGTAAATATAGAGTACAGAAATAGAGCTCCAAACTACAGAGTGGTTGGAAAACAATTCAGGGTGTAGCTTTAAATAATTGTAAAGGAATGCAATGTGCACAGGAAAAGTGATAATTGGCAGTTTATGTGCAGCTATAATCTCTTGCTCCCTTATTTGCTATATTAAACAATCCCAAAATGCCAGGTTGAAAGTGTGTTGTTGCTCACTCATGAACAATTAGAAGAAACACTATAGTTACCTCACATATGTAGTTAAGCAAAATAATTCTACAAGAAGGAATTACCAAATTAATTGGTTCTCTTATCTGAATTTTTCTTTTTGGATTTTTTCGTTTGGATTCCACAGCATATTTCCTGCTCTTAATTTTTAATAAGTTATCAGTATCTATACTACCCTACTTTCTAAATATTTTTAATTGCAGAAATATTTTTATTACCCCTTGTCACCCTGCAGAATCCCCTTTTTAATTCATCAACCATTATCTGAAAAAACAATTTCTTTTCAACATTTTACTATTTCTGTATTTCTTTATTTCATGCACCTGTTACTTACTGCTTCTCTTCCCCCTCTTTTCCCCATATCTTTTCTCATTCCAGTTTATATCCCTCTCTTTCTTAATATCTTCCTTTCCCCTTTTCTGCTGGGTCTTTCTGTCTTTCCCGACTTCACAGGTATTCCCCCTTTTTAACCTTCCTTTTTTCCCACTTCTTTGTAGTGTTCTTTGTGTTAATTGTCTCTTTAAGATGTCTTCTCCTTGAGTCAACTCCTCCTCCTCTGAAGCTCTTTCTTCTTGTTCTTCAATCGCCATTTCCATTTTTTCTCACACAGAACAAAGTGATTCACCTCTTTCCTGTAGTAATTCTCTCATATTTTTAAGTTCCATTTTTAATTCCCGAAGAGATATCATTACACACTCTTGTATTTTATGATTGTTAAAGTCCACAAAAAAAACTTTTACTTTCCTTCTTTCTTCTTTCAATTTTCTAAAGTTTTCAATTATTCCAGCCAAAAACATCAATCAATCCCACAGTCAGTCTTTCCTTGCTTTTTTCTTTATTCTGGTTCTGCTTTCACTTTCTAAGATTCTTACTTTATTTCAATATTTCTTTAATGTTATATCCACACAAGTTCATACAGAAAAAGGATGCTTTCCCTTTTGTTTGAGCTCAAGTTTTTGTCAAAAGGTGGCACTCTCCATTATACAAAGTCTTCACCTTTTCCCCCTATTTTTTTATTTAGGGTTTTTCGAACGTCAATATTCCAGCACAGTCCAGTCTCCAATTTGTAAACTTTATTATTATTATTTTTTGACCATCTTAAGTCCAGCTTTATTTTATGCCTGTTTATTGCCAAAATATTTTAGTCCAATTTAGTTAAATCTTTAGTTCCGGCTTCTTCCTTTCCTGGTTCGAAGCCCCGCTTAGCTGTCAAAAATATTTTCTTATTTTTTTTCCTGTCCCTTTGTAATTTCGCTGCTCACTTTTCTTTTCTTAAAAATTCCATGTGACCTTCATCCCAGGGTACTTTTGTTTAGTTGTATCACCCAATTGTCCCGGTTCAGATGTTATCCACCTCTTTCTTCCCTCCTGCACAAAGCTTAATCCAGCTGAGTCCTCCTCTTTGGGGTGGCCATTTTAAACCATCGCTGCAGTCGTCTTCGGGGGGGAAAAGACCAAGCCCAGGAGGGGAGATGCGGCTCCCCTCAACCTGACTTGCGGCTTCCCCTTACTCCACCGCCCCTCCAAGGCAGCTTCAGCCCCTAATCGTAATGATCAGGGCTCTCCAACAAAAGGGCATGGCCCATAGCCACAGAGAGTTGCGATCTACAGTCCATCAGCAAGGAGGCTCTGTCTTCTTTCCCTGGGTCCCTCCTTCTTCAGCTCTTGGATTCTTAAAACCTTTGGTCTTCAATTAACTTCAGCAGATAAAACATACAAAAAAATATATTCAAGGCCAAATCTACCTGAAGCACTTTTCAGTTCCACTTATATTAGTGAAAAAGTAAGCTTTGACTGTCTTATGTACCTAGTAACTTTCCCCTTTAATCCTCTTTAAATAAAACCCTCTAGTCTTTACCTTCCAGGAGGCAGCCAATTTGTAGCTCCCATGCCACAAAGCTGCGGGATACTCTTCATCCCTGTCTTCCTTCAGCAGCCCAAGTCCATAGTGTGTGATCTACTTATAGGTGATGGATATTTTTTGGTTTCCAAAAGCACCTTCCTGAAGGGAAAAATGCCTTGACCACACTCTTTCTCTTTAACCTTGGTTTTAAAGAGAGTTGAAAACAACAGCATCAGTGTTAACAAAGTTAAAAAAGGAAAGGGAAAAGAAAATAGTCTTTTAGCTGGGCTAGTCCACTGACCAAACAATTACACCCTGACTAAAACAACAGTGCCTCAAACGTTAGACTGTTTTGGGTACTGGTCACAGATCTAGATGGGTGAGATTTGAGGTGCAAAATTGAGGGTAGATCAAAACATACAATTCTTCTTTTTCTTCTTCTTCCTCCTCCTCCCCCCTTCTTCTTCTTCTTCTTCTTCTTCTTCTTCTTCTTCTTCTTCTTCTTCTTCTTCTTCTTCTTCTTCTTCTTCTTCTTCTTCTTCTTCTTCTTCTTCTTCTTCTTCTCGGAGGAAGATTAGATGAGAATAATTATAAACAAGCCAGAGGAAAATATAAATGTGATGACTGAATACCAGATAAATTAGAAAGGAAATATGATTGAATAATGATTAAAGAGAAACAATGTGGAATTTGGTAAAGGGAATTTACGTGTTTATATGGAAATGGGATAAATTATAAGTACGTGATATAAAGCAATATGTTACCTGCCTTGTAAAGATCTACAATGGAAAGAGGTTTTATGTTTTTAATGTTTAATGATGTTTTGTTTGTTTGTTTGTTTGTTTGTAAAATCAATAAAACTTGTTTTTTTTATAAAAAAAAAGTGCTGCTGAGTTTTGTCCAAATCAGTCCCGTAGATTTTGAGGCGATGATGTTCTTCTTCTGTCTGGATCTCATTTGCCTTCAATCTTTCTCTGGAGGATTAAGTGAAGTATGCTGTATTTTTCCGGGTGTTGCATCACATACAATACAATAATTAACTTTGCACGAAGACCATATACTTCTGAGGCAAATTCTTCAAATGGTTAGCAGATGTTTTTTCCAAATAAAAGAATTCATGATTTGTGGATTGTCTTAGCTCTGAGTTACATCCTACCTTACTTTTAGTCCCACAGTAGTTCAGTTTCAGACCTATCATATTCTGCTAGCTCACTATAAGACCAGGTGGCTTTTTCAAGTCTCCATCTTTGTTGTGTGTAATCTCACTTCCCCCCCCCCCCTTCTGGCTGTTATTCCTTTTGATCTCCCAGCAATTCTCCTTGTCTTTTCTTAGCACAAAGAAAGGGCTAGAGAAAACCTATGGGGCCTGTCCAAATTAATTGCTTCCCCTCTCTTCTGGGACCTTGAATTTTGAACCACCCTCCCTATTTTTATTCCTTGTTGCTTACCTGCTGCAGATATATAAAGTCACTAAATTTCTTTTTTGTCTGCGTACACACTTGTTCTTGAAGTCATTGTAGATATTATATTACATATTCATAATTACTGTAAAGCACCAAGAGCCATAATTATGGCGGGTATAAATTTGATAAAGAAATATATTATCTTTCATAATTAAGATAGCATTAATTGTATAAGCAAGTAGAATAGTGTTTTTAACACTGAGAGCTGAAATGCAATGCATTTGAAGGACAAGAGTAGGACAATACTGCTAAAAGATGCTAAAAAGCTGAGTTCACAAAACATTCTTAACCAGGGCAATTAAGGGCTTAGCAGCAGCAATTGCCAAAGACATCAAGCTTGGTTAGCTTTAATTTGAGTTGGTATGATTGGTTTGGAAAGCTAGATTTTCATTTATAGCCCAGGGTTATGGATTGGGTAAAACCAGTAAATAGGTTGATTCAGATCTATGTTGTGAAAGGTCAACCAATATGGCAAGACAATGCAATGACAAGAGGCTTTGTTAGAGCCTATTACTACTGGAGCTATTTTGCAGCTGTTAAACCAAGTCATGGCAAGGATCGATAGATCATAGGTAGGTAGCCCTGCTGGGCTACTACAGAGAAGATTCATGGAGGAATGTAAATCAAGGGGCAATTGCATGGGAATCCAGCAGCACCATTCTTTGGGTATTACCTGGATTTGAAAAAAGCAACACATTGTGCCACCTGGCTGTTACAAGATATAGTATCCATCTTTTCCTAGAATAATATGGTGGGGATGACTAGATAAATTAACTCAGTCCCATTGTTATCTGCAAGCAATGGGGGGGGGGGGGATGTTCCATTACTGTGACCTCATTAGCTGCCTCTACATGCGGATGGCAGGACAATCCCTACAGTGAGCATCATCAGAATTTCCCAGCATTCTGCGCTTTTCATATTTTGCATCTAAATATTTTCCTCCCACATGTTATATATAGCAGCTGTTCCACTGATATAGCAACAGCTTATCTCCATCTTTCTGGTAATGCAAAAATAGGATTGCCTTTACAATATGTCTTTTTAAGTATTCCCATATGATGAAAGTACAAGACTAGACGGAAGATGTCAATTAGTAATCCATTTCCATTAGTGATAGACCACACACCAGCCCCGTTCAGCGTTTAAGGAGCTTGAAACAAATTCTGCTTAAGTTTGCTCCCCAAAGGGTACTTGTTGATGGCAAATGAAGGAATGTTACCAAAGCGCTTAACCTCTCCCCCACCTTCAACTCAGCATCTTCCAAGATGTGGTGGATGGCTACTTCCATTTGCCCCCTCCCCCCCCTCCGCAGCAGGGGGCAGTTTATCATTAAAATGCTTCTTCTGAAGAACTGTTCTTTATAAATCTGGAACTCCTGCTGAATTTTAATTACTTTCTCAAATTTTATTACTAGGGTCACCAAAAAACATTAAGATTCTTTAAAATAAATCTGTAGTTGAGATGCCGCGTTAAGTTCTATGTATCTCTGAAGAATATACTCTAATTAACTGCTAGAGACACATATTGATTTATTCTGTCAAATTCAGCCTGAGTTCACCATCAGAAACTGTAATGGGGTGGGGTGGGGGGAAATCCTCCAATCATCCAAGGGTGTACTACTGTGAAAAATAATTAACTAAAACTTCAAGATGAATCAGTATTAAAAGTGACAGAGTAAATATTGTTTTCCTCTTGTGTTTCATTAAAACAGATAGCATCAGGATTCTTACTCACAGCTTGCTTTTAAAATGCATTAATAATTTTTGAATATCAAATAAAATCAGCAGTAAATTAATATATGTTACTGTATTAAAATAACTGAAAATTCACTGCCTATTTAATTTCATTTGCAATATTTATATTATATTTTATTTCTCTATCGTTAAAATTCCCAGTAAAAAAAATGGCACACTGAGAAATAAGTATCACTACATGATAAGACATTAAATTTAAGAAGGCCAAATTAAAACAGAGATTTATATATATAAGGTTTAAATATAAGAGAAACAATAAAATAGTCTTAACCATGTATGACACCCATTTTTCAGATAGTAATTGCCAAAACATTTTATGATAAATAAGTCTATTAATGTCAAAATTAGTAAATGAACATTTACTTGCCAGTATCTCATCCCTTTACTGAGGGTCCTTTAAGCAACTTTTGTTCATCCGTTATCTGTGCCATTTGATTCGTTGTGGTTTGTTAACAAAGGTCAAAATTAATACTTTACATATTTAATTAAATATTTCTTTGTTGTTAATTACTCTCACCAATATTTGCAAATGCTCGCAGAGCAACTGGTATTTTACATAAAAGATTATCTTCACATTGTTAAATAAAAAGTCAGTCTTTGAAAAGTGGTGGTAAAGTGTTTTGACCTACTGGAAGCATTCCAGTTGCCAGTACTTATTGCTTTCTTACAGAGGTTTATTAAGGTTATACCTGGGATATATAATGTTGATCTATCATGATGAATCACTATTCAGTTTCTAAGGCATTAATATCCATAAACCAATATTATTTTAACTCATGAGAGCTACAGAATGACGAAAGTAGGCATCCGCGGTGACTGGCATTTGTCAATCTGTGAAACAAAATGACTGTCCTTTTTCAAAAATCAAAGCATCTCTTAACAGAGAAAAGAAGATGGATCAAGACAGACTGCGATAGCAATACTTTATTTTCAGATTCACGATCACTGTTCTCAAACGAGAGGGAACAGCAATAATACAAACATAAGTCTAAAATAAAATTTGAACTAATCAAATGATAATAAAATATCATTACTTGATCAACCATTGATTTACTGGCACAAATATTATGAGATTCTCCTGCCCTACATGGCATTTATGGAAACAAAATAGGGCCATCAGTTCATATTGTGGCCATATCATTTAGCAATAGTCTTTTTAAAAATATAGGAGTATTTTTAAAAAAAAAATACCTTTCAAATGAGAAGGATATCTGAAGACTTCTGACAATGCCATCATGGAATGCTTTTTTTTAAAAAAACCAATCTTCCATTTTTCCAGGGGGATCCAGCAGTACTTTGCAGCAGGTGGGACAGATAACAGGCATTCTATCATGAGCCCCTTTGTATATGTATCAGTAGGGTGGAATTGTCACATCGTACAAGTTATCTTGCAGGGCTTGGTCACTTTCCAGGGCTACCAAATTGGGAAGGAGTAAAATCAGTTTAAATTCTGGATTATCTTTCAGGTAAAGACAGTACCATAATGAAGCAATAGTGGATGACTACAGATAGATCTCAAACTGCAAATTACAGGTGCTGAGATATGGATATTATTTACATGGGCCTATATATACCACATTTTCCTAAGGTTTACTTACTCCACTATGTTTTAAATTTAATCCATATTATTATTATTCCTACCGTATTCCCACAGGTGCAGGGTTTGCTTTTCGGATCATTGAATGTCACTTTGCACAGTCAGCTGTGTCCCCGGGGCGCAGGCCTGCCGCTTGCATGTCTTTCTTGATGGTATCTCGCCATCTCAATTTTGGACACCCACGAGGTCTCTGGCCATTGACTTTTAGTTGGCAGGCTGTCTTGGCAACAGTGGAAGGTGTTGCTCCACTGTGTCCATACCAGCGGAGCCGGCCTTCTCTCATATTCTCTGTAATGGGTGCCATTCCAAAATGCTGTCAAATGGTGTCATTTGTGATGTGGTCAAGAAGGGAGATGCCTGATATCCAATGGAGCATTTGCATTTCCATGGCATGGAGATAGCTTTTGATCCCTATTGTCCAGCATTCAGTGCCATACAGTGGAACAGCGTAGATGGTTGTCTTGTAAATCTTAGATTTAAGATGGATTGGCATCATAACACACCAGTGAGTTCTCGCCAACACATCCAAGTTGCATTCACCTTTGCTCTTTGCTTCATTGATGTCGCCATTGTCTTGGAGATGGGATACAAGATACTGAAAAACGTCCACCTTCTTTAGGTTTTCTCTATTGAAGAGTTCCAGGTGTGGTAATAGTCTGTAAGTATTCGGTTTTCTTGATGTTGAGGTGGAGTCAGAAATGGTTGAGCGATCATTCCATGTTTGAACATGCTGCTGTATTTCGCTTCTGGTGGTAGAAGCAAGCATAACATCACCTGCATAGAGCATAGTCCAGGGTGCATTCTGCTGCAGGTCATGCGTGATGGTGTCCATGACCAACATAAACAGAAGTACAGAGCCTTGATGCACCCCAATCGTCACTGGGAATCTGTTGGAGAGGCTGGCCGGATATCGCACTTGGCTGTTGGTGTTCTTATATAACATTTGACCCAGTCAATGAGTGGTTCAGGTACTCTGTGATCCCAGAGGGCATACCAGAACAATTGGTGTGGAACACAATCAAATGCCTTCTCCAGGTCTAGGAATGCCATGTGTAGTGGTTGTCTCTTCTCATGGTGTATGTCTATGACCTGACGGGCTTAATTCAATCCATATTAGCCCTCTCTAAACATTTATCAAAAGGCCAGCAGAGCCAATGTTCAACCGTGGCCCATCTTGGTTTCCTCATGTTGATCAAAACAAATAATAAATAACATATACAGCAACCAAGTTAAAAAACAGCAAATACAATTAACATAACCATAATACACGATCAACCAATCCCCAGGGCTCCAGGCTCTGCAACATAATCTTCAAGGACTTAAAGAAATCCAGCAGAGTCAGAATAAGTCTAATCTCTGGGAGAATCATGTTCCAGAAAGCAAGCATCATATAAAAAGATTATCTTCCTAGGTCCTGCAAGATGACACTTCTAATAGATAACTATCCTTGCTTTCATCGCATTCATACATTTTTGTTCTTTAGATTCCTCACATCTCTTTTTTAGGATCCCATCAAATCTGTGAAGCTATTATTTTCTCTCACTCTACCCATCTCCTTCCTCTTCTTTAAGTATTTGTTTTACAATGCCAGCTCTTTCTTTCTATCTAAAGATGAAACCATCACAAGCATGTTCTTCCCCCCATACTGATCACTTGCTTCTGCCCTCAGTCCACATTCATTCTGCAATCATTCACTTTTTATCTTTTCTGTACCTGTCTTACTACATACACTTCTTAAAGCCCCTCATTCACACTTAATTCAATCCATTTGTATGTTTCTCTTGACATATCCAACTCTCATCAAGAAACCAGTTCTTTTATGAAGTCATTTTGCTTCTTTTGGTGAACATTAGTTTTACTGAATAGACCACATTCTACATACTACCTTTCTATTAGCATTTGCATGTTTTAAGATTTCTCACTCTATTTTCTTATCTTTAGTAAAAACTCTTTACCTAGGTAAACAGATAAGTCTTCACCATTTATGTATGATTTAAAATGATTCGCTTCACTTTTTCAGTCAAAGAACCCTCTTATTCAGATTTATACTACTGACTGCATTATATAATCCACTAACATCACCACAAATCATTAGATTCTAAGCTGGTAATTTGCTCTCACATGCATACAAAATAACATACAATCATATCCCCAACTACCTCTAAATTCATCATAGCAAATTCTTATACATTTTGCAGAAATTCCTAAGGCAATGCCACATATTCAGCACTGCCAAAGACAGTATACAAATAATTTTAAGCACATTTTGGCCAAAATATATATTCAATCAAACCCAATTATCCCCCCGAATTCTAATGCTATACTGTATAAGGTAGGTTCTCTAATCTAGAGACTACAGTCTAAATCAACATACTAAAAATGGAGAAATTGTGTAAGAGTACACCAGATATAAACAGCAACTATCTCCATGTAATACAGACACTTAAAAGCAAGAATACTTGGAGGCATTTTATTTTACCTCAAGAAGACCCATGGAAACAATGATTCTGGGTCTCTGCACTTCTTCTTCTGGCTAGGTGATCTATCTTTTGATATATTAAATTTCATTATCACCCAGAATGTACTGAAATTATAACCCTAGAATATCTGCACATTTGACCCCCTCCCATGACCTGTTATTTGTTTTCCTAGGCACAAACAGTGTAATAGTTTCTACAGTGCAGAAACAGATTGTAGCAAATGTAGTAGAAAAATATTCTACGTGAAATATTTTGATTAGGCCTACATGCAGGAATAACTCTGATTTATTGTAAGAGAGCCTTAACAGTACAGACAATAGGAACATTGATTGGAATGACACCCCGCACCCCATGTTCAATTGGATTGACATCTGGAAAAGTTGTACTAGTTGTACTAATTATTAGATAATTATTATATAAGCCATAGCCATTATTTATTGAATAAATTTGGTGCATACAATATAGTCATCCAAAATCAGAAACAAACCACACGATTTGTTAACTAGGTTGATGTGTAGTTTTTAAACAAATCACGATTAGAAATTTCTTTCCCTTAATAAAGAGTGTCAATTCATCCCTCCTCTTCTTAATGAGCCTCAGAGATATGTTCTGAGTAGGGGTACCTGTTCACAAAGCCAAAATGAATAGGCATCATGATTGCAATTTCCACTCTAGTATTTATATCATGATGCTGCATGCATAAATATAATGAGTGTGTGATATCATGATGCATATTTTGTCACTTGCTTTTTAATTCACAAAAAGCAATTCACAATTTTTTCTTCTCCTTCTCCTCCACAATATTTTTCTTTATGGAGTCCTTGTTTCTCTCTGAGCTTGGTAGTTTATTTTCAGATGTTTTATTAAGTAATGAAACATCTTTGAGCAAACAACCAAGCTTGGAGGACACGAAGGACTCTACACCTCAATCATTATCTATATATATATTTTCTTCTACTGGAATATTTTTGTTTTTCTTTCCTCAAGACAGTAGTCATAATTCTTGCACAGAAGAGCCTTCCTACTTTATAGATACTTTATTCCTGTGTATCAGACTCTGTTCCCACAGAGTTTTGGGGAAATCATTCTGTGACTGAAAATCCAACCAGACATACATAAAGATGTATGCTATTCTTCTGCCCAGGTCAATACTAATTATGGGGGGGATTAATAATAGAGCAATTATTATAAGTTATAAATACTGCAACAACTGAAAAAAATACCCACCTAAGGAAGACAGACTTTCATGAAAAGGTCTAAATGGCAATGCAATAAGGAACTGAACCATCTGCCAAGTTTTTCAGCAGCTCCACTAACATTATGTGTGATTCTGCTAGAATTAGGACACAAACATAACGTACAATTTCCTCCCTCTTATAATAGTTCTTGAGTTAATGCCACTGTGCTTACCTACTGTAAAAGAAAAATAATGCACTAAACGTCTAACTCTCTTCCCCAGTCTGACACCCTTCTTCATGTCACTTCTTAAGGCTCTTACTCAAATTACAGAAGAAAGCAGAAAGCAGAAAGTGTGTGTTCAAGCAGGGTTTCTGTATTCATTTTGTAGGTCTTATAAAGCACTAGTCTTCAGATTAAAGTGAGCCAGTTGGCAATTAAACCTAATTCTAATGCAGAACTGGATATATATGCTATTCACAAGTCTTCAACCAGTAACCGGTTGAATGGATAAATAAAGGTAGAACATTAAATCAAAGGCCATCACCATGTATTTGTTTAAAAACATGGGTTCCCTGGAATCATATTAGAGACTACTTTTACACAAGAAAACTGTTAATGCCTAAAAAGCACATCATCTGTCATCTTTCCTTCTTTTATTCCAGCAACTCAAGATAATGTAGACAAAACTTACTCTCCAAGTTTATGCTCAAAATCAGCCTCCAAGGTATATTACATGAGAATACATGATTGTCCCAAGGTGATCCATTGACCTTCATGCCTGAACAGATTTTTTAACCTGATGCAGAATTTCTATATATCATTTGAATGTGCCCACTTGGCTGCTAGTAACGCTTAAGATATAGGCATCAGCTGATTAAAGATAGCAAAGCTTATCACATAGTTTTATAGAATTTGGAACATTGTTTTTATGTAGTGTTTGATAAAGTAGTATATGATAAAGAGGTCATCAAAAACAATGAACCACTGAGAACCTTTTTATATAAACATGACTTACATTCTGAATGTTTGAAAAAATATTTGGGTATTAGGCTGTGGTCTTTATTATGACTATTTATTATGGTTTAATGTCCAACTTATTTCTTTCAGAGAAAGGGGAGAGAGATAGAGAGAGACGAAGGGAGAGAGGGAGGGAGGGAGGGAGAGAGAGAGAGAGAGAGAGAGAGACGGGGGGGGGGTTCTTTCTTCTCCTTATATTGGAAGCTATCTCCATGGAGTTACCCTTTTATATTTCTCTACTGCAAGTTAGCAGTGAAGATGTAGAGTTGGCTTTCTTAGAAGGGAGTCATTTGAGACTTTAAATTTTAGTATAAGATTTCTCTAAAGGCAGAATATTAAATTTAGATCCACAGCACAAATGCCCTAAAATATTTATGTTTCCCCTCAGATTTCCAAGAAAGCTCAAAACTCCCTATAAGTAAGTCTCTTCCAGGGCTCTTTACACAATGTCTCCTCGTATAGCTGCCTGCTCCTGACCATAATGAGGAAAAAGTTGAATTGCTTCCATTCAAATAACTTTCAAGATTTCTTAAAGCAAGCAAATTCCATTCATTATGTTAGGGATGAACTTCCTTTCATGAGAACTTACTAAAATGCAAATGACTTATTAAGCAGAACAGGAATAATGTTTAAGAAATATAAATGTGAGGAAAAGCCAATAGATTCACTCATCTATGGTTGATGGCTCTGAATGCTTAATTCATAAAAGGTATTCACTATGTTTGAAACGCTAAAAAAGAAAGATATATCTTCTTTATGACTATTTTTAACAACTATACGACAAGGAGATATATGGGTCCTTTTCATGCTGGGAATTGCTGTAGCTGTTGTATCAAGGCAGACCTGACAGCTTTGAATCGTCTTTAGAGCATTTCCCAAATTTCAAATTTCAGCCTCAATTGTATGAAAAGAAGCTGAGCATTTTCTAGGGATGAAACCTGCATAGTTTCACAAAGAATTGCAGTATCATGCAGGAAAATATATATTTGTAGAGAAATACAAGTGCTATTTTCAGGGTAGGGTTCCTTTAGATCTACTGTCCTAGAAGAAAGTGCAGAAGCAAGAAAAAAAGAATGAAAGTTAAACTTTAAAGCAATCTCCTCTCCCTTGAACCTTTTGAAAAATGCAAAAGAATTTGGCACCTATAATCTCAATGCGGCTGAAAAGGTCCCAGGTTGAAAAGCACTGCTTTAAAACCATGGTTGGTTGTAGTAATACTAGCCACATTTTTCCTCCATAATGACAAAATGTTACACTATTCAAAATAAAAAGGATAGCCAGAACTGTTAGGAACCAGAAGGTGCCAATAAGATAATATGACAGCTTTGTGTCTGAGATGACGATATTCAGCAAAAAAGCAGGATTGTGATCAGCCCTTTAATTCTACCCAGGGATTCTGGATTTAGTTTCTTGCTCACATTTAATAGGTTTCTAAGGGACAGCTTCAGGAAGCTCATTATAAAATATGAAGATTTTGATAAGCCCACTATCAACTTTTTACATTTTGCAACATATTTGAGGGATAAGTATTTTCAACAATTACACTAATTGTAAATGTCCCATAAATATAATTAATGTCTTCATTTTCCAAAATCTAAAATGGCCTACTGCTGTGTACTGTTTCTGTTCCTTCTCCGGCCACCTGTCTTTTCTTTGTCTCTTATCTATTTTTAGATTGTAAACTGTGCAGTCTTATACTATTGAAAAGATATACCACTGAGTTCTTTGAGGTTTACTCCCTGGAAACAGAATAGACAATTGCATCCTAAAGACTTTTTCTTTTTTTTGAAATTCTATAAACTACTAAAATAGCTGCTATACCAATAATATTTGGTAAAAATGGCTCAATAGAATGGACTGGTACAGCTTAAAAGAACATTTTTAAAAATCACCACCAAGCTAACAGGTGACTTATTCACTTGTATATGTGCTGGAAGATCCTTACTAATTAGCTTTCTAAGGGCCCCCCTAAAAGGATTACCTGGATATTCAGCACAATGTTTCTCAACCGTGACATCTTGAAAGTGTATGGCTGGGGACAGGGGTGGGATTCTACAGGTTCGCACTGATATGCTAGAACTGGTTGTTAACATTCTAAGCAGTTCGGAGAACTGGTTGTTAGAAGAAATTACTGGCCTAATCCTGTAAGGAAGGCAGGAAGGAAACATTCTGGTGTTGCTTACAGAAACTGCCTCTCCATTAACCCTTATTACATTCTTGGCAGGACTAGATATCCTGTCTCAGGAACATCTCTGGAGTTTTTTTCCCCTCCTTTGCTGGTACTTTGCTTGTGTGGAGTGACCATTTAAAGTTACAATGGCACTGAAAAAAGTGGCTTATGACCATTTTTCACACTTATGACTGTTGCAGTCATGAGAGGCCAGGCGAGGAGATGCATGCCTCAATGTGAATGATATTGAGTTGGCCACGCCCAGCCAATAACATGACTACCAAGCCATGTCCACCCAGTCACATGACCACCAAGCCATGCCCCTAAGCCACGCTCACAGAACCGATGTTAAAAATTTTGAATCCCATCCCTGGCTGGGGAATTCTCGGAGTTGTAGTCCACACATCTTCACCAAGGTTCAGAAAACTGGTGTAGATTAATTTCTAAATGTAAAGTGCCTACAACAAGTCAATGGTTCTCAACCTGTGGTCTGTGTCTTCTGGGGGGCTGAAAAGTCATCACAGAGGGTCTGCAAAGGCTTGAAGAAATGTTATGATTTAAATCTTAAGTTTGTCAGTCCATGGCCAGGGTCTGTGGCCACAAAAATTATTTAAAGGGGGTGGAGAAAAGTTGAGAACCACTGCAAGAAATCATTCTTGGCCAAATAGAAGGGCTCTGAAATGCAGGACTCTCAGGTGCTGATACAACCCATGTACTCTTGTAGGACAGACGCTGCTTCCAATCAGCCATATTTCTTCCACCTCAGGGTTTCCCCATGAGGGCCCCCATCAGCATCACTGGATTACCATTTCAAAGATGCTTCTGGGCCACCTTTTGTGGGTGAATAAGAAATATCATCACAGAGGAAGGTGTCCAGATAAATGGAAGATTTTTTTTGACCTGGCAGTCAATTCATGAACAGGAAAGCATCCCAATGGTGCTCATTTCATTAAATTGCTCCTAACATGCTCTCCTAATTCAAAATGTAACCACTGCCCTCCCTCCTA
Source organism: Pseudonaja textilis (assembly GCF_049901715.1). Lineage (NCBI taxonomy): Eukaryota > Metazoa > Chordata > Lepidosauria > Squamata > Elapidae > Pseudonaja > Pseudonaja textilis. The sequence continues at coordinate 57,252,406 of NC_141991.1, read as the reverse complement.
CTGGCCAATTAGCGGTCCTTGCCATCCATGCCCCAATTCAAAGTCTCTGCACTTCTAGTCTTATGTTCGGATTTTGCCTTATTGGGTTTTATCATTTTGAACAATTGCATCACAATTTGGCCAGCCCATTTCTTACTCCCAGTACCAAATCATTTAGATTGTTAATTAGACATAGAATTATTTGATTTAGGTAAAACCAATTTTTTCCAAATTCAAATTCTTGATGGATCCTATTTTATTTTATTTTGTCAAGTGATTATAAGATAACAGGTATAAGTATAAACTTAATTATGAATACATGAAATGGATACATATAAGAAAAAAAAACAATAGGACAGGGACGGTAGGCACGTTGGTGCACTTATGCATGCCCTCTTAGGAAAGGGGTGAGGTCAACAGTAAACAGTCTAAGGTTAAAGTTTTTGGGGTTTGGGGAAGAAACCACAGAGTCAGGTAGAGTATTCCAGACATTGACCATTCTGTTGCTGAAGTCGTATTTCCTGCAATCAAGTTTGGGGCAGTTTACCTTGAGTTTGTATCTATTGTGTGCTCTTGTAGTGTTGTGGTTGAAGCTGAAGTATTCATTGACAGGTAGGACATTGCAATGTATAATTTTATGTATTATACTTAGATCGGACCAAAGGCAGCGTAGTTCTAAGTTTTCTAGGTCTAGAATTTCGAGTCTGGTGACATAAGGTATTCTGCAACGAGTAGAGGAGTGGAGAACTCTTCTTGTGAAATATTTCTGGACTTTCTCAACTGTATTAATATCAGATATGTAATGCTACTGAGAAAAATCCTTTGTGAGAGATACAGGTATAGATTCTGTACATGAATGGCTAGTTCTCTAAGACAATGGTCACCAACCAGTGGGTCGGGGACCACTGGTGGTCCACAAGAAAATTTTGGTGTCACCCCCAAAGCATCCTCCAAAGCAATTAATCTGGACTGTGTGGGACCACAAGGCTGCGCCACCCACATGCCCCGTGAGAACACAAGGCTTGCATCACTTGCATTGCAAACAACATGAGGCCGTGAGGGGAGGGGGAGAAAGGGTGGAGGGGGGGAACTTGCCCCACTCACTGCACAGGCCTCGCCTGGCCACCAGGCTGCTTCTTTTCGCTTCTTTCTTCTTCTGCTTTTGGCTGCATGCTTGGAAAGCAGGAAAAGTCTTTCTTTCTCTCCGCCAGAAATGAGTCTTTGGGATCCTGCAGAGCATCCTGCTTCAAGAGGCTGTGCCCATGGACAAGTGTCACAAAGACTCATTTCTGGCAAAGTTTGGGGGAGAAAAAGAAAGACTTCTGATCCTTTTTCTGCTTTCCTTGCATGAAGCCAAAACTCTCTCTCTCTCCCCCTGAGAATGGAGCTGGAGACAATATCCTGCAATCCCAAATAAAGAATGATGAATCAATAGGAAAACAGGGTGGGGAATTTTCCTGCAGACTTCTTTTGGGATTTTCCCAGGGTCTCTGGTCCATGGGATTTAAAATTATGAATTTGGTGGTCTCTGAAGTCCAAGGTTAGCGACCCCTGCTCCAAGAGACTTGGTCCTTTTACCTCATGATTACTTAGCTGTCTCAGGAATTTTGGTGAAAGACTTATCAACAACTTGTTGCAATTGAAAAATTATGAAGTCTACCAGATCATTTTTTTCTTTGTGTCTGTTCATATTCTCAGAAGTAAGTAAGGCAGAGCTTCCTTTCACAGAGACTGTTATTAGCTTGCCATTCTAGATTTTTAAAAAATCTTGAATATGGTGTTTTACTATTTTACTAGGATGGGTGCTAAATGAATGAACACGTAATTTTTTTTTTAAGTCTATTGTGTTTAGAGACAAGCTAAGTAATCTGTCTCTAAACTAACTATCAGTGCCTATTTGCATCAGAGTTTTAAAAATGCATGTGTAATTTATCTGCACCCTTCCTTGATATAAACATTTTGTTTAAATCCTCAATAGTATAGGATCTTCTGGGGGTTGGACTAGAAGACCTCCAAGGTCCCCTCCAATTCTATTATTCTGCTACTATTCTGGTATATGATTTCTTTGTGGGGAATTGCATTGGAATATTTGGAGAAACAGAAACAGAATTTTAAGCCATACAACCTGAATTTAGTGAAACCAACCATTCCTAATCTTTTGATTTACCTCCATTGACATCTTCCCCATTCCACCATTTCATGCTGGTATGGTAGTGAGACCTCTAGTCCATATATTTACTCAAATGAAGTATAGCAGATGGAAGTTTTTACCTTTAGGGTAACAATTTCTCACCCAATTGTTTTCATGATGTCAGCTGAATTGATTTATTTCTGGCTCTGTTGTAGTTTATCGAAAAAACTGCAGCAAAGCCAGTTCTGAACATCGCTTTCTTTTGAAGTTTTGAAAAAGCTCCTGCTACACTTGAGCTGCTCCCTTTGGAGACAATTTTTGTTTAATCTCATCTCTCGCTTAGGGTTGCAGTCTCCAATCAGGCACTCTGCGGCAGGGGCAATGAAGCTACTTGTCCCTGACCCCCAAAAGCTTCAGCTGTGAAGTGCATCCAATGCCAAGAACATATTCCTTTTTCAATCCATTTGCCCAATTCAGCTTTTCTGGCAACCTGCAACCACGGTTACCAAATTGCAAAACTGCCATTGCGCTACTTAATTTTAAAGGTCATGGCACCATAAAAACCAGGAATGGGATTTTTTTTTCCAGTGATGGTAGTGGTAGTGGTGATGTGTGTGCATTTATTTACATGTGCTACAATGTTAATAATAATAATAATAATAATAATAATAATAATAATAATAATAATAATAATAATAATAATGCACAGCACACTGGGTGCTGTACCTAAAGACCTAGGCAAGCACTTAAAAATAATTGGCACTGACAAATCACCATTGGTCAGCTGCAGAAGGTTACTTTACTGGGAATCTACTCACATAATCCATCGATACATCACGCAGTCCTAAACCCTTGGGAAGTGTTCGACTAGTGATTTGTGATACGAAACCCAGCATAGTTATCTCGTTTGCTGTGTACACTGTCATTTTTTGTGTATAATAATAATAATAGACTCTGGGCAGATTGTAGTTTTTAAATATTCAGTCAAAACAGCTGAAAGAATTAGAAGAAGAAGAAGCGCAGACTATAAATAACCATAACAATGTTTTAAAATTGACAGGGATTGCATAGAAACAAGGAACCAGGAACACAGCTTGTTTTCAGGGCCTTCCAGAACTTCCAAACAGTGGACTGTGGACACCTTATGTATTCAAGGTTGACTCAGCCTTCCATCCTTCTGAGGTCAGTAAAATGAGGATCCAGGTTGTTGGGGGCAGTATGCTGACTCTGTAAACTGATTAGAGAGGGCTGTAAAGTACTATAAAGCAGTATGTAAGTCTAAATGCTATTGCTATCTCTGAGAGCATGCTGCTCTGGAAGGCAGGGCAAATCCAGGGAAGGTGTCCTTTTTTGCTCCCACACCATTTAAATTGAAGGGACCTAGAACTCTACCAAATATACCAGGGATAGAAATAATTGGAGATAAGTGGTCCCTTAAATAATTAGGCCCCATAATATGTCAATTTTCCTTGACCACATAGCTTTTTTAATAGCAACTACTCTGTTTCAGACAGCCATGGTTGATGGGGGATTAGGGCACTGATTGAATGATATTCTTTGTAGAATCTTATCAGTCAACTGGAGGGAGAACAGGTGATTACTACTTGGCTTCTGTTGTTTATGAGCAGGTCAGCTGTCATATTTCAAGGTCAACAGAGTGAATATGATCGGAGTCATGGCAAACTGCTTGTAAGGAGCTGGGAAGTAGCTGGCAATATGGAAGCAGACTGAGTAATTGTAAGAAGAATTCATTTCACTTAAATGTTAGAAGATACTTTCTAATTGCAAAAAAATGTTTGATACCAGGGCAAATTATTTTGTGGGTGCTGAGTTCTCCTTCCCTGAAGGAATATAAATAAAAGCCAGGAAGGTAAGATAAGTGTCCCTCTTGTTTTCATTTCATTTCAGATGCTTCACAGACCAGGGAATTAATCTAGGAATATCTGTTATCCCTCCAAATTTTGTGATTTTGAATTAATAGATTCAAACAAGCACATGTAGAACTCAAAATATTTACACCTCCATTTGAAGAAGAAACAGCTGGAGTTAGAAATTTGACACTATAAATATTATCTTTAGTATGGAAAAAAGTTTTGTGTGTGCTCTCTCTTCTCTTATATGGGAATATTTTATTTTAGAGCAGGGGTGCGAAACTGTGGCACTTTTTTGACATGCTGGCTCAGGAATTCTGGGAGTTGAAGTCCAAAAGTCATAAAGGGCCCATAGTTCCCCAGTTCTGATTTAGAAGGGGGAAATATCAGTTATAGAACTTGTGATCATTTGGATGTCTCAGAGTAAGAGAGATGGCAAATCTTTTGGAAGGTAGAGTAAATATCAGAGTCCACAATGCAGCAGGTCAGATAGTAATGAGATCATCTCTCAGTGTAAAAGGAGTGGGGCAGTTATCTGATGTCAACAGGTGATGATAGAGGAAAATATATGCTTTCTTTCAGGCCTGCTACCCAAGATCTAAATGGCCAAAACCCACTATGGAAATAAAAATAAATGACTATGTTATCTTCCTCTTGCTTGGCTTGCAGTATGCAAACCAATTTCCATAGCAGACAAAACAGGATTCTGAATCGCTTGTCTAAATACTAAGGTTTTGCAACTAGCATGATTCATGCTTTTAAATTTGTAAATTACCTAGCATTATTTCAGTTTGCATGCTTATTTATGGTGGGGCAGTTGGGTCTAAAATTGTTTGCTTTAAAATCATATGTCTTACTGAAAAAAATTAAAGCGTACAAAAACTCTTATACTGAAATGGTTTGATCCACTCAAGGCAAACTGCTGTGTGCGAGACAGAGGAAGTGCACGCTTATACGCACTAAATTCTCAGTTACAAAGAAAAAACATTTTATTCTCTTTAGCAACAAGTGTGTGTTTTCCTTGTGATGTAGTTTGACATCTATTCTTGAAAGTACTTTTCCTGCACTCCATCCAAAATAATTTAAAATGAAGCTAAAGATTACACACTCCTCCTGACCCCATTTGTCAGCAATCAATTTAGCTACTTTATTAAGAAGAGTTGATTCATTATACTAAGGATAGCATAAGGAATTTTAAAAACCACATTTCTGAAGTCACAACAAAGGGTTTCCTTTGTAGAAGAGTTTTTTATAGATTACTAGCTCCACCTGCTGACAGAAGAGAGGAAATCAATTTTGTTAACATTTTATATTGCTTTTCTTCTCTGAGTCATAATTAAAACCCATTGTCCACTTTCTGACAGTATCAGCATACACAGAATACTTTATTCGACCCAGGAACTCGTGGTTTGAATTTTATAATATTTTAAGTGAATGTTTCCATTACTGATAGGCCAGCTACTGTGAAAAAAGCCAAAATTATTCAAGTAACCCACCTTAGAATCGTATATTGTCATTATAAATTATTTATCTTATGTAAATCAGAAAGTGAGGATAAATAAATCAATTAAAATAAATTACGATAGGTAAACAACATAACACTTCCAGATGAAACTAAGATGTGCACTGCACTTCATGAATGTTGTTTAGTTTTTAGCCATTGTAGAACCAATTTGACTTGGACTCAAGATTGAAGCAATGCCACACTTTACAAAGTAGTTTATTTATCCCAATTGTTATTTTTTTTCAACATACTGTGCACACACATACAAAAGTCTAATATACAAAAACAAATTAGTTAAAAAAAAATTTAGTTCAGCCAATATTTTTACAGGCATTTGTTAATATAACATGTATTATTATAAAAGGGAAACAATGCTTATGCAAATTCAATAAAAGATAAAAAGTACACAACATAAACATTTCCCTCACCCCAAAAACACATTTTAATGCCCAAACATGCAACCCAATAGTAATCCAAATTAAATAAAGCAGGAAAAGTGTGCAGAAAATACCTTGAATTTACAAAATTTCAGGAGGGCATGTTATAATAAGTAGGTACCAGCAGCTTCCAAGATTATTCTCATTTAGTTGGTTGTGGTATAACTGGGGAACCTTGGTCTAGTATCATCACTAGCTCACAGCACCCATTCTGGAGGGCAACCTTTCAAAAAAAATTGATCTCAAATTGTTTCTTGAGGATTAGCTGCTGAAGCAGCCAATACAGTGATTTCAGAAACTCCTATATATTACAACAGTTGAAACTTGTCTGACCATACTTTATAGCTTCTGGATGAAGCCCAAGGGTTGATATCTATTTGGGACTTATACATAAGATAAGGCAAATAAAGTTATAGCTGGTATTAGAATAGATGGAAATAATGGGATTTTTTTTTTTAGATAATGGCTTTTGATTTATAATTGCAAGATGTCTTTCATGACAACGTCTGTCTTTAAATATAAATAACTTAGTATTATTTACCCAAATACTATTTAGGACTATATCTTTAAAAAGGAAGTAATTTGCCTACAAAAAAAAAACAAGCATAGATTGGGCGCAGTTGGGAGGCATAAAGAAAGCATGATCTATTCTATTGTGGTGAGTTTTTTCATTGCTCAGGACTGTGCTTCTGTAAAACAACAGAGATCAACCTCATAAAATATTAGTTATGCTGGAAGGAACAAAAGGATGACATATTGTAAATAACTTGTTACACTAGTCTTTTACATGCTTACATTTTTGTGGTGGGAATTAATTCATTAACTGTAAAAGAACAGCAGCTAAAGCCCATATTGTCAAAACCCAGATAGTGCAAATATGCCAAACTATTTTTAGTTTCTAGTGGATGCAGACACATTCTGTTCAAAGGTCTCACATGCCCATTAAAAAGGCATCTGCATTGACAGCTTGAATGATAATTCATGCAAATAATAATAAGTTCATCAAAACCAGACCAATTTTTATAGTTGTACCAAATAGTTTTTCTTTTAAGAACAAACAATAGTAATGCTCTTCCCTCTAGAAAAACATTTTCACAAAGAGGATCTCAATGCAGCAGCATATTGTAAACTGCTTTTATTTTCATATAATTTTTAATAAATACATTTAAATGTGTTAAATTATTTATTTATAGCAACATATAATATGTTTGTTTAATAAATTTTTAATCAAACTAGAGTCTCAAATGCCTAATTCTTATGAGAAATCACATCAATATTCTACTTATTCTCCAATACAAATGCACAATTTTTCTCTTACCTTAAGCCATGCTGTACATCCTGCTGGGAAAATAAACTGGAATGAAGTTGGAAGAGTTGTAGCACTTTATTCAAATTCTACATGATGCCAGTACCTACATTCTTCTAGAAATTGCTAAAGTAAGCAGCTAGGACCAATCCATTATTTTCTTTTAAGCTTTTTTTCCCCAAAATATTTGTCTTTCAAATACCGGTTTGAAAACATCACCTCTTCAAGTTTCATGATAAGAAATGTCAACCTCAGACCTCCAGAGGATAACCCAAGGCCAGTCATGCTACAAGGAAACTAGCTAGCACCTTTTTCTGAAGCACTGACATGAGAATCATATCTCTGCAGCTTACTTCTTACATTACCACTGATCAGGGCTTAACCTAAGCACTTCTTTGCTAGCGGAAGAAGTGTCAAGGCTGACCTGTAAATTATGTCTCACACAGGCAACTGATGCGCTACAGAAAAACTACAGTATATTCATTTAAAGGCAGACAGATACAGAAATGTATGAACCTGCACTCAAGACTGAGGGAAACATTTTCCTAGTGCTACTTAGAAAGGCTGGCTTCCATTAAACATTAATGCAAGTCAGACATTTTTATACGTTTTTTCACCACTGGAAAATGTATCTCCATATAAAGTTATGAAATATTAAATGCCAGGATACATTTCATATTTTATGGTAAAAGAATAAAATGAAGAACTTTACATTTAACAGCATCAAAACAGTGATACATGTGGATATTTGTTATGAGATAGATAGCCAGATGTTCCTGCAAGACAGATGTCTCTGTGTAGTTCCTGGGCAGTCTCCCCTCTGAGCAAACACTTAATTCTAACAAATGAACAGTATTGTATGTTTCAGCTTTCTCCATCAGATATGTTTTAGAAGTATTGGGACTGCAGTTCCCAACAATCTGGGAAGACTGCTTTCTCTACTTTCTCTACTATTGCTTTCATATGAAGTCCCACAAAAACAACCCGCCAGCACTCAAAGCTGAGTTGTTGTTTTTTTTAAAAAAGCTGGAATTCTACAAGTGGCTATTATGTTCTACTAGCAACCATTATAACGCAAATGAAGACAAATATCTCTCCATCCTTTTGGTAGATATTTGATGCAGGAGTGGAGGAGCAGCTGTCCAGTGCTGAACCCAGTCAGTAAGATTCAAAGGCAATGGGGATCATGCCAACTCAATGTTTATATGCTGATCCACACATTTTCATGGACAAAATGTGGTTAATGAATTGACAGCAAAAATGTCTATCCATTCACCAGTGTGATTAAGGGCAGGATGGGGAAGGGAAGGGAAGGGAAGGGGATGATAAAGAAATCTTAACCCATCCATAGACCTCTGAGTAAATGTAATATTAGAAGAATTAGTTTCCAAACCATTTTAGCTCAGTGACAACAATGGTAGAATGGATAAATTTTCCCATTGCTTCCAACTTTATCAAAAAGGCATATGTGAAGAGAAAAAATTGGCCAAAGGAACTAATGGGAATCAGGAGATGAGTATGAAATATTTGGACTCAGCAATTAAATATATGTAGTTTCAGGTATTCATTACCTGAATTATTAATATTAATATTAAATATAATAGTTAATTCAAGAGATAACTGGAAAAAAATAGCAAATATTTATAAAATACTGTACTACCGTGTTTCTCATATAGTAAGCCCTGAAAAAATGGCTAGGCTGTCTTTTCAGGGGTGACTTAATTCCCCCCCCGCTTGCCTCTTTGGGTGGGCAGGTGGCTTGGATGTTGACCTCGGCGTTGGTGGGGCACTTCGTATCGAGGTCAACGCAGGCAGCATCATATCCGGGTGTGCAACAAAAGTACTTCCTAATGGCAAGCTCCCGCACCAGTCCCCCCCATTTTGCATGTTTTAATATAGGCCTTAATTTGGGGGGAGGGGCTTAATTTCATTTCATGCCTATAAAACATGCTGGGACTTCCTATTGGGGGAGGCCGTATTGTTGGAAAAACAGGGTAGTAATCCTAATTTAGCAATCACAACCAGTATGGGCAACTCAGTTGTTAAACCAAAGCAATCAATAGTGAAACTGCAATGGTGCTTATGATCTTCAGTTTTTCTTTGCTTTACAGATCTGCAAAGGTCATAAATGAGAGGTTGTAAAGTTACTTTTTCATCACAGTTGTAAAGATGTAAAATTGCTAAATGAGGATGACCTGTAACTAATTAAATAATTTGCATATATATTAAAATTCCTTTGAGTGAAGCTCAGCTTATTGGAATTTTATAAGAATTCCTATGTAATTTCCTCGTGAATATGGAAATGATTTGCCTCTGCTATCTCCCAGGATGGTTTTGACCTCCCAGCCTAGTCTACAGTCCTAGGACTTTCTGCTGATCTCCTATAGAGACTAACAAGACTAACAAGGTCCAACAATGTGATTCTGTATCTGAATTTGAAAACAAGGTCTAGCCCAGGGGTGTCAAACTCGTGTCGTCACGTCATCAACTTCTTCGCAACTTCCCCCCCGGAGGTGGGCGTGGCTGGAACATGATGCAGCTAGCCCTTGGGCCACAAGTTTGACACCCCTGGTCTAGCCCTTTCAGCTTTTCAAATTCAGCCACAGGTCCAACTTAGAATATATGTATGTGATTGTAAATTACATAACCCTAATATTCCAGAAACTAGTTAATAAAAATATATTATCAACTGTTGGAAAAGGGCTATTTTTTTTAATGGCTTTGAATCAGTGTAGAGTCCTGGTGACTGCCTGGATTAGTCCCTGAAGTTTTCTTGGCAAGACTTTATAAGTGGTCTGCCCTTCTAAAATGTACCAAAATACATCACCCAATTGCTGGAAATGTACCAAAGAATACGGAGCATACTATCACACATGATGGACATGTAGAAAACCCAGGAGTTTTGGCACAGGATCCAGAGGTGGTTAGAAGAGATGGTTGGGCACAAAGTAGAGTATAAACTGGAACTTTTTTTATCCGGAATTATAACAGAAAGATATAACAAAGAAGTGATTTATTTAATAATACATGTGATCACAGCAGCAAGGTTGGCCTTTGCTCAAAAGTGGAAAGACAAAGAAATTCTTGATGAAAGCGAAGTAATAAAAAAGATATGGATATGTGCTGAGATGGATAAATTAACTTTGGGAATGAAAAATAAAGATGAGACAGAATACTATAAAGTATGAGATATATTTTATCAATAGTGGGGAAAAAGGAAGGATCCACAAAGCAGGGCTGGCAGAGCAGATAATTAGAAAAATAAAGTATTGTATAAATGTATATAAAATTTATATTCTATGCTATATGTATAACAAACAGGAATGTCAGGACGATCACTCCACATCCAATGTTCTTCCCTTTCAGAAAATACCTTTATGCAAATTTTATCCCAACATTTTCAAATAATGGAAAACGTATTGTTGTGCCCCTGGGGGAGACTGTCTCTGAGGGAGAGGAGCAACAGCCGACAGGGAGTGGAAGTGTGGCTCCTGGAGTTGTGGAGGAGGCTGGGGAAGGGCAGAGGCTGGCTGAGCAGTCAGAGGAGGACCAGGCCCATCCCCTCTCCATCCTAGGGCATGCAGGGAAGAGAGGATAAGGGAGAGACATGGTCTACTCAGGAGGAGAGGGCCTTGATCCTCTTCATGGGCTGCAGCTGTGACAACTGAATAAGAGAACAGACCTGCGTATGGGCGAACGCTGGAAACAAAGCATGAAAATATCTCTAGTTTATGGTTCCTTTCTGAGTTTGGCATTCTTCCCAGTGTGTGTTCTGTTATCTGTGGACATCCTTCAGGTCTTATCTTGCCTGGTTTGTGTTGCCTTTTTCCTCCTTCTTGTAATTGTTTGCGTGGGAGCTTTTTGTCTTCCGTCAAGGATATTCAGAGCTTGGAAGCAAAGTGAACGAATAAAAGGGGCTTCACTTGTTTTCTGTGACTGTGTTTGTTTTGTATCCCACCCTGAGTCATCACACTCATATACAATTAGTCCTCAACTTACGATCAGAACTGAACCCAAAATTTCCGTTGCTAAGCAAGTCAGCTGTTAAATGAATTTTGCCCCATTTTACAACCTTTCTTGCCACCGTTGGTAAGTGAATTACTGCATTTGTTAAGTTAGTAACAGGTTGTTAAGTGAAATCTGGCTTCCTCATTGACTTTGCTTGTCAGACAATCACAAAAAAGGGATCACATGACCTTGGGACACTGAAGTCATCATAAATATGAACCAGTTGCCAAGAATGTGAATTTTGATCCCGTGATCATGGGGGTGCTGCAATCGTCGTAAGTGTGGAAAATGGTCATAAACTAGTCATAATGGTTTATGGTCATAAACTCGTTTTTTCAGCGATGTTGTAATTTTGAACCATCACTGAATGAACTGTTGTAGTGTTGTTAGTTGAAGACTACCTGTATATAGAAAACCTTGTATAATTTCTCTACTATAATAAAGCGAATAATCAAATGTCTGTTTACATAATCAAATTAATAATACAATATCAAACATCAAAGGACTTACACATCAGAAGGCACTAATCATCAATCAGTTCAGTTCCTTGGAACCCGTGGGCAAATGTCAAATGGTCTTTCTAGAGAAACTACAAGTATGAAATAAGCAATGAGTTTAGTTTGGTATAAGCAATAGTTCAGTCTGACATCTTAGTGACCCCCAACTTTCAAGGTATTGATCAGCTAGCGCTGGTCCTTTCATGCTCAATCCTAGAAGAGATCTACAGCATTATTTCTTGATTGGGCTGATGTGGAACAGCTTTCACATAATTGCATTTCCAACAGCAAGTAACAATAAATGTATCAATAACAGAAATTAGATGTCCAACCACTGCAGTAATAGACCTCCGATAGCTATTATTCCACGGGTGTAATAGATTCAAGTGGGATGTTTGAAAATGAATATACAAGCCTGTAAATGAGTCTTACTGCAGCATCTTTTCATTCTGACAGCCATAACAATATAGCTAAAAGAGCTCCTTTAGCGCCACTTCTAGTCATCCTTCAGCAGGTAAGTGGAAGCAGAGGAAAACAGGGAAACTTCTAGCAAGGGCTCCAACGGCTTTATGCATAGTAGTGGTTGTGGATAAACAAATTGGAAGCATTGAAGATAATGAAAGAGCTCTCTGCAGATGGGTACACTGAGCATAAAATCAGCAAGTGCAGTACTTGCACTCAGAGGCTTCTGAGAATGAATAGATATTCTCAGTCCCCTATGAATCATCTCCAGGCACAAAAATCTTAAACAAGCAAATAATAAACATGACTTATTATATGAAATTAATATCCGTGGCTACTGCCTGATATTTACCTTCTTTTTTTCCCCCTTTCTTTCATTTTTCTACCCAGTCTGCTTAGTTAATAAACTTACATTATGAGCAACTGGCAATTGTTGCATTCCATGCTGCATTGTTAGTATGACTTTATTATGACTTATTGAAATTCAACAAATCCCAGAAGACTGTTCTGATGTTTTGGAAGCAATTAATTTTTGATTGATTTAATTCACTCTAGTATAGCATGTAAAATGTTTGTGGATGTTTGAATAATTCTATTATATATATATATAGAAAACACTGCAGCCAAATCATCCGGAAATTAATTGCAGTTATTTTCAGCAAATACAATTTATTGCAGCCCTATTGTGGTAATTTATTCAATTACATTATGGAATAAAATAATGAAATAAATGAATTTTTTGTCTTTAAAAAAAGGAATGAGTAAGAAGAAACAGAATGCTCCTTTTGTGTTTCAAATGATCAACTTTCCACTGTACAAATGCAACCCAACCGGATGGCAAACATAATGAAACAAACAAACGAAAATCAAGGTGAAATGCTATCCTTTGCCAAGGATCTGTAAGAAAAGCTCAGAACATTAATACTACTTGTCTAAGTAGAAATGAAGATGAATATACATGCCTAGGTACAGAAACATACAGTGGTAAATCAAGAAAGATATACACGCTCATGGAAATAAATACTTTTTACTGTATCATTTATCCATCCTCCTCCTCTTATATTCAACCTATTCTGTAATGTGGGTTGGATCCAAAGCCTGTGACTGTTTGAAAGGCAGTAATCAAGCTGTATGGCTGAGCAGTGGCTGAAGTGAAAACTCCTGATCTAGATCCAAACCAACCCTGATATCGACTCTCGATGTTGGAATGAGTTTTGTTTCCTGATCTTGGTGACTAGATCACCATTTCACCAAAAGCCAATTCAAGCGAGATATGAAACATTCAGGAGGAAGTGAAAAGAACATGCTGGTATAAGCCAGGATCTCTTTCCTGCAATTTCACACATTTTTAGCATTTATTACACAAGCATCATTGGAGGGAAGGAAAAATAAACCTGATAACTTGATAACAAGCTAAATTCTGTATTAGAGAGAGGTGTGTATAAACTGCTCCATCCTCATGTTCAAATATCATTTTTTTTACAAAATATGCACATTGTGCTAGAAAGCAAATCTCTCTTATATGGAAGGTAGTGAAATTAAGCTAATGGAAATTGTAACACCATCACTTCAGTAACAGTAAATTCTACTGAAATGGAAAACAACAGTTCCTCAAAAATGCTATATAATATGCTTATATGCATAGGTTCCATGCTAATATATGCACATTCAAGTAAATGCTAGAATAGTAAAAGAGAAGAATTTCTTTAAATTTTGGTATGTTGCCAACAAGAATGTCAGGCCTGAGAAGTTAGATTTCCTGACATAGTCAACACATTAAATGTCCACAATGTCCTACCTATAACTTCTATTTCACAGGAAATACATCATGTAACTATTTGCCAGATGTTCCACCCAACAAGGCCACAACTTGTCTCCAAATAGTCCACTTGCCTCTAGCTAAACTCACTGAAATGGAAGTCATTTTAATAACCTCACATTGCAATTAACCAAGTGGATGGAAAGAATAAAAAATTGACCACAGTAGCAAATCCAGTCAACATGATCTAATCCCTGCACTGCTGGCATGCTGCTGCCAGACTAGAATCCCAATAAATCAAAACCAAATCCCACCCTCGCCATCTTGGTTACTCAGAGAAACCTGGTACAGCCCTAAATCTAGCATTCATCCACATTTACTCTTGGAAGTTTCTAGATAAAGTGCTCCTTTCACTTCAGCAAACATTCCATCATTATTGGACGTGTTTGTTAGTTTCCAGCTAATGTTATTCAAAGGTTGACTTTAAAGAGAAAAAATGTGACTTTAATCAATATATACTTATACTACTGCCAAAAAGAGAACTGAAAATGGCAAAAAGCCATTACTTTTAGTAGAGAGGAAGCAATTGTAGAGAAGAGGCAGAGTATCAAATACATCAGATTCAAGGCAAAAGCATTTCCCCCTGAACAATAAAACATGTCAATCCATTCAAGATAAATCTATTATTTTGCTATTGTTTTTCTCCACACACCTTCCTCACTTGGTGGCCTCTGGATGTATGGACTATTCTTCCATATACCACAGCCAACCCTGAATTGGCTTGTGTTGGCCAGGGATTAGGATATATTTTTAGCTGCCTCTAAAAGATACAAGACAGATTCTTCTTCTTTTGTGGCTAGATCAAACTTTATTTTTTTAAAAGTTTTATTATATATCTCCAAAATGTAGATCAAATTTAAAACTGCCAGAATGAAGCCATCTGCTTGGCTTTGTCATTGGCCAAAAATAAGTCATTATCAGTACATGTTGGTACATGTTCCTGTACTCTTTCTGGTAGTAGCCAACATACCAGCAAATGGGTCAGGCTCCGTGTGTCTCCACATTCACACATCATGTTGTACGTAAAACACCATTGGTTTTACATTTAAGCACTCCTATTTTCAACCAATTCTGGGTCCTCCAAGTAGTATTGGGGGGGGGGGGTCAGATCCTCCAGCCATATCCTCCTTTAATGTTATTCCTTGCTCAATGGTCTTCTTCCTCCATCTTTTAATTTGATTTTGTCCTTGTGTACCCTCAAGAATGTTTGATCTTGCCATAAAGCTGTTCCTAGATCTGAGTCAGTTGGGCTTAGGACATACGTCCATTCAGAGGATGTCAATCATTCTCTTGCTTAGTTCTTTTTGGCATCTGCTGCTATTTCTCTCCTGATCTTAGATCAGGCAATGCCAGTGAATATTTTCTTAATTGGTGTTGGTTTAAGACAACCTGTCACTAAGCGTACTGCTTCATTGATGGTGATATCAACTTGTTTCGCATGTGCAGATGGAGCAGCATACTCTGGAACAGACACACTCAAGGCCAAATCTGATGTGCACAATATCGATGGCTGAGCTCCCCATGTGTAGTTTAACAATTTCCTGGTGATAGTGTTTCTCGAGCTGACTTTAGTCTTAGCAGCTATGCTGTTTAAAAAAGAGCTGGACCAGATAAAGACACAGAATAACCAATCTAAAGCAAAATCTTTTCTGTCCTTTCTTTTCCTGCAAATTATCACCAGATAAATACTTGATAGCTTTCATATGCTGTATTTCAAAATTTGAACTTTGACACTTGATATTTATATTTGATGGCAGCATGCAATTGACAATGCACACTGAAAATGATATGTACGATTAGTGGCAATTTACACATATTGCAAACACAGCTGTGTAAATTTATTTATAACTCACAGATTGTATTGCCTCCCTCCCTTGCTTAGCAAACCAAAATAATCTGATCAATAGATAACATTCCAAAATCAACAACTGTGATCAAGAATTAAATTGAGTAGTTTTTCCAGCCAAACATTGCCATATTACAGATGGGACATTTTATGTATTTTTTTTTCCCCTTCCCTGTTCCATCCAGAATTCACTGACAGCATCAACTGCTTTCATGACAAAGCAACATTATATTCAGTGGCTGCATTTTCTTCACACCTAATTCAAACTTAAACCAATCCACAGAAGCAATTTATGAAATTGATTAAAACAATTGGGCACATATTCTTAAAGATTGTACTTCAATCTTGGTGGCTGAACCAATTTGTTATCAGAATAGTGCATTTGCTTGGCATTCTTTGACTTCACGGCACATCATTTTCTTGGTCTCGGTTTCAGTCATTACAGAAACATTGCCTTGTCAAATTAAAAAAACAAACATAGACTAGAATTGAATAAATATTTGCAGAAATGAGGTGCCTTAGTTGGGTTTCATCCCTTTTCCAAACAAGTTGGCTCACTCATCTTGAAAAAACAGCAGTTAAGGGTAACACCAGTTCACAAACACTAATTTCCTGATTTACTTTAAACTTCCAAAGATTTACTACAAAAACAGGGCCCAATCTATAAGCATGTTTGTCATATAGAGTCTAATATACCATGAGCCATGATACCTAAAACCTGATACTAGATGATCCAGGAAACCAAGGTCAATTCCAGGCTTGCTAAGGAGGAAGACATTGTAGCTTTAAAACTGTTTTAAAAACCACAGTGGTCCAGGGCCACTGTGACTAGCATGCAAGAAGACTCTTATCTCCCAATTTCCTTACCATCTTTATGCATGCAGGTGAACGCAGGCAGGAAAAACAGATGATCTTGCTGGTTTAAAGTAAAATGGTCTTTAAGATACTACATTCTAACCATAGCTTCACCAAAGCTATGGTGTAAATTAGAATTACATAACACTCTACCTCTAAAAATCAAAACTTGCTGTTTATGGCTGTACAAATCTTCCATTAATATTTTGCTCATTTCCAATATGGGCTGCCTTATTGGTTTTGTTTGACTTCAATATTTTCTCCCAGCACTCCAAGAATCCTCAGTTTCTCAACCTCAGCAATTTTATGACTTCTGGACTTCAACTCCTTGAAATCCGCAGCCAGCATGAGAAATTCTAGTGCTTGCAACATCAGGAAGATATGTCTGCATCCAGGTAGACTCTGGTTAGAAGCTGTTTCTAGCTTTTGCACGTGGCAGAGGAAATGAGAGAAGGCAGCAAACAACTACCAAGATGACATTTATTCACGTTCTTCATCGAGGCAAACCAGCTAGGAGGTAGGGGAGTCTTTTAAAAAATGTAGTTTTAAGATATCTAAAGATGTAGATTAAGACATCTGAGAAAGGCTAAGATGAATTTTCAAAGTTCTTGTTACAGTTCACAGAAAATTGTGTATTGTTTCATATAGGACTTTGTTGTTGCATGAACATGCCTTAGCTGTGATTGACAAGAAGGGGGGGAAATGAGAAAATCCCTGGAAAGTAAAATCAGTCAGTTCACAAGGAATATTTCTTTCTAGAGCAAAGTATCAACTCTCCAGAGTAAGTGTGAGGAAGAAAAGAAAGCGGGGACCACTTTGTGTTCTGTCTTTGGTGAACTCAGGATCAGTGCAGACAGTTGTATACAGATCTGCTGACGTCTCAGTTCCTTGGTACTTTTAACTAGTTCAGTGAGAAATAAACCTATTTATTTGCAAATGCGTGTCTGAAATGCAGGTTTTCAGTATCTATTTTCTTCAGCTACAATGGAGGCCATTATTTTCCACAAATTAAGCTGACTGTTCTCACCTGGGTAAATAAGTCCACTGTTTCTTGTGCTGATGCTTTTAGCTTTTTTTTTTCTATATAACTGCTTCCTGTTCTTGTAATTAGATATTAGCTCTTGAGCACCTGTTCTGCTCCTGGCCTAACTCAGCCTTACACAGGTTGTTGAATTTAATGGGCTCCTCTCCTCAAGAAGACTTTGCTAGATGCAGGCCACCAGAGGAATAAAACCAGCACATTCAAAAGAATAATTACATTTTCAGAAGAGAAAATGTTTGGCATCAAGCTGAATGCACAAGCTGTGAGTGCAAAGTGGATTAAAATTCCAATAAGCTTTCTTCTTTTTTTCTGAAATCTGCCAGAATTTTTATGAATTTACAGAAAATGAACTAAACTACTCTCTGCAATCCATGATATTCAACTTAGTTAATAGAAGAATGGTTGGAAATAATAACTACAATTGAGATATTAACCTGGAGTCTACCCTCCAAGCTTCTTAATATACTATTAAAATAGTATTTCATTAATGGATCAATTTGGTTCAATATTGCTGCATTCTCCTGATATTCCATGGCTTTTTATTTGAAAACTAAAATGACATAGTAGAACTGATTGCCATTAAGTAAATGAGAGAAGATGCAATTTGATATCAGCAACTGCCTCCCTTCTGAATTTCACAAAACATATTTCTGCTATTATTCATCTTTAATTAGCTTTATTAAAATATATTTTGTAAAACAATTATATAAAACCTATTTGTCAGACAGACAGACAGACAGACTTGTGCATACAGATAAAAGACTGTTTCATCTAATTGACAATATATTCAAAAATGCTTGCTGGTTATGTAAGCCTTTATCTTTTACTTCTGCAATTTCAAGAATGCATATGTCCAATCTATAGCCTTTTTTACACTTGAATATTTGTTTCTAATCCATATTAGTCTGTGCTTATCTCCCACCAACACTATAATAATCGCAACTATTGAAATTAGGAATCTCATTTTAATAACATTTAATGCCTTGCTTAGATCACACTACAAAGCATAATTGTAAAAGCAATACCATAGCATTCCTACCACATCCAAAGGAGGTTATTCACTAGAATGTTGAGGATTTATGTTTTTAGTAGTTATTAACATATTACTAAAATATTGCAATTCCAAACACAGATTATCAAATTAAAAGAGAACTAATCTGAAATACTTTTTCCTAATCCTTATAAACTCAATCTCAGTCCCATGCACCCTTAAATGTATCACGTAGATAGATTCTGAAGAATGATGGACATTAAAATCAAACACGGTTGGAGAGATCCTCTCCTTTGGGAGGCTGTTTAAAGGACAGTCATAAATTTAGCAGGCAGCAGCTGCAATATATTCTATAGTAGGAAACAGAAGCCAATATTTCTACCAACCTCTGATTCAATACATCCTGTGCATGCCAATCTTTCACAGGAACATGGAAACATTTTTTCAGGAATGAAAAGACCTTCAGTTCATTAAAAGCTCATCATTTTAATGTAACAGTTATGAACTCAGAACGCTGGAATTAAATTTATAAATAACAAATACAAAACTTGGCTATGATCCAGTACTTCTGCATTGCCAGCAAAGAGGGGCAGAGAGAAAACTATGCTTACTAGATCCTTCTGAGCCTAGAAGTCCTCGCACCCCTTAAAGTTACAACTATGAACTAAGGACGCTGTGGAATAGCTGAGTAGCCTGTGCAAGAGATTGTAGAGCATTTATGGCTCTCAGGAGGGATATGACCTGGGAAGATTAGCTACTCCCATTGCTTCTGAAAATGCCACTCACTTTTTACTCAAGAAAACAAATCGAATGTCTCTTCCAAGGTTTCTTGAAGCTTGTACGTGATAAAGATTAACAATATTTAGACCAAGTGATTTAGTGATACATAATTGCCCGTGACTTTAACAAAGCATGCTGTACCTGAGCTTTGCTACTGAAATGTGATATCTGAAATCGAAGGAAACATATTACTTGCATGTTTTATAGAAACACTTAAATTTGTGCTTTACTTACTGATGCTAGATAATCATAACATTAAATGTTATGTTACTGATGCTTTCCATGCTACAGTTATATTAGTATATTAGTCTTTCCATATTTATTTTTTAACACATTAATGTGGCTTTTGTTCTAAATTTGCAAATAATTTTCCTTATTCCCCTTAAATGTTATAGCATAGTTTCATGTGAATTATTATTTTTTAAATAGAATTGCTATAACATTTGATGTTACATTTCAAATATTTATAAAATGTATTAATATTTGCATTTGCAATATTTAAGTATGGTATAAAAATTAAGTAAAATCCCTGACAGTCAATTATGATTTTTTAAGAAAAAAAAATCCCATATGCTTGCTTTATGCTTACTTTAGCAGTGCAGTTAAATTACTATTTTAACTCCTGAATAATATTTGGTTATCCCTTCCCACTAAAAAAACAGTTTTCATCAGACAGAAAAAAGTATATTTCCCCCATGTTTTTATAATCGGCTCAAATCAATTCATCAGTCCTCACAGAATGAAATCCTCTTCACTGAAGGTTATGGACCATATTTTAATTCACTGGTCTGGTGTGCGTAGATTTTTTTTTACTTCCCAGTCTAAACAGTGAAAGAAATGACTGGCTCAAAATCACTCAGCTGGCTTTTATTCCTAAGAGAGGACACTAGGACCTGAATCTCTTCATTCCTAGTCTAGCACATTACGCACTACACCACACTGGCTCACACTTAAATTCCTCCATGTATATCATTATAAGGCATTCCAAACAACCAGAACCCTCTGAAGCAGTAACCTTCAGCATAAAATACATTTAAAAAACAACTCCATTCACAAAAAATGCTGGCACCTGGCAAAATTGTCAGTTTAAAATGTTTCAGGCTCAAAACCTAATTTTGACACCAATGCAGTTAGTCCTCAACTTACTAATGTAATTGAGTCTGGAATTATGGTAGTTAAGTGATGGTAGTAGTTTAGAGAATCACCATGTGACCATGATTGTTTTTAGAACCTTTTAAGGAAACACCATATTTATTAAGTTAATGCCAGTTGTAAAATGAATGTGTTTTTCCCAACGGGCTTTTTTTTTTTTTCCTGCTGGAAACCAGGAGTAGAAATGTCAAAAATTGCAGTCAAATGACTGCAGTATTGTTGTGGTCCACCAATGGCCTGTGGAGCTGGCAGTAGAGTCGGACAGTGGGGAAGAACATGGGCCAGTTCTGGAGTCTGGGGAGGACTTGGACGAAAGATCTCCGTCTGATACAGAAATGGGGCCAGGGCCATCTGTGAGTTATGTGCTAACTCAGGAGCCTCCAGAATCTGACATCAGTGAGGCAGAGGAACAAGGGGAGCCTGTTCCCAGTGCGCGCCTGCACAGAGCTGCCAGAAGGCAAGAACAGTTAAGACAAAAGGGGCAACTCAGGAGTAAGGCTTGGAGATGATTGGCCTCTCCCGTAAGACATAAAGGAGGAGCAAAGGGAAATAAGCCTTTGCAGGAAGCAACTTTGTTCGTTCTGGTCGGTTTAAAATCTGAAGCTCTGTGTTGACTTTGTGCTCCATTTGGCCTTGTACAGCTAATTGGCAATTTAGTCGTTGGCAGCATTTCAAGGGAGGTAAAGGTGGGTGCTTATCAGTCTTATCCCGAAAGACTGTGGCAGACTTCTGTTGAACTATTCATAAACTGTTTGGGACTCATTATGGGCTGTGAATGCACATAATTCACAGTCGTTAAAATAATTTTTAAAAAAGGTTTTGGGGAACTTTCTCTCAGAAAGCCTTGGTCAGAACAAGTATGTAGTAATCAGCCATAATTGTGAGCTGGTTGTCAAGAACCCAAAATACTCTTCCATGAACCCAAAGGAGAGTACAGTCATCTGAACTTCAAAATCAGGTTGCATATAGTTCTGGGGAGGACCATTGTAATTTTGAACAGTTGCTAAGTGATAATATTGAAACAGACATACAGGAATCCTCACTTAATGACTGGTCATTAAAAGAGGATTCTGTGGTATGTCTGTTTCAATATTTCAATCGGATAATTATCAGAAACATTACATCTTTATACATCTTTGTATAATAATTTCCATGTAAATACAAATCCCTATATAAAATACATATTTAAAGGTAAAGGTTCCCCTCACACATACTGGCTCAAATACATACTTAACATTATTTTAATTGTTCTTTGGAATATCTTGATAAAATATGCATTCTAACAAAATGGATTAGGTTTGTCTCTGTGAAAAATATTGTCGTGAGAGTTGCTGTAAGGCAAAGTGCTCCAACTGTGACATGAATTAATCTGGCCATCCACCCTTTATCACAGCAAAGAAACACCTATAAAGAAAAGAAACTAAAATTACTATGACAAAGAAAGCAAACCTAATTTACCACCAGGTTAATGCTTTTGATTCAAAGGTATTGCCTACAGACTATAACCTGTTTCTTAATCATTTTCTTGCAAAATTGCCCTACCCTATAGCAATAGCAATAGTACTTAAACTTATATACTACTTTACAGTGCTTTACAGCCAGTGGTGCTATTCAACCGATGTAACAAGTGGTTCGGTGCACGCACATGCGCGCCAAACACACGCTTTGTGCACATGCACACCATTTAAAAAAGCTCATTATGAGGAAAACAGCTGAGGCACAGCAAAACCGCTCTGCCGCACGAATCAGCTGTGCTCCAAAACAAAGAAACAAACCACAGGAAAGAGCAGGGGCGGATAGGTGGGCCCAATGATCAACGGAACCACTGGTTCACCTGAACTGGCAGAAACCCCACCCCCCACCCCCGTTTACAGCCCTCTCAAAGTGATTTTTACAAAGTCAGCATATTTCCCCCAACAATTTGTGTCGTCATTTTACCCAGCTTGGAAGGATGGAAGACTGAGTCAACCTTAAGCCTGGTGAGATTTGAACAACCAAATTGTATCAGCCGGCAGTTAGCAGAAGTAACCTGCAGTACTGCACTCTAACCACCATTCACAACTCTAGCAGAATGGAAGCTGCTAGAGACACCAGCAGCATGATAATCAGATAAAGAGCTTTATTCAAACCTTTAAAATCATTTTTAAAAAGGGAATTGATCTCTTATTGGCATTATTTCTGAACCATTTATGGAATAAAAACCACGAACCACGTGCCACCTATTTCATAAGTAGATGCAGACACACTAAGTATATGGAAACAGACACCACATTCATTCAGATTTATTTGCAAGTATGATCTGTATATACGGAACAACAATGTCATTTCTTCACTGTGCTTATTACGACTAGTATTTAACAATACTTTTTTTCTCTTTAACAATACTTTTTTTTTCTTTAGGCTCAAAAAACCAGAAAATGTCTTTAAGTTGACAAATTCAGAAACTGCTATTTTGACATAGTTGGATTAAAGGGGCACTTCATAAAGTAACTCTCCAAATGGTAGAAGGAACTGCTAGTTTAGTCACCTGCTTTGTCCAAATACAACAAAGTTGGAAGAAAAAAATATCACCCACCTCTGAAACCTTAGTGCTCATCCCACTGATGAGATAAACAACAACCAGGAATCGTGAAATAAGAAGGCCCTTCAAAGGTCTGTAAGGGCTGCATCCAAAGTATCTATAGATGTAGTGGAGGCTGTGTAAAATTCGGATCCCCATATTGAAGCAGTTGGCAAGGACAAATCCTATGCTCCCTAGCCAAGAGGTCAAGAAATAGGACATGCACAAAAATGCAAAGGACAAAGCCAGCATGACAAAGTTATACCTAAAAACAAAAATGAAGTAAGTGAAAACTTTTTACACATTTCAGCATCTTAGCAATTTATTTTTAGGCTACTTTAAGTAAACCTCTAACTCGTTCCATATGCTAGGAACCTTAAAAACCAGTAGATCACTGCTGAAATATCTTATAATGTAGATATATGGAGTAGTGAGTTCCAGTTCCCTTCCTTGAAACCAACTCAGGAAGTAAATTAAACCATGAAATTTTATTCAAGTGTTGAATTTGTGTTTGGCTCATTTTCTGAATGTCTGACTTTTGTAAATTGACCATCCTTTAGTTCAGTCCTATTCCATACAATTTATTAATCTAATCTAAGAGCAGCATTATTCCAGAAAAGGTCAGAAGAAAACATTGCCTTATCATTTTTCTCCGATCTATCATCCCATCTTCCAAAAACTTAAAAGAAGAAAAATACATTTTCTATGGACTATTGTGGAAAAAATTACATTTAAAATGATTATTTCATAATGAAGGAGACACAGACTAGATCCACATTATAAGTAGGCATGAGATACAATATATGCACTTCTTTGAACATTAAGAAAATGTCTTATTATAGGTACAAACCTCACTGAGACTCAGTACTAAATGATGAGCTTTTTATGTTTTTTTCTTCTCTCTTTTCTATCTTTTGTTGCAGCCTCAGAAAGATTAAAAGCATTCAGGCCTGTATTCAATTTAAGCACAGTTTATCATTACATCCAAAGTATAGAAAACTGAGCTATATAGCCATGGCAGAGAAAACCAATTACCTCCCACAGCTGCTGATCCTGACTTAGTCCCTTAACTATTATTACAAAGATAAACATTAGTTTTGGACTTAGCTATAATGATAAAAGTATGTAAATTAAACAAGAGATTTAAAATGTCTGATCTCTTGACATACTTCCACAGAGAGAGAAAGTTTGTGTATGTCATACTAAAGAGTAATTTGGCATTATGTCCAAACCAGATGATATAAAATGAGATGGATATAAGGATGATATAAATAACAAAACACAAGCAACCATTTTCAAAAAAACAAAGGCTCTAATGAAAAGATGAAGTCTAAAAACTGAACTAAAAGGTAGATAGTCCAAACACAGCCACAAATATACACTGAATGGCAATTGTGTTTTTAAAGGACTGCCTATCAATATTAATATTTCTGTTATATGGCTATGGGCTTATAAACAGTGACATCTATTTATGTCAATTTAAAATGAAACATTTAATCTTTTCTCTCTATACCTTTATGTATAGAGAACTGTTTTGCTCTGCCACTGATCAAATAGTATAAATAGTATCTTAAATATCCTTTTCATATTTCAATGTCTCTGCTTTCTTCATACTCATATGCTATCTAAGGAGGTTCTTTAATGCAAGACTCCCATGCATGGGAAGTGGGAATTAATGATAAATTCATGAAAATGAGGATTAATTCAAGATTATTCTGATCTTGAACTAGAATGCTAAAATGAACATCTTCAAGGTTTTTGCCTTTCACACTAGAGGATAGCTTTACTGGGAATTTACAATTAATCATATCTTCCAACTCTCTGAAATGTATTTTACTTGATCAAAAGTCAATTTAAAACAAAATTATGGAAGCTGCACAGTGACAGGAATTTGCAGAGAAGCCTATGTTATCTTAAATATGTAATTCAAAATGTTAAAACATTTAATTAATCATTTATTTTCAATGGGATAAATTTTCTATGAAGTTAAATTTGACTGAAATATGTAAGACACATATCCTTAGTCAATAAAGTTAGCATATGTAGCATCTGAATTTTTCAGCAGAAGAAAAACAGAATAGGTTCACTGAACAAGCGTTACTTATAAAGTTTAGAAGCAAAGTTTGATTTGTTTATGTACAAGACCTCCACAACATATAGTGGTGTCAGAGTAAAGTTAACAGAAAGCTGGCAGCTATTATTATGCCAGTCATAGTACTGAAACACAGCCATAACAGAAAGACTTAAGGCAGACCTTTATGATGAAGTTTATTTTCCCAAGAAGGTGCTGCACTGTATTTAAAGGCTAACCCTTTTACTGAAACTTATAATTTCAGGAATAATTGTTCTGTTTCTAGCGGAGTCTGTGGAGTGAATACAAGGTTTAAAGATCAGTATCAATAAAGGTCAGGGCACCCAGGATCAAGGAGAATGAGTTTGCTCACTGAGGCCAAAGATAGCATCTAGTTTGTTTTGACACCAGTGAACTGGAGGAGAGGTAAATAGTAATGGCTATGCTTAGTTTTAAGACTTTGCACTTTATAGATTTAAAAAGACTATCAGTAAGTTCCTGATGATATTTTATGAACCATTGATGTGGACTAGCATTTTATTGTATCCCTGTAAATTTACATAATGCGCCACTCAGTGGTGGGATTCAAAAATTTTTACTACCGGTTCTGTGGGCGTGGCTTGGAGGGCACGGCAGGAAGGATACTGTAAAATCTCCAGTCAGAGGTGTTATTTGCCAGTTCTCCAAACTACTCAAAATTTCTGCTACCGGTTCTCCAGAATTGGTCAGAACCTGCTGAATACCACCTCTGGCGCCACTCAGAATAATATGACTGCTTAAAGGTTGCTTAAGATACCATACAGATTTAAAAAAAAAAACCTTCAGTGAGGGATCACTAGGAATATTTGAAAATCAGAATATTTTAGCTATGTGGATGGCAACTTATAGCCAAATGAATCAGCTAGGTGTTCACTGACTGCTAAAAAGCGAGTCAAGTGTTTATCTTCCCTGAAAAAGAATATCATAAACATAATGGACCATATCTAGTAGTAACCATATGTTTATTACTATGTACAAAATGTTCAGCTAAATGGTGACTGGAAATGGCAGAGAAGCCTATCCATATACCACTAACGCTCTTTTTTCCGGTAACCTTTAACTGGATAAAGCAGTGCAACATAGGGTAAAACTTTTTGAAACAAACAGAATAACTTATAGAATACCTTCAAAATCTGGTACCCATGTCCTTCATGGAATTTTATGAAATTTTATAAAACATTTTATGACATAAAAATAATCATAAAACAGTTTGTGACATAATAACAAAATTTTCTACACTGATGTTTCATTGTGCTATATAGTTCCACATGGGTTATTTTCAATATCTGAACTTATTCCAATTTTTAGTGAAGGCAGTAAATAAGAAGTTCTGTCACTTTAAACTCAACAGAGAGACTGCTGGAAAGAAGACAAGAATAAAGAAAGAAAGCGACTAGAAACTTAGAAGAAGCAATGTGAATTTGCTGTACTTTGCAGTTAGTAAGCCCCTTAGCAAGACCCTATATGGGTTCAAAATAGGAAGTTACAGGAAGAATGCTGCTTTAGGCTTTCTAATGTTCCATGAATACTTTATGGAGTTCCATGATAGAGAGGAAAGGGGGAAGGAAATCACTTGAATGTAGTTTGGGTCACCCATGGCAATTTTTCTAAGATTTAGTGGAAAGGGCAGGGTGGGTCAGCTAACTTTCAGAATTAGGTATCAAGAGGTTAGCAATAGCACTTATATATCTCTCCATAGTGTTTTACAGCACTCTCTGGGTGCTTAACAAATGTCAGCATTTGTCCCCACAATCTGGCTCCTCATTTTATTGACCTCAGAAGGATGGAAAGCTGAGTCAACCTTGAACTGGTCAGGATTGAACTCCTGGCGGTGGGAGTTGTAGAATGCAATACTGCATTCTAACCACTGCGTCATCAGGCGCCTTCAGGTTCAAAGATTTTAACTAAGGTTCTATGGCCTGAACAACTCTGAAAGCCTTTGTTCACTGACTATTTTCCCTGCTCCAAATACAGATCAGGCACAAACAAATTAATTAAAAGTTTACAACTACAATGTTCTCAACTCTTCTTGAAAAATCGGTCTGTATCAAATATTGTTATACATAACAAGGATCAGTTAATAAATTATGTTATAATTAGGTGAGTTGGTTTATGCTGTAGGCAAATAAATATGCATTAGGAACTGCACCAAGAAATCAGTTTTATTTATTAGGACCTCACATAGCTAAGATTCAAACCAATTCAATAAATACCTCTGCCCAAACTTGAAATTCAGTCCTTTAATATACAGGTAGCTCTCGACTTACAACCATTCATTTAGTGGCTGTTTGAAGTTACAATGGCACTAAAAAAATGACTTAATGACTGTTTTTCCATACATACAACCATTGCTGCATCCCCATGGTCACATGCTCAAAATTGGCAACCGGCATGTATTTATGATGGTTGCAGTGTCCCATGAGTCATGTGGTCACCTTTTCCAACTTTCTGACAAGCAAAGTCAATGGGGAAGCCAGATTCACTTAACAACCGTATTATTAACTTAACAACTGCAGTGATTCATTTTGCAATTGTGGCAAGAAAGATGGTTAAAATGGGGGTAGAACTCACTTAACTGTCTTGCTTAGCAATGGATGTTTTTGGCTCAATTGTGGTCATAAGTCAAGGACTACCTTTATTAGAAAACAATCTAGTATAAATAATTCAAAAATCATTATCCTTTTTGAGAATTGTACTCATGTATATCTTCTATGCCTAAGTGGTAGAACTAATGGAATGAATGTAAGAAAAGAAGATTTATACCCAGAATCATATTCACCCTCAACCCTCAAAATACCCCAGGTGTGTAATTTCATTCAGTGGGGACACCCCTAAATTGACTTTGAGAAGCTTAATTAAAATAAATCCTTCAACTCCAATTGATTCTATATGTAGGGACTTCAGGGACTAGGTGAGTTATGTACATAAACTACTTATCCAGCAATCAGTAAACTTCCCAAGTAGATCTTTCAGTTCATGAATAGTTCTTCATGAAAATGAATATTTTTTTCCTATCCATGGGAGAATAGCTATCAAATTTAATAAGCTATTGCTTATTCTGAGGTTCTACAAACTGTATTCTCTTTCTCATTCTAAATTACAGAGAAGATAGAATTAAAATTAACTTTTGGTAATTGTTGCAATTTTACATTACCTGTCCACTTCTTCTTTAGACATTGAAGCAAATGTAAAACATTCTGTTATCCCATTAACAGCAAGCAGCAAGACATACAAACTATACCAACGAAGGAGAGCTGGACCTGATTAACATTGAGACGAATAAATCAATCACACATAACCTTAATTTTTGTACATAAATGCAAATAAAAATATTAATACCGTATATACTCGAGTATAAGCCGAGTTTTTCAGCACATTTTTTGTGCTGAAAAAAAACCCCTCGGCTTATACTCGAGTCAGATTCCCTCTGAAAAAAAAATGGTGTGGAGCTCCGGAGCTGGGCAGCCGCTTTCCTGCTTCCGTGTTTCCTTTGCAACTTGTAAGCATGGGGTTAATCGGAAGCAGAAAAGTTCTTGCATGAGGATATAGTTTTTTCTTTATTTAACTGTTTTTAGGGGGGGGAATCCCACCATCATGTGAGAATGCTCAGACACGAAATCTATCCGCCTGAAAATAAGTGCGTGTGGGGGGATTTTAACAGAGGGAAGACATAGGGAGAAGGCAAAAGTGACGGAAGATCCTTCAGCCCTAGCTGCTTTCAGTCTGCTTGGGAGGAGGAGGGGGAGGAGGAGGCCACCTCCTCCTCCCCCTCCTCCTCCCGAGCGGACTGAAAGCAGCTAGGGCTGAGGAAACGAAGCCACCTCAGCTCGCGTTGTTTTCTGCGATCTCAGAAAACAACGCGAGCCGCTGCCACCACCTCCTCCTCCCCTCCTCCTTCTGAGCGGACTGAAAGCAGCTAGGGCTGAAGGATCTTCCGTCGCTTTTGCCTTCTCCCTATGTCTTCCCTCTGTTAAAATCCCCCACACACACACACACTTATTTTCAGGCGGATAGATTTCGTGTCTGAGCATTCTCACATGATGGTGGGTCTTTTCCCCCCCAAAAAACAGTTAAATAAAGAAAAAACAATATATCCTCATGCAAGAACTTTTCTGCTTCCGATTACCCCCATGCTTACAAGTTGCAAAGGAAACACGGAAGCAGGGAAGCGGCTGCCCAGATCCGGAGCTCCACACCATTTTTTTTTTCAGAGGGAATCTCACTTGAGTATAAGCCGAGGGGGTTTTTTTCACCACAAAAAATGTGCTGAAAAACTCGGCTTATACTCGAGTCAATAAGTTTTCCCAGTTTTCTGAGGCAAAATTAGGTGCCTCGGCTTATATTCAGGTCAACTTATACTCGAGTATATACGGTAAATTATTAAAACACAATCATCTTAGAGTATAATCTAGCAAATTAAATTTTCAGTTTAATTCAAGTATTCAGTTTCAAAGCAAACATAGTACTGTATAAGAAATGGTATCTATAATTAGGTTTGAATATGGGTTAAACTCTGGATGCAGTTTATTTTATTTTTATTTAGTTATTAAAATATATGCTATCCATTTCACTGATAAGACAGATCTGGGTTGCTGCTTTCTTGGTCTCTATCAATGTTAAACAAAGCTTTACCAGCTCAAAAAGCCTATTGCAAGCCAGATGGCTGCTTCTCATGTGCATTCCATTAACAGAATTATACATCTTTTTTCACCAAAGCGGCAGATGCCAAAAGACAATTGATTAATCTATTCTGCTTATTCCAAAATTAATTTTATATTAAAAATGGGATCATCCATTAAAAGCTAGATAAATGTATGTAGAGTGTATGAAGCTACCACACAGGAAGTCAAACCAAATAAATAGATAAGTTGACAAGATATTTCAATTCTAGCCACTCTGTCGAATCTCAGGGAAAAGTTGCTGCTGTATCTTAAATTATGAGAATGGAACCTGCAGCCCACCAAACGTTACTGGGGTACTGTTCCCTGTGCAACTTTAATCAGTGCGCCCAATGGTGAAGGGAGCTAGAAGCTTTACTAGAGGGAGAGAGCAGAAGTTTCCTTCGCCAATTATAAAAGATGAACTGAGTACAGAAGTAAACCACTCACAATATAACACTGGTTCTCATGGCATAATTTCCCTTCCTACTTCCTCTATATAGAGTTTGGTTACAAAATGATCACCAATCTTTCAATCAAAGGAAGATATTCCATTTCTCAATGCGGCACCTAGAAAACCATCCCAGTATTCATAGCACTGCAATCTCTTTGTCTGTATGTGTAATGTTTCATTACTACAGTAAAAATCCAGATGCACAAAGCATGTCTATTCGAAAAACCAGATCTGAAGGGAAATAATGGGCATCTTTTTCGATCTTGTTGAAAACAGGCGCTTGATTTAAAGAAGTGCAGATAAGTGTAACATGTATGTCTAAGCACACACTGACTAATTTCTCTCCTTTGAAATCAGGTCACTACACAGTCCTAACAACATGTAGTTATTCTAAGGCTGAGCAGCAAAAAATCTAGACAACTATTTAGTTATAATATGATTGCTATGCATCAGTTCTTCCAAATCTTCCGTACCTTTTCCAGAGATAAAAGTCTACCAAAGAGGCTTTCAAAATATAATTTTACATTTATGAAAGTGCTTTTCAGAAAGTAAATATTACCTGATCCTGAACTGAGCATTGATCCTCCATAAACATCCAGTGCCAACTGCGAATAGGCAAAACCAAATACTGTAATGGTTAAGCCAATCAAAAGCACTAGTTTCAACAGCGATTCTAATACAGTAGCTGCCATCGAAATTTCATCCTAAAAAGGAATTATATATTTATTTAAACAACAAAACTGTTCCAAGATTATTATGCTAAATGTATACACAGAATAATTGGATTTTATTGATTTATTTATTTGTACTGAATTCATAGGGCAATAGGAAACTCTTGGCATCTTTATAATGTGCTATGTTTAGTTTTTAATCACAGTGAAGTTATTATAATCAAGCAAAGAGCCTTTTTATATAATATGTTTGATAGTGGACACATTTAAATGTACATAATATGCTGAAACTTAATTGACATAAATTGATCTGTAGAAATTGCTTCATTAAAAATACCTTAATTCCACTGGGAAATCTGCTATGGGAAAATAAAATTATTTGACAGCTACCTTCAAATGCGGTATAGGTGAAACAAGAACATTCAACACTCCTGTAAACTGTATCAAACCTTTTTTTAACTTTTACAGCAAATCAGTCAGATCTTAAAATAAACATGATACTAACTTGGCCTGACTCTATCTAGGCTGCAAAAATCGAGATGACTGCAAGTGAAAATTCTCTTTGATGCCATTTAATGATTCCAGATTTCCACGGCCTAGATTTCCAAGCCTTAATTATCTTGCACTGTTTATTTGTTTTAGATTTAGATCAATGGTTCCCAAACTTTTTCAGTCCACCGCCCCCTTGGTGCTACAAACTCATCCTCAATGCCCCCCACCCAGAGGCGGGATTCAAATTTCTGTGGGTGTGGCCTAATTTGAGAGTGTGGTTTGCTGGTAATGTGATTGGATGTGGCTTGCTGGTCACATGACTGGGTGAGCGTGGCTTGCTGGTCACGTGACTGGTGGCATGGCTTGCTGTTCACGTGACTGGGTGAGCGTGGTTTGGTGACTGGCAAACCAAATACAAGTGGTTCTCACTTAATGGCCGGTTGCTTAGCAAGTGTTCTAATTTATGACTGGCCTTCCCAGAACTACTTGTCCTGTTTTGGGAGTTTTGACAGCCATGCACACACATATACACAAACTCCCTTCCAGCCCTGCTGGAGCAGGTCATTGGAATTGGCAAAGCATTTCTGATTAGATTCTAGTAGTGAATAAAATCTACTCAGAGATGCTTTGCTGATCTTGTTGATTTGTTTTATTTGTATTTTTTTATTTTATGTTGCTGAATTGCATTGACATGTGTGTCTCTTCTTGTGCACAACCCAGAAGCTTTTGTGATTCTTTGCAGCAAAAATTACTGACCTCTGGCTTTGCCGCGTTCTAGGCGCCGGCCCCACAGGTCCACCCCATTGAGCCCACTGCACTGGAGGGACCTGCCCAAGCAAGTTCAAGTGGAGTGGTGCACCAAATCAATGGGGTGAGCCTGGGAGAGGGAAAGAGAGAGAGAGAAAAGAGAGAAAGAGAGAAGGAAGAAAAGAAAGAGAAAAGGGAAAGAAAGAAAAAGGGACAAAGAAAGGGGGCATGGAGGGGGGAGGGGGAGAGAGGGAGGGGAAGAGAGAGAGAGAGAGAGACCGAGAGAGACCTGATGCATCAGATTGAAATGAGGCCTAGTTTACAGGCCCTTTTCCACATTGAAACATCTTTGCCAGCACATTGAAACATCTTTGGCTTCTATTAATTAAAGGTTTTGTGGACGAAACATGACCAAGACTATCAGGAAGCTCTCACATTTTGTTGACGCTTTAAACAGAATTCATTGGACCAGATCTCCACCCTAAAAAAATAATTTTCCCCAATGTATTACAGTGCCAATTCTGAAGAAGGCAAAACCAAAATGTACTGGTAAATTACAAGAACACACACACACACACTTACCTTCTAACCCTGCTGGAGCAGGTGATTGGACTAGAATAGATATCTCATTATCTTTCTCCTCCCTCCCTCCTTCTTTATTTCTTTTTCTTTCTGTCCTTTCCTTCCATCCCCCACTCTTTCTTTGTCCCTTTTTCTTTATTTCTTTTCTTTCTGTCCCTTCCTTCCATCCCCCTCTTTCTTTGTCCCTTTTTCTTTCTTTCCCTTTTCTCTTTCTCTTCTTCCTTCTCTCTTTCTCTCTCTCTTTCCTCTCTCTTTTCCTCTCTCAGGCTCACCCCATTGACTTCGTGCACCACTCCGTTCGGACTTGCTTGGGCAGGTGACTCCGGTGCAAGGGGCTCAATGGGGTGGAACATGGCAGCGGCGGGATGTTTGAAAAGGAGAGCAAAGCCACTCTGGCTTTGCTCTCCTTTCCCAATGCTGCGTTCGGGGCGGAGCTCCTTGCACCAGAGCGTGCAAGTCAATGGGATGATCCTGCGGGGCCTTGCCTCAAATGCAGTGTCAGCGGGATTTTTTCTCACCTCTGAATTGTTCCCTGCCATTCATCTCCAGCACCCCACTGCTGTTTCTTAGCAGCCCCCTGTCAGCCCCCTTGCCTCTCAGCGCCCCCCTAAGGCATCCACTGCCCCCCAGGGAGCGGTAGCGCCCACTTTGGGAACCACTGATTTTGATCTTTTCTCCAGGATTCAAAACAGCACACCTAGCACTCTCCTTCAATTTTCCCCAACAATAAAGAGGTCTGTAGGTAAATTATGTAATATTACTTCTACATAATATTTTGCATTTTACTCACAAATTCTTATATGAAATGTATATTCATACTTATTCAAGAGCTAGCAATCCAATCCTGAGTTCTTTCGCCGAAAATAATTTACTATAGTGAAATTAATTGAAAATAACATCCTGCTTTTCAATCACAAATTCTAATATAATTTTAAAATGTGTGTGTGTGTGCGCGCGCGCGTGTGTTTTCTGTACATATACCTTTATTTACACACACATCGCTTATAGGACAATGTGTTTCCTTTAACATTTTTTGAAAGCCATGATACATCAAGATTTTTTCTAAAGTACCATAGGACTAATTAACATATAAAGAGGCCTCTTGGAAGGACAGAAGACCAGCACTGTGTTTAGAAATCAGACAAATAAATTTTTCTGGGAAGAGTTCATTATCCTCCAGTTGCTGTTCCCAGAGACTAATGGTGGAGGAAGTTGCCTCTGAGGCCATATCATCCATACACTTATCCCTGAGCCTTTTAGACCTTCTATTAACTTCAGAGAGCAATTTGTAAAACACCAACAAATATATTCCTTCCTTTTACCTGTCCTCATTTTCTCACCATTCAGTTTCACCAAATAGCTTTCTCTCATAATATAGAGGTTCTATATATCATGAGGAGAAGAAAAAAATTCTACACACATTCTCCATTCTATGCTTAATTATACATCCATCAGTTTTCCTCTCTCTTTCTAGTGAAAACATGCATTAATGCTTTAGAAAACATTGATCAATAATACTTTCATCTTTTTTACTTCTATAGCATGTTAAATTAACGAATGAATAAGACTAAACTTACCTGTTTTTGCAACTTAGTATCTTTCCCACGTTCTAGAACTTTAGCAAAGTATACATAAAAACTCTCTTCTATTGGTAAAAATATAAATCTAGCTGTCAAAGAACCAAGATTGTTTATAATATCATATACACCTTTGGAAACAAGGAGAAAAATAAAGATGTTTATTATTAACTTAATGTCTGCTCACAATATAAATTACTATCTGAAAACATTTTTCTATTAAGATTAACAATATTATAAGTATTACATTAAGATTAAAAGTATTATAGTATTACATTAAGTATTACATTAAGATTAAAAGTATTATAAATTCTACAACAATTTTAAAATAATATAATAATTTATTTTTATAACAACAATCAACCTAACAGAGAAATCTACTGCATTTCACACTAATGACCAATTATTACTGTGGCAAATTTATTTCATACAAGTGGAAAATCATTTTCAATTCTAAGAAAAATAAACTATCGCTTTTCAAAACGCAGAATTTAAAAAACATTAAGACTTTGATTTTTTTTCACATCCGTGGAACTATAGTAGAAATCTTCAATCTGATGTTTTCCAGATGTGTTAAATTTAAATCCTTATAATTCAATGCTCTGCGAACTCACTGACAAATAAAGACCAGAATGTTAGAATATTGCTATGTTAGAAAGGCAGCTGTCTCAATTTATCCAATGCAACATATACGGTATTACTCCGTTCTTTCATTAACATGGAATCAGATATGTCATTATCATTAAAAGAAAGTATACACTTAGAATCAGTTCACTGCATGACTGAAGTTTACATATGGCATCACTAGGAGACAATTAGAAACTGCCACAATCTATTCATAAATTCATATTGAATATGACTCCTTACAATTCTGATTTCTCCACAGAAATACCAATAGCCTGATAGTCTAAAGCATTATAACAATGTGAGGTTTTTGACTGTCCAAATGAGCACGGCATTTCTAAATGCCTCTGCCAGAGGGATTCTAATGGGGAATTCAATTCCAAGGTCCAAAAAGGTAAAAGTGATACTGTAAATCTTAGGCACCTCTGTTAATCAATAAGTCATTTGGTATTGAAATTTGTTTTGCTTGGACAATAATGTTTTATCTGTTGTTTTATAACTGATGTTTTTAAATGTTTTTCATGCTGTAAGCTGCCCAGAGTCATTGGATACAAATGGGCAGCAATTAATTAATTAATTAAATTCCACATTTTAATATTAGAATATTGTTACGGAGAGAAAAATATAGTTACTTTGGAGCAGTGGTGGGATTCAAAAAATTTTACTACTGGTCCTGTGGGCATGGCTTGGTGGGTGTGGCAAGGGAAGGATACTATAAAATCTCTAGTCAGAGGTGATATTTGCCAGTTTCTCCAAACTACTCAAAATTTGCACTACAGGTTCTCCAGAACTGGTCAAAATCTGCTGAATACCACGTCTGCTTTGGAGAGTTTCAGAGAATTACTGCACACCTCTGATCACTTTAACTCTTTGTAATCTTAGCCTCATAATCAGATTAGCTGATGTACCTCAAACCTTTATTATATGTATCAACCAAAAGTCAAAAATTTATTTTTAGATTTTAACATATATTTCTTCCATGCATATAAATTTTGTTTAAAAGTCTTTCCTACCTTGGTCTCCAAAATTTAATACATTCAGGAAAGTCATCACATATCTTTCACCTATAGAATTAATATTTCCAATTAGTATTTCTTTCTAAAAGGGTGATCCTGCTCAGGCTTAAGAAGCCAGTGGTCCACTCTGCTTAAGAAATTTTCTTTGAATCCAAACACACAGTGTATTCACATAAAAAGAAGTGGCAATAAAGGTTACTGTTAGGAATATGAATCACCTAACAGCTACTTGGATTGGAAATATATAAACCAGGATAGACATTTTAATACTGTCTCTTTAAGGCAGGGGTGGGCAAACTAAGGCCTGGGGGCCACATCCGGCCCGTTGGTCTTTTTAATCCGGCCCGCTGAAGATTGGTACAGAATTAAGGTTTGATGTGAATGATTGAATGATTGCATTCATTTGATTCTGACTTGTAATGACAGGCATTTTGACACCAGGTGGCGGCCCGTCCGTCAAATTTTAAAAGTCAATGAGGCCCCTGAGCCAAAAAGTTTGCCCACACCTGCTTTAAGGGAATGCTAAAATTGTAATTAGGTGTGGTTTCTCAAATGGCCATAAGATGGAGCCAGAAACCTGGGTTGTTTAGTCTTAGTCTCAGAAGAGAGTGTGCCTCAGTGAGTCTCTTTTTCCTTCTGTTGGAGAGTATGGCCATTCCTCCTAATTGACTGATATTCTTGGATTTGATGTAAGTCTGATATTGAACTGTTTTTGACACTGGACTTTCTTACTGGATTATCCCTGGACTAAAAACTGATTGATTTACCTGTGAATGACTTTGGACTGCTTATTTTGAACTTTGCTTAAATGTTTCTGGAAGTAAAAACCTACATTTACTGTACAGTGTACCTGTGTGCTGTGTGTGTACTATTCAAACACTTCTCTCACTACGTCTCTCTGTATGCGCTACACCCATCTACACCTGTCTTTAGCTTATATATCCATTTACATCCTATGGCATGTTTACCTGGTGGTAACTTAACATTTTCATATACCTCCAGTCTTTTTAAAGATTCCAGTTTCTTATCCATTGCTTTCTGCCAAGCAGCCTGATCCTTAGCAGGATACAGTTTTAGTTCATTATAATTACTTAGAACTGTATTTACTTGGCATACAACACTAGTCTGAAATTTATCAGGTGGTCATGTTAGTCGGGTTGAATGTCTTGGTAACACAGGGCTAACTGGTGGACTTTCCTGTGCCACCTGGTCCTGTTCTTCTACCTCCTCTAGTGCCTTTTCTCCTACTTCCTCCTGTGCTTCCTCTTTAATGACTATTTGTGGTTTACTTATTTTATCTTTAGGGACTATTTGGGTGTCAATAATGATATCATTGCTGGATTCCTGTTCCAGTTTATCCCACCCAACATGCTCAAGAAATTTTGCACTAGCACTACAATAAACATGAGCTGTGTCTTGATCCCAGAATCTAAACAATCTATGGTTGGCCTTATAATCCACAAAAAATAACTTCTTAGCTCTATGTTGCCCTTTCAGTCTTACTTGTGAGGGAACACGCACCCATGCTGGAGCTCCAAATGTGTGTAGGTAACTTAAATTTGGTTTTCTGCCATGCCAACAGGTGAATGGCAATTCTCCAGTTGTTGTATTAACTACATTGTTTAAAACATGATTACTACACATTATGACTTCACCCCACAGTGTTTCAGGCAAACCTGAATCAGATAACATAGTGCGAGCCATGGCTTGTAATGTTTGCCCTCTTCATTCTACAAATGTGTTATGTTGTGGTCTGTAAGGTGCAGAACATTTATGCTCAACACTAGCCAATTTCAACATTGTTTGGAATCTTTTGTTAACAAACTCAGTCCCATTTTCAGTAACTAAAGTAATTACTTTTCTTTTCATTTTCTCTCAGCAAACCTTAGCCAGTTAAAGAAATGTTGGAATGTTTCTGTTTTGTTTTTCATAAGATAGCAGAAAGCGTATCGTGAGTAATGGGCCATAATACTCAAAATATAGCAGGCACCTCCTAAACTTGGTTTCTTAGGACCAGTTATGTCAGCAAAAACAACCTCTACAGGTTCTTTGGTCTTAAACCCATTAACTCTGTTTGCAGGAGTAGCCTTGCTTTTCTCCTGGCTACAAGAATTACAGTTTAAATACTTGCTATAGGATTTCAATTTTACTCCCTCTGACAATTCAACAGTTTGTTTGAGCATTTTGAAATTAGACGCCCCAGATGTCTATGTAGTAAATGTATAACATTCATCATGTGGCTTAACATTGCTGTAAACTGAGCTAGCCATCTCCAACTGGTCATCATGTATCATATATAAATCATTCTCTAAAGTAGCAGTAACACTTTTACCCTCTTTCTCTATTATACAGTTATCTCCCCTAAAGGTTACTACATAACCAAGATTTACTAAAGCCCTTATTGATAATAAATTAAATTTCAGTTTAGGTACATATAACATAGTTAAATGTTCGTTTATACAAGAACAATATGCAGTACCTTCACCTGAAGCTTTGATCTTCCATCCATTTGCCAATGATATGTGTTATTTACTCGTGGACCTCTTTACAAACCTTTTTCTATCTTTAGTAATGCATTGCGATGCTCCACTATCAACAACCCACAAATCATGGTTTACAGCTGAACTGCTAGACATAGCTAAACTAACATTCTTCTTGGCCTTCTGGTGATTACCAGTATTCTGTTGTTTTCCTTTCTTACAGAATCTAGCTATATGTCCCCTAGCCCCACAAGAAAAACATTTCCTAACAGTATAGGCAGTTAAACACAAATCCTCTTCTTGTGGTTGTTCCTTCCTCAATTGATCTCTATCCAGCCGTCTTCTTGCTTCTTCTAACAATCTTCCAGTTATGTCAGTCAATGTCAGTTTATCTCTGGGCAGGTCTTCCAGTGAAGATACATAAACATCATAACTTTCATCCAATGAGGAAAGAATGATGTAAACTTGATGCAGCTCTGAAAATATCAGTTCTTTTTCATGTAGCTCTTGAAAAGTTCTTTTCATGAAGTTCAAATGAGCCAACATATCTCCACCTTTCAGAAAACGTGCTCTAAACAGTTTACGTGTAAGATGTATGTGTGCACCTACACTGTCATGAACATAAATCCTCTTCAAATTCTCCCAACACCTAGCATCAGACTCTTCTCCACGAATATGGACTAGCTGCTGGTCACTCAATGTTAGTACAATTATATAAAGAACTTGCTCGTTGTTCTGTTTAAAGTCAGCAAGTTTCTTGGCATCGTCCTCATTTTCTGGATCCCAAGCATTTACATCCGGTGGGTCTTGAACTACATTCCATAACCCTTCTCCACGCAGAAGTAGATTGCACTTCATAGACCAGGAAACATAGTTTATTCCATCCAACCTGGTTATCGGTGATAGACTTGTTGAAGTGTCTTGTGCCATCATTACCAGCATAGTAACCCACAATTAAACAGTAAATAGCTGTCTGTATACAGTACTGTGTATTCATACCAACTCCCAGTTATCTGAGCCTTGTATGGCCTGGGTCCATAACCAGTGTTGAGGTAATTCCCCATTAGGAGAATGAGTGCATACAGGGAGATGTATTGAGAGTAGCGTTTGAATAATACACACATAGCACACAGATACACTGTACAGTAAATGTAGGTTTTTACTTCCCATAAAGGTTTAAGCAAAGTTCAAGATAAGCAGCCCAAAGTCATTCACAGGTAAATCAGTCAGTTTTCAATCCAGGGGTAATCCAATAACAAAGTCCAGTGTCAAAAAACAGTTCAGTAACAGACTTACATCAAATCCATCAATAAGAGTCAATTAGGAAAAATGGAGGAACGGCAATACTCTCCAACAGAAGGAAAACAGAGAGACACACTGAGACTCTCTTCTGAGACTAAGACTAAACAATCCAGGTTTCTGGCTCCATCTTATGGCCATTTGAGAAACCACACCCAATTACACTTTTAGCATTCCCTTAAAGAGGCAGTATTAAAATGTCTATCCTGGTTTATATATTTTCCAACCCAAATGGCTGTTAGGTGACTTACATTCCTAACAAGTGTGTTACTTCTCATTGCTCTTTAACCTAAACCCATTCCAACAATTGTAAAAATGCAGAAATGTCAATCATGAAATTCTTATTGCTCTTGTTGGCAGAAGGGGACTGAGAATAAAAAATTCAAGAAATTTAAGAAGATTTCATACTCACCCTCTGTTAAAACCTGTTTTAGGAATGACTGCTTAAAGAAGCTCCAAGTCAGCCTTGCTTCATTCCAATTAATAATATCCTGAAATATATAAATAATTAGGTATAATGAAATACCCTTTACCATTTTGTCTGGGTTTAAAAACAGCAGACTTGGCTCCAGTTAATACTTCAACTACAGGCCTCTCTGGAACACCAGGGCTAAGAAGGCTAAAAAGAAATCCTGGACGAAAGTAACGGCAAGTACCTCTATACCACTTCCAAGAAAACTCCATGGACATATCTAGGAAATAACTGAGGTTTAAGCTTGATTCAATTTACTGTACTCTGATATACCAGTCAAAATATTACCTGACACAACCTCTGAAACAAAGATTATTTCATTAAGACTATTTCATTAAATAAAAAATACATACATATATTTCCCTGTTCCTGATCCAGTTTCTGTTATATTTTCCACAAGTGTTAATGTGGAAGACTCTTCATTTTTATAGCTACATTTTAATATGCAGCTCATAGAAACGTCTTTTATTATAATATCTGAAACTGTTCACCAAATTAAAATGCAGTCATTTTAGCTTACTCATGTGATTTTGTATTAGAATTAACTATATATTTTCATAGTAAAATAAACTGTCTATAGGCTAGAGGTCTATAGGCTTTCTAACACTTTTCTGAAAAATGATCTCCATACAGGATCATTGAGCTAGCACAGGTATTAGCAAAAGCCATTTTCTGTACAATATAGCATATTTATTATTTCTAAAAGGTACAATCATCTCTGGATCTAAGGATTTGCTTACATAAATAAAAATCCATTAGATGAAGTTTAAATCTAATATCAAAATGGTTAAAATATTTTTGCTCAATAATTTACATCTCTATACTTAAAAGTA
This sequence comes from Pseudonaja textilis, assembly GCF_049901715.1. Taxonomy (NCBI): domain Eukaryota; kingdom Metazoa; phylum Chordata; class Lepidosauria; order Squamata; family Elapidae; genus Pseudonaja; species Pseudonaja textilis. Next base: position 57,211,151 of record NC_141991.1, on the reverse strand, counting down.
TAGAAAAACTTCGATGCACAGATATATGCCACATGATACAGAGAATAAGAAAGATGCCCTTGACAGGAATTTGCAGGAAATGTTACCTAGGCAAATGGGCCAAAACATTTTTTTATGTCCAGAATATGCAAATAACATTCGGAAATGAATAAGGTAAATGCCTTCCTATATTACTGAAGGAGGAGGAAATACAGCTTGATTCTGCAAGATTCTGTTAGGTTTCCTTGATAAAATATTGTTTTTATAGCAGTATTATTATTTCGGAAATCCTTTGTTTACGTATCCTAATTAGCTCTCACAAAAAGCCTATGAGCAAAAATGTCTCAGCCCATTTCAGGTACTGATTTTTTTTTTTTACTAATATGGAATACCCAATATCCAAATGATCTTACTATGTAACAAAAATGTGCACACAGGATCTAAAGTATTATATGTTTATTTTTTTTCAAACAATAAAATATAAATTCAAAAATGTAACCAACTGAAACCTGAAAAATGACTGTGAAACTAAAATTGATTAACAGTTCACTGATACATCTATGATACTTAATCTAAGAATTTATTAGGACAATTTGGTTACTCATGAACAACAACAAACATCTTGTGCCAAGAAATTATCTGATATTTTTAAAAAGTTGTTGAACTTACCTCATTTTTTCCCAAAGCAGGTAAAAAAGAAACCATTCTAGTAATAGGAAATGATTTTTTGTTTGCTTCAGGAGAACCCAAAAATTTCATGAAATATATTATATAACATGATACTAGAATGGTAGTGTACAAAAGCTGCAAAGGAAAAATAATTCATATTGGTTTTATTGTCAACATGACAATGCAACAACATTCTTATATGAACAGCAATAAAAGAGAATGTCAGCAACTTTCAAAGGTTATGCAATTACATCCACTCGGATCCAGCATAAGGATCAACATGGTGAGGCAGCTGCCAAGGGCCACAGGATGCAAGCAGTATGACTTTTCTCTAAGGGGAATCGTTCAGCCTCAATTTTCAGTTTGTACAGATATATTTGTGAGCACTCACCTTAACTTGGGCCAAGAAATTTAAGATGATGAGGGGAATGCTACCAGTAGGAAATTTAATGCTGAATTATTTTCAAGACAAACCCACCCCTTATGTTCATCTCACCTCCTTGGCAGAGTAACACTGGCACTTCTGCATAAGACACAAGCATATGCTAGCTTTCCATCTTTACCAGTTATCCATCATGCTAAATTAAAAGTTATATGTGTCCAGAGTGCACAGGGATATAAATATATTTGCTGGTGAACACCATTACTGTGATGTGACTTAAGAAAAACATGCCGGTTTCTACAACCAATTCATATGATAGATCCAACAAATGGTAATAAAGCAGGGAGAAAATTGTACCTGAGCCAAAGAAAAGATATAGAGCCCCCAGTGTGGATACAAAACTACTAGAAGAACTGTCAAAACACATTTGCAAAGGATTGACAAACTCTCAGCAATCACCTGTAAAGAACATACAAAGATCTTATAAAAAACACAACTTCCTAATACTTATGTGTCAGATTCAAGAAGCATGCAATCCAGAATTCTTATACTGAAACTTTTCTACAAATATGCAGCTCTGAAAAGCCATGAATACTTTCTACAAGAGCAGAAACTTCTCAAAGTACAATTTTTCTTTAGAATGACATTTTCAGTTGTTTGGGTGTCCATATCCTTTGTGTCAAAAACAATGAATTGAATCCCAGTTAAATTATTCTTGCTTTGTTTCAGGAAAATCAGCTAGTTATCAGGATTAAAATCCTATTGATTTCAATGAACTCAATGTAGTTGAGTTCATCACCCAATGATTAATAGGTAAAGCAATACTATGGAAGAAATCTTATAATCCCAAATGTTTCCAGCTCTGCAATGATGGCTCTCTATTGTAAACAACACCACCATCAGCTTTGAAAGGGAAAGAAAAATAATAAAAACAATTGCCAGAGCTGAAAAGGTACTTAGTGCACTTCATGGTTATGCAGGTGTGGCTTTTGTAAGAGTACCTCTATGTAAACCTCATTTTGCCAATGCAACAGCCCTTCCACCACTTGTGCTTAGCCATTCTAGTGTAATGGTTAAGATGCTGACTAGAAACCAAGAGACTATGAATTCTAGCATGAGACTAGTGTGTAACTTTCTCAGCCCAACACATTTCAGTGTTATTGCTGTGAGGAAAATAAGAAACAGAAGAATTATGTACATTGCTTTGAACTGTACAAAAATAAAAGGTGGTATTATTATTATATACTGTGAACTCAATGTGAAATCAAAGTTGCCGGTTCTTTAGCTGATGTTGGCCTTCATGCGCATCAAGTTCTTCCCAAAAACCTAGGCTGTCATAATCTATACGTGCAGATCAAAGCAGTATGGCTTTTTGTATCTGACATTTGGAGAATTTATCAATATGCAGATTTTTTAAGTATTGTCCAAGGCTTTGGGGTATGGTACCCAATGTGCAATAATCACTAGGACCATCATTGCCAGTTTATGCCATAATCCTTCAACTTTCAGACCTTGATACTTTGTCATTATTTTGTATCTTTGTATTATGTAGGGTTCATTCACAGTCAGCCAGATATTCAGATTATTATTATTATTAGTAGTAGTAGTAGTAGTAGTAGTAGTAGTAGTAGATGATGATTTATTTATTTCATCAATGACTAATGCATTTAAGTTAATGTATTTAGCTTAATCAGTAAATCAATATTTTACCTATAAGAAAATGTCAGACTAAAGATTTTTAACTTCAGACATCTGTTCATTACTATAATTTTAAAAGAAGCAAGAAATACAATTTCATATAGTTTCACAAACCTTTAGCCGGACAAGTAAATGTATTTGAGCTAAAACCCAAAAAGGTTCACCCAGAAGTTCAATCACAGCGGAAAGACAAAAAGCAAGTACTCCAAAATTATAGTAAGGAACTGCATTTTCACTAGGAACTTCAAGTATGTCTAGCCAGATCCAGCCCAGGAATACACACCAACATACGCCCAAAGGAATTCTACAAAAGTTAAGAAGATAAACCATAAAGCCAAAATTAATAACTTGCTCTTTTTTTTCCCGTCTTCAGTGTGAATTCTTAGAAAAAAATCTGCTTCCAGTTTTAGCAAACAAGAGTAAATACAATAAACTTCAAAAGTACATGCATCTGTTTTTTCCTACATCTGCAGAAATAAATTATTTCTGTAGTTTAATTACAATATTTCTTGGAATGCATTATAACTTATAAGGTTTTTGCATACATATTTATTTGAGAAATCTATACTTTTCATCCAGTGCTTCAGGGTAGGAATGCTCTTTGAAAACTAATAGCCTAATACAAAAAGCAAAAAAGGAACAGCAAGCACAAACAGCAAATTTTGCAGGTGGTACATGCAAATATGCACGAATGTGGATACACACAGACAAACACACACACACAGAGTGCTTTTATTTGCTCCTTCACTCACTAAAAAAGCCAAGGCACTTACGTTTCTTTGACTAAAGCAGAGTATTATATAAAAGATCCAGTCTTTCCCATCAGCATTGACTTTCCAAAGTTTATTCAACTTTGGAACATTAGTATTGAAAATTGGAGATTGCTTTTTTTTTCCCCCAGGCAATAGGACAAGAATTATTCCAAAGAAAATCATTCTCATGCAAGAGCTAAATAGCAGCTTTTCTCAATTTCTCAAATGTGGTTTATGGAGATGTGGTAATTAATATATGCAATTAGAATTAAATTAGAATTAGGTAAATTAAATTACCTAATTAAATATTAGGTAATTAATATATGCAATTAGAATGAAACTATTACAGATAAACTAAGATGTAATTTAGGTAAGTATTAAGTCCCTTAACAATTTCATATCCTATCTTGAGGAACTCGACTGCCTGTTTCTCAATGCAATCATGACTTCAAAAACAAGCTCCTCTACTACTTTTCAGAAATGCAAGCAAAATTGCAGAAGAACTGCAGAAGAAAGTAACTAAAATTTTCAAATGAGTTACTTAAACTTACGTTAGCCATAATAGATTAAATGTTTGGGTCCAGTTTCTCCTTGAGCTCCCACTCAAACAAGCTTTACGGAATGCTTCTCTGGCTAAGAAAACTATTGTGGAATAAAGCAGTGTCAGTCTAATATTTTGGGAAGAAAAGGAAAGAAAAAAGAAGGGAATTTCATTTTTAAAAGGTAATTTCAACTAACAATAATTTCATTATATTGTTAATATAGCTACATATTAACTATGTAACGACCAGTATTCTAACTATCAATAATATATACCAAAGGAAATTTGATTATCTTAGGGGTTATCAATTGTGAATAGCGCTCAGCCAGGTTCACATGCAACCCGGGGAGAGTCATAAAATTTTATGGAAGTTGTGCCAGACACAAACCAGGCATTTGAAATTTAATAAGCTCATAAGACATTTACCATCTGCTACCTTTTTTAACAGAGGAAATATGAATTGCCCCAATATATATTGTCAAATTACTTAAGCTTCAAAATACTTACTTTTTAATCTTTTTTAAATCAACCTTTAAATTAACCTTTTATAAATACATAGCTTTTAAAGAATTCTTAAATTTAGCTGTTAAAAATCTGAGGTGATACCAAAAATTTCAATGAAGTTTTTCTATTTTACTTTGCTTCATATATTTTGTGAATTGAAGATCTCATTTCTGCTGAATTTAAGAGTTAGAAACTATATTCATGCCTGGTAATGACCCCCAGATGTTAGCATAAGTTTCTTTTCTCTGGACCCTAAGTTATATTTAAATGTTATGCTAAGTTTCTTAGTAACACTATTAATTTCAGAAAAATATGATCTTACAATATTTTACCATTTTGTATACAATTGTAACTCACTGAGTATATTACATAGAATCAAGAAAAGTAGAAATGATTTTATTAATTTATACAACAGATTTACCTATGTACTCCCATTGCTTATTTTTCACCTGTCTGAAAATAAGTTTCTTGAGGGTTTCATAATAAAAATTAAAATCAAGAAATATACAAAATGAAAACCATAAAACAATAGCACATTGAAAATATTATTCAGGGTTTTCTTAGGTTTCTTCTAGAGTTCTATTGCTTTTGATGAATCATGTTACAATTTTAAATGTCGTGTTTTTTCAGCAGTAATTTTGCTATAAAATAACCATAGGTAAAGAATATTACATTAAAGCCCAGGTGTCAAACTTGTATCACATTGCTGTCACATGACATATCGTGATGTTTTCTGCCTTTGCAGAGCTGGGGTGGGCGTGGCCTGCACATGATGCATCTGGCCTGTGGGTTGCCAGTTTGACACCCCTGCATTAAAGTATCACTAAGTCTGCATCAAGTTACATAACAGCTCTCTTTTAAAGGTAGAAATGTATTTTGGACATGTGACTGTTATTTTTCACACAAGGTGTTTGTGAATTAAGGGAAAATAGAAAAACTAGTACATTTGACAATACCTAGTATGCAATTAAACCCAGTATATTTCACATTTTGAAATAATGAAGAAGCAGCAAAATTTATTTATTTCATTTCAAGAATCACTCAGAATACTGAATACCTATTAAAATCAGGAGTGTCTTTGGAAACATAGCATTTTCAAAACCACTAGATATTTACATAATTTAGAGGAAAAGGCATTTATTCAAAAAGCTAAATCACAAACTCAAATTTGCATTTATACATCAGTGCCAACATTGATTCATCCATACAATTCAAAATATCTCCTTGCAGAATCATGCCAAGCAGCAAAAAGTAAAGTAATTTATCAAAATTTATTCCTGAAAGAAATTAGAGACAAAGCTATTATAACTTGGAACCATTAATATTTCATGTTTTTATAAATGATTATGATTTATTACCTTACATTCACAAGACCAATTATTTCTTTTGATACATAACGTAAAGTAAAAGCATTTAAGCCAAAGGTAATTAGCCGGAATAGCACCTGCAAAAAGAAAAGTGAAATTAATCAGACATTAACTTTCAATCTGTAAATGAATTCAGACTTCAACATTTGTTTGTTTTTTTTGGCCTTTTGTTCAGGACTTCATCTTAACACCATTATGATCTTATCGCTACTAAATAACAATAAACGGTTCAATTCAATTTGTCATCACTCAAAAGACATCTAGGATTATTTGCTTGTTCTAACAGTGGAAGTTAGATACTCCAAAAATTCTGCCTATAAACTTTTACTACAAACTCAGTAATAACTCTACAGATACTTATATTTATTGATTATACATGTGAGAGCAAGTCCTTATAAGGGATTAAGTATAAACGTTCTCTCACCTTTAGATTCAATCGCACTCATAGCGTATGAAACACTTGGAACACATATAACTTTTCTTGGTTTAATTTGTAATATTACTAATATTCATCACAAAATAAAAACATTAGCTTGCATTACCAAATAAACATTTCAGCATGGAAAAGAACAGTCCTACTGTATTGTAGGATGTAGAAAAGAATGGTAAAAATCTGAGCATAATGAGAAGCTTTTCCAAAAGGGTATCAGCATTATTGTTAGTTTTTATATAAGGTTCGATATATAGCAGTAGAAAATAATTACTGGTACACACAATATTGTAATTACAGCTTGCCTGAAATGATTCTTAATTGCCATACAGCTACTGAACTATGCTGTTTGTTTAGATTAGAGCCTAACCTAATCTGTGGGACATGTTTGTAGCCTTTTCTGAATGATCTCCATCAAAGGATTCTCATACATAACAAGATTCCTTTTTTCCTGAGTTAGCCCTACAGATTAAGGGCAACATCTGTTTTAGGGAAATGCAGGTGTCTTTGCTCAATTTAATTATACCAGACATGGAACCTCAACAATGTAGCTGTAGGACTATATTGTATCTGGAAGTCTACTAAATGCACAAAAAAGACTCTGAAATAACCTCAGTGGAAAAATGTCTGATGAAGATTATAAAACTTGCAGAGATGGCAAAACAACTTGCTTAATTAAAGTAAAATCAATAACTACATTTATCAGTGACTGAAAATTCCTTCTGGCCTTTCTGTTGTAAAAAGAGAAAAATGAACTTGTGATTTATGGGACCGAGAATGAGAAAGGATAGCTTATTAGAAAAAGGAAAGTATGATGTAATCTTAGAGAGGGTAAAATATAAAGGCATTTATACCACTGTGAAAAGATTATAAAATAATATTTATATTCTTTTCTTTTTTTCCTATTATTCTTCCTTATTTTTATTTCTTTTCTAATATTTGCATTTTTATCTTGTTAAAATATTCTTCTATAAAATATATATTCTTCTATATATATACCACACACACACACACACACGATAGTTAGATAGACAGATAGACAGACAGACAGACAGAGTACGTATGTATGTATATCTGCAAATCTACTAAATGCACAAAAATGAAAAGACTCTGAAATAACCTCAATGGAGGCCTGATGAAGATGATAAAACTTGCAGAGGTAGCAAAACTATATATATATTCTACATCCTTGGCATTAAATGAATCACTAGAAAGAATACCAGAGGAAATGTTTAGCTTTTGGATGCATGTATCACTAAGTTCACTTATGGTACCTATCTCATTGTCAATTTTGAATAAAATGGTAACATGAGATCATAACAACTTTATCCAATTGTCTGAAATTAGAACCATCTGACTCTTTGCACTGAATTGAAAATTAAATAAATTACCTATTCAATGTGAGAAATAGAGAAAACAAGAGCATAAGAAGAGATATGACAGGAACAGATCCAATAGTAAAGTAAATCCAATAGTATTTATTTAAAAATGTGATGCCGATAAGCAAATTTCTCTTAGGCATATATTCTTATTTAGGCTTAGACCTTACATATTCTGCCATTTGCCATAAATATTTTGAAATAACTTAATCCACAAATAGTTTTTATGAAGTACTGGTACTCTCTCAGATTAAATTCAAGTGATTTCTAGAAATGTCAAATATGCAATGACAAAGAGATGAGGGAAAACAAAGCATCTGAGAGCAGCGATCGTCCACAAGTGGGCCACAGCCCAGTGGTGGGCCATGAGAAAATTTTGGTGGGCCGCAGAGAAATCTCACCTGCACGGCACCACCACAAAGCAATTAATCCAGGCTGCGCAGAAACACAAGGCTACGCGCAGGAACCCTCCCCACCCACTCACTCCTTACCCAGTAAACTTGCCTGCTAAATTGCTATTTTTCCTTTTTCCGATCATCATCTGTTCTGCTGTGCCGGGAGATTTAGATTAGCTAGGAAATGGTTGGATTTCTTGCTTTCTAGCTAGTCTTTAGATCTTCGGCTCAGCACAGCCAAACCTCCCTTAGGACTGAAGGGAGTTGAAGGGAGTCTGCACTGAATTTGCTTTCAAGCAAATTCAGTGCAGACTCAAAGCAAGCAAATTTGAGAGACTGAGCTAGCCAATGGCAGATAGATAGATCTCTGAATGAATCTGTGATTCTGTGAGCAACTCAGTCTGCCTACTTTGCCAGATTTTGGGTAAAAGTTGCTTTTTTATAAAAAAAATTCAATATTTATATAAATATTTATAATATTTACATACAAGCCATGTCCAGCCAGTCACATGACCACCAAGCCATACCCACAAATTAGGCCCACCCACAGAACCGGTTAGTGGTCTCTGGGATCTAAAATTATGAGTTTGGTGGGATCTGAGGTCCAAAAGGTTGGCGACCCCTGTCTTAGTGGACAGTATCAAGATTCAGAGAATGATGACAAGCTGAACAACAAGCAAAAACCAGCAAGATGAAATTCAATAGAAAAACAATGCAGAATAACTGAACAAGAACGGGGGAAAACCCTCAAAAGTACAAATATGGTGTATTAGCTTCATACCCATGATTCGCTACAAAACTATGTAGTCGGGCTTAGTTTTGGGGGAGGAAAATAAGGGGGGAAAATTCTGCCTCTGCCTACCAGCATCCATCAGTATTCAACTGGCTAGCAGCCTGTCAGTGTGAGAGTGTTGAGGGCTGTTTGGAAACTGAAACAGTATTTTCTCTGTGAGCAAGGAGACAGTAAGGAGCCTGGGTGTGGCTTAGCTCAACTGTTCTATACTAAAGCTGCTTGGTGCTGTGAAACTGAAGCTGAAACTCCTCTCTGCTGCTTCTGTTTAATAATAATAATATATGGAATACTAATGCTCTGATGAGCATTTCAAAAAATCCTTTCTTAGAGAGCACCTAGAAGCAAAGAGGAACATACGTGCCAAATTTCAATTTTGAAGGCTTTACGGTTCTGGAGATTTTGTGATGATGTGTAAGTGACATTTCGCTTTTATATATATAGAAAGATGCAGGGGAGACCATACAGGCCAGCAGTATAGACAAAAAGGACTTGGTGTCTTGTTGAATCATTTTAGGAATGATTTTGAAAACTAGAAGTATCCAGAGGAGACCCAAAGTCACTTTTTTCAAAAGGCAACTGGACTTTCTTGGGGTAGAGGGGTTTCTTTTGCTTCTCATCGAAGAAGCTTCTTCAATCTAACTGGTGTTGAATGACTGTTGTGCAATGCCCAGAGTCAATAGACACAAAATGGGCAGCAAACAATAAATATTTCCCCACCAAGAGAGTTCAGTTGCCTTTTGGAAAAAGCACCTCTGGGATAACCGTGACCTGAATGATTGAGAAGCTCGACAGACATATATCAAGAGGAGAATAACTATGATGGGAAGGTCAGGGCATCATGTCCTGGAGCAGTGGGGGAGTGCTGAATATGTTTATCCTGAAGAAAATAATATATTCTGGGAAGGCATAATATCTATTTTTCAAGTCTCTCAAGGGCTGTCCCATAGAAGACAGGGCAGAACTGTTCAGAGTTGTTCCAGGATGCAAGAAACACTAGGTTTAGATTACAAAAGTAGGTTTCAGCTTGAGCATCAAGAAAATTTCTTGAAGAGCTGTTCAACAATGGAACAGGGCCCTGGCAGTGTTTAAACAGAGGTTGGGACAGCCACCTATCTGGGATGCTGGAGCAGGGGATTCCTGCAGTGGAGAGCAGGTTGCAGCAATCTGCTGTTGCAACAATTTGGAGTGTCGATTCCAACATTTGGACTCTTATGATTCGCGAACCACAGAACTTGAGGGAAAGACTTCGGTCACATATGCTATGATCAATTAATGTTTGAAAGTCCACTGATTTCTGCCTATTGAAGTTACTTTGCCTCCCGGCTCCGCCAGCAGCTTATTGACGTGTCTGGGCACGTTCGGCTTCTCTCCACTGAAACGGGAGCTTGAGATTCACCATCTCTCCTTGGAAAGAGCCAGTTCGAGGAAGGAGAAGCCGGCAGAAAAGGCCGCATAAGGGAGCGAAAGGCTGCTGCTTGCGCGCCCTCTGATCTCCATCCCCGCCTTCCCATCTTCTGGGACGGGTACCTGCAAGAGGGCGTTGGAAGAAGCCAGCTTGGCGGTATCCCTGAGCACGTCCTGGGAGCCCATCGTCCCCGGCACCGTCCCGCCATCTTTCGCGCCCATACAAAACGATTCTCCGTGCGCTCCTTCCGACTTTTTCCCTTCCCTCGCTGGTTGCCTGGTCAGAGGAGAAGCAGCCGGTGGCTCCTCCCCGTCGCGCTCGGATCCCGTCAGCCGCGGAGGGAGGACGAGAAGGCGGCGGCTCCGACGCTTGATTCGCCTTATTTGCTGTCGCTCTGCCCTTGCCTCTGTTGTTGTTTTTTTCCCCCTTTCTTCACACCTGCACATTCACACGTGGCAAAACCGGGAATCCAGCTGAGAAGTCTCGTGCCGCGGAAGCTGCCCCTTCTCTGAACTGGCCGGTTGTCTTGGGCAGGTGTGTTGGGGCGGAGTGTTTACCGCGGTTAGGCGGAGGAGAGGCTGCTTTCCCTCAATCCTATCTCTTACTGGGAATAAAAATCGGGACTTGGGATGGGTTGCGTCTCCACTGAGTTTGCGACCACTGCCTGCTGCTGATATTTATTTTTTTGAAATGTCTTATAGGCCTTAAACGTGGCAAAGGTTAATCTAATGCATGGTACTACTCCCCTACAGCTTAAACTGAAACAGATTTTATTACACTAGTATTCATGGACATATAAACATGCAGAACAACAGAGTTGGAAAGGGACCCTGGAGATCTTCTAGTCCAACCCACTACTCAAGCAGGAGACCCTATACCGTTTCAGACAAGTGGCTGTCCAGTGTCTTCTTAAAAGCCTCCAGTGATGAAGCACCCACTACTTCTGAAGGCAAGCTGTTCCACTGGTTAACTTCTCACTGTTAAGCAATTTCTTCTTCGTTCTAAGTTGCTTCTGTCTTTGATTGGTTTTCACCAGGAAAATTAATCAAACCTAAGGAAACATCCCCTAAAGCACTCTATATCTCCTATCTTTTGATGAAGAAATTCCCTGCTGGTGGAGAATATTTTGGCGTCCTTAATTCAGGCCACTCTCGGGTGTAGTGATGCAGGACAAAGATTTTGGCTCAAAACTTCAATAGCAAGATCCTGACACAGGATAATTCTCTGTCCTTCAGAACTTTTGGTTTACAAATAATATAGCCATGGCATTTGGGAAGTTCATTTGAGGAAAGTGGAAATCATCTTTTTTTGAATAGTTCTATGTTCTTCTGTCTAGGAATAGCTCCACAGGAAAACAATTTTTGGGTCCCTCCAGATCTACTCTGTGCTAAATGTAATCTTGTCACCTACCATATAGTTACTATGAACATGAATTAAAAAGTGAATCTTTCATCACTGAACCATTTTCTCTTTGAATTTGATAACTGATACAACTGATGCACTGTCAACTGCTTCAGAAAATAGGGAAGCATGAGTGAATCCTTATCTCATGCCAAGCCAAAATTAAATAAATCATATTATACCTTAGCTCAGTGCATGAACTGCATCTGCCTTCTGTCTCAGTGGGCCTTTTAATGGTTAGCTTCCCTGTGTAAAGGGAGAAGCCGATAATGAAAAATGGAATAGAAAACTGTTACTTAATTTCTAATCCATATGCCCATTACACTAAGCCTTGATTTCGAATTTTTCAACACGTGGTAAATGTTCCAGGTTTGTCTACCTCACAAATAAGCTTCCGGTGTTAATTATTAAGCCATTCACACAATTGAGCTGGAACTAAACTAATAGTGAACACTGATTAACCCTTAATTGTGAACTCATGTACTATGCAGTCATAACTATAAACTGTTTTTCTCTATAACTAAATCATAAAAATGGTTTGATTTGGTTTAGCTTGTGTAAACCCAGATACAGGTTTTGAACCATAAGTCATGGTTTAGTATGTTGTGAAAATATGTGTGGTCCATTCAACACATTATGGTTAAACAGCGGTTTAGAATACTGTGTGACCCTCAACTAAAAGTGGTTGACATCGGCAAAAAATGATGAAACTTGTAGTGGATTGCAGTATTACATTGTAAGCCCCAGCTCTTTGTAATTGTGTCCCAGTATCAAGTGAAGGGACATAAATAAATCTCATGATTTGAGTTGTGATTGTGAACTGTACATCAAAATCTGGCCTCTGAAATTAAAAGGCTAAAGAAAATAGGTGGGAATTCCATAGAACTCTCTGTATAGAGGTTTTGGGTGAAGGGTACTCAGCCTATATAACAGTGAGTTGTACTCACAACTGAAATCCAGTGAGAATTCCTTGCTACTTAATCATTCCAACAAACTGGAATTGGCAATGGGGGAATACCACACCCTGTTAAAGGTCACAGCTGGCTAGGTGGAGGAGCACACGTCGCAGGAATATATAATGTACATTTATTGACAAGATGACAATAATAACAAATATGGAAGAAGAGAACCGGTCAATATGAACTACAATATGCAAGATTTGAACTAAAGCAGAAATTATGAAAAAAAATCATGCAAACACTTTCTAATTTATATAGTTCTACATTTTCTTCTAGAACAATATGTCAAATCATATTGTTTGACTAATTGTCAACTCAATTATTCATATTGAAATAATTGCCATAAGATATTTCTTTATTTCAAAATCAACTTTCTCTTAACTTTTTATTTGTCAAACATACACAAGTATCTGTAAATAATTGCTTTTATAAAGCTAAATAAATAATGCAGTTATTTGAAAAAGAAGTGTTGGGATTAAAATAATCTTTACAGGAGATTATTTTACAGAATATTAAAGCATTTTTTGTATCTTGTTCTAATGTAATCTGCTAATAGTTATAACTGCACAGTTAAATACAACCTTTGAGCCCATTTTCAAACTAAAACATTCCTGCATTATATAGCAAAAGCACATCCCCAGTTGTCTTTCAATACACGTGTTTACATAAGTTGCCTACAATCAGTAAGCCCAAATGGATCAATTCCTTCAGATAAATACAATTTACCAAGCACATTTTAGTCCTACATAGTGTTATTGAAAATATCCAATGATACAACACTCTGAAAACACAGATTTTCATGACTGGGTGCAATCATATATTAGTATTTCAAATGTTTATATAATTTTCTGCTATCTTCTCTAAAATGAATAGTACTTATTTCTTCAGAGTTGTCTTATAATGCTAGCTAAAATGCATGTATCAAACTCTCATTCAGTGTTTGCCTATTTTTCATTTTGATGAGCTATGTAATTGCATTACATAAGTTACTTTTTAACACTTGAACACTATATAAAAAAGGTTATAATTCAGGAGGAAGACAAGCCTTAGTTCAACAAGAAAAGCATTTTGTTCAATAACATGTATCTACAGTATGTATTAGTTCCACTAGATGGCAGGCCTTCCTTAGAGCAACAAGTAGATAATTTATGAGAGTAAAGATTTTGTCTTAGCAACATCTTTGCTTCTGGGTAATTTTTTTCAATCCATTTTTACCATGTCATTGATGGAAACCTGTCATTCTAAACACAGTTATCTGTGAAGATGTTCCAACTCAGGGAGACCTGCTTATGAAGAAAATACATGTGAGAATATATTTTTGTGTTGAATTTATGTTTTATTGTCAAAAAATAAAGAAAGGGAGACTAGTATAGATCTATTTCAAACTATTTAGCTTTCATCATAAATAGCTTGAAATAGATCTATACTAGTCTCCCTTTATTTCTTTGTCAGTAAAACTTAAACACAAAATAGTTTGTTGCAAAAGTAACTGTATGTGAAGGCTCCTGGGTTGGGGTTGAAAAGGGAAAGCGGATAACCCTGATTAAAAAAACAATGTGAGAATATACTAGTAGGGCACACTTAACTGAGCTATTGGGGTGAGGGGAATTAATGTGGAAATACCTAACCCCATCAGCAGTTGGGTGTCAAAGGGATTAGTTTAAGCTACAAATGTAAGATAACTTTTTGGTTAAATCTTTCCTTCCTGCTGCTAAAAGAGAAGGGAGGAGCCATAGAAACAGGATTTCTCTGAACATTTTTATCCTAGCACTTTTGGTTTTTTCCTCTCAGTGTCACTTGGGAAAGTCACAAGGTGAACAAAAAGTATGTTCTCATTTGACTGCAATAAAATTGATGCCAACTACAATACTGCAGATATTTTCTTTTCCTGGTCCATGAATAAAAAAATGGTAAATCCAGGATATGTTAGTCTCTTTTGCAACAAATGAGAAGACTTCCGAATGGCATCTCCAATATGTAGGTGATTGTGTGATGCAAGGAAAGAGGGCTAAAGCGTGAACCCACTTGAGTTGCCAGCAAGTATGCAGTCCTCAAATTTTAAACATGTCAACAGGAAAAACTGTATGTTACAAAACTGGCTATTCCTTTTTAATTAAAATGAATTCCTTTTATTTAAATGTGCATAAGAATTAATTGACATTCATATACTATAGCACATCTACACTATTTCATAATTTATTGTGGTGAAACCTACCACCCAAGTAACTTAATGAGGAAAGAACACACTTGGTACCTGAACGGCCCAGAAAATCAATAGAAAAGGTAGACTAGAATAATCTGAAAAATGGTGTAGTATAGTCTGGTTTTATTTTTCTGGTACATCCAGAATAGGATCTTGTGTATAAATGATACATATAAAACTCCAGCAAATTTGATACATTGTAAAATTAGAAATTGTGCAGTGAAAATAATAAAGTGGATAAAAAGTAAATATACTGTTTATTGTTGATCTAGTTCCAGTAACTTTCTTTCCAGCTATAAATTAAAAGGGTGATCGAACCATGATATAAAACCAATCTTCATTGTTAATCCTCCATGGTTTGCATTGTCTACAGATTCCCAAAGTAGCTACTATAATGTCAATGGATGTACAGATCTGTTCTATAGCTTTGCAGTTTTATATGGACCTCGCCTCATTTAGAACATAGAATAATAGAGTTGGAAGGGACCTTGAAGGTTTTCTAGTCCAACCCCCTACTCAAGCAGGAAACTCTATACACCATTTCAGACAAATGGTTGCCCAGTCTCTTTTTGAAAGCCCCCAGTGATGGAGCAACCACAACTTCTAAAAGCAAGCTATTTGATTTCTCTCACTGTTCGGAAATTTCTCCTTAATTCTAAGTTACTTCTCTCTCTGATTAGTTTCCATCCATTGTTTCTTGTCTTATCTTTTGATGCTTTGGAAAATGGATTGACCCCCTCATCTTTGTAGCCTGGATAGAGTAGAATACATAAATAATTGGATAGCTGTGAAATTAGCCTTCCAAGTAAGCAGGCAAGCTATTTTATGCATTGATCAAAATCCAGCAAACAAATTAAGGCACAAGCCACATTGCACTCCATTCCTTCAGTTCCTTCAATCAAGTACATATTTTGCTCTATTGTGACTAAGGTACAGTTAGCAGCGATGTCCTCCAGCCCTTTTTTATGTGAATTTTTTTGCTTTCACAGTCAGATACAGGAAAAGGATGTTGAGGTGCTAGTGTTTCAGTGGTTCAAAGAACAAAGCAAATGAAACTGCTGCACAAGGGTTATTAATCTACTTTTGAATTTTTTGAAGCACTAAACATATGTGTTTAAAGTCATACTTGTCAAATCATTGTTCAGAAGGAAAGTGGCTTCAAATAATTAAACACTTTACCCTTAACTTCCTAAAAGGGTTCAGAAATTGAATATTACATGGGGTAAGAATGTTGTTATGGTGCCGAGACTGATGAATTGTTTGAGGAGGCGCCATGAGAGTGTGAGTTTTATGCATTGTTGGTTCATGGAAGTGTCACTATATTGTGGAGGTTGCATAGAATGTTGTCGATTCCTTGGATGGTAGGTCAACTACTTCCACAGCACTAAGCGGGGTACACAAAGTGGCAGCCTGACTAGCCCTAGAAGTTGTGTAAGTATTCTGGAATGTTTTGAACTGACCATGTCTTCACATGATGGTTGGTTTGCACTGAACCTTAGTAAGAATGATGGGGTTATCAGGCTTCCTATTATTATTTTTTTAAGCATAAAAGCAAAATGGTAGTCTGGGCTTGCCCGCCCTCAGCATTGTGGAGGACCCAATGACTCAACATCCATGCTGGACAGCAATGGGGGTGGCAGTGGTGGGATTCAAAAAAATTTGCTACTGGTTCTGTGGGCGTGGCTTGGTGGGCATGGCAGGGGAAGGTTACTGTAAAATTTCCATTCCCTCCCCACCCCACTAACCTGATTTCCAGTTCCATTCTCCTGTGCAGGGCAACAAAAAAAGACCCAGCTGATTAGCTGGGACTTGGGAGGCAGAGAATAGCTGTGGGTGGGGCCAGTCAGAGGTGGTATTTGCCAGTTCTCCAAACTACTCAAAATTTCCACTACCGGTTCTCCAGAATTGGTCAGAACCTGCTGAATACCACCTCTGGGGAGTGGGAGTTGCTGGGGGTCTTACAATAAACAAAGCCATTGTCCTGCAGCTGTGCAGAATTTGTCTTGTGGAGCGATGCCATTTTAGCCCTTCTGCAATTCACAACATATGGAGCATGGTAATGGTTTTAGGCTGGTCTGGTTTTTTTTTCCCACCCAACTCCAGACCTTTTCAATTGCACACTCCAAAAGAAGGAAAGGAAGGAAATGAACCACCAAAGTGGTTACAAGTGGGAAAGTGGTGGCAGTTATGGAGGATGAAAGTTTGTGGGGGGGAAAGGCGCTGGAAATTTTGTTGATTGCTCTCCCCACTTTGGTGGAAAACAGAAGCAGGGTGAGGGCACCCTTTAAGTTATCTACTGAAGATTGTGTGACTTTTAGTGAAGTTAATTGGAGTAGAGTTGATTATATTTGAATAATGGCTGATGTACAAGCTGAGGTGCTACATGTGAAACAGAAGCGTCCCTCTGCTATGGCACTCAATGGGCAAAGTTTGAGAGGGCCTACTGGCAGGGACGAAGGATATCAAGTGAGGTGTAGCCAGGCACCAATGCATTACTCCTGGCTTTCTCTGCCAGGTCTGTTAACAGCCTTCAATACCGTCGACCATGGGACCAGGAGACTGATAATAGGTAGCAATGTTACCATCAGTGTGATGATGATGATGATGCTCTGAACTAAGATACGTGGTCTCAGTACTGCCCCACTGTTTGGAGCAGTGATGGGATTCAAACAATTTTACTACCGGTTCTGTGGGCATGGCTTGGTGGGCGTGGCAGGAGAAGGATGCTGTAAAATCTCCAGTCAGAGGTGGTATTTGCTGGTTCTCCGAACTACTCAAAATTTCCGCTACTGGTTCTCCAGAACTGGTCAGAACCTGCTAAATACCACCTCTGGTTTGGAGCTGTAGGAGTCTAAATGGGGTTTAAAAAAAGGTAGAAGTTATTTTCAGAACCACTTACTTCAAATCCTGCAACAGGGAGAGGATCTAGCATCGTTCCTCCTGCTCCTGGTTTTCAAATTTGCAATTGCCCAAAATGATCTTTTCAAGAAACCCATTGTAGAATCACAACATGTATTCTGATATATTGTGTAGCTTGTCTTCTATGTCTTCTAGTCTTCCATGAATTAATTTAGTGTACCTGCTGTGTTTTCAGAACAAATGCTCAGTATTGTTTGAACAATGAAGTGGTTTAGCCCAAAGGAAAATAAACCATAATTTTAATTAAATACATAAATATGTATTATTGAATCCACATGTAGAACATTTATAAGAATTCTTATTTTCCATTCTGAGAAAAATATAATGCTTGATAAATGTCATTTGAACCAAAAAAAAACCCCTTGGAATTCAGGTGGGTGGATCTCATTTTTCTTTGCCTTCAAATACTGTATGCTCTGGAACCATCTAAAATTAATGAATGAGTATAAAGATATGAACATTGGGGGTCCTTGGTGCTCACTGAGCTTGGTTGTATTATTGCAGATATTTCCTTATCCAAACTAGGTAACATCATCAGTCAAGATTGATGCTCAGAGAGCACCAAGGATTCCTCATTTCAACCCTACAAATATTTTCCTTTATTGCTACCACACATATGGGTGTCAGATAGATGAAATCTATAGAGAACATCTGCAGGAAAGGTAGAGAGTGGAATCCTGCTTTAATAACCAGTGCCTTAATAATATCAAAAGACTAAATCATTGTTACATCTGAAAAACTAATGTTTGACTAAATTCAAAGGGGTAGAATTGCTGCTGTACAATTCTAGAAATCTCTGCATAGTTCCCCCATTCCAGAGAGAAAAACCATCTAAAAGATGAAAGGATGAACAGTGATTATGCTAAGTAGATTTTTAAAAATCTAAAGTGTAGACATTGTAGTTTGTTGCTATAGCAAAGAAGCCAAAGAGTCCTGGGGCTTCTATTAGTCCTGTAAATTTACAAATTTATTATTAATAAGTATTCATTTCATTAGATGAATAGAATGAGTTGTAGCAAAGGTGAAATTATAATGCACTTCTGCCCTTCCATTAGTGTTTTATTGTTTTCCTATGGATTATTTTAGTAGTTAATGCAGAGTTGGATCTAGAGCAATCCATTTCTACTTATTTAGTATCAACTACATATAAAATTACTGGCAATAACTGTCCCTAAAACTATATGCTAGCAAAAAAAAGTTGTCATGTCTAGTCCTCTAATATTTTTCAAAGTTTCCAGATCCTAAACAAGAACAATTTGATGTAATCTGAAAGCCACCATTATCGTTATCTCCATCATCATCATTGAACTAGCATCCTATCCCAATTTCCTTATTTACATAAATAGAATCTTCTCCCACCCATCATTTTGTATATTCTATGCTGATATCTTACCTTTCTGCAAGAAGACACATCTGGTTCCACTCCAACCCAATGCATTTCTCAGGAACAGTCTGGATATTCTTTTGTTTGTAGTTCTTTGGATCAAGACTTTAGTTGTTCAAACATAACTAAATATGGCTGATATCATGCATATCAAATAGATTATTTAAATTGAACTTTGTCTGGTTCACACAGACCCGTAAAGACTCACATTTTCTGTATGTTCAAGAATGATTTCTAAGCTACAGGGAGTGGGGGGAGGTGCTATAGAGAAGTAAATGAACCTAGCACAAAGCCAGGCAGGCATTTAATATTCTGACCATTAGACAACAGAAAATGAAGGGCAGATATTTTAAGAGCCAGTATTCTTTCTGATCTCAAGAAGCCAATTTCACCAAAATTCCCATTTTCTATAGTGTACATGTCTGAGAATCTTACATCAGAGTTTTGTTTCCATCTCCCACAGATTTTGATTTTAAACCCATTCCACAGTCCTTTAGCCAAACCGTGTTTTCTTATGAATTCACCTTATGAATTCATCTCAAGTCAGCTGTCCAACACACCATAGTTCCCAAAGTAAATTCTTTCTCCTGTATATGTTAGTTAGACTTCAATGAGTTGCAATATTCTTTCCTTTTTCCTTCTTCCGTTGCCTAGATAGATCAACAATAATAATACCTGATCACACAGCATCATGAGCCTTCTGAGATTTTTAAAGTCTGTGGTGATGTAATCATAGCTATTATTTGTAGTGCTGTATGTCTCCAAATCTATCAGCAAGATGGGATGATTGGAAGCAGTCTTGGAAGCAGTTCTGTCATGTCCTTAAAATTTGTTATTGGCAGACATAATTCACATACTAGTGAGTTCAGTTAGCATTCATTTATTTTAGTTGTTCAAAATAGTGACACACCAACTATAGGTAGACCTTGAATTACAACTACAGGTGAGCCCAAAACTTCTGTTGCTAATTGAGACAATTGTTAAGTGAGTTTTCCCCCATTTTATGAGCTTTCTTGCCACCACTGTTAAGAGATATCAGTGCTATTATTTAGTTAGTAATACGGTTGTAAGTGAATCTGGCTTCTGACTTTGCTTGTGGGAAGGTCAGAAAAGGTAATCACAGGTCATGGCCCACAACCATCATAAGTGTGAACCAGTTGCCAAGCATCCAAATTTTGATCATGTGACCATGGAGATGCTGCAGTGGTTGTAAGTATGAAAAATGGTCAGTCACTTTTTTCAGTGACTTTTGAAGGGTCACTAAATGAATGTTTGTAAGTTGAGGACTATCTATACCTGCATCTTCATTGTTTTTTTTCTTCAAGTTTTCTTGTAGAGCAATTTTTCTACATTTTCAGGATCCATCATTTCGTTTCTCATTCGGTAACAACTCTTTTCTTCCTTCAAATGTTCAGCCTGTTTCATTCAGCCATGATTATAAACACACACACTTCCCTCCTGCTAACATTGCTGTAAATTATTAAAATATGCATCTCTATTTTCCTGGCAGAAAATGCTGGTAGTTTAATTGTATTTACAAAACATTTGTACCCTGGGAATGAGGCTTTGCCCCAGGATATCCTAAGAGAATGGAAGGCAGTAGTGTATTTCAGAAATGGTGGGTTTTATGTGCATTTTCCTTTAAAGTTTATTAGATTTATATCTCAACTTTCCTCCAGGGGCTCAAAAGGTGTACATAGTAGTCCCCCATACTCCACAACAATTAATCCAGAGAATCATAAGGCTAGAACAGAGCTTGGAGATTTCCTGCTCCAACCCCCTGTCCAAGGCAAAACACCTTATACTATCCAGGACAAATTGCTATCTAAATCTTTTCTTGAAAACTTACAATGATGATGCAGCCACAATTCTGGGAGACCAGTTCCATTGATTAATTGTTCTCACTGTCAGGAAATTTCTTCTTTCTAGGCTGGATCTCTCTATAAGGAGCTTTTACCCATTGGTTCTTGTCCTGCCTTCTGGTGCTTTGGAGAATAAGTTGATTCCCTCTTCTCTGTGACACCTTCTCAAGTACTGGAAGAAAGCTATCATGTCACCCCAATTCTTCTCTTTGTTAGGCTAGACATACCTAGTTCCCTTAACTGTTCATCATACAGTGTATACTGAATGTCTGGCTAAGAAACCTAGGTCTCTTTGTGGAACACAGCCAGCAGGGAAGACTTGTGTAAACACCCTTGTAGGCTTCAGATTTATGACAAGAGAACTTATTTAAATGCAGACTTTCCTGACTGAGACATAGATTCCTGCATTGGCCGAGAGCTGAAAAATAGAGATGGCTCTGTGGCCTCACACTTCTGCAGGGTCATTTGCAAAAATGAATCAAGCAAACGTAAATTCATTTATACTATAAATTAACTTGCCAAAAGCAACACCAACCATAAGAACCTCCATTCTCACCCTGACCTAACCATACAGTAACGTGCCCGCTCATGTGTACTCCGCACAGAACTCAAAAAATGTCTAGACAATGGAGAGAAGGACTTGTACATTGACTACCGTGCTGACTGTATCAAAAGTAAGTCACACAACCCGCAACTCAGCTTTAACCTTCAATCACAACCTTACTCCAACCAATCCACCATCACCCAAGACTAGGCACACACGCCCCTAACTACCTCAAATCCAACTACAACTGGCCTTAAATGCAAGCGACTCAATGCAAGAAGCCTTGTGAATAAAATACCTGAATTTCTCCTCTTACTAAATATGGCTAAATTTGACATCATATTTGTCTGTGAAACATGGCTCAACGCATCTCTCCCTGACTCCATTACCACAGTAAGAGACTATCATGTTTACCGATCAGATCATGAAATTCGTAGAGTAGGTGGTGTTGCTATCTTCTATAAAAAGTCCTTACATCTAAAAAACATCCAAGTTACCCAGGACCTTGCTCTTCCTGAGACCATCATCTGTGAACTATCCTTAAATATCACATTTCGATTCTTACTATGTTACAGAGCACCTGATTATGACTTCGAACATGTAAACAAGCTAAATTCACTACTAACATGGGCAACATCCTGCCCAAACGCTTCTTTCTTTCTTGGTGACTTCAATCTACCTCATATTAACTGGACCCTAAACAAATGTACAACTGAACCCATACATGCAACCTTCTACAATGCTGTTACAAATCTGGGACTGGAACAACTAGTAACCAACAATACTAGACTTAACAACTGCCTCGATCTCATTTTCTGCAATAGTTTGAATTTAATTTATGGAATACAAATTAAAGAACCCTTTTCCAACAGTGACCACAATATGATTGACTTTTGTCTCAATATACACCCACCCAAAAATCATCACAATGATGTAATCCCCAATTATAACTTCAAAAAAGGCAAATATGATCTTATAGACAACGATCTCTCATCCCTTGATTGGCAATTTCTATTCACTGGATGCAATACTGTTGAAGACCATTACAACATATTTTTACCTGAAGTCAAAAAGTCATCAAAAAATATGTACCAATAACAACTCCCAAAACAAAACAAAAAAAATTACCCAAAACAATAAGGAAACTTCAATTCAAAAAGAGATCACTCTGGCAGAAAAACAAATCTGGTCACGTTGCCAACTTCAAAAGCCGATACAAAAATTTATGCCACCAGATAAAGACTGAATGCACCTATTATTAGCACCTATTATTAAACAAGAGGAAACCTACACACCAATTTTTTGGTGTTTTTACAATTTTGTACACAACAAACTAAAAGACTCAAGGTCCATTCCACCCCTGATAGGACCTAATGGCAAAGACTGCAACAACGACACCATTAAAGCCAACATCTTTAACACATTCTTTGGCTCAGTATTTGTAAACAGCAATGGATCATGCCCAGTATTTCCTAGCCAAACCACAGAAAACTACAATGATCTAATACATATTGATTTTACAGAAGACAATGTTGAAAAAGCACCATGCAATCTAAAACCATCTCTATCTATTGGACTGGACAGAATATGTGCCTATTTCTTTAAAAAGCTATCCACTGCCATAGCAGAACCTCTAAGCATAATCTCTGAAAAATCTTTCAGGACCAGCTCCTTGCCTAACCTATGGTTACAAGCCACGGTCATCCCCATCTTCAAAAAGGGAGACCCCAGCCTAGTTGAAAATTACAGACCAATCTCCTTATGCCACGTCACCTGTAAAGTCATGGAATCAATTATTAATCAATCCATTATCCTCCTCTTAGAGACAAACAGCCTATTCTCTAATAAACAATTTGGTTTCAGAAAAAAACTATCCTGTAATCTGCAACTCTTACACTGCAAATACATATGGACTACACGACTCGATCAGGGCAAAACAATAGAGGCAATCTACATAGACTTCTGTAAAGCCTTTGATTCAGTGGTACACAACAAACTACTCCTAAAATGAAAATCTTATGGTATCTCTGGACACCTGCATAATTGGATAGAAGCATTCCTGTCAAACAGACAAAAAATGGTCAAAATTGGGAGTGTCCTATCAAATTCTGTACCTGTCAATAGTGGTGTCCCCCAAGGCAGTGTTCTAGGACCAACTCTCTTCATACTCTACATAAATGACCTCTGTGATCACATTAAGAGCAGCTGTGTTCTCTTCACTGATGATGTAAAGCTGTTCAATACCACAGACAATGCTGCAACCCTTCAAAAAGATCTTGACTATGTATCAGAATGGTCAAACAAATGGCAACTTCAAATCTCAACAAATAAATGCTTTGTCTTACATACTGGCAAAAAAAATCAGAAAATAAAATACAAGCTGAATAGTCAAGACCTTGTTGATGATCCAAGCTCTGTAAAGGACCTTGGAATACTCATCTCTAATGATCTAAGTGCTAGAGCCCACTGTAACTACATAGCCAAAAAGGCATTAAGAGTTGTTAACCTAATCCTACATAGCTTTTTCTCTGGTAATATCACACTACTAACTAGAGCATACAAAACATTTGCTAGATCAATACTCGAATACAGTTCATCAGTCTGGAACCCACATTACATATCTGATATTAGCACAGTTGAGAAAGTCCAGAAATATTTCACAAGAAGTGTTCTCCACTCCTCTACTCGTTGTAGAATACTTTATGCCACCAGACTTGAAATTCTAGACCAAGAAAACTTTGAATTATGCCGTCTTCGGTCTGATCTATAAATACATCAGCTTCAACCATAACAACACAAGAGCACACAATAGATACAAACTCAAGGTTAACCGCACCAAACTTGATTGCAGGAAATGTGACTTCAGCAACAGAGTGGTCAATGTCTGGAATACTCTACCTGACTCTGTGGTTTCTTCCCCAAACCCCAAAAATTTTAACCTTAGACTGTCTACTATTGACCTCACCCCTTTCCTAAGAGGTCTGTAGGGAGCATGCATAAGTGCACCAACGTGCCTATTGTCCCTGTCCTATTGTTTCTTTTATTTTTCTTATATGTACCCATTTCATGTATTCATAACTATGTATATACTTATACCTATTATCTTGTAAGCGATTGACAAATCAAAATAAATTAAACAAAAATAAAAAATAAATATGTACATTAACAGTTTGGCAGCTGACATTTTCTTCATAAATGGCAACATTCTTTCATGTATGGAATTCATCAGATGAGATTATGGCCATCAACTTAAATGGTTAAAAATGGAAGTAGAAAAAAAATTAATAGAGATCAAACTATTATTTGCTACTAACTTTGAGATCAGTATAATATATTCCTCTATCATAAGAATAAAAAACCTGCTGGAAAAAAGTTCTCAAATGTTCTTAAACTATGAGTTCCAACATCCTTCACTTCTGACATAATAGTTGATTTGTTTCCCTAATTCTGCTCTGTTTATCTGAGAATAAATCCCACATCATTGCATACTTCTGAGTAGAAAAGTAGAATTATGCTATAAGTAAATACTGATGAATGGACAATCGCAGCATTGATCAAAATGTTATTTCATCTCTGTTGATATCAAATATCATACTTTTCCATGGAGTCACTTCAGAAGCATCTTGAAAACACATGAAATATGTGCATGTATGAAACAATCTTAGAACTGCTTGGCATACACAATAAATATTCTGGAACATGTAATTCATTGAAAATATTTATTGCTGTATAACTCCAGCTTTCCTGGCAACCAGTCCATGCACTTCCAACCTGATGCCTTCCAGATGCATTGAAACTGCACATTCCAAAAATTCAAACCCAGCATTTAGATTCTAGCTCTGGATTTCAGGAACTAGAGCTCCAATATATTTAGAGTTACCAGCTTGGGAGGGAAGATTTTTACATGTCAATAATACAATTGCTTTCCACCAGATCCTGCAGTGCAGTAAGAACAACTTTAAGCTGTGGAAAACCTAATAATTTTTAAATGGCCATGAAATAAATTATGTGCCTCAAAAGAAATCAATATCTATAACCCAAGCTGCAGAAAACATTATGGAACTCAAAAAAAAGCCAAAACCAAACTAAATTCTTATTGATCTCCAGATATTACAAAAAACTCCAGAAATGGGTTTAATGCTATCCTTAAAAGTTTGTACGAAACAGTACACATTGAACTCATTGACCAACAACAGTGAAGGGAATGTATCAAAATGTTCTCTGTTGCGAGGAACTGAGTATACTGTTTTGTACATGTTGCATGCACAAATCAGGCTTTTTCACGATATTTTGTTTAACAGACACCCTGTTGATTCAGTGTTGACTCATGCATTATCAGAGCAATTGATGGGATTGCTCTTCTATCAATTCTCATGCTGATCCAGCAAAGTCTTCGTCAGAAAGCTCTATAGGCAAGGATGAATAATTCCTTTTCACAGAAATTGTTATTTAGGGAGAGGAACCATGCAACGTACCTTACATGTGTAGTTCTTTGCTATGGAAGCTTCCTGGAATGATGTGGGAGTGAAATGGAGAAATAGCACCCATTCTTCTTCAATAACATATGAATCACATCTAGTGTGGAACATTGTGACCTTCTACTCATCTACAGAGAGCCTTTTTAAATTTAAAAAATTTACTTATCAATTAACATAAACAGATCTTTTCCGTATGTGCTGTAAGCAACTCACTTTAAAAAAAAATGTTACAAACAACCACAAAAATGTGTAATAAGCTTAGTGTTAAATGTTGACCTGTAACTATATGGTTACCTTTCAATTTCATCATTTTTCTGATATCTACTGTGTGTAATTCAATTCTTCCTCTCTTTTGGTATAGCTGTAATGTCTCACCATATGCTCCATTAAATACCTTCGTTGGAGTATTACTGCATCTCTTTCTTGCTCAAATTTTCATTTCAAAGTTCCTGTTGGCACACCTTATTCTGACCATAATTCTAAGAATTTAGAATTTATTTACTGAATGCCTTTGATATTATTATAGTCCATTTAAGCCTCTACAAATCCCTCGCCCCATAGTGCCCAGTCCCCTGTTTCCTCTGCCCACACCTTATCTTTTTCTTGCACATTCAGGATTGGAAGAATGCAACAACAACAACGACAACAAACCAATGATGCTGAATGGCTTGCACTCAGATAAAACAAATAATAACAATATAATTATTAGTACATGTGTTATGAAACAACTGAAAGAACTAATGCAAAGATTATTTGCCAGGAGATGACAACTTACAACATTTCACAGTCTTCTGGAAAAGCCAAATCTTAATACCTTTGGACAGTTTGGATGGAATTGGGGCTAAAGAGAGTAAAAAGAGAGTCAGTGCCTAAGAACTCTGATCACGTCGTTTTTGCTGATATACTCTGAGAAAGGTTTATATTCCAGATCATATCAAGCTGGATGTACAGATAGTACTCAACTTACTATGATAATTGTAAGTTACAGTTGTAAGTCATGTTGGTCATTAAGCATTTCACCAACTTACCCCTGTGGATAACCCGATTAAATATACTTATGGTGCCCCACCCTCTTCTAAACACTCCGGTCACCTAGCATCCACCAGCCATGCCATCGTTCCCATACTTCCGCCTCATTCCCCATAACATCTAACAATTGAACAAGTCCAGAAGTATTTCACTTGAACAGTACTATACTCCTGTGCTCTCAAAAAAATACCCTATATCACCAGGCTTGAGATTTGGGGCTTGGACAACCTTGAACTATGCTGCCTACAGTTAAACTTAAGTTAGACACAAAATTATCTGCTACAATGTCCTACCAGTCAATGACTATTTCAGCTTCAACCGCAACAATACAAGAGCACACGACAGTACAATGTAAACCGCTTCAAACTTGATTACAGAAAGTATGACTTCAGCAACAGACTGGTCAATGCCTGGAATGCACTACCTGACTCTGTTGTTACATCCTCTAACCCCCACTCCTTTAACCTCAAACTAAACACTATGGACCTAACCCCATTCCTAAGAGGTCTGTAAGGGACTTGCATAAGCGCACCATCATGCCTACTGTCCCTGTCCGATTGTCCCCATTTATTCATAACTATTTCCTGTATTCTTACTCATGTTAGACTTATACTTATTATAATGTAAGCGATTGACAAATAAAAAAATAAAAAAAAATCTGCCTGACATCACTATCATCCCCACGCCGCTGCCCCATGCCTAGTTCCCCACGCCTGTCCCCATTCCCCATTCTCCCCATATTCCAGCACCCATTTGTGTGTATACGTCCCGCCCCATGTCCCAATGTTCATGGTACAACAGTTTGTTCCTGCTCTGAATTGTGATGCGTGCGCCCTCCTTCAGTTGAGCTGTCTGCTCCAGGACTACTACTGGACATGCAAGCCGTCTACAACACCGTCTACTTCTGGACTGATACTGGACATACCTGGCACCGTTAGACCACCCTACATGTGTGTCATGCTCCGGGAGAGGCAGAGAACGCCTGGAGCCTGACAGCTGTAAAGCACTGTAAAGTGGTATATAAGTTTAAGTGCTATTGCTGCAGTTGCTTTTAGTTTCCCAAAACAAGAATCTGTCAGTCTTTGAGATACCATTGCAAGACCCCTCACTATCATTACCTCAGCAATTCTGAGATGATTATTACAGAGGTAACTATTTCTATGCTAGGATTAATATAGCTCAGAAAATAAAGTAAATCCTGCCTATCCCAGTAATTAGACTCCAGTGTGTGATTGTTTGGAGAACATGGTGCCTTCCTTTGCCTAAGCAATGAGCTGAGTACCCTTCTCTATAATCATCATACGGTCTGACGGAGGCTGTGGAGGCTGTAATTGCACATCTGAGGCTTTTTGATGGGTGGATGTATTTTTATTATCTGCATCTTTTATTCTGAAACGGCAGTTTCCACCTAGCTCCAATTTAAAAATAAAGCAAAGGATTCAGAACAAGTGACTGTGGATTGCCAAAAGGGCTTTCTTCAAAGTTCTCAACAGCTGGATATTCCTGACTCTAAAGTACAAAGACTGCTTGTGTAGGCCAAGGGATGCCCACACGTTGCCAACCCTTGACACAAATGTTGTTTTTGGATAGAGGTATTCAGGCACGGTGAATTCACTATGTATTGTCCTCTCCAGCTCTTTTCCTCCTCTTGGCTTGGAGCTGAGGGAAGGAGATCCTGCAGCTATGTGGAAGACTGTCTAAGCACCTGAATAAACACATGTGAGAAGTTACATTCCATCAGGAATAAATGGTACAAGTATTAAGGTGAGCTGTGCATGCTAGGAAAATTCTTGCAAAGTTAGCTACTTCCTATCCATTTTGAAATCGCAAGCACTGAAGAAAACTGGATTAAATGAAAGCTGCTGCTTCGTGTAGTGTAATAGTCTGCAGCATAAGAGAGAGATTTTTTTAATATGCAGTCCATTAAGATTCTAAGAAGTAGAATCTACTCGATAATAGACTGCATATTACTGTAGAATCTATTAGATTCTAATATGCAGTCTATTAAGATGCAGAAGGGTTAGAATACTGTAGTCAATAAGAAATTCCCATATAGATTGTTCACATTACTGTACTTAAGTCGATTAAAGAGTAGTATCGTCTTAAGAGAATGAGAAACACAAGAAACCTCGAACCTGCCACAGTCTGCATATAGACCTTTTCTCTTCCTTGCATGCTTTGAAACATCCTCATTTAAATACTTTCCAAAAGATTATTTGATGTTATAATCTAGGTTTAGAATATTAAAATGAACTTGTGAACCAAATGGAGGGGAACAGTCTGGGAAGCTGTAGCTGTATGCACTGCAGATATAAAATTCAAAGAGATTGAGATCCAACAGGAACATTATAAAAGCACACAGTGCCTACAGCGACCATATGTTTTTTATTACAAAGATCAGTCCTTTACAGTATTTCAGAAAGTTGTTGCTTATGTTTATTTGTTTTTTCCAAAACTCACGTTTTTTTAATTTATTTTGAACATTTAAACTGTTACTGTACAAATAGTACCACTTAAGGCACCATCTTTCATATTCATGTGAAAAATATGGAAATTGAATTGTATTTCTAAATTAAATGTACATATACTATTTCCTTTTAGATATTTTATAAGAATATGAATTTTTAAAAGTTTTTCTTGGTTTTACTCTTGAATTTTCCTTTGTAAAGCAAAGTAAACAATTCAAATATTTTATACTTATGGATTGATTTCAGATTTGCCCTGTTTTCAGGATTGTCCTTTATATTTTTTCCAAGAAAAATATGGTCACCATAACTGTAATGGCCCCCAAATCCATGCTCAAAAATTATAGATAAGATCATCATTGCATAAGGACAGAAGAAAAAGACAATGATTTAAACTCTGGAAATCTCATATATAGCAGTCTGGAATACTAAATTCCTTCCCATTGTTTATGACGACGATGATGATGATGATCCATATGTCTGCAATAAAAGCATTTTAATTCTCCTAGTCTTGATTCTTCTTCTATAGATGCTGAATGATGATTGAGTGTCTAGAGGGAAAGCAATTGCTAAACCCTATCTGATTTTCTGACGTTAGCCCCCTAAGGAAGGGGTACTAGTGATGAGTAGGAATAACCCTGAAAATCAGTTAAAGCTCCCAACTAAAGATTTGTATCACTGAAGATAATTATATTATGTAAAACAATGGAATCTTCATGGAATCTATTTCAAAAAGAAATGCAAGAAAAATAGTTGTGAATGATGAGTTAAATTGAACAGAGCTGCCATGAAAATTGGATCTCACAAATCATATATATGTAATAGGTAATTAAATATATCCTGAGGGCATCTCTGCATCATCAGGGTGACTTAATTTTTCAAGACTTACAGGCACTTCTAAACCATAAATTCAAAGCAAGGGCTCAGGACCTATACCTGAGGGAGGAATTGGGAAAAATACAACCGACTTCAGTTGTTATACTGAGGAAGAACAGTAGAAATGCACAGTCTTTAAATTGTGGAAAAGAGAATAGGAATCTGTAAGTGAAACAAATGGGTCTTATTTGCTGCATTCAAATTAAGTTAGGAAATAAATATAATAATTCAGTTTAAACTTTATACACTAATTCTTCTTTTTCTTCCATCACACTTTTCCAATTTGTCTCTCTTAGCAGCCAAATAACATAAAAAGGGAATCCTTTGGAAAGAACAGCTTTCATTCCTACAAACATATTAAAATGATTGTGATTAAAGATAGAAAGCACTAAAACTACAAGTAATCAAAGAAAAGCTGAGTCATCTTTCTGCTGAATTTAGTTAAAAATAAAAACAAAGGAAAATCATGAAAATGAATTAGATTTGAATCACAGGAGACTTGAATTTAAAAAATAACTGTTAAATAAATGAAGATTTAAAAAAACAAAGAAGGAAGGAAGGAAGGAAGAAAGAAAGAAAGAAAAGGGCAGTGAAAAACAATTCTTTTAACACCACAGTTGATGAATGTTAACAGCCTAAAAAGCAGCTGGAAAAGTCCTACTGTGGTGATGGTATGCAGAAAAATGACATAAGCTAAGTATTATAGATTTATCATACGGGCAGACAAGCAAAGGGCATCTTGTGAAAAACATTCCCAAGATCATTATTTTCATCCAACTGCAATACATATTACAGATTTGGGATCGGTGGAAATGCCTTATTTGTAAAACTAGAACTCTAGAGGATTTATTTATTTTATTTTTTTTATTTATTTATTTTGTCA
Source organism: Pseudonaja textilis (assembly GCF_049901715.1). NCBI lineage: Eukaryota > Metazoa > Chordata > Lepidosauria > Squamata > Elapidae > Pseudonaja > Pseudonaja textilis. Next base: position 57,179,854 of record NC_141991.1, on the reverse strand, counting down.
AGCGATTATAAGATAACAAGTATAAGTATAAACATAGTTGTGAATACATGAAATGGATATATATATATATATAAGAAAAATAAAAAGAAACAATAAGACAGGGACGGTAGGCACATTGATGCACTTATGCATGCCCCCTACAGACCTCTTAGGAAAGGGGTGAGGTCAATAGTAGAAAGTCCAAGGTTAAAGTTTTTGGGGTTTGGGGAAGAAACCATAGAGTCAGGTAGAGTATTCCAGACATTGACCACTCTGTTGCTGAAGTCGTATTTCCTGCAGTCAAGTTTGGTGCGATTAACCTTGAGTTTGTATCTATTGTTTGCTCTTGTGTTGTTATGGTTGAAGCTGAAGTATTTATTGACAGGTAGGACATTGCAATGTATGATTTTATATACTATTCTTAGATCGGACTGAAGGCGGTGAAGTTCTAGGTTTTCTAGGTCTAGAATTTCGAGTCTGGTGACATAAGGTATTCTGCAACGAGTAGAGGAGTGGAGAACTCTTCTTGTGAAATATTTCTGGACTTTCTCAATTGTATTATCAGATGAGCTGTATTCAAGTATTGGTCCGACAAATGTTTTGTATGCTCTAGTTAGTAGTGTGATATTACCTGAGAAAAAGCTACGCAGGATTAGGTTAACAACTCTTAATGCCTTTTTGGCTATGTAGTTACATGGAGCTCTAGCACTTAGATCATTAGAGATGAGTACTCCAAGGTCCTTGACAGAGTTTGGATTATCAACAAGGTCTTGACTATTTGCTGTTTGTTTAGCAGTGTTCCAATATCTAAGGTGCTGCCACAAAGAAGGGATCAGCCTATTCTCCAAAGCACCTGAAGGCAGGACAAGAAGCAATAGATAGAAAATAATCAAGGAAAGGACCAACCCAGAAGTTAGGAGAGATTTCCTGACAGTTAGAGCAATTAATCAGTGGAATTATTTGCCTCCAGAAGTTATGGATGCTCCAACACTGGGGCTTTTTAAGAAGAGATTGGACAACCATTTGTCAAGCATTTAGTTCTCCCGATCAAGGGAATTATATATTTGCAATTAAATTAATCAAATGCATTTTGTATGGAGCAGAGGTGGTATTCAGCAGGTTTTGACCAGTTCTGGAGAACCAGTAGTGGAAATTTTGAGTAATTCGGAGAACCGGCAAATACCACCTCTGACTGGAGATTTTACAGTATCCTTCCTGTGCCACGCCCACCAAGCCACACCCACAGAACCGATAGTCAACAAATTTGAATCCCACCACTGGTACGGAGCCATAATGATTGCAAAAGTATCTTGAATGAGAAAACTGCTGCAACAGAATGAGAAACAAGCAAACAAAAACTTGGTGGATCAGGAAAGCTCTGTTTCCCTGGCAAGAAGTTTAAAAGACCAAATAGGGAAATGGTTGTTTCTTTTTGCCAGTTCTGATTTCAAGAAGGAGCAAAGAGATTCTCCCCAAGAGAGTTGACTTCAGGCCAACCATTTGGTCCTTGAAATATCAGATGAAGAGGTTTTTCCCCGCTTTGTTCAGTCTCCAGCTTGAAGCAGCTGGATAATAAATAAGCCAAGTTAATTTCTACAATGAATTGTAGCAATGCTGCCAAGCCCAGAGTTTGGAAATCATTAGTGACTAAAATGTTCTCCCTTCCCCTGTTCCCAAGAAAAGTATAAATATTATAAAGAATATTTGGGGTACAATCCTCTGATTTGACCTACAATTTGCCTTGATTGGATTAATGGGTGAAAAAAAATTACTTATTTTAAAACCATATGTCAGGGTTCTGACTGATATACATCACTAAATAATATTTCACTTCAAAGAAATACCATTATAACTCAAAAGTAATCTCTATAAACATATTTTGGACTTTTCAGCTTATTCAGGACTGATGTACTAGAGAAGTTGTCTGATCATTTCAGTGCATACTTACAATGTTTTATTGAATTGTGTATAATTGTATGCCTTTTGAGGAATGCTAGTGGACTAGTGAACTAGTATACTAGCACTAATGATGTTACCTAGTTTGGGTAATGAAACATCTGCAAGCAAACAACCAAGCTCAGAGAATACCAAGGACCTCTCATTTCAACCCTGAGCTACAAATATTTTCCTTCATTGTATGCCTTCTCATTGTGATTTGTTGTACATTGCTGTTGAGTATCCATTGGGGGAAAACATGGAATTAAGTCCATAAAGATGTTACAAAAAGATGAACGTAATTTTGGAGATTCTTGTTTCCCAAGGTGAATAAATCTTATCATTTTGCAGCAGACTCTCTCAAAGTATTTCTGAAAGTAACCTAAAACTAGCACATCTGTTCACAAAGGACCATTATGGGAGGTGTTGGAAGAAATATCCTTCTGGGTTCAGTTCCAAGTGGGGAAAAAGACACTGGAAACATGGAGGCTGTAGGAAAGATGGTTTAATGGTGGAGAGCAGGACCACATGGCTTGGAGTTCCAAAGGATGATCACATGCTCCAAGGTGAAGAAAAAAGAGAAAGAAGGACTGATATGCTGAGAGTGCCTGGATTTTATAACCTTTGTTGGGATTTGAATTGAAGCTTGTATTCTGATTGGTTGTCAGACTCCCATGGGGCCATGCAGGGGCAACTCTGTAGGCTGTCCTGAATTCCAGGCTTGGTTAAGCCTTGCTGGATGATGATGTACTGAAAGGGCTTTTGAGCAACTGGTATGGTTTTACCTGGAGATCTTTGTTATGTAAATTATTCTGGCCCAGGCCTTAATGGCCCACCCATTAACAAAGGTGGGAGTGAGGTTCTGCTTCTGAGGTGTTTCTACTCTTGAGTTTCTACTATTTTTAGGGGAAATATTCTGCCTTTTTAATATTTCCTAGAATATTTCAATTTTCTAGGAGAAGGTTGGGTGCTAACTTCTTACAGAAGCATATAGGTCATGTGGACATCAGTTTGTTTTTCAAACCAACTTTCATTTTTAACCCATAGTCTAACTATAATGTGTCTCTTATGTTAAGTTAGTTCAATATATATACATATTTTCTTCCATGAAAATAATCTTGTAAGTGGTTGTATTAGCCCTCAGTCTAAGAAGGGAGGGAAGAAAACTTCTTTCTAAGCCCCCTTTTTGTGACATGAAAAACATTCCTTTGGATTCCTGGCATAATTGCCACAACAACCCATTGGCATAGACATACAATGGTGAGAAGGGGCTGATCCAGGCAAACAAGGCAAAAAAGAGCTCCCGCCCCCCCCCCAAAAAAAAGGCATGGGTGGATTGTTGGTCATTAGATATGGAAGGAATGCTTGGACTTCTGCCAATGGGATTTGGTCAGATCTGCTTTTTCCTTGGTGAACTGCTCAGCTGAATTCCATTCTGGAAGATATTTTTTTCTAAGTTTGATTATTCACATATTTCTCTACATAAGGCTAATTTGACTTCTTTGTCCCTTGTATTGCACATATATCTTTTTCAATTCAGGGGAAATCTCCAAATTGTGCCTTACAATATGTGTTGTTGAAAAGTAGTTTCATAGCAATGAAATCCTGACTATATTGTGAGTTTCTAAAAATGGAATGACTTACTCTATTATGTCAATTGTTAACAAAAAAAAAACCATTTGTGTAAGTATTGTAAGGCTATTCAGTAGGGAAATCTTCTTTTTATAGATCTCCTGTCTCCCCTATCCTGCCTCCCTTTGACCCCAAAAATAAGCAAATCTCATGCTCATACATTTGATTTCAATATGGAAAATTCACATGTAAATCATTTCATTTGACTCTGCAGTTTTGAAGGGAAGAATACAATATAGAAAATGAAGGAAATGTCAGCCTGGTTATCTCTTTCCCATACCCCTATCCCCCAAAGGATAATGTTAAGCCCTCCATAGCAGCTCACATGGAAGAAAAGGGATGAAGTTACAGAATTTGGGAAATGAGAAATGTGTGTGCCTTGGTTGCCATTTTTTCAGTGTGTACTTTAGGTGGGCCTTCCCAATTGCCTTTAATCATCTTTAGTCTTGGTTTAACAGGGAAAACATTGAGAGGTCCTTGGTGCTTTCTGAGTTTGCTTGTTTTCTTGCAGATGTTCCATTAGCCTAATGAGATAACATCATCAGTGCTAGTAAAGAATACTGTTTGCTGTCAGTTTACTGTATATTCTGGTTCCTTGCCTTGTCCTTACTAGCACTGATTACATTATCTAGTTAGGGTAATGAAATGTCTGCAAGAAAACAAGCAAGCTTAGAGAGCCCAGAGGATCCTTCATTTCAACCCTGAGCTACAAATATTCTCCTTTATAGGGAAAACATTACTTACTTTTTTGGATCACACAATAATGTCTATCCTTTCTTATCCTACATTACTTTGGAAAATGTCTGTTTTCTTTCCCAGGTTCAGAGAATTCTATTCAAGTAATACAGATTTATTAATTAAACCATTTATAAGACAACTGGGATTCTCAAATGTATTTTTTATCAAATAAAACTTAAGGCACTATTATTTTTCTTCCTACAACTGGCAGATGGAGGAAAATTACTCAAGAGACAAAAACAGTATTAGAAAGAAACCATTTACTAAAATTGATATGTCTACTGAGGGAAATCTCTTAAAGTAGGTTTTTCTGGGCAAGTCCCATAATAGATATTGTGGCTATTATGGTTGGTCCGGTTAATTGAAGGAGCCTGCTGTAGATAGGGAAGTGTTAAAGAGACACTGCTTCTAATACAGATATTTCTTGACTTACAACCATTCATTTAGCCACAATTCAAAATTATAATGGCACTGAAAAAAGTGGTTTATAACCGGTCCTCACAAGTCCAACCATCTCTAGGGTCACATGATTGAAATTCAGCTCCTTGGCAACCAGAACGTATTTACATTGGTTGCAGCATCCTGTGGTCACAAGATTGCCATTTGCAGCCTTTCCCAGCCAGCTTCTAACAAGCAAAGACCACGGAGGAAGCCATTCACTTAATGACTGTGTGCTTCACTTAACAACTTAACAAGTGATTTACTTAACAACCATGACAAAAGATTATAAAATAATGTTTGGCTCACTTAACAATCTTCTTCCTTAGCAATGGAAATTCTGGCCTCAATAGTGGTTGTAAGTCAAGAACTACTTGTACCTAATATAGCCTATAAACCTCTGAAGCTGGCCTGCTGTTTTTCTGACAGTGCTAAAGTAAATCTAGTCAGTCTCTTGAATGAATGGGTAGACTGCATCTTGTATACTCCTGGCAGCAAAATTCCTTTTGTCAGAAAGGGAATGTAGTTGTCAAAAAATAAGGGACATTTTCTTTTTAAACAAAGAAGACCAAGCACTTTTTTAGGTGTGAATTCATTCATGTAGCTGTCAGCATTCCAGCAAACCTCCATTCCAATCAGTAACTCCGAGACAATCATATCTCAAAAGTACCTTTATTAGAATAGCACCTGGCACATCTGAAAGTTTCCCGGCTTCCCACAATTTTCCAAACTACAAATCCATCCCCCCTTGGCTGTCATCACATCACATGGCCCAATCACGATCCATCCAAAAGTAATATTCTTATTTCATCCTGTGCCATACTCAATGACCTTGAACTAACAAAAGAATTTTATTTTGTCTACTTAGAGCTGCCTAATTGAAACCAACCCCCTCCCACTTTCTCAAGCTTGTAGCAGCGTGGAATATGGCTTCCAAAGCTGACAGTAGCATTGGACTTGAACAGCACAATTGCAGCCAAATCCTAAAGTTATCCCTGAGGAGCAAACAGACACAATGCTTCTATCATTTTACTTGATTTGAAGAAAACAAAAGTTGCTTTCGATTTTTTTTGGGGGGGTGGGGTATGAAAAAACAGGATGGTTTCAACTTTATTTATAAAATGAACAAGTGTGTGGATTATCTTTTTTTTTTTACTGATCAATTACCCCTGGGGCAATCTACATTTTTCTTAGCTTTCCGTGTTTTAATTAAACCCTGTAATCAGGTACTTCTCCATGGAGATTTTTCAGGTAAAGAAGAAAATCAGCCAAGTAGGATCTAGAATGATGGAGGATGAAATAATTGAAAAAAAGAAAAGCAACACTAATGTATCTAAAATCAAATCAATGAAAAATATAAGCAACCCAAAATGTTAAAGCACCCTGAAAAAAAAAAAGATTGTTTCACTGGGGAAGAGGAGAAAAAACTTAGTACTGAACAATTTTGCCTCTTCAGTGAATTGTCCTTAGAAGCTCAATTACTGGCAGAGGTAGAGTAAACCCCAATGGCACACTTTGGAATAATGCCAGACTTTTAAGGCTTGCTGAAGATGTATTTCATGCTCACTGCTTGCACTAAATATTATCCACTGGAAGCACATTAGAGTAGGTTATAATACATTGCTGTGGATCTAAAAATTGTGGTTCCAGCTTTCATACCACAATTGTGCAACCCACAGAGCAGCTTCACTTAAAGGGACATATCTTAAGTTTGAGCTGCTGCTTAAGGTCTAATCCCAGAGCTATAACCAGAAATAGCCACATGCCCAAAGAAAGCATATTACCTCAGTATATCTGCAGATCCCAGCTGTTTTCTTTCCCAATAAGGCATTTTTTCTGCAGTATTCCTTTCTTGATGGCTGTCTCCTGTTTAATCATCTCCACAGGAAAACTTTTATTTCAAGAAGAAGTGGGGATAGCTTTTTGTTATTGTTGTTGCAATATGTGAAGTTGAACCAATATATACATACATAGATACATACATAGATACATACATAGATACATACATACATACATACATACATACATTTATTTCTGGATCACATCATCTCCCCATATAGATGTTTGATACACAGAATCTAAATAATGAATTTTTTATTAATTTGTTTCTGTCCCAAAGAAATTCTTACAGAATCAACTAATATAAAATATAAAAAGAGTCTCCTCTGAAAACAGTGGCATTCAAATATGTCAAGTTGCTTCATCCTGGAGAAATTTTAGATTAAAAAAAAATACTTATTCAAAAACAACAACTAACCTAAGCAATACTATTTACTGCCTGGCAGCCTCAGCTGATGATATAGAATATTTAATATGTCATAAACAATTATGGTGAAAGAATGTTACATTCAGACTGTTTCTATCTGCTAAAGACAATTGATCTGTGCTGTGAACACACACTTTGCCCAAAATCAGAACCAGGGGGCATATTGTTGTCAGGGCATTGGGGGCCAGGGAAAGAACAAGTCAACGAAATGACACCTCTTGTTCAGCCAGGTTTTTCTTAACCATTGTCTAATAATTAAGCTACCATTGTTGAGTTCAAATGCAGCACATTAAAATATAAACATGGTTTAAAAGCCACAGCTAGGTTCATATAAGCCAAAATTGATTATGTTTTATCAGGTCATTGTTGATGCTAGCAACCGTATGGATTTTCTCCCTGGTGTTCTGTCCCTACCCTGGTCTTTCAAGTCTACCAATAGTGGATTTATCACCACTGTTAACTGAGTCCATCTACCTTGGTGCTCCTTGTCTTCTTTTCTTCCACCTTTCCCAGCATTAGAGCCTTCTGCAACCCAACAAGACAGACACAGACTCCAGAGAGTAATTAGGACTGCAGAAAAAACAATTACTACCAACCTGCCTTCCATTGAGGACCTGTATACTGCACGAGTCAAAAAGAGGGCTGTGAAAATATTTACAGACCCCCTCACATCATGGATATAAATTGTTAAGACTTCTACCATCAAAATGACGCTATAGAGCACTGCACATCAGAACAACTAGACATAAGGACAGGTTTTTCCCAAACGCCATTACTCTGCTAAACAAATAATTCCCTCAACACTGTCCAACTATTTCCCAAGTCTGCATTACTACTACTATTATTCCTCCATCCTTCCTTTCACCCATCTCCTCCCACTTATGACTGTATGACTTTGTTGCTTGTATCCATATGATTTACGTTGACTGTGTCCTAATATGATTTGATTGCTTATTGTATCATAGGACTATTATTAAGTGTTGTACCTGATGATTCTTGACTCTTGACAAATGTATCTTTTCTTTTATGTACACTGAAAGCATTTGCACCAAGACAAATTCCTTGTGTGTCCAATCACACTTGGCCAATAAAAAATTCTATTCTATTCTATTCTATTCTCCAGTGAGCTGGGTCTTCATGCAATGTGTCAAAGTAAGATCATTTGAGCCTTGTCGTTTGTATTTTGAGTGAGAAGTTCGGGTGAAAACCAAAATTTAAAAGCCATAATATGGCTTAGTGTTCAGGTAGCATGTAGGCCAAGTCCAGCTAAGAGATTTTTTTAATAAGCATGCAGTTTTACAACATCTTCTTCTTCATCAGAACTCTTACTCCTACTATTTTCTGGGATAATGGCAATACATATAAGTCTATTCAGTGGTAGCATCCCTTTGTGTTCTACCACAAAGTCTTTTTAGTATTGAAATAAGTTGAAATGTAGTGTTGAAATATTTTAAAAATTAGATAACTCTAACTTGTGCAGCTTCACTGGAGGAGGAAAATAAGAGGAAATAAAAGTGTATTGTAAATAAATATTGATTTACTCCAGTTTCTATGCTTCTCCAATCCAGAGATTCTTAGCAAGACATATTTCCTTACTCTGAGTTAAAAAAAAATGTAACATTGTTGATGTTAGAAGTATGAATTCCCATGAGCTATAAATGGATTAATATAAAGAAAAAAACCAATAACTGATAACATGTTCAGAAACAGGCATTAAAGTTTGAAGTTGCATGTATTTAAAGACAGGAAGAATTTACATTTAATCTGTAAAAATGATATGGTAAGCATTTGAAGAAGTGAGTGGTGATGGAGCTATTGCATTTTCTGGAACTAGAATGAATTGCAGTAATAAGAGAACAAATTTAGATTTAAAATTTCCAAAGTCTTAGTAAGGTTGCCATTTTAAATTTTAAAAAGCTGAATGATTATGCATAACAGAACAGGAACAGTTTATGGTCATCAAAAGGGGTTGGATTAGATGACCTTTGATGTTCCTTCAGCTACTCCATTTTCATGTGGTGGTGGTACTTTCACATATTCAAATTAATTAAATTGAAGCACGTAAGTTCTGCTTGACACAATATTGTTGGCCAATTTTTATGAACAAGTGCTCATGCATAAGATGTCAAGAGCCATTAGGCACAATAAAATACTAAGTACTGAGTAAATAGCATTATACAGCAATTCCTCTGAGATATGAGGGGGAAATATTTGACCTTGTCACAAAATAAATAAAACATACACTGTCTAGCTGACTTACTCATTCAAGCCCAGCTGATTTCCAGAAAACCTCTCATATATTCACATATATAGGGGTCTTGTCTTTTTAACATCTAGATGAAAAGAGCTAAAAATGTTGAACAAGTGGGTTATCTTGTGCTACCAAAAATGAACTGGGGGAAAAATGCTTCTTACAGAATAGGATATGCTTCTTTCCAGGAAGAAATCAGAAAACATCTCCAACCTTTTGACTATACTAAGTGGGAATTGTGAGAGCTGCAGTTCCAATGAAATTAGAGGTCACCAAACTGAGACTGCCTCTCCAAAATGTCTGAAAACTTCCTTCAATTTAACCTTTTTGAAACTACCGAACATACTTATTGAATAGTCTGAACCTTTCAATTAAGATATCACTAACAAACATTTTTGCTAATTATTTATTAATTGTTGACTTTGAAAGTAGAATGATGTAGATCACTGATTAAACTCTTATTCCTGTTTCCAAAGCTCCACTCAGACAGCAAGAATTTCCTAATTAATTCCATATTAGAAGCTTTTTGCTGCTTGTGGTAATTGTCTATGACTAGATGTATGTGATATATATTGTGATACTATTGCTTTCTTTTTCTATACTTTATTATTGTTTTATTTTTTAGTTTATTTAATTATCACCCCAAATCAATTCACAACAGGATTAAGACCTTTTCATCAGAAATTAATGGCCCATATCTACCTTGTTAATCTATTATGAGTTAGCAGATAGATTTTTTTTTTTTTGCATTTCCAATCTAGGCTGAGAGAGAATTACTGGCTCAAAGTCATCTGTGCCTAAAGGAGACGGCAACTCATAATCTCACAGCCTCTAGTGCAGCACCATAACCAACCTATCACATTGGTTTTTACAGGTATTTGAACAGATAGAGTAGATAATAGCACCTAGTTGAATTTTGCTGAAATTTAGAAGTTAAACCAAGCTGAATCTGTTAATACTTAGTTGGGATATCAAATAATTTATGAATTATTCAGCTTTACTGTACAATTAGTTAAAAAATTAAACTTATACTAAGGCTTAGTTTTAGAATGGTCCAAAATATGCACAGAACACAACAGGTTCTCAATTATTGGGAGAGGGAGAATCAAACACTTTTGCTACAATTGAAGATAGCTTTACTATTTGTTGGTGTACAAATATCTGTTCGCAGAGCAAGCTATTTACCTAGCCTAAATACATTGCTATTTTTCTGTCTGTGTACAGATCTGCACTTTCTAGTTGATCTATCACCCATACAGGCCATCAATGCTTTCTGGGTGCAAAAATGCAGGACATCATGTCCACCCCTCATTAGCCCTCCCAGATAAATCTGACAGGAAACATTATTAGATTGGCCAACTGTACTTTGTTGTAAGGCTACATTGAGAAAATCTTGCAAAACTGAAGGTACAAACCTCCCACCACCACTTTTAACTGCTTGATCCATTAGGGTAGGTCCTTCATAAATTTCTGTATCTGACCCTCAAACCAATGGGGGCTTCTCTATCTCATGTCTAGGCAGCATCTCATCCCCTTGTCCCCCAAGATGACCACATTTTCCATTACACCCCCATCCCATTTAAAATGTACCCAGCACTTGGGTTCACCTGCTTTGATTCAACCTAAGCTGTCACAAGCTCTGCAGAGAGGATCATCTCCAGTACTTCATTTCTTTCAAGAAACAGCCCAGTTCCAATTATCTATAGAACTGGGCAGGCATTTCCCCATCCAGCAGCTGTGAATCATCCTGGCCTGCCATGTTGCCATGTTGTCTGCTAGTCAGCCATTGCTGGTTTTATTTTTATTTTTTAATATTCTTTCACTGATGCAACAACAGCCTGCTGCACCAATGAATTAACTCAATGCTCCAAGCTCATTCAACCATTACATCTGCTACTGGCTCCCCCAAGCTGGGTGATGCCTGTTCCTCTTTTTCTGTTCCCCCCAGTCACCTACACTCTGCCTACAAGTACTGTAAAATGTCCTCTCCTTGCCATTTTTAAACATATGCAAATTGCATCCTAGGAATGTTGCTACTCTTTCATGCCACAAATCTGCCATGGATTTACAGAAGAAGGTAAGAATAACAGAACAACCTGTCCCTATTAATTTCTTTATCTTAGCTTTGCATGTGTAATTATACCATGGGGGGGCAGAAAAAGGGGAAAAAAGGTCTGTGCTAGATCACATTGCAATCTGGATTGGAATTTCTGAAATAGCTGGGAACATTGTGGTGGGGACAAGCAGTTTAGGCTGCAATATAGTTTTGCAGCCACAGTAAAAAATATTAAGAAGCAATAAACCCAATATGAATTTTATGGGCAATATGACAATATTTTGAGGTATATAATGAGATTATAGTATCCTCGATTTATAGTACATATCGAAGATGGATTTAATCTGAATGCCTGGGAAATGTACCTATTAATGGAGATGTAGATCATGTTCAGATGCCCTTATGAAAAATTCAATATCAGAAACTATAATCTACAGTATGAATCCCATGTAGATCATGCTTGGCTTTTTTCCCCTCCATATTGTGTGATGCTCTAGATTGGCAGCACACTAAAGAGTGATGTTATGCAACCCAAGAAAAGAAAGGCATTAATCATGACAATATTTCAGGTTTCAGGTGGCAGTTAAACCTTTGCTGGGAAGACTGAAATGTGCTATGACCAGAGGTAGTATTCAGCAGGTTCTGACCAGTTCGAGAGAACTGGTAGCGGAAATTTTGAGTAGTTCAAAGAACTGGCAAATACCCCCTCTGACTGGCCCCATCCCATCTATTATCTGCCGCCTGAGTCCCAGCTGATTAGCTGGGTCTTCTTTTGTTGCCCTGCACAGGAGAACAGAGTTGGAAAACAGGTTAGTGGGGTGGGAAGGGAATGGGATTTTTCAGTAGCCTTCTCCTGCCATGCCCACCAAGCCACACCCACCAAGCCACACCCACAGAACTGGTAGTAAAAAAATTTGAATCCCACTACTGGCTATGACCCTTACAAACTATCCTGATGTGTAGAGTAAATCCAGCCTTCATAAAAAGAGAATTTATATGGCACCATACTTCCCATAGCATCCAAACAAGATACTTCTGGAAATAATGCCAACATGTCTGAAGGCAACAAACGTCCACTCCCTTGGCAGCAAAATCATTCACAAAGATGTTGATAGAAGTATTATAGGGTTTGCCCTAGAGAAAATAGCTCTGTACTGCATTACAACTGGCAGTGAAAATACAAGACCTACACATGAGTGAATTAGTCTCACCTGCTTTTCCCATTACACCACTTACTACAAGTCTCAGTCTTTCTAATGTTAAGAGTTGCTTGCCCCCACTAGCAACAGTTTAACTAGCCCAGGCGAAAGGGAGGATCTAAGTTATTAGCTCTCTTGTGCTGAATCTCTTGCTCATCACTATATTATGTTATGCAAATCCATGTTCACGTTTTAATTTCTCCTTGAGAAGAACAGTACCTCAACATTTACAAGGACAATTTATGTCATCTTGGTGATTCAAGCTCAAACTGACCCAGCTAAAAAAGAAACTAGCAGTTACCTAGAACAAGTTCAGGTTCAGAGTGACTCCAAATGAGTTTTCCTGCTATTAAACTACATAGTTCTAAACAATATCACTCATTCTTTATGTAAGTGCTTCAAGAAGTTAGTTTTTGTGGGATCAAATTGAGAAGGAAACAAAATAACATGTTCCTTAAATTTGACATACAGAACAGGAAAATGGAATAGAAGTTGAAAAACATGTGGCCTGTGAACTAAGTAACTCAGTTTACGTACAGTATGTGTATGTATTGTTTTCAGTCATGCTTAAATTTGCCTCATGGCTACGGGTGCCAAATAAACTTCATCTGTTTCTCTTTCATTATGGGAATTAATTCCATAGCAATTTAATGGGAAGACTGAAAAAGTCCACATGGTTATGTTTATGTTTAAGCTGTTCTTTCTGGCAAGTGAATAAACACAGGAATGCTCAACTTTGCTGAGTGTTCAGGCCAATCTTCTAGGACTGGGGATCTCCCTCGACCCATCTGTCAACTGTTTTGTTTGAAATTGTTTTCAAATACGTTCAGCCCTTCTGAAGTGTCTCTCTCTGAAGCCTTGTTAACAACCGTTCAATTAAGCCACATCTTCCTCTGAGGCAGTCTACGTTCTAAATAATTTCCTAGATATTAAATGGCAGTCTTAGTTCACCAAAATAGAAGGGGTTATTCTGGATAAAAGAAGAGCTGGTAGTATTGATATTATTACAAGCAACAGGGTTAATTGTTCTCAGAACTGCTCTCAAGTTCACAGAATTAATTATCTATAGATTTTATGACCAATTTTTACCTAACAATTTACCGATTATATCTCAATGCTTTAAACTACACTATATCTTTAAAGTAGTTATTTTGGCTTCAGATGAATTGCTCATAACTGGCTTGAAAGTTATAGTATAGCAGGAGACACAATATAAGATATTACTCCTGGTATCTGAAGAAATATCTGTTTTCCTATATCTCTTTCCCTACAATTAAATTTTGCTACATTTTGCATCATCTTCCATCAGCATGATCAATATTCCTGGAGGACATCAAGTTGAAAGACACCATCCTATACATAAAATAATCCTTCTTCAGCCTGCTTAATGCATAGAGAAAAGGTTTGTTATATAAAACCATCAGCATCCATTGTATGGCAACAGAAAAGAAATAATTCCAATATTTCTTGCTCAGGCCAAGAAATGGTAAGTAGGGGATAGGATGGGATGGGATGGGATACCAGAGGAAGCACCATATAGGAATATGGATGCTGAATAAATAACTATTCCCTAATATATTACTATCTACTTAGTGCTGGCTGTGCCATTTTTATCTATCACCTGCTTCAGCACCAGAAGCAAGTGCTGTTTGCAGAATTTCTGTTACTGAGCAGATTAAAAATAGAATACTCTTCCTTTTGTTATGCAACAGCCACCAGCTGTTTCATCCAGGAGTGTTGATCAACATTATTTCTAACAATTCTTACACTGTGTCAGAACAGTATGTTCAATATATTACTTTTTAAAAAATTGTGAAGAATTAAGTCTACCAGAACTGGAAAAATAAAATCTGCCAGATAAGTCTTAATGGAAAGCTTATATACTCAAGAAATGAAGGTTAAAATAGTGGTCCTGATACTAACCTCATTCTGTTTCCATGCATGTTTATATGTGCAATCTTACAATGAACATATGAAGGACAAATCCATATCCTCATTTTCAAACCTTTTCCCATGTACAAAGAGCCTATTTGGAGGTTTGAGCAGGGTTATAGTATATGTCTCAAGAGATAAAGAGACGGTTCTTGTATGAACAAGACAATGGCTAGATTTATCTCTTGGACTAAATGATAGGTTGCTTTAATCATAGCATTCTGGTTCTAATTCACTTATAATGCTAAGCCATAAACCATGGGCTACAATCTCATATATGCTGACATGGAAGTAAAGTCCACTGAATTTAATAAGATTTAATTCTAAATAAATAAGTATTGGACTCAACTAGGTATCATTTTTATTTTTAAAAAGCTAAATATTATTCCTGTATAATTACCACACTGTGGAGTGTTAGACCACCACATCTGGCCAGCAATATTAAGGATGCCAGCAAGTGGCAGCAAAGTTATACAGAAAACATGTAATTTGGCACCATCTATGATTTAATCTGGATTTTTGCAATTCAGAAATTAGTTACCCTTTCATTCCTGCAATATGTTCCCAGGTACTAGAAATAAAATGCAACAGCTGAATTCCATACAGCTTATGCTCAGATTATTGTTCAGTATTGATGATGATAAATGAGTATTTTAGTAATAACTGTATAAATATGCAACACTGTACCATTTGTATATACCATAAGTCCCACTTTAAGCTCAAAAAAATGAATGGGTGACTTTGGGCCAGTCATTCTATTTCAGCTCAAACCCTCACAGGATTGTTGTGGGGAAAATAGGAAGAGGAAGGAGTATTAGATACATTTGCTGCCTTATTTATAAACAATAATAAAAGTGAGATAAAAATCAGATAAATAAAAATTTTCCTGATTTATTTTAAAGTTGACATCAGTTTTTCAACAGCAAACTCTTAACCAGCTTATAAAAAGCATATTACAGAAAAGAAAATGTAACAAGAAAGAAAGTAAAGCATCTAGTAACACCAAAATTATATATCTATCTTCATCTACTCAAGAATTCTAAGAACCTTGCTAGCAGCCATCCTGAGAATTCATTTGGGAAACCACAAGGATGGCACAATTGACCTGCAGACTTTAAAAACAAGGAAATCAATAACTGATGCTGGAATTCTTGAGAGGTAAATTCCATGTTTTATTTTTCTGTCTGTTTTTCTTTTTTATTTCTCTCTCTCCATCTTTCTTTCTCTCTTACCTTTTCTCACCCTTTCTCAAGTTCTACCCAATTAACATCTTGAAGACTTGGCGATACTGCTGTACTCCAAATAAAACATATCTTCAAGCGTGTACAGGATCCTTTTTTTTACTTTTTGGTTTTTGTACTGTCTACATATAGTTTTTCAACTCAGATCAAATCCCAGAATGTGATAAATTATCCAGTTATGGTAAGAAGTTATTTTGCAAACAAAATAATACAACAATAAAGGTGTGTTAAGCCAACAATAGGCTTAGCTATATATTTTTCCAATCATCTAAAATTTCTAAATTTCAGCCATGCTTCCAATCCTCAAATGCCTAAAGAACATTATAAAAATGCAACTCTTACTTACAGTGTTACTCCTGCTCTGTTTAAAGAATTGTTCAGCTTAATACCACAGACAATACTGCAACCCTTCAAAGAGATCTTGACTATGTGTCAGAATGGTCAAACAAATGGCAACTTCAAATCTCAACAAATAAATGCTCTGTCTTACATATTGGCAAAAAAAATCAGAAAATAAAATACAAACTGAATAGTCAAGACCTTGTTGATGATCCAAGCTCTGTAAAGGACCTTGGAATACTCATCTCTAATGATCTAAGTGCTAGAGCCCACTGTAACTACCTAGCCAAAAAGGCATTAAGAGTTGTTAACCTAATCCTACGTAGCTTTTTCTCTGGTAATATCACACTACTAACTAGAGTATACAAAACATTTGCTGGACCAATACTTGAATACAGCTCATCAGTCTGGAACCCACATTATGTATCTGATATTAGTACAGTTGAGAAAGTCCAGAAATATTTCACAAGAAGAGTTCTCCGCTCCTCTACTCATTGCAGAATACCTTATGCCACCAGACTTGAAATTCTAGACCTAGAAAACCTAGAACTACGCCGCCTCCGGTCCGATCTAAATATAGTATATAAAATCATACATTGCAATGTCCTACCTGTCAATGAATACTTCAACTTCAACCATAACAATACAAGAGCAAACAATAGATACAAAATCAAGGTTAATCGCACCAAACTTGATTGCAGGAAATACGACTTCAGCAACAAAGTGATCAATGTCTGGAATACTCTACCTGACTCTGTGGTTTCTTCCCCAAACCCCAAAAACTTTAACCTTAGACTGTCTACTATTGACCTCACCCCTTTCCTAAGAGGTGTGTAGGGGGTGTGCCTACCATCCCTGTCCTATTGTTTCTTTTATTTTTCTTATATGTACCCATTTCATGTATTCATAACTATGTATATACTTATACCTATTATCTTGTAAGCGATTGACAAATCAAAATAAATAAAATAAATAAATATTGTCACCGAACCGGTAGTAACACCAGTTGAATCCCACTGCTGCTTCAGTTCAAAGCTGTGGCACCAGAGTGGCTAGTTTATTTATTAGTTTAAGCAGTTGTGAATTAAGTGGAACCAATTCCCATATATGCCTCAAAAATGTTAATCTCTAAAATGCATAATATTTATTGTTTTTCCCTTTATAGGAATGATATCTGTGTTTATAAAACATGTTGGAATACAGAATCACAAAATTGGATGGAGCTCTTGAGGCCTCAAATCCAATCCTTGCCTTGTATTGAAATCCCAATTAAAACATTGCAGTCAAATGAAACACACCAAGGGAAGAGGAGCCAACCACTTCTATGGACAATTGATTTCACAGTCAAAATGGTCTCCTCTTATTTTTAGGAGATTTCTTCTAACATTGAACCAAAATCAGTCTTCTTGTACTTAAATCCATTAACCTGTACTCTGAGAGGATTACAAAAGTGTTGTTTCTTCTGAATTAATATCTTTTCTTTTTTTTAAATGAATTTTATTATTATTTTATTAATTACATTTCTTAGTGCTTAATAAAGATTGTGTTCTCTGGATATTTAATTTGCTTAACAATAAAATTCCATTCTAACTTTCCACTCCTTTTTTTCCAACCACTGGTAAAATAACTTCCATCTTTGATAATATTCTGTGTCTTCTTTCTGTTCTTCTTTTCTGTTTAATTTTCAATGCAAAGTTATCCATTTCTGCACAATCTAATACCTCCTTAATTATCTCTTCATCTTGCATGTTTCTTCATTTTTCCAATATTGCGCGAAGATAATAGATAATCCTCACTGCTATTAAGACATGAATATCTTTTCAACATCTTTGGAAAGTGGTATAATATCTGCTCAGTCATCCCTTCAAGGCTAAACACATTCACTTCCTTCTATCTCTCCCTTGATAGGAGTTATTTTCTAGTCTTTTGATCTAGTGTTGAGTAACCTTCTCTAAACCAGATCCAGTTTATTTGAATCCTTAAAATAAACTGTCCAGAACTCACTTGAATACTCAAGGTGAGACGTCAGCAATGCAAAATTATTTGTTTTATAATTATGTATTTAAAATAAACTGAAAATATTACTACCTATGAATTAAGGACATAACTACACTTACAAGTAATCATCAGTTTATGACCACAATAGGAACTGGAAAATTCATTATTAGGGGATACAGTTGTTAAGTGAGACATCATATGACTGCACTCAATGTGTGTGTGTGTGTGTGTGTGTGTAGAAAGAGAGAGAGCAGGAGAGAGAGCAGGAGAGAGAGAGAGAGAATGGTTGTAAAGTAAGATTTCATATGACTTGCGACCTTCTCCATTGACTTTGCTTGAAAGGTTACAAATGGCGATCACATGACAGAAAGATGCTACAACTATTGTAAATGCACACAATTGGCAAATGCTCAATTCAGGGATGTTGCTACAGTCATAAGTGTGAGGACCAGTTGTAAGTCACTTTTTCAGCACTGTCATAGCTTTGAACAAATGATTATAATTCGAAGACTACCAGTAACATTTAAGGGCATTGCATTGTCTTACATTATGGAAGAGGAAAGAGGAGAAGATTTACTGCTTTATTGTTCCATCAATAAAAAAGGCTAATTTTTCATCATTCCAGTGGTGAAGTTGAAAAAAAGGGTGGGGGGAGAGATTGTTTGGAAAAGGAGTGCAAGTTTACTGCTTTTTTGTCTTCTCCACCCACCCCAATTGTTGTCAGAAACAAACCAGATCTACTCATAGATCTGCCATCAAGTGTGGCTTTGAATTGTTATTCCATTTCCAGGTATCTAAAAAAACACCACAAAATTGGTAATGATTCTCTCAGCACAACATGCTACTCCACAGATCAGTCCAGAGGTGGTATTCCGCAGGTTTTAACCAGTTCTGGAGAACTGGTAGTGGAAATTTTGAGTAGTTTGGAGAACCAACCAATACCACCTCTAACTGCCCCCCGCCATCTATTCTCTACCTCCTGATTCCCAGCTAATTGGCTGGGTCTTCTCTTGTTGCCCTGCACAGGAGAACGAAGCTGGAAAGCAGATTACTGGGGTGGGGAGTGAATGGGATTTTGCAGTAACCTTCTCCCAGGAATGGGGATTTTACAGTATCCTTCCCCTGCCACGCCCACCAAGCCACACCACGCCCACCAAGCCACGCCCACAGAACCAGTAGTAAAAAAATTTGAATCCCACTGGATCAGTCCCTCACATTGTGGGTCAGTATTTTGGAAAGCTGGACAGTGTGATTAACTTCAGATTTATGTGATGCAAATCCAGAACACTGGATTGAATAAAATCAATGCAGGGTATCTGCACCATGCAAACAAAGTCTGTATGATACAGTGTATAAAAACTGAGAACTCAGAATTTAGGAGGCTAGGTTCCAACCTTAGGAAAAGAGATTCAAATGCCAGAAGGTTTTTTTGTTTGTTTGTTTTGTTTTTTTGCTATGAAAAACAATTTTACATTGATGTCTTTTTTCCAAGCAGTTAGAACATGAACAGACCAGCCCATATTGATTTTCGTACAATGCAGGATGGAAGGCTATGCTTTGCTTGTTAGATCTGTTCTCTTAGTCACACATTATCACCAAGAAAATGGTTAACACACTTCTACATCTTCTTGTGAGAATAATTTGGGGTCCGAATTTGAGCTGGGTTTGTACAAGAACAAATCAGAATGAAATCCAGACATGCTATGAGAAAGAGAGATCTATTTATTCCTGCAAGCAAAGAGGTTTGCTTGTGGGGCAAAAATGAGGTACAGAGAGGTTGTTTGATAGGGCGGACTGGTCCTTGGTGTGGGCTTGAAGTGTGTGTATGTGTATAAGTGTTAGTTATAGTGTGTGTCACACTTGAAGGCCATAGATGTGTGTAAGTGCTAGTTGTAAAGTGTATCACACTTGAAGGGCATGGGTGCGTGTATATTTTTGGTTTTACTGTGTAACTTTTAATTGTCCTTCCTTGTATCTGTTGGTTTGCCTTTGTTGTGTAGATGGTGTCTTGGCAGCCTATTCCTGAGCTTGGACATGTGTAAATGAATGGGTTCTTTGCCTGGTTAATTACTCTTGCCCAAGTAATTGGTTTAACTATTTATCAGTTGATTAAGGAATCTTAGCAGATTTTTGTTAAAATGTACCCATTTAATTGCAGCATAGTTTTGAATGTTGATCAGTTATTTGAAACGTGGGAGAAAGAATCTTCTGTGATACTACTGATTATTAAAATTCTTCCCACAATATTCAGGGGAAAGTAATAGAATTTACTGCTGCAGATGATTGGTTGGGTCATGAAAGCATAGCTCAGCTAATCTTAGAAGCTGTTTATGTTCCTTGGAACTTAACTGCAGAGAAAGATAAAAGATTAGTACACAACATTCCAAGTATTTAGTTCCATAACAGATTCGTTTGATCATCTTGTTCTGCAAAACAGATTGGGCAAAGTGAGTGGAGGAGAACATCAGTTAGAAACATTGGAGACCTGTTCATGAACTTGATTTATTTGCAAACAGGAAGTACCCATGGAACGAGGACTTCATACTTAAGAGTCATCTGTTGCTAAACTAACTGATGACATATTTATGATGTTTAAAAATGTTATCTTGACTTTCAGGATTTTGTCTAAGATAGCTATGTCATCTGCTTCTTTTTTCCCTTAGTAACGCACTTAAAGTTCATCATGCTGCCTAGGTAATGTCAACCATCACTCATATCTATAAGCTGTGTTGCCAGATTGGCTTTCTATTTGTCCTTACTTTAACCTGTAAGAAACCTATTTGTGTATAAATCATTAATGATTTATTGAAAAGTTATTTAAATGAATATTAAAACACTTTAATATCACATATAATTTGCCTGCAGTCAATATTGTATATTATGTTGTAGGAAGAAAAATCCAGTCCATTTGCAATCCAGGAGAAAGGCTCTGGAAATAAAATGGATGCTAACTGGCTGCAAGGAAAGGTTTATTTGGTTTCCACAAACTTCAGTGACTGTGACAAATGTTTCTGGGGTGACTGACCCCTTGGCTGGATGAATGGATAGATCTTTATAGATTGAGATGCTCCAGTGGATTGTGCAATGTAGTGAGCCTTGTGCCTTTTGCTATTCTAATGGGGGTCAGTTAATCCTATTATGTCCTAGAGGTCATGTCCTGTCCTTAGAATTTAGGCAGGGAATGCAGATTTTAATAGTCTTTGTTTTTCTACTTTTAATCCCTTCTGGGGGAGCTGGGTTGAAGACATTTTGTTTATGAATAGGCTGGCCTGGATTACTTAATGGGCACAAAATATCCATCTCTAAAGACTTTGGGCAACTGCTGGAGGCTGTTTCCTATAGCAGAAATACTGGGGCTGCTTTCTGCCTTTAAGAGCATGTTTCTCCATTTCTCCTTTGGGGAAATATTCTATCTTGCCTTTCTTAATATTAAGAATAAAGAATATTTTAATCTGGGGAGGGGACTTCCTACAATGTCAGTAGCTGATATGAGATATAATATCAAATTTTATTTTGAATTTATTATCCACGTGTGCTTGTTGAAATGTGCATGTTTATTTATTAGATTTTTACCCCACATTTATTATTTTCTAAATTCAAGGTGTTGAACATACATAATACTTCTTCCTGTTTCCCCCACAATGATAACCCTGTGAGATGGGTTGGGGCAAGAAAGAGTGACTGATCCAAAGTCAACCAATCAGCTTTCATACCTAAGGTGGGACTAGAATTCATGTCTTCTGATCAGGAGATTTCTAGACCAGCACCTTAACCATTACACCAAATATCCTGAAAAATGTCATAGCCAGGTGGGTAATGCCATCACTGTTTATTATGTTCTCTAAATGTACATGCCACCTTTAGCACAGCACTGCACAACCTCATAGAAGGTTTACCCACCATTTGAGTTTGTGTAATACTGTCTTAAAAACATCACCTTTCAATCAATTGACAAAAGGATTTGGTCAGCAACAAAAAACTATGTTTTTCCTTTCCTTGGTTGGATTCATGTCTTGTTTTGATATAGCATATTTAGTGAGATAGCAATAGTAGTTTATAAATGATAGTGTAGTATTCAAAATATTGTGCAAATCTAATCAGCCGTGATCCCTCCAACAAACCATGCTTAACAAACTAGAGCTTTCTTCATTTAGTCAATTCTTTCTTGGCGTGTTTGCACAAATTCTGCACAGATGAGTTAGGTATTTCCTTCAAGTCAGGAGGTCCTATGTCTGAGAAGGCCATTGGACAGTGGAAGGTGGAAATGCATTTTTAACTGATATGTTCTTCAATGTAGAATTTAATTTCTAGAGCTGATCCCAGGGATCGAATGAAATAGCTTGAAAAATAATCAAACATCAAATTTGAGACACAGCAGGTAGTTGGTTTTGTCTTAGTCACCAAGTAAGGACAAAAAGTAATCTCTTGGCCAAGGCAGAGCCTTGTCATTCTTCCTATGTTCAATGGGCAATTCCTAAGCTGCTTGTCCCCCATACTGCTCCCAGATGTTTCTTAAGCCAAGTTCAGAAATTCCAGGCTAGATTGCAATGGATTGGCAAAAGAGCCAGGTTCAGTTCAGACTAGCATCATTGCAAATATTACAATGGATTCTTAGTCAAAAG
This sequence comes from Pseudonaja textilis, assembly GCF_049901715.1. NCBI lineage: Eukaryota > Metazoa > Chordata > Lepidosauria > Squamata > Elapidae > Pseudonaja > Pseudonaja textilis. Next base: position 57,157,228 of record NC_141991.1, on the reverse strand, counting down.
GCCAAGAACCAAGGGGAGCCCATATATAATCTGCAAACTATCAGGTGTTCTTGGTCCAGACTGTCTCTCATCCTCTCTATGGTACTCCAATATGCATTCTTACAAAACTCAATAACCTTGAAATTTAAAATTAGTTTTCTTATCTATAGCTTTAATGCCTTTGGTCTTAGAGACTGCTTTAAATCAATGTAGCTTAAGAAAGCTATTGTTAAATCCATTTATTGGATTTTTCAGTGGAAACCTTCTGCCCTGAGGCTTTGAAAATGCCATAAGCATTTGCACCAGCTTCCTATTTATGATTACAATATCAATATCGAAGTTTTTTCAGGCTTTGATCTTAGCCAGATACACACAAGAGAAAAACCTACTTTTTCTTTCAAGTATAGTCAGGATTATATCTTATTTCTTCTATTTGATTTGCAACAATCACCATTTATTTATGACTGCCAGACATTTGGTACAATCCAAAAAGCAGTTCTTTAACTGCTTGCCTGTTGTGTGTTAAAAACAACAAAAACAGATGAACTCTAAATAAGAGCCGCCTTCTATTTGTAGCATGCTTAAATTTCCTGAAGTTATATAAAACCAGGATATGATTCCAGCCCTAGAAACACTTGTACATGGCCCAGTTTTAGCACTTAAATTATAAGCTGTAAGAGGATTCCTTGACACACATCCAGCAAACAAGGGGTAAGCTGAATTTGTATGGAAGGATTTTTTTTTAGTTAACAGACACCAAAGGACAAGTTGTAGGAGAAGAATACTGTGAGAGTATGCAGTAAATATGAGACACTACTTACATAAAGTTTCCTTTGAGTCAAATTCAACTCTTTGTGATTTTGTAGATATAGTTGTTATAGCAATGATAGGTAAAATAGTTTGCCATCGCCTTCTTTGAACATTGTCTCTCTTCCCATATATGCCTACACATACACACCCTATCAGAACACAGGCGCCCTCTATTTTATTTTATCTATTTTATTTGGTTTGTCAATTGCTTACAAGATAATAGGTATAAGTAAAAACATAGTTATGAATATATGGATATATATAAGAAAAATAAAAGAAACAGTAGGACAGGGACGGTAGGCACGCTTATGCACGCCCCCTACAGACCTCTTAGGAAAGGGGTCAGGTCAATAGTATAAAGTCTAAGGTTAAAGTTTTTGGGGTTGGGGAAGAAACCACAGAGTCAGGTAGAGTATTCCAGACATTGACCACCCTGTTGCTGGAGTCATATTTCCTGCAATCAAGTTTGGTGCAATTAACCTTGAGTTTATATCTATTGTTTGCTCTTGTATTGTTATGGTTGAAGTTGAAGTATTCATTGACAGGTAGGACATTGCAATGTATGATTTTATATACTATATTTAGATCGGACCAGAGGCGGCGTAGTTCTAGGTTTTCTAGGTCTAGAATTTCAAGTCTGATGGCATAAGGTATTCTACAACGAGTAGAGGAGTGGAGAACTCTTCTTGTGAAATATTTCTGGACTTTCTCAACTGTGTTATTATCAGATACATAATGCGGTTTCCAGACTGATGAGCTGTATTCAAGTATTGGTCTAGCAAATGTTTTGTATGCTCTAGTTATTAGTGTAATATTACCAGAGAAAAAGCTATGTAAGATTAGGTTAACAACTCTTAATGCCTTTTTGGCTAGGTAGTTACAATGGGCTCTAGCACTTAGATCATTAGAGATGAGAACTCCAAGATCCTTGACAGAGTTTGGACAAGGTCTTGACTATTCAACCAATATTTTATTTTCTGATTATTATTATTTTTGCCAATATGTAGGGCAGAGCTTTTATTTGTTGAGATTTGAAGTTGCCATTTGTTTGACCATTCTGATACATAGTCGAGGTCTTTTTGAAGGGTAGCAGTATTGTCTGTGGTGTTGAATAGCTTTACATCATCATCTATATTGTCATCTATATTGTAGTATTCCTGCTGTTGTACTGCTTTCTGACATTCAGTGGTTGAAATGATGCTTTAAAAGACTGCAGCGAGCTACTTTCATTTTCAAATTCCTTTGAAATGATTTGTAGAATGTTTGAACAATTAGGAATGGTTGAGAATTTGGCCTAGTTCCTTTTGACACAGGAAAATGTGTGTTTCCTTCTAAAAAAGAAACATTGAGACTAAAAAAAAACTGAACGTGAAAAAAGAAAACTAATAGATTTATCTATGCTGGTAAAGGGCTTTGGCTATAAAGCTCTTGAAAGTCCGGTCATCAATTATTGCATACAACCATAATCACGTTCTTGAATTAAACAGTCAACTTTTCCTTTGCAATGGATCTTTTGGGACAACACAAACCTTTTTTGGGCCAGGAAGAGTTGTTTTTAACCAAATGTAGATAGTGCAAGTTCACCTTGTTTAATTTTTTTAAACATTATCAGTTACCAACCTTTATTAATTGTCTTCATAAAAAAGGATGGAAAGAAGAAGTTTTGAAAATGAAGCTGTGGAAGAAAGCAAAACAGATGGTTTCTATGCAAGTTGTCAGCAAATTCGAGGGCCAGACACATAAGCTGTATTTCAGCCAAAAGCTTACATGTTTCTTTCATTAGAGGACCAAAAGGAACACATAAAAACAACTTAAGAATGGAAGGAGAAACTCATGGTAACTTTTTATATTTTGTCATAATAAGGCTACAAAGGGGTATACTGTATTGGTTTGAAAGATTATTGCTGGCTAGAGTTCATGCTTATGAGGTAAATGCATATGAGCCAGAGGTGGTATTCAGCAGGTTCTGACCAGTTCTGGAGAACCGGTAGCAGAAATTTTGAGTAGTTCAGAGAACCGGCAAATACCACCTCTGATTGGAGATTTTACAGTATCCCTCCCTGGCCACGGCCACCAAGCCACGCCCACAGAACCAGTGATAAAAAAAAATGGAATCCCACCACTGTAAGTCCAGGATATTGTTCATTAAGTATACTTTTGTATTTATATTATATGAGGTTGATGGGCTAATCAATAAAACTGATCAAATCTGTGCAAGAAATACCATTTATGAAGATGAAAGTAGAAGAAAGCAAATATTGAAAAAACAGCAGCTGAACCAGCAAGTAGTTTGAGAACCAGGCTTTCTTTCTGTGTCATTGCTGAACAAGGAATAAGGAAGTCCTCACTAAAGTAGACTGAAAAAAGCTAACAATTTTTTTTTCAAAATCAGTTGGGAATTTCCTCATGTTTCTTTGTATACCCCTTGAAGGATTTCCATGTAATAACGTGACAATTCAAATATAGATATTTTGGGAAATTTCAGACAAGAATAATAAACATCTTATCACTATATTTTATTTAAAAATTACATCTTTATTTTTGATGCCTGTCAAATTGTTTCAAATTGTGTAATAGTACCTGCCACCCAAAAGATTGACATAAATCACATTTAAGTAAAGGTAAAGGTTTCTCTCGCACATACGTACTAGTTGTTTCCGGTTCTAGGGGATGGTGCTCATCTCTGTTACAAAGCCGAAGAGCCAGTGCTGTCCAAAGACACCTCCCTGGTCATGTGGCCGGCATGACTAAATGCCGAAGGCGCATGAAACGCTGTTACTTTCCCATCAAAGTGGTCCCTATTTTTCTACTTGCATTTTTACATGCTTTTGAACTGCTACGTTGGCAGAAGCTGGGACAAGTAATAGGAGCTCACTCTGTTACGCGGTGCTAGGGATTCGAACCTCCAAGCTGCCGATCTTTCTGACGACAAGCTCAGCAACTTAGCCACTGAGCCACCGCATCCCTAAATCACATTTATACACCATTTAAAAGAAGCAATAAAAATATAGAAAGGGAACAAAAAAACCCAAAATGCATCCTGTCCAGTAACCAAGAGAAGAAGGGATTAATACCAGAGACTCAGACAGAAAATAATGCCCTAGTCAAGGAACTACCAAGGAGAACACACACATTCCAATACTGGGAGCGCAAGCTATACTGCATATAAACAGGGAGCACATCCAGCACTGGTGATGTTACCTACCATACTTGGGCAATAAAATATCAGCAAACAAACAACTAAGCTTCAAGGACTCTACAATCCAATTTGTGATACAGATACAGAGACACCATTGAGTTAATCAGATTTGTATCACTGAATTAAATTGCTGCTGTTCATTTTGGTTGGATTATATGCACAGAAGGTTGCTGTAATTGAAGTAATGGTGGTACTTAAAAGGGGTCTGTGATAACAAATTACATAAACATACTCCTTTATTGACAACTATGAGAATTCACGGTGACTGCAGGCAATCATGATTCCTATTTCTTACTGTGATTTTCCCTGAAAAATATACACTAAGTGTATACCTTGACTGAAAATAGAATAGTGCAATTATCTAAGCATACAACTTCAAGTGGGATATACATGGAGCCATGAGAGAGAAACGGGAGACCAACTTAGCCAGCTAGATTAGGTAAATCAACCCTGCTGCTTATTGGAGTGATAGGCAAGGTTCTCTGCAGGATATAGTAAAAAAGTCACAGCCAGCAGCCACAACAATACAAAGGAAACATATTGAAGTGCTAAGCACATAAAAAAAAGGTCTGTCCTTCAATTATACCATTAAGGGTACCTACTTGATTGCTTTTTCCCATAACCTGCAGGCATCCCTGGTAATAAATGTTACAGCTAGATTATCCCCTGTGGTGAATTGGCTTTGTCAATGGCTGAGAGAGAGAAAAAATGCCATGTTATGAATTAATGCCTGCATATTGAGTTGTTTTTATGTATAAGTAAGATATTTAATTTGCATGTTTCCTTTAAAATAAAATCAAGCATCTAATTATAACATAAAACCCTAGAAAGAGTTGGATGTGTTTCAGTCTTTAAATATATATACTTAGCAAGTATATATGTATACTTAGCAAATATACTTATTTTTCTTATATGTACTCATTTATTGTATTCATAACTATGTTTATCCTTATACCTATTATCTTGTAAGCAAATAAATAAATAAATAAATAAATACACAAATAAATAAATAAATAAAGTGTGATTAGTATAAGAAACTTAATATCTTCTTTAATATTCCTTGGGATGCTGTGTGAATATGAGTATTTTTTTTTCCTTGAGGGTGAGCTCAAGATCCACCTGTGCTGCACTGAAATTCCTTTACATAATCTTATAAACCATTTGTGTTTCAAATGGTGGCTAAAATATTTTGGGGGGTGTCTTAGGTGCAACATGTTGAAACAGAAAATCTCTACGGTATTATACTTTAAGATAAAAATACAATTACAATATTCTGAGCCTCCTGCTGCATCAGAACAATTTTACTTACCAATTTAAAAGTCTAAAACAGAATCACTACAGATGTGAGATGTATCACATTTTGCTTGATCAATTTTATTTTAAAAAAATGTTAATAGTGGCCATAATATGGTTCTTTCATCAAATACAATACTTTTATATAAAAAAATAAACCCACATTTTTCCTCAATTACTGTCCAGTCACCAATATTCCTACAGATATCAGGAAGCATGGTTCATTTCACTAAATCTGTTCTTCAATTCTTCTTTGCTTCATCTGTTTTATTGTATAAAACAGTTTTGAATATTACAGTATTGTATATTATCGTATATTATATTGTACATTACAGTGTGTAGTATATATTATAATATATACTGTATTTTATTTTATTATTCTAGTGGGTGTTAGTGGCAAAAAACAGTGGATGGATTGTTTTTTCTTCTTTTCAGAATACTGTTTTCTTTTGCTTCATGAACTACAGATTTTAACTAAGATACAGTTTGATCTATTGGTTAAGGCACCAGGCTAGAAATTGGTAAGCCATCTGTTCTAGTCCTGCTTTAGAAATGAAAGCTGACTAAGTGACTTTGGGCCAGTTATTCTCTCTTAACCCACCTCACAAGGATTGTTGTAGGTAAAATAGGAAGAGAAAGTATTTTTGTGTATGTTCACCACCTTCAATTACTTATGAAGTAATAAAGGCAGAATAAAAATCAAATAAATCAATAAACTGTGAAGGCAAGTTGTAATTTATTGATAGCTCTATAAGCAATGTTATGACTTTTACAATTTTCAAACCATAGTGATTATGTGAATTTCAGTATAGGAGTACAGGTAATCCTCAGCTAATGACCACAATTAAGTCCAAAATTTCTGTGACCAAGCAAGACATTTGTAAAGTCAGCTATACTCCATTTTACAACCAGCTGTTAAGTGAATCACTGCAGTTGTTAAGTTAGTAACATGGTTGTTAAGTGAATCTGATTCCCCTTTTGCTTGTCAGAAGGTTGCAAAAAGTGATCCCATGATCCTAGGACACTGTGATCATCATAAATACATGCCAATTGCCAAGCAACCGACTTTTGATTGTATGACCACAGGGATGCTGCAATGTGTGGAAAACAGGCATAAGTCACTTTTTTCAGTGCTGTGGTAATTTTCAACCATCACTAAATGAATAGTTGTAAGTTCAGGACTGCATGTATATAGAAAGTGTGGAAAACAGGCATAAGTCACTTTTTTCAGTGCTGTGGTAATTTTCAACCATCACTAAATGAATAGTTGTAAGTTCAGGACTGCATGTATATGGACCCGAACAAATTACAAATAAAAGAACAAAAATACTGTTTTTCAGTTTGAAATAATAAGAGCTTTTTTTTCTGAAAGGGGTAAATGTACATTTTAGAAACAACAAATATAGTTTGTACAGTAATTCTTTAATATGCAGTATGCAGTTGTGCTTGTATAAAAGTGAGTTATTCAAGTCCAATCCTAGCAGCTCAGTTCAGTGTTTACTAAAGAATAAACAATTCTAACAATATTATATAGCAGGAGTTGATAACCTTTTCCCTTACAATAGGTCCAGCCAGCATGGCCAATAAGGAGGGATAGTAGGGCTGTGTAGTTCAGCTACATTTGTTTTGCTATAAAATATGAAAATGGATCCAAATATGAACAGCAACCAAACCAATTAAGCCTAAACAGGCCCAACTGATTTCTCTGGGCAGTTGCCTTCAACCCATTAATATCTCCTCATAGCCCAGGATTTTCAGGGTAAAGAAACTAAAGGAGGGATCCTACTAGTGGTAGAATGCTCCCTGTCATTCTTCCCCTGGAAAAATCCCATCCTGAGGCCAGATCATACTAGGGTGAGGTGAACGACATACCAAATTCAAACAAGTAGACACAACACAAAAAACAAGTATTTGTTGAAGAATGTTTAGGAAAGAGGGCAACTGCAAAGAAACAGAAAGAAATGTGAGGATACCAAATAGTCATCCCAGCATGGCTCATGTGCCTTGGCAATTGCTAAATAAAATCCATGTGATGCCCATCATGATTCTCTCAGGAACAGATTTACTCATCATCACATAATCCATCCTGAAATTTGCACAGTCACTGCTCATCTTGAAGTACTTGTCCTTTGTAGTTTTTATAGAGAAGAACACTGTAGAAGATCCTGTGAATGCAATCACATACCCTTAGACAGCAAAATACCCAATCTTATAAAAGGGAAAAAACATACAGAACATATATTCAGACATTCAGTTATATGGTTGTACAATAAACATTTGATGGATGGAAGCTGTAAATGGTTACAATTATTCACAGCTAATCTGTATTGATAAGGTACTGATTCATTAATTGCCAATAACATAAACTGCATAGTTAGAACCATATGTTTGTCTTTCCAATACTGCACAATGAAGTCTTTTATTTGTAAGCTAGAGAAAATTCACTTTTTTTGTCCAGTACTAACCTCCATACGATAGAAGTAAACTTCAAAAGAAAATGAACTTCTTGAATCTCAAAGTAAATGCATGTAATTTTTCCCAAATAAAATAACTGCTGAATACCATTCAAACATATATTTAAATAAAGCATTAATTTCACTTCATCTCCAATAACACAATCATTCAGGCCTTTTCTATATAAATGCAATGAAATTAGTATGTATGTATAAATATGAATATATATGTGTTTGTGTGTGTGTGTACTTATTTACACACACACACACACACACACACACACACAAACAAAGATGTATTAAACAAAGAGTAAATAAAGAGAAAAAGAAATTAAAAAAGAAAAAGAGGAAAATTATAGGGAAGTGACTTCGGATCTTCTTGACAGTGGTTATAAATATATTTATATTTTACTTTCACTCTCTAAAGTTACATAATTTCCTTCTTTCTATAAGGTATCTTTCCTAATCTCCAAACCATAAATCACATTAATTTTTCTCTTTTTCTCCCCAGGAAAAAGTACATAAGGGGTTTCCAATCACTGATAAATGTAATTGTTAATCTTCTCTAATTAATGAAATTACCATGTCTGCTAATTCTGTCATCTTTACTAACCATTCCCCCATTATGGATATTTCAGAATCTTTCTAATTTTTGCACATATTATAGTCTTGCAGCAGTAATTACATATAAACGAGATCATTCCAGAAATAATATTTGTGGTTGAAAAAGATATAATCTAACACCAATTCAGTTTTTTTTATATTCTCACATCACTATTTTTTAATAATTTAATAAAAGATGCAAACAAAAAAATATCAAAAAGAAAAAAGAAAATGATATATGTATAAATGATCATTATAAAAGGATTTTTTTTAAAAGGCTTACATTTTTTTTAAAGCAGTACAAAGGTATTCTGGTATCCTCTTTTTCCATTCTCTCTTTTTTCCTCCAGCCACTAATTGGGAGAGTTGAATATTTTTATATTGTATTTGGGCTATTATTACTTATTTTAGTTTGGCTATTTTAATTATTTTTTTTAAAGGCCAATTCTCTTTTTCCTCAAAAATCGTATTCTGAATGTCTTAGCTTGCCTTGCTGTGTGATATTTTGTATAGAAGGCAACCATTCTTGCTTGAATTTGGTTAGATTTTTCTAGTGAATATATAGGAATTACAAAGTTTTGATAAAGATCAACTGGCTACAAAGATGACCCTTCTACCCTGCTGTCGGTTTTCTGAAGCACCACATTGAAATTTCAATTGAACAAAAAATGTAGAACAATTGCAGGCCTCCCAAAGACTTCCTCAATGCCAAGCCCAGTAGGTACAATTCTTTTCCACTATCTTAAATTTCTATCTCATTAAGGAAGCTTTGTTTCATAAACCAGAATACTTTGTACCTAACAACCTCATTCCCCTCTACATTTGTGCCTCAAATATTTTGTATCCCACTACCGCGAACGTTGCTTTGAAGAGACACTGGGAGGAGGATTGTCTATACTCAGACAATGTAAATCCCTTTGCTGAAGCTCAAGATGAATAATTTCCAAGAATATCCCTCTTAGCCCTTGGGAATAGGGAGAACAGTCAGCTCTCTCTCTATATATATTTCATATATATTCATTTACCATATATCAAAGGCTGAATAGTATTTGGTTGTGGTTAGCTTTTTGTCTAAGGGCATTCGTTTTATCTCCTGACAATGCCTTCCCTCTGCTCCTGAGACAGCTCATCAATTTATTCACCATGTTTTTCCAGCAACTAGGATTGTCCACAATTTATGGCCTGTTCCTGGAAACACCTTTATAATTACTGGACATGTTCTCCTTTTCTCAGAATAACCAACACCCAAGAGTAAAACAGAAAGAATGAATGCTCTTTTAGGGCACACCTCTATTGCTGTGACAATTAGTAACAAGATGACCGACGTCACCAATTATAACTGGGTTCATTCTTGCAGTCAAATGTCTTTTAGGTATGTATATTCCAAATGGTTCCCAAGCAATCGTTTGAGGGTAGGGAGAGAGAGAAATAGATTTTAGTCTTTGTAGAAGCTTCTATGCACCATAACTTGGCTTGCTGATATTTGCAGCAAAGTATATTATCTACTCAAGATTTTTGACTTTCCATTAAATGAGTTTCAGAGAATTTTTACATGGGCCTGACATCTTGCTCTATATCTCTCCAAATTTACTCTTTGATACAGACTATTTCATTCACCTCATAAGAAATAATATTATTGTAAGTACTTATTGTAGAAAAATGTTTCTTCAATAGCTATGTCATGTTGAGACACATACCATGTTTGCTTATACAAGTTAATAAGCTAACTATTTAGTGAAATTATCAGAACTATTTGTCTCTAACTGCCCTTTGAGCACAATGTTTGCTGAGCAGGTGTGCCAGTATCAACTACAATGAAAACTAGTACTTTAAAGGCAGCTATTTTGCAGCCAAAACTAAAAAGTATTCAACAAGCATTTTAGTTGTCTTAAGTTGACAGCTTTAAATTTTTTGCTTATTTCATAAACAAAGTTTGAGCCTGAATAAGAAATAAGCCCAGATCTAAACTCTTGCTTCATAATTGGCTTCAGTTTCTTGAGGAAACATAAATGTTGCTTACAGCTTATTCATACATTAGTGCAGGGGTTTCAAATTCCCATTGTCACATGACATATCGTGACCTTTTCCCACTTTGCTAAACAAGGAGTGGACATGGCCAGCACATGGCACATCCAGCCTGTGGACCGCAAGTTTGACAGCCCTGCATTAGTGTGAATAAATACCAATATGAATATAAAATGCAAAAAATATGCATTATGTTCATCACTTGAGACTTTCAAGAAGAAATTGGATTGCCATTTGTCAGAAATGGTGTAGGATGTCCTGCTTGGGTGGGGGGATTGGACAGGATTTCTTCCAACTCTGTTAATCTAATCTAGAGAAATAAACTTGTGACACTGCTACTGCTGTGTTCAAATCATCTCTCCTGTAAACCAAAATTATCAGATCCAGCAACTGACACTGGATCAATAGGGAATGAATAAGATGGAGTATAACTTACCTGAAGCACAGCTGTCTGCTGCTACTGGTAAGTGGTTCTAGAAACCCATAGAGATACTTTAAAGTTGTAGACAGGTATATGTTCTTGCCTCATGTGTTTCTAGGGACCTTTTGAAACTGAATCTCCACACTTATACAGGTAGTCCTCGACTTTAACCATTTTCTCTTAGTAACCTGTTCAATGATACAACAGCTCTGAAAAAAGTGATTTATGACCATTTTTTACACTTAACCACCATTGTAGCATTCCCAGGGTCATGTGATCAAAATTCAGATGCTTGGCAAATGGCATGTATGAAGGATTGTTGCAATGTCCTGGTGTCATGGGATCACCTTTTATGACCTTCAGACCAGCAAAGTCAATGAGGAAGCAATATTCACTTAATAATCATGTTTAAAAATGGTGGTAAGATCATCAAATGAGGCAAAATTCACTTAACTGCCTTGCTTAGCAATAGAAAGGTTGGGCTCAGGTCACAGGTCAAGGACTACCTGTACTGTATATAGGTGGTATGTTGGTTGCTTTTCTCCACTTGAGAAAAAAGAGCACAACTCAAATGAATACATAATTTTGAAGTGTAAGACAGTGTTCATTTTTCTCTGTGAACATACTTGAAAACAATTACACTTTAAATCACTTTAATTCAAAACATTATAAGAAGTGGCTCTTAAAACATTCTTAGTTTGTTATTTGGCTTATAATTAAAACAGGGGGTCCACATGTCTGAGTGTACTATAAATGTTCATATATTGTAGATCAAATATTGAAATAGAAAACATGAATACAGAAGAATCCGTTCAAGCAGTTCTGACCTGTACTGAAGTTAATAGTTCCCACTTTTATAAATATAATCTATTTTCCAAAACATCCTTGATATTACAAATTTGTGTGTACATAAAATTTACTAAATATAATTTTAATACAGAAATGTTCATTTCTTAATTTAAAAAAATATAACACAGGCATTTTAAAACTGTTAAGGGTAAAGATGGCTTAAAAATAAAATCACTGAGATGCATGGTAATTAGAATAAATTTCTTCTTTTGAATATACCCATAAAACTATAAAGCAAAGAAAGATTTTATAGAAACAGGGATGGAATTTTGTATGTGTATGTTTTAACGGGGTTTTCTCTTTTTCTCTTTTTTTTTTACAGTTTAACTGTGTCCCTTAGGTAACTCTAGACAATCAACCCTGTCTGGAAATGTGCCTGGCTTTGTGCCATATCCTCTGTTCCCATGGAGGAGTCAGCTACAGAGTGCCTCCTGCTGCCCCCAACTACTTTTGAAATTTAGTTGCACTAATTCAATGTTTACTCAAACTTGGCAACTTTCAGATGTAAGAACTTTAAATCCCAGAATGCTGGGTGGGGAATTCTGGGTATGGAAGTCCACAAATAAGGTTGCCAAGTTTGAAGAACATAGCATTTATTCCTCTCAGTCTTTCAGCCAGGATGAAAATATGCAATGATCTTGTTGTGTCTTGCTGCTGTTAACCTCCAATCAGTGGGAGAAGAACACAGACTGTGTTGCTTCCTTCTTTCACATGCCTACAAAAAAGGAATGGACAGAGTCATTTCCATTAATTGAAACTGAGCTGAACTTCTCAACAGAAACTTTCAGTTTGTGTGTCACTCTCATACCACTCCGTTTCTACTTCCTTTTTTGTGTTACTGAGAATATTTTAGAATTAAAATCATGCCGGATTTATGACCTGCAGGGGGCTTGTCATGTAACATTTTTCACTCTGCAGGAACCCTAGTTCAGCAGCTCTATGACATCTTTAATTCCCTCACATATGATTTCTTCCCTGCCTGCAACACAACTCATTAGGAGAAAGCCCATAGTGACTATTCCTCCTTTTCCTTGGTAGTTTTGAGGTAAGCAGCAACTAGTATTTCCACTGCCTCAATTCTTGAATAGTTTTACCCCCTACAGTTAGATATAGTGGAAAGGATATAAGTGATATTGAATTAATTAATTAAAAAAATAAGAATTTCCCCCCCAAAGAAAGTAGTTAATTGTATCTTCATATTGCCAATATGTTCTACGTTATTTAGGACATTTTAATAAAGCACTTCAAAATAAAGGCATCAGAATTAAAAATAGGACAGGTGACCAGGCAACAGTGATCAGTGGTAGTATATTCAATGTCCTGCATTGAAGTCTCAAACTTCAAGTTCCGAAAATTTCCAAACTGGCATAGCTAATTACAATTGTAAATGCATAGGGGTGTGTGGGGGAGGCATGATGTTAGGGAAAGCTGGTTTATATTCTCTTGGAAAATTTGCAAACATGGTTAGAACTAGATCAGTAAATGGAAGCAAAATAAGTGGAACTTAATTTTAGCTATACAGATAAGGAAAATAGTTTTTTTTTTTTTTTTTGCTAAATGTTTGTTTCCATGTGTTGCTCCACATAATGTTCAGCTGTGAATAGTTTTTAAGGTAATTATTCAAGAATCCATGTTCTTCTATTTGAACAAGACCATCAGATTTGAGGTTCTTATAAGTTCTTATAGGTAATTTAACTTTTCTGGATAAAGGCATAGCCTGAACTCAGAAAAGAGAACACAAAACTATATTCTTCCAATGTGACCTCTTTTTACTCTTCACTACAACATTTGACTTTATTGTGAAACCCAGAACAAATACCTTATTATTCTAAAAATGAATAGTTATGTAACATCTAATTTGAAGACTGAATTTATTACTTATGTTTCATTTCTTCTTTGCTTTTATTTATTCAGGAGAGAATACATGTCCCAGAAACATACAGCCCCCTCTGATCTCCCCAAGAGCTCTATGACTACTACAAGGTCACTCTTAATGGCTGAATGGGCACAGAAGCCAGATATTTCTGGTCTTAGCCCAGTCCTTTTCAATGCGTGCCAAAGTGCTCCCCCTGTTTATGGAATAATTCTGTTTAAATTCCAAACACCGGGACTCATTCTATGGTTTTATAAGAGCAGTGGATGAAACAAGCAGCACACGTTTGCCATCTACTGTAATTTCTAAAACAAAGCCTCTTGGGTTATGTTTATAATAGTACCTCCAAGAAGCACATACCAATGTTTCCCCCCTTTTTTCATTAAGATAACTGATTAAACAGGCATACTTCCTGTTTAACTGATCACATATACTAGAAAAAATGTCACTGGTTAAAAAAAAAAATCAAACACGGAGTGAGACACAGATACTGTAATTAGCCAAACTAGGTAGCATGAAAGAACTGGAAAAAGGACTACCCCTCGGAATTTATTGCACATTTCAAAAACAGAAAAGGTAAAACACAAATTGGCTCAAAGAAGAGCGCTTCTTAGTGTCTATCACATCCAGACAACGTAAGACATTAACAAACACTTTTGCCCTCCTTTGCCAGGAAAGAGGAAGTAAGAATTTGAAACATACAGTAGTCAGCATTAAAGACATAGCAGCATAATCACGGGCACATTCATTTCAAAGCAAACTTATCATTTTTAACTGAAGCATAACTCTACTGCGTGGATAAATAAAGGTGGCCTTGGTTATATAGATAATACAAAATCACCCTTATTCAGCTTATTCAGAGGACATGTGAGTTGCTTTCTCCATTTCTCACCAATAACCCTGTTAAATGAAGATAGCAAAACCATGTTTTTGAAAATTACTTCAATGTGGACACCAGGAACTTTTAATGTGATAAAACGATCACAAGAAATTTCTCAATATAACAGCAGATTATTTGTTCCTATAACTTCAGTTTCCCACTTCTTCTACCAAGTTCCTTACTCTTAGACTTTAAAAGAGGCAGATGTTTGATTAATGGAAAACTAGCAAAGCACAATATCAGATTCACCTCTTTTTCAAGAATGCATATCAGTGTCTCTTAGGATTAATAGGCATTGTTAAAGAATAACAACTGCTGGTAGAGTAGCTCAGGTGTTTGTGGTTTATCTAACTGGGTGAGAGGGAGAGAAAGATAAAGCTACATTAGAAGGTATAGGAAGTGTTGGGCAGTAGAGAGTTGGGTTTCTGAGGCCTAACAATGTATTTTGGAAGCAAATGTATGGTACTAATATTAGACTTCTGCAAAGCCTTCAGGTAGCATGTTTTGTCCAAGTTGTGAATGGTGGGTATGTTATGCCTAGAAACAGAGAAAAGTAAAATCATTATCACAATAATATGCAAGCCTTTTTTAAGAATCTGAATTTATTTTGATGCAACAACCACCCTAAAATACTACTGTCCATTGAATTCCACATAGAATTTAAGTTTAGACTGATTGTGTAAACTGTAGTCAAGTCTGAGGAGACAATAACTGGTGGATTTATACTATACAAAACTTGCAACTTTTGTGCTTTCCTGATGAAAGATAAGAAAAAAGGAATGGTTTTATATTTGCAGAAGCTTAAGAAAGATCTATAATTATCCAGGTGTAAAGCAAAGTAACCATTATTACCTATTATGTCATTCAAATTATTAATTTTGGACCATACTTTATTCCTACCAGCTAGAATTAAAGCAGAAGTTCCAGGTCTGGAGATAAAAGAGTGAACAATTTTTTTTTCCTTCCAGTCAGTTTTGATTCTTGGCAATTACATGACAAATCCCTGCCGCTTTCTTGGCAGTGCTTTCACAAATGGTTTGCCATTGTCTTTTTCTATGGCTAAAAGAGTGACTGGGCCAAAGTCATCCAGCTGGTTTCTGTACCTAAGGCAAGACTAAAATTCAGTTTTCTCAATTCTAGTCCAACACCTTTAACCATTACACCAAACTGACTCTCAAACCCTACTTATATGAAATCGGAGTACTGCAGTAAATTAAGCATCATAATCAGCTTTGATCAGAACTCTCTTTCCCCTTTCCCTTAAGTTTAACTTGGCTATTAATTCTGATGTGTCAAAGTGTGTCAAGAAAGATTCAACGTGAAAACTAAAGTTTGATGGAAGTGGGGAAAGTCAGTGCTAGTGAGGATAAACCACCCAAAAACGTGGAGGATAAAAACCAGTACAGTTCCAGTTAAAAGATGCAGAGCTGAAAGGTGCCAGTAACATTGGGATCAAAAGGCACATACACCCATATTCTCTACAAAGTATGATATAGTCATAAAGTTAGGAAATATCCCAGAAAATAACACAGGTTTTTGAGCCCTAAGAATTGGCATTCAACAACTTTGAATAGCTCTGCTTTTGCACAAAAATAACAGGTGCAGATTGTGGCTGGTTCATTCGCAGTAAAAGTACCAGAGTTAGCTTATCAGAACCCATCCAACTAGACTACAGATAGTTCTCAACTTACAACAGTTCACTTAGTGAACTGTTCAAAGTTACAACAGTGCTGAAAAAAGTGACTTATGACCATTTTCCACACTTATGACCCTTGTAGTATTCCCATGGTCATGTGATTTACATTTGGATGCTTGACAACTCTCACATTTATGACAATTGCAGTGTCTCGGGGTGAAGCAATAACCTTTTGCGAACTTCTGTCAAGCAAAGTCAATGGGGAAGCCAGATTCACTTAACAACCGGGTTCCTAATTTAACAACTGCGGTGATTCCCTTAATAAATGTGGCAAGAAAAAGTCATAAAAGGGGGCAAAACTCACTTCACAAAACGGGGCAAAACTCACTTCACAAAACTCAACTTAGCAACATACATTTTGGGCTCAACTGTTGAGGACTACCTGTAATTTCTGCAAGGATGGTGGAAAAAAAAAAGCTGAAACTCCCCCCACCACCCTTCACAGGCCAGGCACATCTTGCCAAGAGCTCAAACCTTTTTCCAGCACTCTGAACACAAACGCGAGTCAAGGGACACAGAGAGAGAGAGAGAGAGAGCGCGCGCCATCTAAACCTAACACCGTTCTTTGCCGAGTTCCTCGCGGAGACACCACCACCACCACTTCTCCGCCCCACAGAAGCCGCTCAGCAGGAAGACAAGCGAATGGCCTCCATCAGGAAACACCTATGGCGAGCACCAGGGGGGTGTCAGGTACTACGCTCGTCCTTCACCCAGAAAGGGCAGCCGCTGAGGGCCCCGAGCGACAGGGCGAGGCTCGTACAAACTAGTTCCCTTTTGGGCGTTCTCGCTTGGGAAAGAGTCCCAAGCGGAGAAGTAACAGGACCCGGGAAGGAGGAGGAGGAGGAGGAGGAGAGGGGCGGGGGAGAGAGAGAGAGAAAGAAGCAATAGCCCGTGCGGATGACTCTACTTTTCCTGACGCTCTTTGGGGGCGTGGGGGGGGTGGAGCGGGAGGGGGAAATCCTCGCGCGCCCCAGTCCCCAGCAGCAGGTGAGCGCGTCCGGCCCGAGTTGAGGCGGAGCGCGCGCGGGGAGGAGGAGGAGGAAAGATGGGAGGTGCGAGCGTGCCATGGGAGGGCGGTCCGACGCGGAGGCAGCCCCACTCGACGGGGCTCTCGCTTTTCAGAGCGTTACTTTCGGCTTCGGAGCGCCCTCGGAGCAGTCCTGCGCCTTTCCAGCTCAGCCTGGACCTTCCGAGGAAGACGGGTAAGTGATCCGCTGGCGCGAGGGGGGGATTCCGCCGGTCGGAAAAACTTCCTCCCTCGTGGAAAAAGGGATCGATTCTCCTTCGGCTGGGAGCTCTTCGACTGGCTCCTCCGCGAAGGAGGAAGCGGGCTCAGGCATTCCTCTTTTGGACACGGGCTCTTCCCGCCAGCCCCCTGCTTCCGGTCCTGAGGGGGTCGTGTGGACGGCTTGAGCATCTTTCTCCACTCCGCCTTCCTTCGGAGGTGCGGTAGAGTCACCCCATTCTACTCCCCCCCCGCGACTGCGGTCCATCCCCTGAGTAACTCGAGTTCCTCCTTCGGAAGAGCGACTTTGACACCCGCCTCTCGCTTGGGGTTGGGTGGCAGACTTTTATGAAAGGAGCTCCCTTTCCCTCCTTCCTGCTTTCCTCTTTGCGCTCGCAGGGATTCCGGCATGGGGCAAAGCGCGGCTGGGTTTAGCAGGACCGGCTGGCGGGCTTTCATAACTCCTGGCCAGAGCAGAGCTGCTGTGTGCAACATCTGTTGGAGGAGCAGCTCCGCCGGGACTTCCTTGTTTTAAGAGACTCCATGTTTTCTTGAAATACTTTGCTACATTTCTGAAAACTGAGCTTCTGTCTTAATCAGAAATAGGAGGTTGATGGGTTGATAAGGCACCATCTTTAGCTAGTTGCTCTATGTAGCACAACTATTGTTGCCATTTATCCATCCTTTCAAATTCTTCCTTCCGTTGTCAAAGAGTCTTTGGGAAGAAAAACAAAAGCCAAGAACCCCATGGACAAGGGGAACTTTGGAATGGGAAACCTGAGGCTACTGCATTCGGAAAACTTTTTTGCAAAAGCTGTTGTCCTGCAAAATCAGAAATGTGATGTTAGCAAGTGGTCTGCTCACCTGAAAGGATAAGCGTGCTGAAAATATCATGGCAACATTTTAACAAGTGATCAACTGTAACACTGCTATCCAGTAGAAACATTCAGTGTGCGTGTGTGTTTGCCTAACACTTTTAACAATGCTGCTCTGGACGGAAAGTTGACAGTGGTTGACAAATTATGTTGACAGAAAGTTGACAGTGGTTGACAGGTTTTATGAAATATGCCTTGCGATTGTCATTTACTTTGTGCAGTGACCAATTGCCTCACAACTGCTTACACCCTAATTTCTGCATCTAGAAGGAGCAAGCTGAGTGGTTTAGTGTTTAGGAAGTTAGGGATTTTCCCCACTGTAGGCTGACTGGAGTGGGGTTCAGACGTGGTCAGTCATTGTTTAGCTTGAGGCAGGGGGATGTTTGCTTTCCTGTTCAGTGAATGGATAAGTTTGATTGCATTAATCATCTAAAAGTATTTGCCGTGTAAGCGTGTTTCGGTCCTGTATCTGTTATCTGTGAAACTTAATCTTTAATAGTGGGTGGACAGAGAATGAATTGGAACTTTCTCAGTGTTTCATGTGATTAAAAGATAGGCAGCTAGCTGCCTTATGCTGAAGCAAAACTTTTTTTTTTAATTTAGCCCCTGGGATTGCTGGCAATAACACTTGAGAGCACTAGATTTTTTTTTCTTTTTTTGTTTAGAGTGTTTCATATGCCTAAAATATAACTTCTGGCCTAGTGTCTACTACCTAGATACTAGCAAATTGTTAAATAAATAAATAAAGTAAGTGAGTGAGTGAGTGTAGGAATATTCCTAGAAATTAAAATGTTCAGTCGGGTGAGTGACTACAGAACATGACTAATTTGGCATGCTAGTAAGTACATAGTAAATACCAATGGTGTCAGAGAATTTAAAATTCTTAACTATATTTCTAAAATGTAAAACGTTCCACTAGCCTAAGAAGGTTGGAAAGCTCCAATCTACAAAAATATGTACTCTGATTGGAGGTGTTTTATTACTTAACTCACCAGGGATTGATTTTTTTCTACATGGTTGCATTACTGATATTAGTGGGAAATTTCTTTGGCATTGCAAATTTGTGTATTTTGGGGATGAATGTTTATATCAAATAAATTTCAAAGTGTGCAATATTGTACATACTCTACTATTATATCTTATAGGTAGCAAACTAATTATTCAGGTCTTCCAGAGATGGACTTTTTTTACATTGATTGATTATACGTCCTTAAATTGTTTGTAGTTTTTTTTTTAAAAAAATGCGTCGAATAATTTCTTGTTGTTCCTAGTCACAATTCAACCATTTTTGAATAAAAAGTTTACATTTTATATAAGGGACTATTAGTTTTAATCTGGTCTTGAGCAGTGGTGAGATTCAATTTTTTTCACTACTGGTTCTGTGGGCGTGGCTTGGTGGCCGTGGCAGGGGGAGGATACTGTAAAATCTCCAGCCAGAGGTGGTATTTTCAGCTTCTCCGAATTACTCAAAATTTCTGCTACCGGTTCTCCAGAACTGGTCAGAACCTGCTGAATACCACCTCTGGTCTTCAGATATAAAATTGAGATATTAATTCCAGTAAGTTTAACAAGCTATGTGTAAAGAATATAAAGGGAGAAGCTAATAATTTAATTCATAGGAGTCTGAGAATATTGTAAATTGGTGCCATTTGTTTATTCTCAAATTAAATGTAATTATAGATTTTCAGAACGCTAGAGCATCTGGCTAAGGGGAGAGTAAACCATTACGTTAAACAGGAGAATTATTTATCCTTTGGCTTCAGTCCTATGTATACTTTTCTGATAGTAATCTCTATTGCA
Organism: Pseudonaja textilis; assembly: GCF_049901715.1. Classification (NCBI taxonomy): domain Eukaryota; kingdom Metazoa; phylum Chordata; class Lepidosauria; order Squamata; family Elapidae; genus Pseudonaja; species Pseudonaja textilis. The sequence goes on along the minus strand of NC_141991.1, from coordinate 57,137,247 downwards.
GTTGGGGGATCTTACTTCTAAGTAAACATAAGTACTTCATTGTTCATGTCTTCATTGTACAGCATAGTACGATAAGTGTATTTTCAATGCTCCTTAAAAAGATAAAAACGCAGGGGATCCTTGGACAACTCATTAGCATTTAGTCAAATCTATTTGTTTTATAGAGTGTTATAGAGATAAAAGGGTGGGATTTATGTGTGCATGGAAAAAATATAGATGAGTGGATTTGGAGCTATAATTTATCCTTAAAAAGATAAAAACACACCAGATCCTTGGACAACTCATTAGCATTTAGTCAAATCTATTTGTTTTATAGAACATTAGGATAAAAGGGTAGGATTTATGTGTGCATGGAAGAAATATAGATGAGTGGATTTGGAGATATAAGTATTTATTTGTCTTTATTAGAATTTTAAAGTCATATTTGACTCATATGTTTATACAGTAGAACCTCTGGTCTTGAACACTTCTGACCATGACCAAATTGGGTTCCAACCAAAATATTCACAATTTTTTTTCCACGGCTGATTTCCCTTTCCGCACCATTTTTTTTGTAAGCGCCAAATTTCCAAAATTAGATTTGGGTCATGACCAAATCAGGTTGCGACTAAAGTTATGGAATGAATTATGGTCATGACCAGAGGTTCTACTGTATAAACATTGATGTAAAATTCATCAATTTTACAAGTTTAAGAATGCTGAATAGCAGTGTACTATTTAGTGAATAGTGTTTTTTTTTTATTTTGGAGCAATCAAATTACTCTCAATGATATTAATGTGAAACTATGAGATTTTTGTTTATTAAACATTTAATTTTGATATCTCCAAGTATATTAGTATGTTTTAACACATTAAGTTGTGTTAAGTTGTTTGCTATGTAAAATAAATACACTTTCGGTAGAGTGTGAATTAAGTGAGCATATATGTAAATGTTATCCATTGATTTGGATGAATTCCTATTGCTGAGGATGTTGATGAGATTCCTGAATAAATTCATTCGCTTGTTTCTTCAGCTTGTTTCTTCATTATTGCTCATCTTGGTTTGTTATTGCTAATAAGGAAATGGTAGCCAATTAGATCCAAGGAGACTATGAGCTCTCATAAAAATTGTCATTCCGCTTTAAACAAGACGTTAATTGAGGCATTCAGGCACACACTAAATTTAGCTTTGTGTCTGGATTTGGTAACCTTGAGGGATGATATTCACCGAGAGAGAGAGAGAGACAGAGACAGAGACAGAGACAGAGATGGTATGTACTTGAATTGTATGGCTTGATATCTTTCAATACCATCAATCATGGAATCATTCGGAATTGTCTGTTTTAGGACGCAAACACTTTTTTTCAGGAGTTTGGCTAGCAATTTGCCAAGATATTGCTGGAAATATTCAATTGTGGCAATTTTGTTTTAAAATCTTACATGACTCTGTTTTATCTCTCATACTATCTTTCTGAAATTGTGGAAGATGTCCCTCTTACTTGAATAAGTAAGGAATATTTTGAATAGAATCTGTACTACAGTAGACTGGATTATGCTATGGTGAAATAAATGAAATCATAGCAAAATGAGAATCTTATTTTTAGAAAAAAAAAATTCTACATCTGTAGAATAAGATACATTCTTCCTGAAGGATTGGGTCTATACTTTGTGGTTATTTCTGGATTCGTATCTATCTTTGGAACACATATTAACACAGCCCTGATGATTCATTATCAATTTAAACATTTGTGACCAGTTCTAGATAGGGATGGACCAGTGCTAATTAAACATGATCTAGTATCACTGTACATAAATTGTCCTTATTTAATTTAGTTAATTTAACAAAATTTAGTTAAGAGCTATTGTGGCGCAGTGGTTATAATATAGTACTGCAGGCTAATTCTGCTGACTGCCAATTGCCCGCAGTTCGGCAGTTCAAATCACACGGGCTCAAGATTGACTCACCCTTCCATCCTTCTGAGGTCAATAAAATGAGAGCCCAGATTGTTGGGGGCAATATGTTGACTCTGTAAACCGCTTAGAGAGGGCAGTACATAAGTCTAAGTGCTGTTGCTAGACTGCTAGTTTATTCACTGAAGAAAAATAACAGTGCATTGTCTGATGTTCTCATTGCCATTTTAGACATAGTTCCACATAGTGATTCTGAGCTCTTGATGCCATGAGGCAAATGTATCTATATTTGGATCCTTAACACAGTACCTGAGGATGCTAATACCCTTACAAACATTTCCTTTGATGTCTACCAGATCCATCCTGCAGTTGATGTTATCATTCAGTTCTTTTAATAAAAAAGCATGTCCTCAAGTATAGTTATGAACTCACATAACATCTGAAGGTACTCTTAGTGTTCATTTTATAAATCTGCTTATCTACCCTGAAAAAATGGGAAAATTAAAAGATGATAGAAAGCAAGTTCACAAAGTGCTTTCTGATAAAGTAGATAAATGTGATGATCAATTTGTGGCTACAGTGCATTCAGAATTCCTAATATGTATCAATATAGTTCAAAGATGCTGGAGACAAATGCTATGTAGGTACTATATGTCTTGAAAAAGTCTGTGTTTTAGTTGAGAGAAAGCTAAGGAAAACTCATGGAAAGGTCATAAAATATGGGTATGTATTGATATGGAAAAAACTACATCTAAGGAGGCTTGATAAAAAATGTTTTAAGAAATAAGTCAAGGATATACATTCTCCCATTAATTGTTCAGGGTATTTATCAATATGTGTATATTGCATCCTTAAGAGGTTGGAGATAATGTTTATCAAAAGCAGGGATGTGTATGTTCTTTTGATTGCAGACAATGCCATATTGTTGACTGAGAATCAAATTGCTTTGCAGTGAATGTTAAATTGTGTGACTCAGCAAGAAATATGGATCTGAAAATTTTAATTATCAAAAAATAAAGATAGATGTGTTTGACAGGGAAATAGAATGAATGATGTTATGCTGGTAGATGTTGGATAATATATGGCCTTTTGCAAAGATTTGTTTTAATTTTTTAATTTTATTAGGTAAACAAGCCCCAAAATAACAACATAATACAAGTTAAAAGTATACATAAATGTTATAACTAGCTACAAGTAAGTCCTTTAACGTGTTATACAGGTCATAATGTAGGTTATACAGAAATGAATGTTCTAACTGGTTTTTACATAATGATAGAGCATGTTTTTTGTTCAATGAATTGCAAAAAAAGAATGTTTTTTCTGAATATATGAAAATGATGGTTTGCAAGAGCATGCTTCTGTTCTCTTTGTTATATGAAATTAGATATGTATATCAAAGAAATCTATAGGTTAAGTTGAACATAGGAGCCAGTGCGTAAATGTAGTGGAAGCAAGGGTAATTTGTTAAGATAGAATGGTATAACAAATTGTATTGGCATAAACTAGATTTAATTATTTTCCTTTCTGTAATTTTAACTTCTGGCTTTAATGTTATTTCTTTATTTACATTTTACTCTTTTTTTCTCTGTCTTACATACTGTTGCTTACTAAAAAGGAATAGTAAGTTACATATGCACGTATTTATGAATAAATGGGTTTTTTTCCTATTTTTTTTCCATTTTGGAGTTCACATTTTTGAAGAGATGCACCTTCCTATATTTGGTTTTTAAATCATTAGGGTGAATAGACAGGCAACAATTCTTTTAAATTGACATGATAGTACATAAACATATAGTCTAGTTGGATGGGTTCTGATAAGCTAACTCTTTCATAGGTTACTGCCAAGGAACCAGCCACAGTCTTCACCTGCTATTTTTGTGCAAATGCAGGGCTATTCAAAGCTGTTGAATACCAATTCTTTGGGCCCAAGAAGTCCAGCTAGAGTTTATGAATTAAGGCCCATAGTTATATTGAGATTCTGATTCAAATAGCAAGAAGAAACAGAAACCAACAAAATAATGTTTTTGAAGTGATTTTTTTGTAGCAACTATGTTTGTTTATATACAGCAACAGTAATAAACTAAAAAGTATAGATTAATTCTAAAACATGAAGAAAGCAGAAAAATGTCCAGTAAATAGTGCTCCTTTTTCTAAAGTTAATCCAGTTTAAAATGGAAGGGATACAGAAATTTATAGATCCATCATTTTTGCTTAATTACTTGGGTAGTAATTTTCTAAAATAGTGTTGTTATTTTAAGAATAAAAACAACACTCATAGTTAGCTGATTGCCATATTAGCAGAAGCAGCCCTGCCCAGAGAAGATTGTGTATGTAACGTGAATTGTATCATACATTATATCACTTTAATGAGAGAGCAAAGATAGGCTATTTGCGCACAGTACTAGAGAGAGGAGAATCACAGCAAAAACCTTATTTTTATTGCAAGAAAAAAGATGCGACAAACTTTAACCAAACAAAGAAAAAGAAAAAGAAGACAAAAACATATATACAGAAAACCGCAGATCATCAATCCAGGACTGAAAATCCAGAGTAATGCTTTTCAATCAAAGAAGAAACATTCTTTTTGTTGCACCCTAAATGCCTAATTTTTCATATAATGACAAATTCAATGGTATATACTTCAAAATCATTTTAATGCTTATTAGCAATATTACTGTTATCTAAAGTTAATCAAAGTATGCATCATCTACTTAGATTTTCCAAAAGCCCTTTAATAATGTTCTTTATCAAAGACTTCTCAGTAAGCTTAAGAACCAAGGGCCGATCATCTTACAGGCAAGCAACTGGCTAAAGGGATGTATTAGTAGGGACTCCCAGGGGTTTGTCCTTTCCTTCCTTCCTTCCTTCCTTCCTTCCATCCTTCTTATAAATAATGCATATTTATTATTATTATTATAAATAATGCTTGCATGGCCATCATAATCCTGGGTGAAAGGGAAGGGAAGGAAAATGTGAAGGGAAAGGAAAGGGTAAAGAAGAGAAAAAAACCCAGCAGTCACTATAAAACCTTATGATTGTTCCTGGGCAAATCAGCACATAATCTTGCTAGGCTTCAGCCTCATCTTGCCCAAATATTTCTAGCTACAATTTATACTATATTATATCGTGTTTATAGAAAGGCAGTCTGATATAATTGTTAAGGCATCAAACTATAAACCAGAAGACTGAGTTCTAATTCTGCTTTAAGCATAAAACCAACTGGGTGATCTTGGCTAGTCATTTTCTCTCAGTCCTAGGTAGGAGCAAATGGCAAACCACTTCTGAAAAATCCTGCCAAGAAAATTGCAGGTACTTGTCCAGGTAGTTGGCAGGAATCAACACTGATTCAAAGGGACACATACAACATTTTATTTATAAATAATCTGGCAGCGGGTGTGACTAGTGGAGTCATGTTTGCAAGTAATACAAATCTGTTTAGAGTGGAAAAACAATAAAAGACAGTGAAGAGCTCTGAAGTGATCTCTGCACATTAAGTGAGTGGGGGATCAAAATGGAAGATGTCATTCAACGTGAGCAAGTGTAAATGATGCACATTAGTACCAAAAATTCTAACTAATCATGCAACTAATGGGTGAAGTGAGCAATGACTAATGAGAAAAGAGAATAAGGGTAAACAATTTAATGAAGGTGTCAACACGTTGTGCATCCAATACAAAAACGGCCAAAAGCATGTCCAAAATAATAAGAAATGTATTGCAAATAGAGCTGCATATATCATAATGGTCTTATATGTATATCTTTGGTGCAACCTCTCCTAAAATGTGGTGTGCAATTCTGGTCACCGCATCTCAAAAAGGATATAGTAGAGGTAGAGAAGGTTCAGAGGAGGGCAACTAAAATGATCAAAGATATGAATCACCTTTCCTATAAGAATAGGTTGTACACCTTGATGTTTTTCATTTACAAAGGGCACAAATGAGAGGGAATATGGCTGAGATGCAAAAAATGATGCATGGTGTGGATAAAGTGAGCAAGGAGAAGCTTATTTTCTCTTCTAAGACAACAAAACCAGAGGTCACCCAATGAAGTTGAAGTTGGAAAAATCAGGACAGAAAAAGAATTTCCCCCCCCAAACATATAATTAAACTTTGGGAGTTGTTATAATGAGATACAATGCTATCCATTTGCCTGACTTCAAAAAACCATTTTATGGACCATTTTATGGAAGTTATGAGAAGACTAACAGAAAATAACTATTAGTCTTCATGGCAGCATGCCTGCTTCTGAAGGCTCTGTACTAGGAAACTATTCGTTTTCTGTGCAATTGATTGGTCACTGTGAGACCAGACTATGTGGGCAGGGGTCTGATCTATCAGAGCATTGCATCTGATCCATTCCCTAAACAATTTTCAAAAAGGAACTGTCCAACAGTATAGGTGTGGATAAGATACAATCCTTAATGCTTGAAATATAAAAGAATTGTGGCTTTAAAAAGTGCAAACCTTTCCCATGATGTCAGAGATATCAGATAACAACTTTCTAATTATGTTCATAATTAGTTTTTTTTTAACTTGATCACTTAAATTCCATGAAGAAATACAAGTCCAAGTATATGTCCAGGAATAAAAATGAAAATCAGGGAACTAAAAATCCTTGTGATCATTATAATTAGATAAAGAAAATACATAGGTTTGTCCCTTCTATTAAAAAACTCAATAATTTATCAATGTACTTTAGTATTTTAAATGTATTTGGGGTAAAATTCCTTTTTTTTAACAACATTTATCCATCTCCATAAATCCTCTGAATTTGATCACCTGCTTATATGAATGTTAAGCTGAGGTAAAAAGAAATTGGTAAAATCCTAATTTTTCATAAATTTTGTTACTTACATTGGTGTCTATAGGAAATATACCAATTGATTAACCAGTTAACCAAGCTATTGTATTATATGTGCATTTGATGTATAGTAACTGTGAACATCACTAAACGAAGTGTTGTAAATCGAGGATTATCTGTATTGTTTCCATGGAAGAAAGACATAGAGCATCCCTGAAGATTTGCATGGGATATTTTAATAGCTGAAGAGAGAACTCCATTTATAAACATCTTGGCTGAAGGATTAATTCAATTAATATCAAAATAGGGGAGAGGTGCAGAGTGTGACTGCTGGAATTCTTTCTAACCCATTAATAGCAGATCCATCAAATCAGGGATAAGAGGGGCTTATAATGCAACAACTGGCAATATTTCAAACCACTGCCCAGTTGCTTCTTCCGTAGAATGCATTGATGATTATCTTTTTTCTGGAATAGTTTTCTGTGGATCCAGTTTTTAACCAAATTTCTTCTGTTGGTTTCTTCCCCTTTCCTCCCATATCAAATTTGGTCTGTTCCATTCTGCTTGGTGAGAGTTACCCTGTTGACAGATGACTGGATGGACAGTTTCCAAAACATCATTGCATAATTTCTTTCTAACATTTGATTGGGTTAAAAAGGCTAAAAATGGGGGTAAATTTGCTCCAAAACTTTCTACTGTACTACATCAAATACCTTTTCCACATTGAATAAGCGCACCACTGCCAATTTAACATTTTTTCTGACTGTTTATCTAAAATATCACGAAAGCAGCAGCAAGTTTAAAACAAACTCTATTTTATAATAGACCATAAAATGTATCCATTTGTTTATAATAATGTACATTTCTAGTTCATTTTCTGCAGATGTCCATTGCACAATACAAGAAAAATTCCTCAGCATATTAATGCCTGTTAGCCAAAGTTTCTGTAACATATCTGAAGAGAATTAATATGAATTTTAAAAGTTGTTTAAAAGTAAAATTTGCTAACTTCCTCCAGCAATATCTAACTGTAAAACTCAACATATTGAAAAGTTTTCTCTTTTTAAAAGTTTTTTCTTGCAAGCCACTAAGTGCCAAAAATACTGTAAGGTTTATGTTATGAAGGATGATACTGCTGACTTATGGTGTAAAATGTGTGAATGTATATTTAAGTACAACAATAATATTAGAAGTGGGTTTAGGCATTCACCTCAATGCATAAAGAGTCTCAAATTAGATGAAAAATAGAGGTATGCAACATTGATGTGATTTGTCTCAGTGAGTTGAGGAAGCATTTTGTTTTGCCTGACATTGCCAAAACGCCTTCACAGCGGTTCCTTTAGACAGAGAAGGCTACAGACTCACAGAAGCTGCTTCCTTTATTTCCAGCAGCTGATTGGAAACCTCAGATTTCTGTCCATGTGCCAAAGGCACTTTCCTGGTATGAAAATATCAAAAGGCTTCTGAAATGTGGTGATCCAGCTGCTTCATTGTGCTTTTAGAAGCAACGGGGCTGTGTTGTTTCTCAAAGCAGTTCTTGATGCTTTGTGTGAAATTTTATCAAGGCAAAGCACGGGTCTGAAGCTGTATCTAACTCCAGTGGAAAACGGGTTGTACTGGTTCCCTGCTTGTTTCTGCCCAGCTTTCAAGCAATCAAGTGAAGCTCTGAATGAGACTCGATACTCCTGTTTGTACAAATGCAAGTATGGCAACTTTCGTGATCTGAGACTTTGCTTTATTGGGATCCTGGATTGCCCAGTTATACTCAAGCTGAAGTACAACTTACCTTTGACCAGTCATTTATTAGATATGAATGCTTTCACATTCATGAAAGCAAGATAGCAATGCCCTTTCATTAGCTAAATTCTTTTTTATCACCTGATTCTTAAAATCAGAAGGCATCATAGTTTCGTTGTCTAAAGTGCAAGTTCACATTCATTTTCTCTACAATTATAACTTCAGTTTACATGTGATTTTCAAATAATTTAAAGGAACCACGCATATCCGAACTGCTTTTATTCCATTTTACCTATTCATTCTGCAGAGCTTCTTAGGTGGTTGCTATGACTTCTGAAGCTTTAAGACAGAAGTCCACTGTAGTGCTTTGTTTTACTTAGGATAAAAAGAAGCAGGAAAAGAATGCTTGGTAATGATATCTAAGTGGTAGGATTTCAAATGGAATATCCTTTTTAAAAGAATATAGAGAAATACTATATATAGAATTCAGGAGTAGGAGAAAGCCTCCAGCTTGAAAAATGATCAAGTTTTAATTTCATGAGGGATTTTTTAAAGATCACAGAGGGAGGAAACTAGTCTACCAGCTAAAAACAATGCATGAAACTGGCAAATTAATATTATATAGTCTCTGACATAAAACTTTTGTCAAATCAGCCAGATCATGTCAATAATAGTTATTAACTTCACAGTAAATCATTGTGTGTAAAAAAAAACACCTTTGGACATGATCATTATAAACAAGCTCCTTCAAGCTTAAGACGTTTGGGAAAATATGACTAAATATTCCAGAACTTTCTTTATAGGATAGAATCAGTTGCTAAGTGCAAGAGGCCAGTCCTATTCAAACATGGCTGTGGTTGAAGGGATGTCTACTCAATGAAGTGTTTCTGGCTCCAATAATTCAAATGTTTTAAAATAACTTTTTAAAATTACTTATTTAATGGAATTTAGGGTAATGTTTCATTTATAATTTAATTAAATGGCACACTCTTTTCAAAAAGTTGCTTCCTTATATCTATTATACTAATATTAATGATTAAACGTGGCACTTAATAGGTTTGCCTGTGATTAATGTTGAATTTTAATACTTAATCAAAGTCTTGGTAATAAATTTTGAAAGATTCATTTCTCAACCTCACCTACATTTCATGTATATACAAAGAGATAACTTCTTTCACATTATACCAACCCTTTAAACATTTATGCATATTTATGCGTATACTGATAGTATACTGGTGCCAAGAGTATTAATGGTGCCACCTGCAGTTTGCTTTCCCATTTATGCATTAAATGACTGGATTTTTCCAAAACTCAGAAAGAGAGCATGCCCCCAGAAAGACAGCAGTCCAAATTAATAGATTTTTTTCCCTTCCCTATTTTTTTTAATTGATAGCATAATGCAAATATTGAAAATGTCCTGGTAATTAAACCTGTCGGTTCTTTTCTTTTTGCTGTATTACAAGTATGGGGTGTTAAGTCTCATTCCATAAGAATTCTAGTATGATGAATGAAGGGAAATATACATGTCCCAGGATGACCCAGATTGGATCCTGAAATTCTAATATGTCTACACCTTGCACTGGTTAGTTGGGTAATCTTTTTTGATACATTACTGAGTGTACTATCAGTTCTCTGCCTCTCTGTGTTGTTATGATTGTATGGATACTGCATTAGGAGGAATATTTTCTAAGCTGTGTTATGTCTCTTTCTTGTTAAATCTGGTTCAACATCTAATCTTTAAATATCCACATGAAGTAGCACACTTCTCTCAAGGAAGGATTGCCTCTGGTCCCCAGTGGAAATGTTTTTGCTTTCTTTTTGCTTGAAATATTTATATTAGCTATGCAATAGCTTTTCTCAGGACAATGCAAGAATATTGTGACAATAATAACAATCGAAATAGAGGAGGGTTATTTTTAGAGAGATTAGGTGTCTTGCCATGGGATTGCATAATTGGATTTTTTAAAAACAATATTTTTCTTGATAGGAGAAATCAATAGTCAGTAAATTGAATTTCAGTTAATATTTACTTTTAAATTAAAAAGGAGGGAAAGATAAGGAAAACAATTAAAGTTATCTAAAAATATTAGTGACCCAAGATCTTCCTAATGAACATTAAGAATAAATGATGATTTATTGCTATTAACTACTATTGATCTATGTTGAATTTAATGTTTTAGTTTCACTACTTATGGCCTCCAGTGCTGCTTAAGTATTTAAGCATTTATTTATTAAGATAGTAAAATTTCTGGAACAAATTATTCTGGAAATTAAAGTGGTACCTAAAATTGTGACTAGGTAATGAATGACTATTATGACAACTGTGGATTGCAATGAGCAATTTTCTCCACCCCGCCCCTGTATGTGGCAACTGAAACAAAGGCAACTAAGACATGGGAAAGCAGCTTGTTTAAATAAAGAGATAAGGAAGCTTGTGAACAAAATATATGTAATTTATATTTATAAGGGAAAGACGTCAACAAAGCGTCAGAGTGTATTGGGCTACTTGGAATATTAAAGTACAGTTTCACCAACCTTCTATGTGTACACAGACAACACATCAAGTTAAGATCAATAAATTAATTTTCTTAATTGGCCTAATGTATTAATCGCTGCTGACATGTTTTATATATATAATATAGGTAGTTCTCAACTTATGATCACAACTGAACCGAAAATTTATGTTGCCATGTGAGAAATTTATTAAGTGAAATTTGCCCCATTTTACAACTTTTCTTAACATTTGTTAAAGTGAATCACTACAATTGTTAAATTAGTAACACGGATGTTAAGTAAATCTGGATTCCTTGTTGACTTTGCTTTTCAGAAAGTTGCAAAAGATGGTTATATGACCCCAGGACACTGCAACCGTCATAAATTATCCAAATATAAATCATGTGACCATGCGGATGCTGCAATAGTCATAAGTTTGAACAATGGTCATAAGCCACTTTTTTCAGTACAGCTGTAACTTCAAAAAGTCATTAAATGAACTGTTGTAAGTTGAGGACTACCTGTATACCAAAAATGGCAAAATCATACCTTAAAATGATGTTTAATAATATTGCTTATGTATGGAAAAATGGAGGCCTCATCATGTGGAAAACTATGAGCTTAGCCTAAAAAGAGAGAGAAGGATGATGGAGCCAAAAGAAAAATTTAAATTAGTTAATACTGCAAGCATCCACCTATTTAACATGTATGTTTACTTTACAGGTAGTCCTTGACTTATGACCACAATTGAGCCCAAAATTTATGTTGCTAAGTGAGACATTTGTTAAGTGAGTTTTGCCTCATTTTACAATCTTTCTTGTCACAGTTGTTAAATGAATCACTGGAGTTGTTAAGTTAGTATGGTCATTAAGTGAATCTGGCTTCCCTATTGACTTTGTTTGTCAGAAGGTCACAAAAGGAGATAATGTGATTCCAGGAAACTGCAAAGATCATACATAGGAATCAATTGCCAAGTGTCTGGATTTTGATCACGTGACCATGGGGTGCTGCAATGGTACTAAGTGTGAAAAATGGTCATAAGTCACTTTTTCCAGTAAGGTTGTAACTTTGAATGGTCACTAAATGAATTGTTGTACGTTGAGGACTACCTGTATTCATTATAATGAATGATGTTTCATTACAGTGAATATCCAATGCATCTAGAGCAGGGGTGTCAAACTCACGCCGTCACAGCAACGTCACGTGATGTATTGGGGCTTTTTTCCCCTTTGCTAAACCAGGCATGGGCGTGGCCAGCGTGTGACGCATCTAGCCTGTGGGCCATGAGTTTGAGACCCCTGATCTAGATGGTGGCAGTCTAAGAAATGTTCCACTGCAGATATCTTGACTTACAATGAGTCACTGACTGGCTGTTCTACATTCAAATGGAGCTACCTGGGGGGTATTTATAGTTCCAACTGTTGCCTCCCTGATCACGTGACTGCATGCTGGGAGCTCAGCAGCTGGGCCATATTTATGGCTGCAGCATCCTGTGATCATGTGATCCATTTTATAACAGTTTTGTCAATTTACTTCCATAGTGAAGCATTGGTTTCTTTATATAGGTCTCCTTCCATGATTCCAGTATTCTCGCCTCTGATAATACTTCATTGCAAATCTCTAAGAGCAAGTTTTCTAATGGCTCTCCTATATCTTTATATACTTCTCCTGGGAGAACATCTGGGCCTGGGGTTTTATTGTTTTTTTGTTTGCCTTTTAATTGCCTCTTTCAATTCATTTAGGGTTATCTCCTTATTTAGTATCTCCTTGTCTTTCAATAATGTATGTAATGTCCCTTCCTTCAAGTATTCTTCTATTTTATACATCTCCCGGGGTTTTTGTTAATCTATCATCTAAACTTTTTATTCTTTTTATTAAATTGTTCTGTTTCTTCCACTTTTCTTTATTTTTATTAGCCATATAGGCTTACAAATATGGTTTTTCCAAATTATTTGCAGAGGGTTGTGATCTGCTCAGAGGTTAGATAGTATCTCTATATTTTGGATATTTCTAAATATATCACTATTCATCCATGCCATGTCCAGTCTTGACCAGGATTTGTGTGGATTGGAGTAAAAGGAGAATTGAGTTGTCCTCAGGTTCAATTTTCTCCAAGCATCTACTAGGTCTAATTCTTCAGCCATATCAAAAATAGTTTTGGATAGTATATTCCATTTTTTTTGCTGTTTTTGGTCACTGGTATAGTCCTATTTGTTGTCAGTAATTGCATTAAAATCACCAATTATACAAATATTCAAATTTCCTAATTCCACTAGTTTCTCATATAGTATTTTATAAAACTCATTCTGATTTTTATTAGGGGCGTATATCTCTACTAATAGAATATTTTTATTTTTTATAGTCACCTCTACAATTAGAATTCTCCCTGCCATATCAGTGTAAGTCAATTTTGAATTTAATTCTTCTTTAATATATAATGCTACTCCTTTCTTTTTTTCCTCTGATAATGATACATATAGTTTACCCAATTTTTTATTTTGTAAGTTTATCTGATCTTGTGTTCTAATATGGACTTCTTGAAGACATACGATATCAGCTTTCTGTTTCTCTAATTTAGAAAATATTCTTTTCCTTTTGGATAAATTGTTTAATCCATTAATATTGATCGATAATAGTTTCAATCCTTTTCCCATTATTTCTTATCTAGCCTCTACTTTCCATTGGATTTAGTTGCTGTTTACTTCTTATTTTAATCCCTGATTCTTCTCTAACGCCTGATTCTTCCCTTGTTTCTTTGTTTTGATTTTTCTCTTTCTCCTTGAGTTTTTGTTGTACTTCTTGGCTTAAAGCCTCAAGCTCATTTCTGCTGCTGAATTCATCTTCCGACCCACCTATTTATTAAAAAAAATATTGCGCTTTCTGTAAGTTATCGATTTTGACTCTTTTCTCTTTCCACGGTGTCACAATGCCTTCTGGTGTAATCCGTTTGAAGGGGGTGTGTTTTTTGTTTAAGTAGTTGGTAAGAAACCGGTAGTCCTTCCTTTGTTCCCTCACTCTTCTTGGTATCTGTTTAAGGACAATTATTTCTCTCTCTTTGTAGTTCATTGTTTCCTCGCTTGAAATCTTATAAATTATATCTCTGACCTTTCTTTTGGTGAATCTGATATGGACCTCCTGGGTAATTTATGTCGCCTTGCATAGCTTGTATAGACTCTATAGATGTCATCTATTTCATTTATCATTTCGGACTTATCCCTTTGTAAGAGTTCTGCTAAAAGCTCTGCCATCACCAATGTTAGGTCTTCTTCTTTCTTTTCTTCCACATTTTGGCTTCTTAGATAATAAAAAGCTCTGTCCATCTCAAGATGGATTAAGGCTTCTCCTGTCTCCTTATTATAGCCAGTAATATTTTGGTCCATATATTCTAATTTTTCCTCAGTTTGGTCAGATCATTGTTCTACTATTTTGATCCTTTTTTCATTATTTTTAATTGATTCTTGAATCAATCCCATTTTTTCATCTAGGTTCCTGATTTCAGTTTTCATTTCCCCTATTTCAATATTCAGTTCAGCTTTCATCATATCTCTATGAGCTCTGCTTTCAATATGATTCTTTGAGATTGATTCTTGCAACATCATCATCGTTCCTTGTATTGCTAATAAGGAAGCCTGTACTGACTGGACATTAGGCATGGTACTCGTTTTCTCAGGCGCCAACATCCCTTCGATCGTTCATTGGGTGGGTGGTGCAGGACTAGATAATGCCACTGTTGATGTTGGTGTTGGTTTCTTTCCTGTCTTAGTAGTTAGAATGCTAGTCATATCTCTAATGATCTTATATTGCTTGTCTACAATTCTATATATATTGTCCCAAATTACCATTAACTGTATAAATAGTTAAGCGTTTCTAATTATTTTAGGTTAATTAATTGAAGTTTTCTTTTGTTATTGAATTGGTTACATTAATTTCCTATCACTACTAAGATTAATAATTAATATCAATTAATCAGGTGGTTAAGCAGTTAATATTTCCAAAAGAAAGAAAAAAAGGTAATCACTTTTCAGTTATCAGATTTAAAATTGTCAATGAATTATCAATAAATTATCAATATGTTATTAACTTATCACTGATAGTTACTAGATTGATACTCAGCCTTAATCCTTATAATCAAATATATTGTATCACTGAAATCACAAGTAGATATTTATAATTATATTTTTCTATTAAACTATTTATCTATTTAGTAAGTTATATTAATTTCAATATACCATTTATCAATTCTATTTTTTTTTTAACAAATAGTAGAAGAAAGATATACAATAAAGTTTGAGTATATAAGTCAAGACATTCAAATTTAGAAAAAATAACAGAATAATACAAAGAAAAAGGTAAAAATCCTAAAGGTATCTAATAATAAATAATAATAGAATATTATTTTAGAATATTAGAGTATTAAATGTTAATAAATATAATACATATTATAAATATAATAAATATAACAATTAAATATCTTCCAACATACATTTAAATCAGCAACTTATCTTATATCAAGTCTATTTCTAAATGCTGTTCTGTGTGCCTCTTCCAAACACAATGCCACAGAATACCAGAAGTTAGCATTCACAATGGCAGCCTCCAAAAGTTGCACAGTCCTCGTTGCTTTACTAAGTTTCTTTCTGGTCAGCCTCCTCAATTCAGCTGGTCCCAGGGATCTCAGTCTAAACAGTTAAAATAGTTTCTTCAGAAAATATGCCTAAATAGATGCAATATTACGTTAAATTGCCTGTTACATAAATAATATCAAAAACGTACATTATTTAAATACATATATATATATATTTTCCATGGGATAAAATTGGAAATCATCTTTGTTATTCATATGGACAGGACATTTGTGTATTTTTCACTATGTACTGTGTATTTATTTATTTATTTACCAAATGCAGGTAGTTGTCCATATTACAACTATGTCTCTAGGCATCAAACAATAAAGAGAACAACAATTAGAAACAAAATGTAAAAAAATGATTAATTAATTAAAACATAAATATAGCTATAACCACAGGAGGATGCTTTCAAGATATTGCATACAATAAAGCCATTTCAGAGCTTCCCCCCTTCCATAGGTTCCCAAGCCCATGAGGAACCATATTTTAAGGGAAAATCAGTAAGGCTGTGGCCAATCTCAGTGAATACCCGCATTCTCCGACCATCAACAAGGGTTGTCCACTAAAAGAGTCCCACAGACACATTTCCAGTCCCTCTTGGCTCAAGGACGTTGGTCAGCAGCAGACCGATCGAACAGCATAAATTGGTTGGAGCTCAGGGCTGTCCACCTGGCCCTTCGCAGTTTCCTTCCTCATATTTGAATGAGAAACATCCTCATACTAACAGACAACGTCACAACGAAAGCACCTATAAACCGACAAGGGGATACCCACTCAAAACAACTCATGTGGGAAGCAGAGAGACTGTGCCTTTGGGCAGAAAGGAACTTGAACTCCATCACAGTGGAGCATATTTCTGGGCTCACAAATACACAGGCAGACTGGCTGAGCAGGGCCACAGTCGACCAGTCAGAGTGGCCCAGATCTGTTTCAGGAGGCGGTTCAGAGATTCAGTCTGCCAGTTATAGATCTGTTTGCTTCTCCCCTGAACGCACAGCTCCCGAGATTCATTTTGAGATACCCATCCCAGGGGGTGGAGAACATCAACACCCTCCATTGCTGGTGGCCCTAGGAACTCCTCTATGCCTTCCCCCCTCTCCCGCTGATACCCAAGGTGATCCAAAAGCTGCTGGACAAGAAAGCAAAACTGATCTTGGTGGCACCATACTGGCCCAGGAGGCCGTGGTTTGCAGATGTCAGGGCTCTGTCCACAGAAGAACCATGGAAAATTCCACTGCACAAAATTCTGCTCACCCAGGAACTAATCCAACACCCAGACCCTCAATGGCTACACCTAGCCATTTGGAGGTTGAGCGGAGACATCCAAAAAAGGAGAATCTCTCGACGAGGGTGATCAATGCCATTCAAGCAGCTCGGCACCCTTCTAAGAGCCATATATATAATGCCACATGGACTATCTTTTATAAATGGTGCACCAAATCCAAGGTGGACCCATTTTCGCTTTCAATGGCACAAGTTTTGGAGTTTCTTCAAGATGGTCTTGACAAGGCTCTCTCCAAACACTTTAAGATGACAGGTGGCGGCTATTGCCTCGGTGGTGACCTGGGAAGGTCTAACATTCATCTCCCACCACCCACGGATAAAGAGTTTTCTTTGGGGCACCACAAATTTATGTCCACCAGTGGTACATTGTTATCCAACATGGGACCTTAACAAGGTATTCACAGCACTCACAAAGGGTCCATTTGAACCACTGAAAACTACTAGTCTCCATTTTCTCACATACAAGGTAGTTTTCCTCGTTATAACATCAGCACAACGTATCTCGGAAATAGCGGCTCTGTCGGCCTGAAAGGACCTTTGTATAATCCATACTGACAGAGTGGTTCTTTGACCAGACCCCACATTCATACCAAAAGTCAATTCAGCCTTCCACAGGGCACAAGAACTTGTGCTCCCAAATTTTTGCCTCAGGCCTTCTCAGGGCCTAGAGCATCAATGGCACCGACTTGATGTCTGCAGAACTCTCCATGCATACTTACATTGAATGGCTCCTTTCAGGAAGACTGAAGCCCTTTTCGTATCTTTTCAGCCAACCACTCAGGGGCATAAGGTCTTACCTTCAACTATAGGCAGGTGGCTGAAAGCCACGATAGCCAAGGCGTACGAGATTCAATCATTACTGTGCCTAGGGGCATCATGGCACATTCAACAAGGAGCGTGGCAACTTCAGCAGCCCAGGCCACGCAAGCTCCTATAGCAGAAATATGTAGAGAGGCAACATGGCTCTCTCCATCACCTTTCATTCGGCATTACAAAATTGATGTATTTGCTTCTGCTGAGGCCTCCTTTAGTAGGAGGGTGTTACAACGGGTCCACTTGGACAGTGGGGGGGGGGGCTCGAACCCAGATGGAGACCCTCCCATAGGACAAGCCAAGCTTTGGTATGTCCCACTCTGGATGTTCAGAGCAGCTCAATGGAGAAGGGACATTGGTACTTACTTGATACGACCGTTCTCAGTGAGCTGCGACGATCATCCAGCCCCACCCAATATCCGTCTGGTGGGATCCTGTTCCAGCCAACGAAATCTGGAAATTCATAAAACAAACAAACAAACAAAACAAAGAAGAGGGTGGGGATTGGATCACCTCGTCTTCGCCAAAACTGGGGGACGCTAGGGAGGAGTCAGGGAGGAGTAAGAGCGTCCTAACAATTAAGCCCAGCCTATCCAAGCAGAGACTAAGCACCTCCCAGTCTCTGGAAGCTCGTCGCAGCTCACTGAGAATGGCATATCAGGTAAGTACCAACACCCCTTCTCAATCTTAATGAGGTGAAGATGTGTGGACTTCAACTCCCAGGATCCCCCAGAGTGGCTTCATAGTAAGATGAGCAGCATATAAATAAATAAAATGAATACAGTCTTTTAAGTCACCAAAGTTGACAAAGGCTTGTGCTGAACACACGTGCTGAAAGCTATCTTTAAAAGCATGGGCATCTTTTTTTTTTTAACTATCTAGCAATAGGATCCCGTTAAAGCCAATTTAAATATGGCACCAAACTATTCAAGGAAAGAACCAACCTAAAACTAAGGAGAAATTTCATAACAGTAAGAACAATCAATCAGTGGAATGACTTGCCTTCAGAAGTTGTGAGTGCTCCAACACTGGAGGTTCTAAAGAAGAGATTGGCCACCATTTGTCTGAAATAATGTAGGGTTTCCTGCTTTAGAAGAGCTTCAAGATCCCTTCCAACTCTCATTCCGTTCTGTTATTCTGCCTTATCTGGCCTTGGAAGCTAACATGCGGTCAAGCCCAGGACCTGAGGTTTCCAAATAATAGCAGAGTTTAGACTAGACAAGAAAGTCAAAAGCTCATATATAAGAAAACAATTGCAATTTGAAGTTGCAATCTGTACTGTTGACAAGAAAGCTCTATAAATCGCCACGAAGTCCTCAGATCTGCAGAGGACTTAAAGTTTAAAGTTCTTCAAAACAGGGAAACAGTTGCTACCTATTTTATTAAGAGTTCTTTCCCGGATTTGGTTTTTAAAAGATTTGCACAGTAAGGTACCGATTACTCTTATTCTATTTACAGATTTTTGAGTTGTAAATTTTCACCAGTACAAATAAACCTGTCTGTAACTTTACTGAAATCTAAAAGTTCCTGGCATTCAGGAGAAGACAGGTTAGTTTCTGGTGCCCCACATATGTGGCATCTTAGAAATCAACCCTTTCCTGCCTTCTCCTGACTTTCCAGTCACGTATTGTTCTCAGATTCACTCAGATACAGTTTACTGATTAATTGTATGTGGTATATAGTAATTGTGAATATCTGCAGTTAAGCACAACAATGATGATGGGAAGTAGATGGGTATTGCAAAGAAGCAAACAAACTATCTTGATGCAGATGAAGACAGAGATTATAGGGAGAGAAGAATACGGCAAATGTGGCATGTTCTTAGGTCATGAGTCATTCCACAATCAGAATGATCAATAAGACCAAAGACATGAGCAATGTAGCTGGATATTGATTTTTAAGCCAATCTAAGCCTAGTATCCAATCCCGCAGTCCCCAGATTTTTCCAATGGGCATATGCCAACTTATCTTCCTCCAATTCTAATTCCGAATTTTGTCAGACCTTCCTTCATGTTGGCCAGGTGCAGACTACATTTCCCACCACAGTCTGGCAATGGTAGTATAAAATATTTCTTCATCTGCCTCATGCTCTTTTGTAGATCTCTTTACAGAAGATATATCACTAATATATATCTTCTGAGATTCCCGGTAAAGAGACCCGCAAGGGAACATGAGGCTTAGGGATTCCACAGAATATATATATTCCATTTTAAAGAACTACTCTGGAAAAATGCACCATGCTTTTGTGTCACTTCTATTTCACCAGGACCTTGACATGTCTTTCCAGATGGCCAGGTTTTTCGTCATTATTTGTTCTATCAAGCCTACCTACGACTAGAAGATTACATATTTTTGGTGATTGCCATTATCTGTATTATAGTTGTTATATAAACCCCTGTCCATTGCGTTTTAGAATGAATAATTTATTTGATTATTTAAGAGGTAAAAAGTTAATTACTAAATTTAATTTACCCCCACAGGACTACTATCACTTCATATATACATTCCATCCCCAAATAATAAAGTTACAGTAATCTAAATTTTAAAGAATCATTGTTAAGAATTCTTGGCCTAATCTGTAAATTTTTCACAGAATAAGATATAATTGCACATAGGCAAACATAATTCACCCCTTTGCTTCTGTAAACTATGGTGTAGGAGATGTGATTTCCTATTTTCATGGCTCATTCCAGATCTAGTCATGGAGTCAGATTAAAATATCTGCAGAGCAAGCTATAAAAATCTGATCTCTTTCAGAGTACTGGATTGGTGTTTCCTACATAGTTCTGGTTTACATATGATTGAACTCTTATGTTTATTGATGCTCTTTTTTAGACATATAAATAATCCAAACCAATGAAGTTATGACTGGGAAGAGATTTCTGACTACCATCAACTAGTAATTCAATACAAGGAATAAAAAAAACAGAAAACTAGCATTAAATATTAGTTGAGCCATACCAGCCCTCTCTTTTCAGTATTTTGTACCAGATCCATTTTTAGAAAGGACATATAGAGCTAGGAAGCATCTGAAAATCTATCATTAAATCTCACTACTGAGAGCTAAAATAGTGTCATCCATTGCAAAGGCAAGCAATATCCAGAATGCTAATTGCATGCAAGCTATTAATGTGATATATAATTTAACAATAGTTTTACTAATCTTTGTTTAACTTATGGTTTCTAGATTTTATTCTTTAATTTTAAAACGTGAGTTATCTTTCAGAGCTGCTCATTCTGCCATCACTGTATAAGTGTTTTTTTAACAAGCTACATTTAAGTTCTCCCTTTTTTGTTTTGCTTTTTACAAATTGATTTAAAGTCATTTGAATAGCGATATTAATTCTGTTCAGCAACTAATGCTTTCCTAAAACATATGTTAACATATATATTAAAACAGACTCTTCTGGGAATAATTGTCAAGCAACTTCAAATTGTTTGATTTTCTTCCAGAAGCACTCTAAAAAGAAGTTAGTTTCATTTCTTAAGTGCCTCCTTGACCCATTTTTTCAGCTTGCCCCAAATTAATTGTATATGCCAGATGGTCATTATTTACACACTTAACATTTTTTCTGTCTGCTATAATCCTGGAAACTGGTGGGTTTTTTTCCATTGTGGATATTGAGCTTTATTTAAGACATGTTTCAGTGGGAAAAGAGCTGTTCAAAACAATGTATCGGATATGAAGGTCATTCAGCTGCTATATTTCTATTTAGTCTTTGGAAGATTGTGGGGATATTAGAAAGTTTCTCTTAAAAATAACCTCTACCTCAGCAATTTTTATTAATATACTAATATGGTATATTGACTCTCTGTAACATATGTCTTCTTTCAGTTACAAATAGTATACTCATCTAATAAATGAAGTTGATGTTTAACAGAAAAGTACAACGAACCATAACTGATATAGAAGAAAAAGGAAATGCTAAATTCTTCTACCTGCCTGAAATTAAAGAGAAAATATATTTATTTTGAAATAATTCTTAAATGAAAAACTGGTTTTACACATTGCAAAGAGCTATTTGCATCATTATGTGTTTTTAAAAATTAGCTATCCTTTATTTAGTTCACACAATTTTTAACATACACAACATTTCCAGAAGGCTTCTTGTACCATCTCTGTTGGATTAGGAAACCGAGAGGTGACATCCGATCTAGCAAACTTTATCCATCCTGAATTAACTCCTCCAAACATGCTAGAATTATATGCAGTGTATGAACCTAATGAAAGACTGCCTTATCAATGGGAGGGCAGAAGAGCAACAACCAAAACTTTGTATCTCCCTCAACACCTGAAGTGATAAAAGAGAAAGTAAAGAACCCCCACCCCAATGTTTCTGAAGCCTACCTTTTGATACCAAATCTTATTGCTATTGGTTGGAGAATGTGATGGTGTTGGCTCTGTTCACTGATCGATTTTTTTTCTTTGCTTTGCTCATGCAAGTGCTTATTGTAGTCCATTCTGAAGAACACAAATTATCTATGTCCAGTCATGTAAATCTGATTACCTGAACAGTACTATATATTTGTACTATGTACTAACACTATTATGGTGTCTATTTCATTTAAAAAAAAAACAAGATAAGAGAACTTCACTTCTACAGTGTACATAATTCCTTTTGTGTGTATGTTCCTGGCATAATTAAGCCGCGTATGACTAAATTGAGATTTAATTTCTGCACTGAAACAGCACACATTAAGATGGTTAAGCAATTGCTCTTCCATATGCAAACTCAAATGACATAGGAAGGGAATGTTTAAAGAAGTATCCTCTGCAAGAAAAAAGAAAAAAAAACAGACTGTATTTTGTCTGGTGTTGTCACATTCATCATTAGATATTTAAGCTGCTTTCAGGCATTGAGCTAAGGACAGATAAAACAAAACAGCACCACTGCCTTGAATTTATTCAATATGGTTGAAAGTCAATAAATCTCTATTGGGCACAGGTCGTTGTACTTAGTTCAGATGATTGTGGGTAATGAAGTTCTTGTCAGTTCAACACTGGGTGTGTCCTGATTTCCTTCTGTGTGTTAAGCTGCATTTCATTATTCACTCTGCCAACACATTTCATAAATGTAAAAATGTTTGTCTCCTGGTGTTGGTTAAAGATTCAAATAAAATATATATCCCCATAGCCTTTTCATAGACTTCTTATTTTGTAGTAATCTAATTGCTATAACTCCTGGCTTATTAATAATAGGCAACACAAAGCTATTGCTTAATTCCTTATGCTTGCCTTCCCTCAGCAGGAAAGGCAAAACAAAACAAGAAACTTGTAGCACTGGTTTGTTTAGTGGTATACCCATATATGAATTCTAGGTTCACTGGTTTCCTAATAAACCAGAATTTGATGACATTATTTGTTCTTTGCTTTTGGTTCCTGGTTTGTTGGATAATTGCAGGTCGGAAATAAGCAAACTAGCAATGGAGTTTTGCACTGGTAGAAAAGGCAGCGTAGCAGAAAGCAAGCAAGAACAATTAGTCTGTGTTTATTTCAATTCTTGTTGAATCTTAAACAAAAATTCTAGCTTTTTGCTCAGTGTGACATTCAAGAATCTCAATAAAACTATTCTTGTAAAAAAAGTTTTCTTAGAAATTTTAGTATGTCACTTCTTAAAACACTGATAAATGTTATTTCCAAGTAAAAAGAACAACATGTCATCGTTCCCGTCATGTTGGTAGAACACAGTGGCTTGTTTTTGTGCCCTAGCTGAGGTAATTTTATAATGCAGGAGAAACCACTCAGTTCAGAATATCCATCTGAGTGACTAAACCCTAATGTTACTTAATTGCGTACAGGTAGTCCTCCACTTATGACCACAATTGAGCCCAACATTTCTGTTGCTAAGTGAGACATTTGTTAAGTGAATTTTGCCCCATTTTATCACCTTTCTTGTCACAGTTGTTAAATGAACCACTGCAGTTGTTAAGTTAGTAATAGTGTTGTTAAGTGAATCTGGCTTCCCCCATTGACTTAGCTTGTCAGAAGGTCACAAAAGGTGATAACGTGATTCCAGAACACGGCAACCCGAATAAATATGAATCAGTTGCCAAGCATTTGAATTTTGATCCTTTGACATGGGGATGCTCCAATGGTCGCAAGTGTGAAAGACAGTCATAAGCCACTTTTTTCAGTGCTATTGTAACTTCAAATGGTCACTAAATGAATCATTGTAATTTGAGGACTATCTGTATTATAGGGTTTTCAGTGCTGGGACATGAACATAAGAAAACAGTATTTATTTTTAATATTATCTTAGGTGATAGCTGTGTGGACTGTAACTTACATATAAATTATATGAAAAACTTTTATTTTCTCTTTTTGGAATTTTTCTACATTCAGATTCTGATATCCTAACACATGTAATTTTAAGCACCTTTGTGCAGTATGCCTTCCTATAAATATCTCTTTTCCTCAGATTAAAAGAGCAACATTTCTTTATCGTGTGATTATTTTGGTTGCTCTTTATAGCTTTTTTTCATTTCTAGAATTATGGAAATGCTGCTACTATATTATTTCTGTAGGCATCCTTTTGTGCAATGTCCCTTGTGGATTTATGCTAAACACCTCCTTGTTCTTTAGGGATAGAATGAAGGCAAGCTAGGTAGGTAGGCTTATCCAGCGTGGATATTTTTGTATCCTTTTTTTCTTTCTAGGGTGGATTTATCTGTGTACTGTGTGGTATTCTTAGTAGTTGACCAAGAAATTGAATAAATAAAGATTCTGGCGTTATTCTCAATTTCTTCTTGAATTCATCTTTAGAAGAAATTTATCTTTTACACAGCAGCTGCAGGCAGATGGATATTTTTGTCCACCATAATTCCAATAGCTTTCCCATGTTACGTAAATCAAACTTCCAATCAGAACATTAGAAAAGTTGGGATTTTACTTTTGCATCTTTTCCTTAAAAAGTAGTCTCCCACAGAAACTTTAAACCTGCCTTCAAATTTATAAATTAAATTTTTATTTTGCTGATTATTGCCTTTATCTTGAAGTGAAAGAATTACAAGGGTGACATCTTTATCTATTATTGCCTTGATATAAGCATTAAATATTGATATCGCTTGATTAATTTATGTACCTGACGTATATCATTGAGCAAACGGAAATTATTTTGAAATTAGGCATTCCTTAAAACCTGTTGGCTGTCAATGTTTCCTTGTTAAATTCCTTTTATTAAAAGATGGTTGGATATACATGCATTTCTTAATATTGAAATGAAAATATTTTCACTACTTAAGTAACATACAGTATAACAACATTATAGCAGATGGTTGCAAATAATTTGAGATAATTTAAAGAGAAGAGTACACATGTCAAGGAGTCACATATGAATAGAGCTAAGCTAGGATCTGGACAGAAACAGCAATATTAAAAGTATTTAAAACATAATATATATTTGGTGTAATACTGCATTTTCTTGAAAACAGTATGAGAGAGTGACACCTACTGACTAATAAATAAGAATAAAAAACCTGAGCTAAATGGACTTTTTCTGCTGATCTGAATTATGGAACATATGGACCAATTGCATGATTTAAAAAGAAAACTTACAAATGAATGTGTTATATAGAATAGAACAGAACAGAATAGAATGAGCTGGAAGAAACTTTGGTGGTCTTATAGTCCAACCCCCTACTCAAGCAGGAGAGCGTATGCTATAAGTAGTTTTCTATACTCTTCTTAAAAACCTCCAGTGATGGAGCACGCATGATTTCTGGAGACAAGCTGTTCCACTGGCTAATTGTCCTTACTTTTAGGAAGTTTCTCCTTAATTCTAGGTTGCTTCTCTCTTTTATTAGTTTCCAACCATTGTTTCTTGTCCTGCCCTATGTGCTTTAGAGAATAATTTGACCCCTTCTTCTTTGTGGCAGCCTCTCAAATACTGGAATACTGCTATCATGTATCCACTAACTCTTCTTTTCTTTAGACTAGCCAAACCCAAATCCTGCAGCCATTCTTCATATGTTTTAGTCTCCAGGCCTTTGATCATCTTAGTTGCTCTTCTCTGAACTTTTTCCATCTTTTTTGTAATACTGTGATCAAAATTGGCTGCAGTATTCCAGATGTGGATTGCAGTATTCCAGGTATGGGAATATGTTAAGGAAAGGAGTAGAAGACTCATGGAACAATGTTAATAGAATAGGAATTATAACTCTGAATTCATATTTTAATTTAATTGATGAAACTATATATGCATGTGTTCCATAATTCTAAACCAGCAGAGACACTAGCTCTGATCCTCATAATTTCAGTCTATATTTTATTTTACACAGATGCATATCACTGAGAGAGCAAGGGAGGGAACAAATGCAAGCAAATGAAGCTACTGATTATGCTGCACAGGAAAGAGAGGGGCTTAGTACTCTGTTTTTTTTTTTTTAAAAAAAAGACATGGAATGAAATTGCTTAGAAACAGGAACAAACTAAATTCAGATGTCTCCTTGCTATTTGTTACATGTATCAAATGAAATATTTGACTTGCTAGTATACATGTCCTACAAATGTTTCTCCAAGAGAAGTTACACAATTCCATGCACAGGAACATTTCAGGATGTGTCAAGATAGTGGGTGTGAACATGGAATCAAAACTTCTAGGCAGGCTTTGATTACAGAAGTGTCTGTCAGTTTGACTCGATTCATACATCCCTGTTTGTTTGTTTTTGGATTTCAAAGCTGCCTGACTTAAAAAAATAAACAGAAGGGAAAATACATTGGACAAGCTCATTTCTTATTTGTTCTTATTTGTTTTAGACAAGAGAGATGAGAAAAACTGCATAGTATCACTGATATACCTAACTTAAAGAATTATAGTTAAGTGGGTCACTAATACTAAATATTCAAATTATTCCTTTTTTAATAAGTCAAGGATCAAAGTTACGCTACATATACTATTTTTAGGAACTCTTATATAGTCCACTATTTGTTCTGACATACAATATACACTCAGAATTTAGAAATCTTCCTTTGCTAAAAGTCAGGTGAATCTGATAGTATTTTTATTAGCTAAATCTGTAGTAATTGCAAATTAATTTACTCAGATGTATCTACTGTCTTTTAAAAGCATACAAATTATGTTGTATATCTTGTGCTCCATTGTATTCCATTTAAATATGGTTTAGGGCAGGGGTGGGATTCAATTTTTTTAACAATCGGTTCTGTGGGTTCTTACTTGGTGGGCATGGCTTGGTGGTAATGTGACTGGCTGGATGTGGCCAACTCAACATCACTCACATTGAGGCACGCATCTCCTTGCCTGGCCTCTCGTGACTGTGGGGATGCTGCAATAGTCATAAGTGTGAAAAGTACCAGCAAAGGAGGGGGAAAAAAACTCCAGAGAAGTTCCTGAGACAGGAAGTCTAGTCCTGCCAAGAATGTAATGAGGGTTAACGGAGAGGCAGTTTGTGTAAGCAACACCAGAATGTTTCCTTCCTGCCTTCCTTACGGGATTAGGCCAATAATTTCTTCTAACAACCAGTTCTCTGAACTGCTTAGAATGTTAACAACCGGTTCTAGCGAATAGGTGCGAACTGGTAGAATCCCACCCCTGGTTTAGGGATTTAAGAATGTGAATATTTATGAGAAAACAAAGACAGATCCAATAATAAAAGTGGAAATTTGTAAGCAGATTTGAAAAAGAATTTATTTATGCTTTCTTAATTCTTATTTTTACTCAGTATAATTTTTGACTTAATACCATTGTCTGGTCTTTCTTCTATAGGTGATTGCTGAGCTGTGAATTATGGCACCCTTTTTACGAATATCATTCAACTCTTTTGAGCTAGGACCAGTCCAGAATCAAGGAGAGCAATTACAGCCCTTCTGTGCAATAAAAATGAAAGAGGCATTGACCACAGGTAAAATAAAATGACTTTGATTGTGTTTTAAGTGGATCTCTTCTCAAATAGTCTGACAAAATTGCAGTTCAATCTTGTGCATGTTTACTTAGAAGTAACCGTCTCCAAGTTAATAGGAAAATGTTATTTAAATTTCAAATACAGCTGGTGTGTCAAAACACGTAAGACGTTTCTAATATAAGGGTTGGATTTCTTTTAGCAGTATTCAGGTTACAAGCATGGGTTGGATTTGGTTCTGCTCCTTTAGATCAGAAGTTGATCTGTTTGTTTGTTTAAACTGTTTTATTTATTTATTTGTCAAATTTAGAAACCACCCGTTTCCCTCAGAGTAAAAATATGCAATTTTCGCTATTATTTGGAACAATGATAATTTTGTATTATCTGAACTAATGAACTTCATTTTCCCTTCAGCAAAAATTTCATATCTTAAGTGTTCTCCAGCAAGTAAAACAAGTTAATTGTTCGTATTTTATTTTTTACGGAAAAGGGACAATTATATGCATAGGAATGTACCCACGTACCCCCAAAAAACAATTGGATTGTTTGTTTATGCCAAGTGACTCTGGGCAGCTAACAAGGGTTAACTCATAACTAAGCCAGCAGTGTATTATTATTAAAGGCAATCTAATTTTTTTTTTGTCATTAGCATCACCGCCATATTTTATGCATCAACTTTCCTCTTAAAAGCCCAGAAAATTAGAGAAAACAAATCTATTTTATGTTTGCCACTTATTTTCATTAGTCATTAAATTGAAAGGGAAACTGCTATTAAGTTCTCTATGACTTATCTAATTTTTCATGCAGGTGAGAAAAGAAAGTTGCTTTTTGGAATGACTTGCTGAGACATCTTGAAAAAAATCTTTTTTGGTCTCCTATCAAAATTCTCCCTGCCAACCAAAAAAGTCAAGGAAGCAAATAATAGGTTCACACACTGTATGAAGGCATAATTTGGCTTATTTGGTTTTGGTTTAGGATGAAGTGTGAACCCACCTCAATCTTTAACCATTTTAGGGTTCTGAATATAACAAACTGAATTTTTCTGTATTTGTTCTGAAATGGAAGAAGCATTTACCTATAAAATTATAATTTTAGAGTATACAAGTGAAACTCCAAAAATTAGAATATCATGCAAAAGTTCATTTATTTCAGTAATGCAACTTAAACGGTGAAACTAATATATGACATAGACTCATTACATGCAAAGCAAGATAGTTCAAGCCATGATTTGTCATAATTGAGATGATTATGGCTTACAGCCCATGACAACCTCAAATCTACAATCTCAGAAAATTAGAATATTACTTGCAGTCAATAAAACAAGGATTGTACATAGAACAATATCGGACCTCTGAAAAGTATAAGTGTGCATATGTACTCAGTACTTGATTTGGGCCCCTTCTGCAGCAATTACTGCCTCAATGCGGCGTGGCATGGAAGCTATCAGCCTGTGGCATTGCTGAGGTGTTATGGAAGACCAGGATGCTTCAATAACGGCCTTCAGCTCTTCTGCATTGTTCGGTCTCATGTCTCTCATCTTTCTTTTGGCAATGCCCTATAGATTCCCTATGGGGTTTGGGTCAGGTGAGTTTGCTGGCCAATCAAGCACAGTAATCTCACAGTCATTGAACCAGGTTTTGGTGCTTTTGGCAATGTGGGCAGGTGCCAAGTCCTCTTGGAAAATGAAGTCAGCATCCCCATAAAGCTCATCTGTGGAAGGAAGCATGAAGTGCTCCAAAATCTCCTGGTAGACAGCTGTGTTGACCCTGGGCTTATTGAAGCACAGTGGACCAACACCAGCAGATGACATGGCTCCCCAAATCAACACAGACTGTGGAAACTTCACACTGGACTTCAAGCATCTTGCAGTGTGTGCCTCTCCATTCTTCCTCCAGATTCTGGGTCCTTGGTTTCCAAATGAGATGCAAAAGTTGCTCTCATCAGAAAAGAGGACTTTGGACCACTGAGCAACAGCCCAGTTCTTTTTTTCTTTAGCCCCGGTAAGACGCTTCTGACATTGTTTGTTGTTCAGGAGCGGCTTGACAAGAGGAATACGACATTTGAAGCCCATGTCCAGGATCAGTCTGTGTGTGGTGGCTCTTGATGCACTGACTCCAGCTTCAGTCCACTCCTTGTGAAAGTCCCCAACGCTTTTGAAGGCCTTTTCCTGACAATCCTCTCCAGGCTGCCGTCATCTCTGCTGCTTGTGCACCTTTTTCTTCCACACTTTTCCCTTCCACATAACTTTCTATTAATGTGCTTTGATACAGCACATTGGGAACATCCAACTTCTTTTGTAATTGCCTTTTGAGGCTTTCCCTCCTTATGGAGGGTGTCAATGATGGTTTTCTGCACAACTGTGAGGTCAGCAGTCTTTCCCATGTTTGTGATTCCTACTGAACCAGACTAAGAGACCATTTAAAGGCTCAGCAGGTGCTATGGCTTAATTAGCTGATTAGTGTGGGACACTTTGAGCCTAGAATATTGAACCTTTCTACAATATTCTAATTTTCTGAGATTGTGGATTTGGGGTTTTCATGAGCTGTAAGCCATAATCATCACAATTATGACAAATCATGGGTTGAATTATCTTGCTTTGCATGTAATGAGTCTATCTCATATATTAGGTTCACCTTTTAAGTTGCATTACTGAAATGAATTAACTTTTGCATGATACTCTAATTTTTCGAGTTTCACCTGTAGTTCAAGGATACATTAAGTATTTTGAAACAATGCATGCATAAACTGTTCAACAAAATGCATACTTTTGAATTTTTGAATATTTTATGAATTCAGGATCATGATACATGTATAATGTATGTCAGTATATTCGGTATCTTTAATTCTTTATGCATTAATACTTGAGCCATTAATAGTTGATGCTTTATTGTGCTTGTGTTCAGATGTAATAAAATAATTTCTCCGATGTTTAGAGGGGATGCAGATATTATCTTAAAAACTAAAGTGGGAAATAATATACTTAAGGCCTCCTTTCAGAAATATAAAGTGCATTTGGAGTTCAGTGATTCCTTTTTTATTTTAGAAACAAATGATTTCATGCTGTGTCAAATCAGTGCATCTTAAGCTGTCCCAATGCAGTGAGAAAATACAAATTTGAACATGGAATATTCCATGATTTATGATAAAGAAAGACCATTTATTTCTCTAATAATTTTGATTAATGTTAGTTCATCCATATCAATGCCACTTATTCAATTTGATCTTAAAATAGTTCATGGTAAAAAGCAGCAACAAATCAATGTAAAATGATAGATGGAAAAGGGAAAACAAAATAGGATTTCACATCTAATATGTTAAATATTACCCATGGCATTTTCCTACTAGTCTAGCTCATTATTTTGTAGCTTGTATTTGGACCAGAGTCAGCAAAGAATAAAAGCAATTGTTTTCCAGTGTTGTCATGGAAATCTGACCAACATAGAAATAAAGAAACAAACAAGCATACCTTAGAAAGAGAATTACATTGGAGTGATTCAGACATTAAATAAGAGTTTTTTTGTTTGAAGGTTTTTAGGTTTTTTGGGGAAAGGAGATTTCACCCCAGTACTAATTTAAGCCACATTATTCTTGCATAAATGTAGCCAAAATTATACCATCTATTCACTATAAAAAAATAAGGGGGACATTCAGTGAAATCTTGGTGAATCTTGAAAAACATGTTTTTTTTTAAAAAATGACAATCGTTTGGAAAAAGGAATAGAACATAGATTCAAGGAACATATTTTAAAGAGACAGGAAACCCCATCTTCATCTGGATAGTTTAGGTCTTACAATTCCTTTGGAATCCTTTGGTTGTGTATATATACTTTTGGATACAAGGGAGGTACTGTGCACTGAAGGTGCATGGTAATAAATTAATGAGAATCCATTTGCAAATGAATGGTGAATGAATGAGTTGAGAGAAGGGTGAATAAATGGGTTGAGAGAAAGAGAAAGGATGAGAAAATTATGGTTGGAATTGAAAAAAATCCTCTAAAGAGAGATGACAGAAGTTTAAAGAACAAAGACAGCATATGAAACAACATGTGGATTTAGTGGAAGGATGGTTTGGAAGGACAGAAAGCTACTGAGAGTCATAGTTAATGGCTTCATGTAAACTAGATTTAGTTATATATCATTTTGTTTTCTAATGCCTTGATTTCTTTGACTTATCATTTCTTACTTCTTCAATTCTTGACCTGGCAACAGTGAAGGTGCCAATACAAAATAAATATGAATAGGTATTGATTGTAAGATTTATAATTTCTTTAAAGTTGTTGAAATATTTTTCCCTTTCCTTAATTAGTAAATTGACCATATATAGTTTTAATATGTGATAAAATACAAAGCTTTTCTTGTCAATACATTTTTGGGGTATTTACAGAGAGAGGAAAAACTTTGATTCAGAAGAAGCCCACAATGTATCCCGATTGGAAAACTTCCTTTGATGCCCACATCTATGAAGGACGTGTGATTCAGATTGTTCTCATGAAGGCTGCGGAAGAGCCATTGTCTGAAGTGACTGTAGGCGTATCTGTTTTGGCTGAAAGATGTAAAAAAGGCAATGGAAAAGCAGAGTTTTGGGTGCGTATTAACTTATGAGATCAATTATTGTGGTCATCATTTACCTTGGACCACTAGAGTTCAAAAGTAGAACATTCAACAGACATCTTGCTTCCAGTAAACTTATTTATTTAGCCTCGTACAGCCTTCAGAGACAACTGGAGATAGTGCTTTCCTTGTGATGTGATCTTCTGTAGGTAATTTCCTCCTTGAGCCTGATAGTTGTTACTATTAAGGCTTGGATACCAGTTTGATTTAGAGAACATTTTGTGGAATACCTTTCCTTTTATAACTTAATGGTATTTTACTATACCTGTCTCAGAAAACTCCACCCAAATTTGGAGGGTTCCTAAAACTGATAGAAATGTCAGGGGTATAATTGTATTCCTAGAGAACTCCCATGAATGTACACTAACATCCACTGTCTCATCTGTTTAATATATAGACAAATTATTTCAAACTTCTTTAATTTATTCTTTTATTATTTCTTATGGGGAAAAAAACCCAGAAACCCCTTCTTTTATTTTTTTTCCTTTTTTTAAAAAAAGAAGCACTTTCTCTGTGTTATTTATTTATTTATTCCCCTCTGAGTACATAGCAGAAAGGAAGTGCTTCCGCTGAAAATAACATTTTTAATAGTACATACATTATATGTTTTAATCAGATGTTGGCAGTGGGCTTAAAAGCATCATCCTTTCCCCTATTCTAGAATGCTCCTGGACCCATAAAAACTAAGGACGCTCTTCAGCAGAAAGGACATTGTGGAGTATCTTTAGACCAGAGCACTACTATTTCTTTGCTAGCTATCATTAAAAGGGAGACAAAAGTCCTTTGCTTTGGGAAATTGGAAGGATTATGACTGGGTTATAGGGGTTGCATCCAAGGCATTCGGGAACCACAGGCAACCTGCAGTGCATCTCTTTGTTCAATTTATAGGGTTATACAAATACCCTGATTATTCATCGGTTCCTAATTAATAAGAAACCCTAAAGATCAAGCCTCCAGAAAGGGAGGGAGGGAGGAAAGAAGGAAGGAAGATTCGAGGAAAGCAGCTTTGCCTGTGTCTTAACACTCTAGGACAGGTGTTTTCAACCTCAAGAACTTTGCGTTGGGCTTCACCTCTCAGAATTCTTGAAGTTGAAGTCCACACATCTTAAAGTTGTTGAGATTGAGAAACGCTGCTCTAGGCAATCATCATTTGGGGCATTTTTAATTCTCCATGGAAAGATCATTACTGAAGTTTACCAAAACTGGCAAGTAATTCAGATGTTTCTTCTTTTTTAGCTTGATTTACAACCTCAAGGAAAAGTACTCATGGCTGTACAATATTTTCTAGAAGATGGAGGTAAGAAAACTAAGCCTTCCAATAGGGAAGTAAAAATTAATTTGGCGTATAATGCCCCATAACGTTCCAATATTTTCCTGTATGTTTTGAAAAGAATAGTTAGTGATTAGTTGTTAGGGGCCAGTCTAAACACCTTGAGCAGACTGATTCTCACCTAAACCACAGGGATTATCTGAAATGAGTGCACTGGTAAAAAGGGTAGTTAAGGAGACACCGTTGCAGATTATATCAGCTGATGTGGAGTTTGAGATTGTTTGCCATCTCAACACAATACATGAGTATTCATTTAAATGCAGTCATTGAAATGGAGTAATTACAAGCAAAAAATGAACAGTTAAATGTACAGCTTTTGCAGTTCATCATGCAAACAGCACATTTTCAACTTGCCTCAGGCATCATATCATAAATGCTCTGTAGCAGTGTCTAAAAAATTGGATGGGACTCTTGGCCAGGACACAAGCTTTCTGGCCCAATACAGCCAACCAGAGTCACTTGCTTGAAATAGGTGGCAATAGAAATTGAATTAATTAATTAATCTATGTGGAATCTCTGCTCATCATCCTTCAGATTTCAAATGCAGGGACTTCCAGCACATTTCTTCAGCCTGGACTGTCCATGCAAATAGGTGGAACTAGACTCAGTTATCTCCAGAAGAAAAGGTTAAATACAAGAGTAAAGGAGCTTGTTTATATTGTGAGAGCTCACGACATTGGGTGACTGCATGTCTAGAAAAAAAAATATATCCAACGAGGTTGCATCTGATCGACAGCAACTCCAAGACTAGGGAACCATAACCTCTCTAGCCCCAACTCTAATTATAACACCTAGTCAATGCTTGATCTTGCCTTTAAAGATCCAGATCCCTGGATTCTCTGTTCTCTGAACTCATAGCATGATTGATTCTGCCGCACATATCAGTAATTTCACTTGCGGAGACTTGGCCGAATTCCAAAACTTTCAAGTTTTTGTGTTTGTAAAGAGAATTGATGTGTGATCCTATCTGCACCATGGAATTGGCTAAAGGTTTAGAATAGAATAGAATAGAATAGAATAGAATAGAATAGAATAGAATAGAATAGAATAGAATAGAATAGAATAGAATTCTTTATTGACCAAGTGTGATTGGACACACAAAGAATTTGTCTTAGTGCGAATGCTCTCAGTGTACAGAAAAGAAAAGATACATTCATCAAGAGTCAAGAATCATAAGGTACAACACTTAATAATAGTCATAGGGTACAATAAGCAATCAAATCTTATTAGGAAACAATCAATAAAAATTGTTAGGATACAAGCAACAAGGTAACAGTCATACATTCATATGTGGGAGGAGATGGGTGAAAGGAAGGATGGGAGGATTCATAGTAATAGTAATGCAGACTTTGTAAATAGCTGGACAATGTTGAAGGAATTATTTGTTTAGCAGAGTGATGGCATTCGGGCGGAAACTGTCCTTGTGTCTAGTTGTTCTGGTGTGCAGTGCTCTATAGCATCATTTTGAGGGTAGGAGTTGGAACAGTTTATGTCCAGGATGTGAGGGGTCTGTAAATATTTTCAGAGCCCTCTTTTTGACTCATGCAGTATACAGGTCCTCAATGGAAGGCAGGTTGGTAGTAATTGTTTTTTCTGCAGTCCTAATTACTCTCTGAAGTCTGTGTCTGTCCTGTTGGGTTGCAGAACCAGACAGTTATAGAGGTGCAGATGACAGACTCAATAATTCCTCTGTAGAATTGTATCAGCAGCTCCTTTGAGCTTTCTGAGTTGGTGCAGATATACTGGAGATGATTAAGAGCCAATAGATTTTTTTAAGATATGGAAAAACAGATTCAATCCAGGGTGAAATGCCCAAAAGGATTTTATTGAATGGATAATACAGTATTACAAATTTCCTCAGCTGGCTCAGTAATTGTATCTCCGCAGGTATATCTGCACTACCTGCTTGCCAATCTTCCAGTACGCCAAAACACATATAGAGAAACTAGAATTCAGTCTAGAGACTGCTGATTTAGGCATTGCATGGCTCCGTAATCATGGCCTTGAAACCATCTAGTCAGAAAGAATCATTTGCTAGCTTTTTATCATGTGATATTTTGATAGATGATTAAAAATGTCTTTTATAATATATTTATGTTAAGAAGATATTTTTAGGTATCCAATACCAAACATTAAGACTAGCCTGATCTTGGACCTTTAGGAAACACATAGAAAATGCCAAATGGAAGCAGGGCAATTATATTACTTTATATATTTTGCCATCTCAGCAAAGGTTGTTCTTTAGAGCCAAATTTAATATTCTATTTTCATCATTTCCATGTGAAAAATCAGGCATATGAAAAATTCTTATACCTTGTTGAACCTGTCCCTGCTATAGAATTAATTCTTCATGTGTTGAAATAACAACTGGGAAAAAAATCTTCCTTATTACTCCCATGCTCCATGATGCTCCTATGAATTTTATATTTTGTATTGATCTCCTCTTATTTAGGAGAGAAAACTGGGGGTATGTACTAGGAATCACTTTTTCTTTTTGATACTTTCCTGAGCAAATTGTTGGAGCCCTCAAAACAGTCCAGGGTCTCCTCTCCTCTCTAAGTCCTTTTATAAGAATGTGAGCTTGTTCACTTCAGCCTATTATCCAACTTGGATTGAAAATGCTGATGATGTCCTAAAGCAGAGCAAAAATGCATTCCTTGCCCTTGCTCTTCCCTGTTTCTAGCAAACTCTGCTCAAAAAGAGGATGTTTCTATGTGCCTCAAGATTCAGCTTCAACCACTTATTTCCCATGCTAAGAGACCCCTCCCGATGGCCATGACTCTGTGGAAAGCAGACACAAAGTTTCTGATATTGCTTCATCATTCCTTCACTACTTTTAAGTTCATAAAAGTCTGTGTGGTGGAGTCTTGTGATCTTAGGAATTCCAGCTAAGTGCTTGGAAGGAACATTTGTCCTTGATTCTCTTATCGCAATAATTGGCTTGAGGAAAGAGAACAGAATACCACAAAATACATTACTTAGTTAGCATACTAATAGAGAACATCTCAAGGTGATTTGGAACTGCAGTAATAGCTTTCCCAGAGGCTCCCAGTTTATGTCTCCTTATTCAGCTCATAAACATGGTACATTCTATGTTATGATGGAATGTGTCTCATATGACTAATATTAATTACTTGTAAGATGTCAGAAGCATCATTTCCTTTCTTTTCTAAAACAATTACGGGAGGACCTGATCAAATTAGGAATCTTATTTAAGTGTAGTTCAAAGGGAAATGAGCAGACTTTTAATATTTATTCTTTATTCCTCTTGATTTAATAGATTACTGGGTAGTAATTTAAATAGCAATTAGGTGAGACCAATTCAGACCAATTTAGTAGATTATTTTGTAGTAATTTAAATAGCAAATAGGTGAGACCAATCACCGAAAGATCATTTAGATGCCCAGTTTTTCTTTCCTAAATCTGCCACAGCATTGACAATAATATGCTTATTGTGATCAAAAATCAAGAACAAGATTGGGATCATGACACTAGGCAATGATTTAAAGCCCTTTCATAGGATTTATCTAGTTTGGTTTGAAATCTATCCTTATATTCTTGTGTTTTTTCCAAAATGTATGAGTAAAGCACATTTTTTATCATCTTTATAGTGTAACAGTTTGGCTTCCCTCCTAGTTTTAAACATATTTGCTAGATTCAGAGGCAAATGTATTTCTTTAGGTGACAATCAGAGCTATTAGAATAATTTTCCACACTGAAAATATGCTGCTTAGTTTCCTTGCTTCAGAATGCAAGATCCAGAAAATGCAGCTGTTCCATTCACTTTGAAAGATAGCGAGCATTAAAGATGAGTAATGCATATACCCAACAATAGTTTTGAAGTAGTGATGCTCTTTTTAGTGTAAGACTAATCAAGCTGATTCCAACTTTATATTTTCCACAATCAAAAGAAAATAACACTTTTGTTGGAAGAATACATAATTCAGGAAAAATATGGTTCTCCTGTTCTGAAACCCAACTATAATTTCACACACCCCATAAGATGTCTTGCAATAAATTACGGTAATCCTCAACATACAACCACAATGAAGCCACAAATTTCTGGTGTTAAGCGAGATATAAATTGAAATTAATTCAATTTATGAATGGATGGATGGATAGATGATGATTATGATTAATAATAATAATAATAGCAATAGCAATAGCACTTACATACCGCTTCACAGTGCTTTCCAGCCCTCTCTAAGTGGTTTACAAAGTCAGCCTATTGCCCCCAACAAGCTGGGTCTTCATTTTATCAACTTCAGAAGGATGGGAGGCTGAGTCAACCTTGAGCCGCTCAGAATCGAACTTCTGGAGTGACCAGTGAGTTAGCCTGCAGTACTAAATTCTACCATCACAACTGTACCACCACCTCTTCATGATGGAGGAGGAGAGGGGGGAGAAATGATTACTGCTCTGCTATCTGGCTGAAAATTCTGGAAATATCTAGAGGACACTAAGCAAAGAAACCTTTATTAAATAACTGCTTACTCACTCTCCATATTCTGTATGCCATTAATCTTTAATGGTCAGAAATAGTAAGGCGTAGTCAGAGGTGGGATGCTACCGGTTCTGTCCAGCTCTATAGAACCGGTAGCTCTGAAGAGCAGCAGACATAGAACCGGTTCTGTGTCTGCTGCTGTTTGGCCCACCCACCTGCCCGGGCTCTTACCCGACCTTTATTTCCTGCTTTGTGCAGCACAGCTGAGGTTGAAAAAGCAGTAAAAAAGATGTTTTTCAAATGCTGTGCACCCATGCGCTGAATACTGAACCAGTAGTAACACCGGTTGAATCCCACCATTGGGCATAGTGCTTTTCCTCCAGCATTGTATTTATGGCTGTTGTATTTATTGCTGTATATACTGTATATTTTACAGCAGGCATGAATTTGAAAATGTTTTTGAACATTTTCATACAGTGTTTGAAAAAACTCACTTCCTGGTGAAGGAACAAACACATAGGATTTTGTTAGATGTTTATATTACATATAAGTTTATTATACCAATCTGTTAATTAAACAAGTGGTTGGTGAAAATTAAGAGCATACAGTCAAATGAAGACCAGCACTTTCTATAACTTCACTTATGTTTTATTCCTTTACTTGAAGATTCTTTGCAATCAATAAGAGAAGATGAAGGAACTGTGACTATAAATAGAAGAGGCGCAATCAAACAAGCAAAGATCCACTATATTAAAAACCATGAGTTCATTGCCACTTTTTTTGGACAACCTACATTTTGCTCTGTGTGCAAAGATTTTGTCTGGTAAGGAAAATAATGCTACCTTTTAGATGTCTGTTTTTAATGTATATTGTTCTACCACTGAAGAATTTCCATCATTTTTCTTTCATCGTGAGATTGAATATGAGGTGTCTATTATAACCTTATTTTTCCTCAGAGAATTTCACCCTGTTTTCAGAAAGCCCTAAAAAGTTTAATCAACTTATCTGACAGTTAATAGGAATTAGTTAACAGGGAAATTAACTAATGATGTATGTAGCTTCATGGTCACCACACATAATAACCCTGATAGATTTCTCCCCTTTAAAAAGAACCTGATCAGATTTCATGGATAATGACTCTGCCTCCTTCTCCCATGGGAATGACTACCAGGAGCCAGATCAACAATGCAGAAATGTTCCTGGCCACCTTAAGATACTAAAATTAGTGCCACATCCAACAGTAATACCAGGGTCTATAATAGAAGCATAGTTGATTCCATTCTGGTTACTACATTCTTATTTTTATCAAAAATCAGTGTCAAATTTTCTATAATCTTATTTCAAAATGGCTCTAAAATGTCACCATTAATAATGAAATCTGATTTGGGCAGTTTTCAGCTGCTTTTGGTACAATCTACTTAGTAGTCT
This sequence comes from Pseudonaja textilis, assembly GCF_049901715.1. Taxonomy (NCBI): domain Eukaryota; kingdom Metazoa; phylum Chordata; class Lepidosauria; order Squamata; family Elapidae; genus Pseudonaja; species Pseudonaja textilis. Next base: position 57,097,934 of record NC_141991.1, on the reverse strand, counting down.
TCTTAGTTTTGTAATAGCTTCCAGATAAAAAATATCTTTAGAGAAGCAACAGCACTTCAGAAGAGTGAACACTCTTTGTGCTTATCCTTTGTGCTTCCATCCTACATTTGGAACTAAAAGTTCATTTTTTACCATTTATTTCAGCGTGCACTTAGTTTACCATTTTCTATTGGACTGAACTTTCTTGTTTGATATCATTGTCCTGATCCAGGACAGTTGTGAAATTAGTGTTTTTTATTAGCATATTGAAGGCATGTCACTTCAAAAGCAATCTGTTGCTCCTTTAAAAGAGAGTATATACAAATATGAATTAGAAAGAAATAAGCTTTGTAAACACGGTCCTGACTAATCAAGTAGTCTCTGCTACTTAGATGTGAAGATTTTCTTCTATTCACGGTTCTTTTCTGTCTATTTCTTTTATAGGGGGCTAAATAAGCAAGGATATAAATGTAGACGTAAGTATGCTGCATCAGTTTTTATTTTCATTAATTTCAGTTTTGCTCAGAAGATATACTAATGAATAAATACTGATATGCTGACTGAAATTTTAGAAACTATAGAGATATATTTATAATAGTTTACTGAAGCAAACTATACAAGATTAAACTATATCAGAAAAATAAGTTTATTGTACATGATAAAATCATGTAATAATAATAAAAATATTATTACCATCAAGATAAACAAAATTATAATGCAGAAACTAAATGAAAAAGAATAAAATAATTTAATTTGCTGTTTTGTGACATAGCAATATTGATTTAAGTGTCAATTGATTATAATTTGTGGGGTTATTGAATTCCCCTGGTTTTTTCCCCAAATGATGAAATTTAATTTTTTGCACCTTTTGTTTCTGTTGTTTTGAAGAATGTAATGCTGCTATTCACAAAAAGTGCATTGATAAAATCATTGGGAGATGTACTGGAACTGCAGCAAACAGTAGAGATACAATGGTAAGTAATACAGTGTCTTACATTAGGTAATGTTTATTCTTTGACAAAAAAATCTTAAAACAAACTCTGAATTTATATTTACACATGTCTAATTTGTTTATAGCTTTCTTTTGTTTAACATTCCCTTTCATACAAGCTAAGTTATCAAAAAGAAAAAGGGCCTATGTAGAGCAGAGACAAAACAATGTAGATATTTTCCGTATGTTTTGGAGAAAATCCTTTCTTCAAGAACCTAACCATTTACAAACATAACTTGAAATGTCCCTTTTGAATTTTTTTACATACTGGATATGAAACAGAGCTCATAAGAGATTATACAAAAGTCCTCAAAGAAATTCCAGGAAACTCTGCATTCTGTTCACAGTCCTTGCATGGATTCTATCTTGTAAACACTAGCTGGTCTCTGTGACCCAGAAACAACTCTTCAAAAAATCTTTTTAAAATGGATTATCTCTGGCCATTAGTTTAGATCAAGACCTCATTGCTCCTGTAGTTTAGTCACACCCTAAATCATTTGGTAGCATATAAAGAATGTGCAGTTTTCTTAGAATCAGCCTTATGTGGATGGATTGATCAAAGATTGCTCCTTGAATAGAAAAAGCACACTGAAAAATGGCAAACAGGGACTGTCAAGTCTCTCATTTTGGCTCTGTGTGAAATAGGCAAAAACATGAGAAAAGTACTTAATGCGATTTTCTAAACTAAATTTACTAGAGTATTTACTTAGCAATATGCCATGGCAAGAAGAATTTTAAAGTACTTCTAAGCAATTTAATAATGAAACATAAGAATAAAAACCAATTTGGTGGGGATCATATAGACAAAAACAATTGATTAAAATGTTAATGAAATAGCTGAATTCTTTTTTTAAAAAAGACACCTTGCACAAAAAAGAAAATGCTTGAAAGATTCTTCTAGTATAAGCATGAATTCAGGTACCATCACATTCTCAAGAATGTTCTTGTGGCTGCTGGGATTTAGGTATTGCAATAATCTTTACCACAAACTGAAATCTAGGCAGCAACAAGCGGGTAGAACATGCTTGAAATTATTTATTAAAGAAAGATTTGCATATTTTACATTCAGAATGCGAAATTTTGTTTCTCTGATATGGAGCCTATATTCTGCATTTTTTAACCTCTGTGGAATTGATCAGATGTATTACTTTTTGCTAACATTGTCTGCTTCCCCACATCTGCTCCCTGAAAAATAGACGATTTTTAGAATGCTAAATTAATGCCCCATATTTTCAAAGAAGCCCAACTCACTCTAAAAGCTAATTGAATTAAATTACTGGATGATCCTTGTGTCTGAATCCAGATTTCAGAAGGATTTAAACACATAGAAGTTTAACATTGAAAAGAATGTTAGCATAGCATGGTGGACAGAACAATACACCAAATGTTTTGATAAATGTATTGCTTTGTGTAGGCTATAAACTGTTTTTTCTTTCAAATAAATACGAGATTTCTAGACATCTATGATAAATGTACATCAGTTTTTCAGCAGTTACATAACTGTTTAACTAGATTTGGCATCGGAAACTTGGTTATCGTGAGAGAAAAAGGCTTGTTGTTTATCCTTTATTCTAATATAACTGTATCTTCAGTTTCAGAAGGAGCGCTTTCATATTGATATGCCTCACAGGTTCAAAGTTTATAACTATATGAGCCCTACTTTCTGTGACCATTGTGGTAGTCTTCTCTGGGGACTAGTAAAACAAGGATTAAAATGTGAAGGTACAGTCTTTATTTTCGAACATTAAAGGTTTAAAATAGAAAGCAACAACAACAGCAAAAAGATCTGTGAAAGGCAGGCTACAAATCAGATTAATAAATACATTTTCAGGAATATGAAATATATATGATTTTATTAGACTAGACAACTTGCAGCAGTATTTACAACTAAAAATACACAAATGATCTCAAAACCAACACTTTTTGTTGAGGGATGGGGTTTTCACTGCATTTTTTTCTTTTTATACCGAAAGTAGAAAAATTGTATGTTTGGGTTGAGTTAAAGAACAAGGTATCACTTCCAGTTTAATAATTGATAAAAACAATACTAGATTGTTGATATGCTTACAAGTTGTTTGTTACTTTTTATCAATAATAAACTATTTTCTTTAGATTGTGGAATGAATGTGCACCATAAATGTCAAAAGAAAGTGGCAAATCTATGTGGAATCAATCAGAAATTATTGGCAGAAGCTTTAAATCAAGTTAGTCAGGTATGTATTGTTCCCTTTAAATCAAGTACATTTAAATCTATAAGTAAATCCAATTTTGAATTCCGAATGATAATGCTATATTATAAACGTTGCTTATATATTAACTTTAGTGCTTTACATGTAATAATAATGATGATGATGATTTTAAAAAATCTTGTTTTAGATACATTGCAGAATTGTGATAAGACTTTGCTCATATCTATATTAGCTATTCATTTGTTTCCTATTCTAAATTGTCACCTGATAAATGATAATCATGATGAGAAATAGGAATGATATTGTGCTTTATTCTAATCCGTTTCCTTTGCCCCCTATCCAGCTGAGCTCATAGAACATTTCATGATTTTATAAAATCCCAGTTCGCCATTGTATCCAAAGCAGCAAACTATGAAATTAGTCCCTTAAATATTAAAAGTAAAACCAAAGAATCATATAACAACTGAAGTTATTCTAATATCTTTAGATCATTACTTGAGGATTTAGAATATAGTATCAAGAGTCTATTCTCTAAGTCAATTAATAATCACTAATTAATTTCACTAAGCTTGATTTCCATCTTTAAATTTGGAAACATGTTGCTAATTTTATAGAAAATGTCTATGTAGGTGGAGTCAACTGATGTTCCTTTGCAACCCTTAATATCACATGTTGTGCCATTGTTTTGTGTTCAATTGTGAATTTTGTAAGAACATGAAAGCAGCAGAAAAAGGATATAAAAATACTTGAAGAAATCTGATGCCTTAGGCAATGATAGGATCTGAATAATTGAAAATGAGGAAGAGAAGGAGAAAAAACAAAATTAAGAATTTTAGTTAAGTAGCCCTTGACTAAAAACTGGTTGTTTAATGACTATTTGAAATTACGACAGCCTAGGAAAATACTTCTGGCTATTGTAAAATGTTGAGCCAACCCCTGCAGTCAGATGACTGAATTTGGGTTGCTTGGCAGCCAATTTGCATTTATAATAACTTGTGGTATCCCATAATTATGTGAGTGCAATTTGAGACATTTTTTGCTTGCTTCAACTATTCAAGAGAACGATTTTGTTTAGCTACTACATGATTCATTTAACAATAACATAATTTGGACTTATGGCATGTGATTAACTTAATGACTGCTGTAAAAATGGTAAAAAATTTGATTTGGACCTGTGGGTGCCTCAATTTATAACACAGGACCAAAATTCTGATCCAAAATGTGGACATAAATTGAGGATTATCTGTAAAGACTATATGAAAAATATATAGGTCAGTTGAGGCTTTGGTAGTAATGAAGTTAAAAAACTGCCCACCTTACATACTGTACTATGAATCTCTTCTGAAATCTGTAAATAATTGCTTGTATAATATGTAATATGAGTACCCTTATTCACACATTACTATTAAAAAAAAACACCTCTACATGCAAGTACAGCTTATATGAACAGGACATTCGTTATTTCTCATGAAAATACTCCTATGCCTTCACAAGTGTTATCATAAAGAAATATGTGGAGTTTGTTAGCTATGAAAATAAATGCAGTAACTTTTAAAATCCTCCATTATTATTTGTTAAAGATAAGAAATCCACACTTACTTATAATGAAAGGGAAAGCTTCCCTTAGCTTGCTAATGTTAGTACTGATGCTTATTTAAATGTTTGGACATAGCTATATGAAAAATTATGTACGTTGATACTAAAATAATTGGAGTATATATTTCTTTCCAGAAGTCTACCAGAAAATCTGATTCAGGATCAGTAGAAAGCGTTGGAATTTATCAGGATTTTGACAGGAAGCCTAAAGGCTTTCGTGTAGATATGGCAGGTAAAGACAAAATGTTTCTTTTCATTTTGAAAGCTCCTTCTTGTAGATACTATTTTAACATCAACCAGAATGGCCTTTTCTGCTCAGGCATGTATTCTGTGAAATTCCTGTACTGGTTTTAATTCAACTTGATAATTGACATCTTCTGAAGAAACAATTTCACTAGTCATGGCTTCTAATTTATATATTACATTGTATTTTACATTGTAGATTTTATATTTTAATGTTATTCACTCCCTGGAGGTGCACAGCATGGCAGACAGTTTAGAAATATTTAAATATATATATAATATATATAACAAATTTCGTGAATTTTTTAAAACTTGAATCCACTTTGAGATAGTAGCATATGTATATTTTTTATTTTAAAAAATAATTTTGTTACTTCGTTTGGAAATAATTTCATAAGTATATGCAGAGCCAATAATCTTTTTCATAACTATTCAGCATTAGAACAGATCAGTTCAAATTGCTATGTTTTTAAACTTGAATTGATTTTGGTTTAAGGCCTTTACAGATAGATTGTGCTGCACTTTTATCCAAGAATTAGTGTGGCTTTGTAAAACATCTCTGCCAAAGGCTAGTCAGCTTAATTGGAGTCTTGTGGGATTGGATAAAGAATGATAAGAATCTTCTTTGTTAGAACACTATTTTGGCTTTCCCATCTTGTCTCTCTTTCACCTGGGCTTGTCTGGAAAGTGTCCCAGGCAGCAGCCAGTGGGTGCCAACTCTTCTGTCTTCTTTGCATTATGCAAATGCTATTTTGAATTGCAAGGCAGTTTTGCTTAAGAATCTGAAGACTGAAGAATCTAAAAAGTGCTGGGTTAGAGGATAAGAGAGGAAACTAGATTTAAGAACAGTTTTTATCCAAGTGCAGTTTTGAGTTTGAATGCAGGGTCATAAGATTTTTGTGGAATTTAATAGCTGAGAGTAATGGGGTATTTACATTTTTAAATTGTATAGAGATTATTGTATGGTCTGTTGTGTTTAATTTTATTTTTCTTTCAATGGTGTTGTCCAGTTTTACTTGTGGAAGAGCACCTCATTTCGTTGCACCCGCTTGCGAGTGTAATGACAAATAAATTCTTATGTCTTATGTCTTATGAAACTGATATAAACTGGGTTGATGATTTTATTTGTACTTTTTCTTGTGAGTAGTACTTTTGCTAGAGTGCAGGTACTGTTGCAATTGCTACATGGTATGTAAACAGAAGGATGGCATAATGAAATATAGGTAAAGTTGTTCCTGCCTCTTTACACTTAGGCAAGAGAAACCAAAAGTACACATATAGACTGAGTGAAACCTGGCTTAATAGCAGTAACTGTGAGAGGGATCTTGGAGTCTTAGTGGACAACCAGCTAAATATGAGCCAGCAGTGTGCAGCAGCCACCCCAAAAGCTAATGCAATCCTAAATTGTATTAACAGAGGAATACAATCAAGATCAAGTGAGGTACTAATACCACTCAATAAAGCCTTAGTAAGAACACACCTAGAGTACTGCATCCAGTTTAGGTCACCACACTATAAAATATGTTGAGACTCTAGAAAAAGTACAGAGAAGAGCAACCAGGATGATTAGGGGACTGGAGACCAAAACATATGAAGAACGGTTACAGGAACTGGGCATAGCTAGTCTAGTGAAGAGAAGGACCAGGGGAGACATGATAGTGGTCTTCCAATATTTGAGGGGCTGCCACAGGGAGGAAGGGGTCAAGCTATTTTCTAAAGCACTCGAAGACCAGCAAGGAATAATGGATGGAAACTGAACAAGGAGAGATTTAACCTGGAAATAAGGAGAAACTTTCCGTCAGTGAGAACATTCAACCAATGGAACAGCTTGCCCGTGGAAGTTGTGGGAGTACATAGAATATCTTATGAGCTCTAAGTGCTATACAAAATATTTAAATGAAATAGCAAAAATCATTCATTTTGTCTTTGAAGATAATTGTGAATATGATAAGCTGTGGGAGGGAAGATCATCCTCACGACTATCAACTAAGAGAAAATTCAACATAGATAGTTTTGCATTCCATAAGGTTCTTGGAAAAGGAAGCTTTGGAAAAGTAAGTTGAAGATACATTGTTGTTAAAATATCTATTTTCTATATAGAATATTTAATTACTAGCTGTCTAGTAATGCAAAATATTTTGTTATTTTGGATTAATTTAATATGTTTAATTACATATGCACATGCTTATTTAAATTCTTTATTTTTATTTTTTTGAACATAAAGACTGTAAAGCACTGATGATGTGGCATATTGAAACTGATCGGTGGCAGAATTGATCAGCCCTTTGTATATAAAAAACGGCATTCAGCGTTCAGTACAAACATGTATTAATTTCCAATGCAAGTTTCAATTGAAAGTTTCTAGTATGAATTTCCTGAACTAGAATTTTAGTAAATATGATTCTGTTCAATTGATATAAGAAATTTCTTTCAAAGTTTTGGTATGTAATTACCATACAATGAGATACTAGCTTTGTCTTGAAGTGGAACAACTTGCCCTCGGAAGTTGTCATCACTTGAGATTTTCAAGAAGAGATTGGACTGCCATTTGTCAGAAATGGCGTAGGGTCTCTCGTTTGGGTAGGGAGTTGGACTAGATGACCTACAAGGTCCCTTCCAACTCTGATTATCTGTTATCTGGATGTTTTACTTCATGCAATTTTATTCTACATAGAAAAATTACAAATGTATAAAACTCTTCCATTTCATTACTTTTGTCCAGTTTGATAGCACTTCACATATCTGGGAAAATTCTGCTTCTTTAACATATCAGCTAGCAAGGAGTCCTTTTCTGTAGCGTTGCTTTGAAATGTAGTTTTCTTAGAAATAAAGCCTAAACACACATTCTGCCATTTTGAGGCTTGCTAAAATGTCTTTATTCATTTAAGTATTTAAGATCTCCTATAAATAAACTACTTATACTGTTGTTATATTGTTTTATTATTTTTGGATGTGCAAGAATTTGGCAGAAGAAACTGAGCTTGCTACTGGGGTTGGGAGGTATTCTAAAACATTGCAGGAAACCACCTAGAATGCCTGTCATCTTGTCCATAAGCCTCACAGGGCCAGGGGATTTTTGACAACTTGTCCCTAGTTGTTGGGACCGGACAGACAGAGTCAATAGACTTCATAAAAATAAAGAATATTTCAATGGAGCTTAACTCCAGATAAAGACACACACATGTGATAATTGCCTTATCTCATTTTTTTTCCAATTCTCAGTCTATTCTACAGCCCTAGATTTATTGGGAATCTCTAATTGGACATCCTGTTTAGCTTTCTGAAATCAGGGAGAATCATTTTGAGGTTGCCACCTAGTTAGTGACATAAGTACAATTACCGATTACTCAAGGACTGGATAATCCCAGCAGTGTAACAAAAAGACAATTTCAGGAATTTAACATTTGGAAAAGTTCCAACATCTAACTACATTCTATCTATCTTTCACTTCACAGGTGCTACTGGCTGAGCTTAAGGGGAAGAATGAATTCTTTGCAGTAAAAGCTTTGAAAAAAGACGTGGTACTTATTGATGATGATGTGGAGTGTACCATGGTGGAAAAGCGGGTCTTAGCACTTGCGTGGGAAAATCCATTTCTTACACATCTTTATTGCACTTTTCAGACTAAGGTATAGTGCAACATTCAATTATCTTTTTTGATATGATAGATACTGACAATGTATTGGAGGCTTATTTGATGAATAGTAGAATTTAGTTAAGACAGAAATGCAGAATTTAAGACCCCCTGGAAGAACATGCACCCTGTAAAGGTTTTAAGTGTGGCATCCAGAGACTCACATACATTTTTGTTGAATTGTGTATTTTAAAGTAACACAAAGGGAAAATTAAATATATGATTGGGATGTAATCATATTTATATTTGTTTTAATTATGTATAATTATAAATAGATAATGTCAACTTAAATTTTTGTTTTGTCCTCAATCATGCATTTTCAGCAGGAACTCTATTAGTATTCATAACTTTGAATAATCACAATATAAAGCTAAATGGTGGCACATTATCTTCATGCATAAATAGCTTAGATCTCAAACCAGGTTTCAGTGTCTTTGGGCAAAATATTCTCAGGCCACGTCCCTCAGTCTGAATACTAATGGTGTTCTCTCCAAGGAATTTGGGTAGTGAGAATTACAGCTCCTTTGCTTGGAATTCCATGTCTCAAAACTTTTGTTTCGAGTTGCTGTTAACTGTTCTGAGTTACACAAATTAGTGGAGACCGTGCCTTCACATTCTTTGTTTTTGTTTTAGTGTCACTACTGTAAAGATTTTCAGCAAGATATTTTCACCATATCTGATTGGGCTCATTTGAAAAACTATGTTCATGCTGCAGCTGCAGTTCTGTGAGAGGACTAATATTTTCTTCTCTTATTTGTAAATAGGAACATTTGTTCTTTGTTATGGAGTTCCTCAATGGTGGAGATCTAATGTTCCACATACAGGACAAAGGTCGTTTCGATCTTTTCAGAGCTACGTAAGTTCTAATAGCATAATATGGAGTTTTGGATTTGAAGGCAGTTTTAAGAAATATACAATCTCAAGTATTTAAGATGTATGAAGGAGAAAATTAATTATACCCTGACTGTGCTTTAGAAGGCCAGATCCTGAAGATGAAACTCAAATACTTTGCCACCTAATGAGAAGGAAGGACTCATTGGAGAAGAGCCTAATGCTGGGAACAATTGAGGGCAAAGGAAAAAGGGGACAGCAGAGGTGGCTAGATGGAATGACTGAAGCAGTAGGCATGAGCTTAAATGAACTCCGGGGAATGGTAGAGGACAGGAAGGCCTGGAGGAACGTTATCCATGGGGTCGGGATGGGTCAGACACAACTTCACAACTAACAACAACAACTTTTTATACCTATATAAAATAATATAGTCTATTAATCTCAAAGATTTTTTTGGGATCAGAACAATGACTGATCTAGCATTCAGCTGTCATAGTGACAAATCAGATGGTTCTTCATAATCTAGGCATAGACATATCCTTCACAATACCATTATTATGAAAAGCTCATATTCTTCAGAAGTTGGTGTTGAGAGACATGCTGCTTCTAATCCTAGAAGTAACATATAATTATCATAAAAATCATCTAGGCAGCTACTTTTTTCCATTTTGTGATAATTAAAATAGTCGCTTAAATGAAGCAAGGACAGCAAGTAGTGGCTATTGCAGCTGTACTCTAGGGTCATGGGTGACAGAAATAAAGGAAAAAGAGTTTCATATGCTCAGTGCACTCTGCTCAGTTTTGTTCTGGATTAGAGTGGATTAGAGTGGCATAGAAACACCAGTAATAAAATAATAAATTAAAAAATACAGAAGTAATATAAAGGGAGAAAAATTACAGCAATATATTAAACAAATCAACAGCTTCTTAGGAATCCCAATGAATTATTTTGGCAGTATGGTATTGTAGTGTCTGGTTACAATACTGGAGAATTGTTTTAAAAAAATTCTGTCATTGCCTGTTAAATCAAAAAGCTACACATGATGCTTACCAGAAGTAAATGGGAGATGTTAATTAACCTAATGCTCTATCAAGCCTGGTCTTTCGAGGACATTCATGTCTTGACTTGTTGACAACTATATTCTTTAGAAGATTAATCAAAAAATTTGTAACAGTAACAGGAGGGGGAAAATAATGAAATAATTACACACACACACACACACACACACACACACACACACACACACACATACATATCTATATCTTATCTTTGCTAAAAATATTTAAAAGCAAGATAAAAACTAACAAAAAAAATCAATATTTTGATTTTAATGCATAGTGAAAATCTAAGGGAAAGAAGGGCATATATAAGAGATGGAAAGAGCGATACCTCATCATGAAGAGTAGCCCAGAATTGTAGAAATAGTATTAGAAAGATCAAACCCTTTGAATTACCCAATTTTTAAAAAAATTAGGACATTTGTACTTAAGTATGGATTCTGGGAGGCTGTGGACTTATTTTACCTTAAGCAGAGTATTAATTACCGAGCTACTTATTTGAGGCCTGGAAAGCAGGTCTGTCAGGTAGAGAGCCAGATTGGTATAGCAGTTAAGATGCTGGACAAGGAAGTTCTTTTTTCCCCATCTGGATGCTGACAGATTTCTGGCACAAAATCAAGATTTCCTTGTCTTTCCTTTACAAAGACAAGCTGATTATCATCAACATAATGATGTTATCTGACTCTCTGCTGCAGATACCTTCTCCCATTGGGGTGCCTGAGGGCTCAACTTCTCTTCCCCGTAACCAATGACTGGAATAGCCTGAAATAGCAGAACTATTGCAAAATTCCTCACCCTTGCAGGTGACCCAGAAAAATGTCAGACTTAGTGTGTACCAACAGGAAATGATATTGTGTGAGCTTAATGGGACAGAATCAGCAAATAATCTTTTGGAGAGAGCAATTGCCACATTAGACAAAGTCATGCCTGGCCAAAATGAGAGCCTTTGCCTCTTTACTTTCAGGAAAGGTCAATAAGGGAGAGGAAGCTGGGGAAGACAACTAAAGCCCTTGGGGATGGGGAAGGGTACAGCATCATCCCTCTAAAAACTATTTCCAATATTGGCTGCCAGTCCACAAGGTTTCTTTAAGGAGGTATTTTCAAGGCACACAAAGCAGGGCAGCTTTTTCCAGCTAGTTTCCTCCTGATGTGCTAGGCTGGAAATGAGAGGCCCAGCAGGGCTGGAAAGCTTCACATCAGGGCCACTAAAGGCAAGCCAGACTGGCTTAAGGAAGGATTTTTACATGGATAAACTATTTTAAAGGTTCCACCCCACTCATAAAATGAAAGGCACTAGGTTGCGGAACATCTGATGTGGTTGGAAACATCTGATATCTCTGGGTGCAGTTGCAAACTCCTTCTGTAGAGAAAGTAGAAGGTGAAAGGGGAAGTACTTGAGATAAAGAATAAAGTAAAATTTGAGAGAAGTTGTGTATCTTTGCAAAATCAGCACAACATTTCCTTTGTCAGAAACTTAAATATTCAAAAAAAATGATCACAATAATTGCTATAAGTCTTTGTCAATTTAAATAGTTTTACTATAACAGGACATTATCTCGAGTCATTGGAGCATAATTTATACAAATAAAGCCCTTAGTGTAAGTTGTTCCAACAATGCATTCTCATATTTTGACATATTTGTATATTTGTGTGAGGTAGTGGAGCATATCAAAAAGAATTTGGCATGCGGAATATTGATTTACCTAAAATGTTTATATCTTTTTCATATCCTGAGAACAAAGTAATGTATATAATAAACTAATAAAATGGAAAGTTACCTAAATTAGGCAGAAACCAGAATTGTAAAATCTTTTCATTTTAAAAAAAAATGTAAGTGCCTGAATGAACAAAAACCTTTTGCTGTCAATGAAGATTCTCAGTTGTCCAAGTAGAATTATCTGGAATCATGGCAACTGGACTTATTTTCTTGTTGGTTTGAGACATTTCGCTGCTTCTCTGCTTTTTCAATCTGAACAAGTTGGTTAAGGTGAATCTGAATACACAGAAAAGTCATTGGAATGTACTAATTCCTAAAATTCTTAGGGGTGTTTCCACACCAACTTCAGGGTTTCCTCCCAAAATATGTCGATAAATATTCTCAGTCATCCAGGTAGAGTTGCCTGGAAGTTGAGTCATGGCAAAAGGACTTAGTCTTACTCCCAAACTAACAAGCAAATAAGTCCAGTTGCCATGGTTCAACTTCCAGACAAACCCCTTTGGTGTTTTCTCTGCCCAAGAATCCCTTCACCCATCTCATAGATATTCTTACATGCTGCTGAGAAGCACTTGTTTCTTCATCGAATGGCCTGGTTACTTAATACTCAGGTCGACTGAAAGAGAGCATCATTCACAGCCACCTCTTCTTCAGTCTTCCTGAGAATAAGAGATGTAGATATTCTCCCCGTAGCTAAGCACCTAAGTGTAGGCTGAAATGCTATGCAAGCAAATGTGCTTTGGAAGGGCCAGTGGATTTATTTGAAGGAGCTCCAAAAGTGTTAGAATTGTCTGCTCATAATGTTTCTAAAGCGCACTAAGCAGGGCAGCAATTCCCATCTATTACCCTCCAGACGTGTTGGGCTGGAACTTCTGCAAAGGAGAGAAGATATACTTATTAACTTGGGCAGAAAAAACTAGCATGGAGTAGGGGTTAAGGTATTGGGCTAGTAGGTAGATTCGGGCCAAGTCCACATTTAGCCATGAAAGCTGCCTGATGACTCAGCCCAACCTACTTCCCGGGGTTATTATTGTAAGGAAAAGGTGTAGGACGTATAAGTCTAAGAAAAAAAATGTGGCAGAAACTTTCCTCAAGTTGCACCTTCACTGCTAATATAAGCTGCAGGGTTTTACATATAACGATTACATAAAATTTAATAAAAGGAAAGATTGTTATGAGATCTTTCAATTTGGCTATTAAGTTCTCTGCATAATAGAGGAAGGAAGTGCTTTTGCTCTCAGAAACTTATTAGAAGCAGGATTATTTAAAGAAAGGTTTAAAATATTACCCACAGTTCTAGCAAACTTTTTAGATTTTCACAAAGTCTCTAGGCTAACATTCCTGAATCCCACAACATTAATCAGACCTATTCATTATAATGCAGGCTTTGTTTCTCTCTCTGCAGCATTGCCAGTTCTAATCTAATCCATTAACACATTTGTAAATTGTTCCATTCTTTTTGTCAAACTTGTCCACAATTAGGGCTTTTTAAACTGCCAGTAAAGCTTACAAAGAAGTTAGTAATAGGGAAGATTTTACTTAATAATGAGGTTTACTTAAATACATTATGATTCTAAGTAAAAACCCCAAATCAAATCTGGGCTGCTACCATATTACTTTAGACACAGGCAGAACACTTAGGTTGATTGAAGCATTCCTGGACTATTAAGTGATTGATATGTTATGATATAATATAATATAATATAATATAATTATATTATATAATTAATATTATATAAATATAATTATATTATATAAATATAATTATATTGCCAATTATTAAGGCAATATACTAATACTTTACATTGTTTGAGAATGTTTTTGCTTGATTTCAGGTTTTATGGTGCTGAAATAGTGTGTGGCTTGGAGTTTCTTCACAGTAAAGGCATTATTTATAGGTGAGTTATTTGTTAATCTTAACAGGAGTCTCATAAAATATTTTAACCACTATGCCTTACTGAGGAATTGGTGGGATCTGTGATTAATACAATGTGATACATGTCACAAGGAATTGTTTGCTGTTAAAATTTTGATTCTATTCCAGAGGTGTTAAAAAGGGCAACTCAGAAACCCTTGAGAACAATCTGTAATTATTTTCTTACATTTATATCATTGTCAAGATGGATAAAGCTATTATTTCCATTATATAAAAGAGTCTTTGTTTCACATTCTTAATTGCCAGGCACTTAGCCCCAAGACTGTAGAATGGCAAAGGAGATGGTTCACATTACAGCTTATATTAAATTGGACTGACCTCTCAAAAGCACAATTTCAGTTTATACTGTAAATCTAGAAAGCAGCTTTGCTCTCAACCTGACTTAATCAGAGAAATCTTGCTGCAAGGTTTGAGATTTTGAGATTGAGAACCTCTAGTTATTCTATCAGGAAAATGGCTGCTGAGTTCAGGTTTTAAGTCTGGATTGGCAGAATTTGGAATTTGAAGAGCCAAAATCCTTTGGATTTTTACAAGATGGTAATATCCAGGGGTGGGATTCAAATTTTTTAACAACCGGTTCTATGGGCATGGCTTAGGTGGTGGGCGTGGCTTGGTGGTCATGTGACTGGGTGGACATGGCTTGGTGGTCATGTTATTGGCTGGGCGTAGCCAACTCAATATCACTCACATCAAGACACACATGTCCTCGCCTGGCCTCTCATGACTGTGGGGATGCTGCAACAGTCATAAGTGTGAAAAATGGTCATAAGTCACTTTTTTCAGTGCCATTGTAACTTTGAATGGTCACTCCACACAAGCAAAGTACCAGCAAAGGAGGGGAAAAAACTCCAGAGAAGTTCCTGAGATAGGAAGTCTTGTCCTGCCAAGAATGTAATAAGGGTTAACAAAGAGGCATTTCTGTAAGCAACACCAGAATGTTTCCTTCCTGCCTTCCTTACAGGATTAGGCCAGTAATTTCTTCTAACAACCAGTTCTCCAGACTGCTTAGAATGTTAGCAGATGGTTCTAGTGAATAGATGTGAACTGGTAGAATCCCACCCCTGGTAATATCTCCAGAAGTGACAGGGCCAATATTTTTCAGTTCTTTAGGATTAGCTTGTTTTCAAGATACTAAGAGAGGGAATACTTCTGAAATTAAGGTATTTTTCTGACAAATTTTGATGGCATGAGGGTGCTACAGAGGTATAGGTTGTCTGGAAGCTGTTTTAAGTAGGTAGGTTATGTAAGATGGATATTTTAAGCAAATATTTATTATTTCAATTCTTTGATGGATTTTTTTTTCATACAGGGATCTCAAATTAGACAATGTGATGCTTGATAAAGAAGGCCATATCAAAATAGCTGACTTTGGGATGTGTAAAGAAAATGTATTTGGAGAAAACAAGGCAACAACATTCTGTGGTACTCCAGATTATATAGCCCCTGAAGTAAGGCATGCGCATGTTCTCATTTTAGTACTTAGAAATCTTTCTCTGCATGGATATGGTATTATATATGACTTCTACTCCAGATGTAGGTGCAAGCTGCAGAGTGTTTACATTTTTATGGTCACCAAGCATGAAACAATATCTGCTTTGAAAATATTTACAGTTGTATTCAGTTATAATAAATATGATCTGTTTTTATAAAGTCTTAGATCCATATTTCTATCCCTATTTGTTTTTGGCAAAGTGACAGGGAAATCAGTTGCTGAATGACGAGCATTACATTTGAGTCGAATAATATTTTATTTTGAAATCAGTTTATTGAAATAAGTCAGTTTTATTCACTGTGTTGCAGCTACAATTAGCCTCGGTTAATCAGAATCTAAGTATAACTATAGACTTCAATTAAAAGAGAACCAAAATGCTTAGGACTTTTTTATTCAAGAGAAGGGAAAGAGTCCAAATATTGCTGTAGTGTGTTTTTAGAATGTTGGTTACATTTTAATTCAGTTATCACATCAGAGGATGGTCCTACTATTGCTGATCCTTCTATTATGGAGGGGGAAACCACATGCAAATATACATATATGAGGCCTTTGGCTGCATTTCATGTTTGTGTCTTTTCTTACATTTGCTACAGATCTTGCAAGGCCTGAAATATACATTTTCTGTAGACTGGTGGTCATTTGGAGTTCTGTTGTATGAAATGCTGATTGGACAATCTCCTTTCCATGGTGATGATGAAGATGAATTATTTGAATCAATACGAGTAGATACTCCTCATTACCCTCGTTGGATTACCAAGGAATCCAAGGATATTCTGGAAAAGGTATACATTGGCTAAGCGTAATATGTGCTTCCTATATAGAAAAATGAAAAATATTAGGAGTATTAGAATTTAACAATCTAGTATACTAAAATAGCTGGTAATTTTACAGACAAAAAATTAAGTTATCCTTCCTCCTGTCCAAATGGTATTTATGTGTATGAAACAAAGTCAAGTATAGGATTGAAGTCTTGGTTGTTGCTTCTGCTTATTGTACAATTATATGCAGTTCTGCAATGAAAAGTTGTTTGGCAAACAGACATGTCCATATGATAGATGCATAGATCAATCTATTTCTGTCTGTAAATTCTTACACGTAGTGCAAAAATTTGTTCAGTAGCTGTTTGAAATTATAACAGCACTGAATGATGGAACTTATGACCTGTGCCTGAAATTAGGACTGCCCCCGCAGTTTTGGGCGCTGACAACCAATCACAGGAACACTGCAGCTGCTCCCACCTTCTCTTCTCCATCTCACCTTGCTGGGTCCTTTGGGGCTATCTTCCACCTGACTCAGTCCCCAAAGCCTTGGGCCTGCTTCCCACCCCACTAGATCCCATTCCCTTGGGCCTTGTCTCCCTCTTCACCCCATCACACCTTGCTTCACTTATCTTTTCAGAAGATTACTTTTGGGAAGGAAAAGTGGCTGATCCACTATGCAGCCTTCCTTGAAGTGGATGGCATTTGGAGAGTGGCTGCAATTCTCAAATTGTAAGAATTGCAGCAGCTTCCAAAATGGCATTTCTTCCAGGACAGCACAGCATAACTAACCACTGTAAAGGAAGACTGCATGGCAGATCAGCCACTTCTCTTTTTCAAAGTGATCTCAGAGATTGGGAAAGAAGTGGCTGATCTGCCACAAGGCCTTCCTATATGGAAGCTGTCCTTGAACAGTCCTCCCTCCAAAATGGCATCCACTTCAAGGACAGAAGTGGGTGCCATTTTGGAGGGAGGACTGATGGCTAAATATGGCTTCTAGATAAGTTCTAGACTCCAATTATGACACAGAGACAAGGAATATCATTTGATTTATGATTTAATTTAAATGTTTCTATTAAAAAGGTGTCAGCCTTCAAGATTTTTCTCCCTTTGCTTTGCATCTTTCGGCTGTCATAAGTAACGGGGGGAGGAGGGGGGAATGGTTATGGGAAGTGAGCTGGAGGTGTTACAAACCAGCACTGTATAAGCTGGTGGGGGGGGGTACATTCTTACTTAGGTTTCTATCCTATGCTATGCGCAGCTGCAACCCTTTATCAAACTATGTCAAGGTCAACGGACAGAAGCCTCATCACCATTTTCTCAGATTCAGAATTCTTTTGTTGCTACCACTTGATTTCCAGTAAAAGATATCTTTTCTCTGATTAAAAGAGTCTAAGTATTTCTTTCTTGGATTTTGAATGGAGCACCAGCTGACATAAGGTTTTTCTATGTTATTGATTTCATGAGAAAGAACAAAGGGAGAAATCACACCTTGCCTTTTATAGTTTTGCATAATAAAAAAGTACTAAAGAACATTTTGATTAGGTAAGGAAAAGTTCAGTTATGTCAGAATAATTAATAATATGTGATCAATTAGGATTGAAAAAAGCATTGTATTCTGAATAAAAGTAAAAGAAACATTCGCAAAAGAAAAACATCAAGATGGGTATGGCTAAAATACATTCTCAGCACTTTCCAATGCTGGATTAAAAAATGGTTTTGTTCATGGAGGCTTGACAACAACTGAAAATAAAAATATGTTATCTACAATGTATCAAGGGTTTTTCTGCCCATCTTGGTTTCTAAAAGGGAGGCTTTTCTCGAAGATTAAGGCTTATGTCAAATTATTCGCAATACATTTGAAAAAGACAATTTTAAAATACAAAAAACCCCATGTTAGATAGCCAGTATTACAAACCCTTTATTGAAAGTACAGAATCCATTGTATGTGGCCCTATGGACCAAGGCATGACATGGGGTGGAGGCCCAAGGTTGTGGGGCCTAGTGAGGTGAAAAGCAAAGCACAGGGTACTTTGTCTGATGAGGCCTTGGGAGGCCTGGATCAAGTTGCATGTGAAATCCCTAAACTATAATTCCCAGAACTGGCAGCCAGCATAATGAGGGATGCTGAATTTGGCAAGTTCTGGAAGGACACAGATTCTCTGCTCTTGGTCAAAATAGCTATTAAAAACATATTCTTTTTTTCAAAAGTACAGTTTGACTCAGTAACCAAATGAAGAATATTTTCATATTTTGTAGCTATTTGAAAGAGATCCAACAAAGCGATTGGGAATAACTGGAAACATCAGAGATCACCATTTCTTCAAAGCAATTAATTGGACAACACTGGAAAAGAGAGAGATGGAACCTCCTTTCAAACCAAAAGTGGTATGTAGCCTTAACATCTATTCCACACACTCAAAAGTATGGATCCTTTGTTTTCTGCCCATTGAAGCAAGATCTAAAGGCACAATACATGGAATCCCTTTAGTGGAACGAGTACATTTTTTTTTTGTTTCCATCTCACTTGTGCATATACAGGTAGCTCTTGACTTATGGCCACAATTGACCCTGGAATTTTGATCATAAGTCATTGCAGTTGTAAGTTGAGTCACCACATAATTAGACTTGATTTTATGATCCTTTTTATGATGGTTGTTAAGCAACTCACCATAACTTTTAAGCAAATCATGAGGTTATAGATCTAAATTCAGTTTATTGAATAGGCATTTTTTTGACAGAAAATAGCACAGACATGATCTTGTGACCACGGGATGCTGTAACTGGTTATAAATACAAATGCCTGAAATGTAATTATGTGACTGTGGAGGTAATGTGGCAGTCATAAATTCAAGGCCTTTTTTCAAAACTATTGTAATTTTGAATGGTCTTTAAGAGACCACTCCTAAGTTGAGAATTACCTTTATTTACCTGTAGTATATCAGTATTTAATTTGCATATTTTTCTTTTAAAAATGCTAATTTTAAGTTTGAAATATGTCCAGCATTTAAAAAAGTATAAAATATCATGAACAATGTGAATTCCAGTAAATAATCAAGTTCTGAGCTATATATTTGTCACATAATTAGGCACCAGTTCATGCAATCAGTTCAATTACAATTCTTGTAATCAGTTCTTCAAACATTCCTGGCCTACCCATTTTTCTTGTCACAGCTTCCCCAAAGAAGAGTCTGTAAAATAGGTTGAGTAAAATTGTTCATGGCCACTCAGCAATTCGGCCAGAGTTGTTCTGAGAGGGCAGAAAGACCATCAGCAATTGACACGCCATGGATTGGAGGCCCTGCCTAACAACTTTGGCAATGTGGGTCATTTCAGCTCTTTCAATTGCTTCTGTTCTTCTTTACAGAAATCAGCAAGTGACTATAACAACTTTGACAGAGAGTTTTTGAGTGAGAAACCTCGATTATCGCACAGTGACAAAAACCTAATAGATTCTATGGATCAGTCTGCATTTGCTGGCTTTTCATTTATTAACCCTAAATTTGAGCGAATTCTGGAGAAATAATTATTAATTAAATCGAACTCTGAGGAACAGAGCTAATGAAAGCTTTCCAGCTCTCTTCATATGGAATGTGACTGAAAGACATTCACCTCGTTGTGACCAACTGTGTAGTTATTACTTCTGCTAATTCTTAAGCAATTGGGAGAAACTTTGTCTTGTAAGACTGAAGTATCCTTGTGAATTATGTGTATATGATTTTCTCCATAGCTGGGAAAGTGTAGATGTGTGTTATTTGAACGTAGTTATTTCTTTGGATAATGTGTATTGCGGGTACGCTTTATTTTGCTTAAGAGGGGAGATATTGATTATGGAGTTATCTTTTAAATACAGTGAGACAGCTAACATTCATTCTCATCAAGCAAAATGGCTTGACAATCTGTTCAATGAAATCTAGGCTTCAAATATTGGTATTTTTAATAAGCACCATAGGTCAATACTGCTTCCTGTAACACGTAACTTTCCTTAAAATTTTATTTTCTTTTCGTTCCTGGATAAAGGTTTTTAAAAAATCATGAAATAGAATTTATAAAATACCCTAGTTTCTTCCACAATATCTAATTGTGTTCATTGATGAGAATAAAGTGTTTGGTGGCACCTTAAAAATACACACTTGCCATTGGATAGGCCATCTGCAGTGGCTGGGAATCAGACAGTGTATAAATTTAACAACAGAGTACCCTGAAGTATATGTGTTTGCTAATTTTAATGCTTATATATATATATATATGCACCTTTTTCCAAAGATGCAGGGCGAAAGATAATGGGGCAAAGAAACAAAGCCTGGCAAATGAACCTAGAGCTCATTTGAGAACAATTGAAGTATTATTTTGATCTTGGGAGAGAAGAAATGAACAATCCCAAAGCACACAACTGAGTTGCAGGTGCATTTGAGCAACAAAAATTGGAAATATATGAAGTTTCTGTGAGGCAAAATGTGTATTTCTTGGAATGTGCAGAGACTGAACAAGTTTAGACTCATGAATACTTTGATGTCATTGGACATAACCTACAAATAGCACCTGTCAACTGTCCATTAGGTTGCCCATTAGTGAAGGCCAATATAAGTTGTGTCATCATTTAAGAACCCTTGGTGAGATTGTTATCTGGTTTCTGTAGGAATATTTAAATATGCAGTTCGTTATGACAAACTAAAGCTTTTTTTTAACTTTATAACAAAATGTTTTTAGTAGAGACAATGGTAACATGTATAGAACAGAGTTGAAACTTGAAAACAGAATTGTTTTTTCTTATTCTTGAAAGACTTGATGACACTTAAAATGTAAATAAACTGTGTTCTGTTGTTCTCCCACTTCATCTGATTTTTACGTCTTGTATCTAAGTTACTGTCTCAACTTTTCAAACATACATATTATACAGCTTAGCACCCAAACTCTGTAATAAGCTAGAAAGGTAACACAATGGTATAAAATAAGCTAGAAAGGTAACAGAATGGAATAAAAAAAGGATAGTTTCATTGTGGAAAACTATGCAACACAGAACCACTTTGATGCATCAAATTTTCATCTTCACTGGTTTAATCAGCAGGTCTTGCTCCATTTTTCTTTCAAGGACACAAACATCTGGATAGTTTCATAAGTTTTGGATTTGACATTTTAATAAGATTAAAGCAAGAACCCACCTGAATTCTAAGTGTCCCAAATGCTACTGTAAACCATCAAATTTACAATCGTAAATAAAATGCAAAATATTAAGTCACAAATTAGAAGCTTTAGAGTTGGCTGATAACACCATTATGTGAAGTGTTACATGGGACTAAGCAATGGGACTAGCTTAGTTAATCTGACAGAAATCAATGACTATTGTCCATGATGCTACTGCTACACTGCTCAAAAAAATAAAGGGAACACAAAAATAAGACAACCTAGATCTGAATGAATGAAATATTCTTATTAAATACTTTGTTCATGACATAGTTGAATGTGCTGACTACAAAATCACACAAAAATTATCAATGGAAATCAAATTTAGCAACCCATGGAGGTCTGGATTTGGAGTTACACTCAAAAAGTGGAAAAAACACTACAGGCGGATCCAACTTTGATGTAATGTCCTTAAAACAAGTCAAAATGAGGCTCAATAGTGTGTGTGGCCTCCATGTGCTGGTATGACCTCCCTACAATGCCTGGGCATGCTCCTGATGAGGTGGCAGATGGTCTCTCAAGGGATCTCCTCCCACACTTGGACTAAAGCATCCCCCAACTCTTGGACAGTCTGGTGCAACGTGGCATTGGTGGATGGAGTGAGACATGTCCCAGGTGTGCTCAATTGGATTCAGGTCTGAGGAACAGGCAGGCCAGTCCATAGCATCAATGCCTTCGTCTTGCAGGAACTGCTGACACACTCCAGCCACATGAGGTCTAGCATTGCCGTTCATTAGGAGGAATCCAGGGCCAACCGCACCAGCATATGGTCTCACAAGGGGTCTGAGGATCTCATCTTGGTACCTCATGGAAGTCAGGCTACCTCTGGCAAGCACATGGAAGGCTGTGCAGCCCCCCTAAAGAAATGCCACCACACCATTACTGACCCACTGCCAAACCAGTCATGCTGGAGAATGTTGCAGGCAGCAGAACGTTCTCCACGGTATCTCCAGACCCTGTCATGTCTGTCACATGTGCTCAGTATGAACCTGCTTTCATCTGTGAAGAGCACAGGGTGCCAGTGGCTAATTTGCCAATCTTGCTGTTCTCTGGCAAATGCCAAACATCCTGCATGGTGTTGGGCTGTAAGCACAACCCCCAACTGTGGACGTCGGGCCCTCATACCACCCTCATGGAGTCTGTTTCTGACCATTTGAGCAGCCACATGCACATCTGTGGCCCGCTGGAGGTCATTTTGCAAGGCTCTGGCAGTGTTCCTCCTGTCTGTCCTTGCACAAAGGCGGAGGTAGCGGTCCTGATGCTGGGTTGTTGCCCTCCTACAACCTCCTTCACATCGCCTGATGTACTGGCCTGTCTCCTGGTAGCGCCTCCATGCCCTGGACACTATGCTGACAGACACAGAAAGCCTTCTTGCCACAGCTCGTATTGATGTGCCATCCTGGGCCACTTGTGTGGGTTGTAGACTCCGTCTCATGCTACCACTAGAGTGAAAGCACCACCAGCATTCAAAAGTGACCAAACCATCAGCCAGAAAGCATAGGAACTGAGAAGTGGTCTGTGATCACCACCTGCAGAACCACTCCTTTATTGGGGATGTCTTGCAAACTGCCTATGCTTTCTACCTGTTGTCTATTCCATTTGCACAACAGCATGTGAAATTGTCAATCAGTGTTGCTACCTAAGTGGACAGTTTGATTTCACAGAAGTGTGATTGACTTGGAGTTACATTGTGTTAAGTGTTCCCTTTATTTTCTGAGCAGTGTATATAACTGGATTGCTGGTGCTAGTTAAAAGCAAAAATATTAATACATTGCTTACTGGAATAGAAACCTTTTCTAATTAGGACTATGCATTAGAAAAAACAGGGGTGTAAAGAGTAGAATATTGCCAATCTTCAGCTACAACTTTTGTGCACTTTACTAGATATTTCAAATTTAGATTCAAAGTAATAACTAATCATCTAAATGCAAATGCTATTTGAAGTTATACTGTATAAAAGCTGAATCAGCTGCTGAATAGTTATTGAAAATAGTGATTTTGTGTAAACAAAACCAAACTCTGTCTCTATTAATAAAACATCACTATAAGCTGCTTGGTCAAACTAAAACTAGCTTAATACTATTAGAAATCTAGAGAAAAAAAGTTGTGTGCATAATATTAGCATGCTGATGCCACTCATTACATGTGCTTTGATGAAACTTTGGATGTTTAAAAGCAGGGACTGAAGAATTCAGGGACTGACTGCATAGATTCCACTGAATCAAGATGTGAAAGGGCAATCAGGATGGGATATCTATCATTTCATGTTCACCAGGGTTGTTTTGGCTAAGCTGGCTAGACAGGTTCTCCTTCTTCTCTTACAGCTTCCTATCCATCCCTCCTAAAGCTGTGCATTGATGGAAGGGGACAACCATTCCAGAAAGGAGTCTACCAATCTTCTTTCAAGAATGTACAATTAAGTTCCCTGCTAGAATCACCAAACAAATTCAAGGTCCAGGGATTAAGCTGACAGAATGTGATGCCTGTTAAGTCAGAGACAACTGTGGATACGTTGCTTAATATACCTATCACGAAGAGCAGTCTCGGTAATACCACACTGGTCAGTGGGGTCCAAAGCTGCTGAATACAACGGGCATTAGCAGAACCACAACTACTGTTAGAAAGGGCAAAGTTACAATCTCAGGCACATTCCATGCATCATTTCATTGTCTTTAAAGTCAGCAGAAGCATTATTATAACTAAATGGATTCTTGATAATCAGATGTAACTTCATTGATATTTATATAATTAAATGCAGTAAATTCTGCAAGTTTGCAAATTGAATTCCACAAGAATTGTTCATACATGACATAAAACTTTTGTCTTTATAGTAAGCCGATAGGTATTTTATATAAATATAGCTATATTATATATCATCAAAATATGCTTTCTTGGACAGACTTTTTACAAACATTTATGTGATGATTTAAGATGGTGATCTTAAATATAGTAGCAAAATTCAACTTACAAATAAAGAAATTAAAGTGCACTTTAATTTAGAACTGTTATTTTATTGTTTTGGAGAAAGATTTAACACATCTCTTATGGAAAGTAATAAATTGCCCATCTATAGTTGAAAAATCTGCATTAAATAAATGAACAATAATATCTGAATCAAAATTTAATTCAAAATCATATGAATTCACCATACAAATTGAGAAAAGAAATAATATTTATATTCATTTCCATATTATTCCTATAAGCTATTTCACACATTAAGCAAAGGCCAATAATGGCTTCTTGTTTAAGATTCATATGTTTCTATAATTCATTTTTTACTCTTAAAAAAAAGGTAGTAAGTCCCGTGAAATAAAATATTCAGCAGGTATTCTGGGGGTGGTTACAAGTTTACCTAGTTGAAACCGAGAGTAAACAGTTTTTATGAGTTATGATTTTTGGATTTATTTACTTGGAAGATAGTGCAACTAATTTCAAGAGGTTTACTTCCAAATTTTGTATTTAAGATCACAGCTTGTTAAATCAGAATCAACAACTTCTCTTCGTCTTTTCAAGTATCAACATAAATTTATAATTTGTATTGCGTACAACGATTTTTTCCGGTTATATGGCCTTTTCTCTGAATAGAGGAAACCACAGTTAACAAAGTATATTTAGATATAACCTATAAAAATATCTACTATACATTAAATATTTAGCCACCAAGTTGTACACATTAAAAAAATATGAAGATATGCAAAGAAATATTTATCTTCAATAAAGGGAATCTATGAAGCAATGATACATTTTCAATGAAGGCTAGTCTACTGCCTTCATTTAGAAATGAGTAAAATTATATTTTCTACAAAATTCAAAACAGATTTATACATCTACACATTTTTCTTCTGGATAATCTTCAACTTTTAGAGAATTTAATTAACCCCCATGTCCAGTGCCCCACATCCAGAGAAGTTCAAAAAGTATCACGATAAAACACGACTGCTGAATAAAAGAGACCTATTAAAATACAATGGTATTTTTCCTGGTCCCTTCGAGCACCATACAGGCAGTCTTCAATTTACGACAGCAATTGAGACCGCTTAGTGATGGCAGTTCTGGCAGTCCAAGTTGCTGTTGTTAAGCAAGGACCGTATGACTGTGGTTTCCGACTTCCTGCCAGCTTCTGTGCTGTTTGTGGAAAGCTGGCAGGGAATGTCGAAAATTGTGATCTTGTGACAGAGGGAGCAGTGCAGTGGCTGGATCTCCAAGGACATGTTGCAAGAACCACTTGTTGGACATTGTCACAGGTTCAAACTATTGCTAAATGTAAGCCAAGGACTACTCGTATTTATCCAATAGAAGGCAACCCATCCCCCCCAAAGGGGAAAAAATACAAACATATTATGGAAAGCCTATTGTTTCCACTCCAAATGAAACCAATCGTGGAGATTTCCACACCTCTCCTATGTTTATGTACGATTTCATTTGTGTATGTTAGGCATCGTTTGCAGCTGTGCTTATGTATCTTATAAAAATGAAGTCTTGATAAAGATAGGATCAGAACAAACATTATTATTAACCGATTCCCTGTGTGCATGTCAATCATTCCTTCACATATAAGTCAGTGTTACACAGACAAATATGTGTGTATACATACACAGAATCTCCTCCCTCCCTCTCTCCTTCTAATGAAAGCAGGGAAAAGGGGGAAAGTGGATGGAAGAGTTATGGGGTGGCTTCCCTGGAAAATAAAAACAAGACAACTGGTGGGAAATATATGGGGATAGGAGAGAGAGAAAGAAGTCTTGTTTAGGCATTATAGAAAAGCAGTATCTCTCATCTTCTTTCTGTTATTTTCAATAGCAGCTTTCCACTAAGTGACTGAATTCAGAGATATTGGGGTGGGGGTGGGGAGTGTTTCTTCCAGTCAGGTAAACACAGTAAATGATTATCTACCTGAACAAATATTTTACAATGCAAAAATTATGTTATGATAAAATACAGCTCAAGTGCTTTTTATGTGTTATTTAAATAATTTCTATTTTATCACCACTGTTTATCTTTCTGATATAAGTTTGACTTTCTGGCTTATTTCTACAACACTGAATGCATTGCAAAACAAGGAGTTCACAGCATGGCCACAGCATACATGATAGCACCAGCGACAAGAAAATAAAAAGAAACAAACTGACCCTCCTTTGCAAAGCTAACACAGTACATTGCACAGAGCTTTTACCACTAAGATAGCATGGTTCAATAAGATATCTATATAGATAGTGGGATTTTTAAAAACACTTCCAACTGGTGAGGACAAAACTATTTTTGTTTCAACAACTTGCAGGTATCTAATATGCTTCTTGACTTCTATCACACAAATAACGACATTATATAATGATTTTATACAAATATATACATGACTTAACATGCAAACTCAAAAAGGAATTGTTTCTGTACAAATTTCATTCGAAAGTAGGATGTTAAAATTCTGCAAATTAGCCTGAATTCTTCTGTGCATTTTTGAGAATCCAACTACATGAGCAGTCATCCCATCTCTCTTATACTTTCCTCTCAAGTCATACAGGAGGAGGAGAAGTATAGATGCTAATCCCAAAGATGATGATGATGGCGACAGGGCTGAAGGATATGCTGGTTCTCTTTTATGAAAGAACTCCAGAATGCTAAATCAGGTCTTAGCAACAAAGCTCTTGCAAATATCTCAGAGTCCACACCCCCAATTACTGTTTTAAAAACACAAAAAAATTTAAAAAGGCAGAAATCATGTGCCATTTTCCAAATCTTCAGCAGTTTGAAATTCTTGCATGAATATCTCAAACAAGGACACTGATATCTCAGAAGGTTTTAGGCAAGAATGGATTAACCTGAATGAAATCTTGTAGGATTTGATGGTTCTGCAAAATCTTAAAAGACAATTTGAAAAATTGTCATTGTTATTTATTTTGGGAGTGAAACCTTCCACCATTACCTGAACTTGATGGTATTCAGCGCATGACATCTGTTAGCTCCTCCAGTAAATATAAATATACATACATACACATACATACATACATACATACATACATACATATATATATATATATGGATCTTTGGTTATTCGGGTTTTCTCCTGCGTAAAATTGGAGGTATCTAGGCGACATTTCGATGAAGTCTCATTGATCATCTTCAGGTTTGTGTCTTCGGCTTTGTGCTTCTCAGAGTAATGTGAGCTTGCAGCTGCTTCTTCCTTTTAACTGCTAGTGGGGGTGTGACTTGATTGGGTGGTGGCTTAGCTGTGTTCTGATTGGGTGTGTGTGTGTTCTGATTGGTTGGGGGTTTGGCTGTGTTGTGATTGGTTGGGGGGTTGGCTGTGTTCTGATTGGCTGGGGGTGTGCTGTGGGGGTTGTATTTGTTTTCGATGCCTGTCAAGGCTTCTTTTATAGGCACTTGGGTGAAGAGGGATATGACATCGAAGCTTCACCCAAGTGCCTATAAAAGAAGCCTCGACAGCCATTCAAAACTAATACAACCCCCCCAAGCACATCCTAGATCTGACCAACAACTGCCTATCCAATACATACTTCACCTACAACGGACAAAAATACAAACAAATAGAAGGAGCACCCATGGGATCACCCCTCTCATCTGTCATCGCAAACCTGTATATGGAACACTTTGAAACACAAGCTCTAGAAAAATATGATCACAAACCCAAACTCTGGCTCAGATACGTAGATGACACCTTCATAATCTGGCCACAAGGGAAAGAAAAACTGAACAACTTCCTCGCACACCTCAACAGCCTACACCCAAAAATAAAATTCACCATGGAAACAGAAGCTTACAATCAACTTCCCTTCCTAGATGTCTTAGTATACAAAAAATCCAATGGCTCCCTAGGACACACCATCTACCAAAAGAAAACACATACAAACCGCTATCTACACGCACTCTCACACCACCACCCAGCACAGATCAATTCCGTAGCTAAGACACTCATCTCCAGAACAAAATGCTTAGCCGATGTACAACACCTAAAAACTGAACTACACACTCTCACTAACGTACTAACAGCCAATGGATTCCAAAGAAAGAAGATTACCCACCTAATCCAAAAAGAAACCCCAACCAAAATCCAAGACAGAGAACAAGAGAACAGCAAAGTCCTCCTCCCATATATAAAAGGCACTACGGACAAAATCAGTAAGATCCTCCAAAAACACAACATTAAAACAGCATTCTGCACAAAAGAGAAAAATATCCACCATCCTAAGAAACCCTAAAGACAAAAATTGAGTTAGAAAACCAAGCAGTATACGAAATCCCTTGCACCGCCTGTCCCACTACATACATCGGACAAGCTAACAGAAGAATAAGTGCACGCATTGAAGAACACAAGAACTCAATCAAAAAAGAAGAACCGACCTCTTCTCTAGTCCAACACCTCAAAAGCCACAGGACATGAGATTGACTTTAAAAATACCAGAACTATCGCCAAAACCGAACACTTCAACAACAGAATAATCAGAGAAGCCATAGAGATAGAAAAACACCCACACAGCATGAATAAACGAGATGATACCTCTCGCC
Organism: Pseudonaja textilis; assembly: GCF_049901715.1. Taxonomy (NCBI): domain Eukaryota; kingdom Metazoa; phylum Chordata; class Lepidosauria; order Squamata; family Elapidae; genus Pseudonaja; species Pseudonaja textilis. The sequence goes on along the minus strand of NC_141991.1, from coordinate 57,068,807 downwards.
TACCAGCCATTTGGAAACCTGCCCTCATTAACAAACAAGTACCTAACATGAAGAATGACACGAGGGCCACACAAGTTGCTACCACCACACTTCCACATAGAAAGCAGACTCACACCCACACAGATGATGAGACACGACCACGGACCAGAAGCCATACTGCAGCTACATCACTACCCGCTTCAAACCCCTCCGACCCATACATGAAGCGAACTGACGCCCACCATGAAGATGTGGCATGACCAGGAATGCGAAGCCAAACAACAGGATCACAGCTCACCAGCTCAAATCCCCCAGCAACTGAGACTAACCTGAGCACAACCAAGGCCCCACCTGAACAGAACACCCCCGCAACCAATCACAACACAGTCAAGCCCCCACCCAATCAAGTCACACCCCCACTAGCAGTTAAAAGGAAGAAGCAGCTGTAAGCTCACATTACTCCAAGAAGCACAAAGCCAAAGACACAAGCCTGAAGATGATGAATGAGACTTCATCGAAACGTCGCCTAGATACTTCCAATTTTACGCAGGAGAAAACCCAAATAACCAAAGATCCACATACAAATACCTGCGAAAACCTCAGAAAACGTATGTATGTATGTATGTATGTATGTATGTATGTATGTATGTATGTATGTTATTCAGCTTTGTTCGGGTATTTTCCCATGTCATTATAGTTGTGCTTTTAAAGTTGTAGCAATGTTTTGGCAGAATCTCATCTGCCATCATCAGGCTTCTGTACTGAGTTCGTCTACAGAAGCCTGATGATGGCAGATGAGATTCTGCCGAAACGTTGCTACAACTTTAAAAGCACAACTATAATAACGTGGGAAAATACCCGAACAAAGCTGAATACCATACAGCGAAAACTTAAGAAAACATATATATACCCGAACAAAGCTGAATACCATACATACATACATACCTACCTATGTACGTACGTACGTTATGTTATGTATGTCATTCAGCTTTGTTCGGGTATTTTCCCATGTCATTATAGTTGTGCTTTTAAAGTTGTAGCAATGTTTTGGCAGAATCTCATCTGCCATCATCAGGCTTCTGTACTGAGTTCGTCTACAGAAGCCTGATGATGGCAGATGAGATTCTGCCGAAACGTTGCTACAACTTTAAAAGCACAACTATAATGACGTGGGAAAATACCCAAACAAAGCTGAATACCATACATGTAAGTACCCGCGAAAACTTAAGTATGTATGTATGTATGTATGTATGTATGTATGTATGTTGTAGCAACATTTCGGCAGAATCTTATCTGCCATCATCAGGCTTCTGTATAGTGTTCATCTGTGAGTCAGACTTTTACAGTGGTTTCAGATTTAAATTTGTGGCAGCCTATTGCTGTGCCAGAATGGTTTTTTCTTCATCCTGATTGGTTGGGAGTCTTGGTCTGTGTTTATTGGTCTTGGAGTTTGCTGTGTTCTGCTTGATTGGTGTTTCTAATATCTTCTGTCTGTTTTTTGGCTCTTTTTGTATCTTAATTGGCTGGCAACATTGTGTTACTTTATTGGAGGCCTTTAGTGCAGCTTGGCTCCGGGTAAATGGACGGCTATCAGTTAGGAAGCTAGGTTTTATCTGGGTGCCTGGTTAGGGTGTGTTTGAGCTGGAGGTATCGGGGGGGGTCTGTTTGTGCCCAGGTGTTTGCCTGGCTTGTGGTGTGGAGATTTTTTTGTTTGTGAGTGCAGGCTTCCAAATGATTGACAGTCTGGTGGAATCATCTCTTCTATTCATGCTTTCTGGTCTTTTTTCAATCTCTATGGCTTCTCTGATGATTCTGTGGCCGGGGTTTTCTATAGTGGCCAGGGTTTTGGTGCCATTGAAGTTGATGCTATGACCTGTGGCTTCCATGTGTTGGACTAGTGAGGAAGTGTGTTCCAGCTTTTGACTGCATTTTTGTGTTCATCCAGGCGGGTACTTATTCTTCTATTGGTCTGTCCAATGTATGTGGCAAGGCACGATGCACAGGGGACTTCGTATATGCCTTGGTTTTCCAGGTCAATTTTATCTTTGGGGTTTCTAAGGATGGCTGCTATTTTTCTGTCTGTTTTGAAGGCAGTCTTGATGTGATGTCTGTGTAGTATCTTACTAATTTTGTCTGTAGTACCTCTTATGTAGGCAGGACAGCTGTTCCATAGGTCTGTTCATCTTCTGGGTCTCTATTATGTCTCAGTGTGTTTTTGTGGATCAAGCCGGTGATTTTGCTTTTGTGGTGCATCATGCCCGGCCACATACATTGGACAGACCAATAGAAGAAACAAAAAAATCTCTACACCACAAGCCAGGAAAACACCTGGGAACAAACAGATCCCTCCCTGATACCTAATGATAGCCGTCCATTTACCCGGAGCCAAGCTGCACTAAAGGCCTCCAATAAAGTAACACAATGTTGCCAGCCAATCAAGATACAAAAAGAGCCAAAAAACAGACAGAAGATATTAGAAACACCAATCAAGCAGAACACAGCAAACTCCAAGACCAATAAACACAGACCAAGACTCCCAACCAATCAGGATGAAGAAAAAACCATTCTGGCACAGCAATAGGCTGCCCCAAATTTAAATCTGAAACCACTGTAAAAGTCTGACTCACAGATGAACACTATACAGAAGCCTGATGATGGCAGATGAGATTCTGCTGAAACTTTGCTACAACTTTAAAAGCACAACTACATGGGAAAATACCCGAACAAAGCTGAATGCCATACATGTAAGTACCCGCGAAAACTTAAGAATATATATATAGTGTCTTAATTATGTCTACATTTTAAATGAAAAATGGTGGGACTCAATAGGACTGCCTCTTCCTACCCCCACTCCAAAAGAACACTCAAAAACAAGTTAATATTTTATCTTTGGTTTAAGGAAAAGGAAGAAGTGAATCAATACTATGAACTCATTAGAACTTCTTAAGTCAGATGTGTTTCTCAAAACTGGTGGGGCACGTTGCACTAAGATTTTTGGACCTCTAACCACTATGTTCCACATTCTTACTTTATTGTCTTATTCTTGTCCACGTAAGATTATGTTAATTTTCATAGGCTTTACAGAATTTCCTTGAAGAAGAATATATAAAATCAGTGGTCCCCAACCTTTCCGGCTTTATGGATTGGTGGCTGGAGGCAAGAATTGATGGTTCAGTGGGTGGCACGCTTTTGTGCATGAGTATGCGAGACTGCAGTTAGCACAAGTGAAGATATGCTCACCCACCACCTCTGCAGCCCAGTTCCAAATGGTGCATGGCCCAGTATCAGGGATTGGGACACCTGTATAAAATAGTGCTTATGGAAATTATGAATAATATGCAGGCCAAGTTTGGCTAATTAGAGTATCCTTTCGTATTCTTAACTAGAATTAGACTTTTTTTTTTAAAAAAAAGGACTTCGAAAATGGTATTATTTTGTATATGAAGTAGAAAGAAATCTGCTATTATTTTCGATAAAAAAAAATCATTTGAATAAATTTTCTAGGAGAAGCACTTTTTAATAGGAGCATAAAAGAGAAAATATTTTAGATGCTAAATGGAAATAGAACCTTTAATAAAATTATTTAGAAAGTTGGTCCCTAAAACTGGAAATTTTAATAGTCTACTTTAAAACATTGAATAACTTATAAGCATGTAGCTTTTTGTGTTATCAATCAAAACAATGCAATTATGAAATTAAAAAAAACTTGAATGAAGTTTGATGGAAATGATAAATATCCTGTCTAATAGATGAAAAACTTTAAAATACTTTTTGTGTGCATAAAATTTGAATAAAACAAGCAGAGGATTGTTTTTGACAGAAAGACCAGCTTAAGAAAATATTCTAACTCTAGAAGAATCTCAAAATAACACCTGACGATTTATACATATAACATTCAAGATCAAAAATGACAGGCTGAAGACAAAATACATTAAATTAAAACTAATTTCATCCTGTGTTCCATAAATACTTGGTACATTGTTTTACTTTAATGCTCAGTTAGTCTTGAAATTCATTTTAAAAGAGACCAGGCATTTTTTCGGCCTTGCTGGCTGCCTCCTTTGAAGGCTTTCATCATCGTGTCCCTGAGAAGTGTCCTTAATGTTGACATTGGATAGCAGCCTGGGAGACCAGAGAGCTACAAATGATTAGGTACGGTCCTCAAGGCTTCTTCTCGAGAGCGGCTCACACACACATTCTGAAAATAAAATAAGAAGAATTAGTGAGCAAGCTTTAAGTGGTTCACAGTCCAGAGAAGTGCATAGGTAACGCTGGCCTGACCAAGAAAATTCTCTTGATAAGTTTATGGAATTAAGACAGTAACCCTGCACTGAGATTGTCCTCTTAGAAAAATGCCCTCTTAAGCAGTAATAAATGAGTAATTTTGGCTTAACTGCATCTGAAGATAAGTTTGCCTTTAGAGATCTTCAGATCTAATAAATTCCTTACATTTCTGAAGATGAACTACTGTTGCAGACCCACATTGTATTCTAGAGATACATGCTCCCAAAGCAGCTACCTTCAGACATGGAATAAAATATGCAGACCATGAAGCATGAGAAAAGATGACAACTTTTGGGGTTTGGAACTTTACCAGAAGTTATAGATACATAAAATCACACATAATATATCAAAAGAGTCAACAGTTTTTATTCTCCTGCAACACTAGAATTGAGGAGCAGGAGAATTTATTAAAATGTCTAGTTCAAGATTATGCACTGAATAATAGCAACTGCCCACTGGTTGACATAGTTAATAATTTTTTTCACAAGCTCCAATTACTGCCAATTCAAGAGATGATGAGTCTTATTCAATATGAACTCCTGGGGACCACATATTGGCTTCATTAGGTATAGCAGAAGACTGTTTTCACCATTAACTAACATGAATTTAAGAACATGCACAGCATAACATTTTCAGTTCTTCAAATAATCCAAACAGACAGCAAAGTTTTTATGTTCAATATACATGCCCAAGCACAGGAGAATCACAGAGTTTATGGGAATCATTCATCTAAATCCACCCACCTCTATTCCTCTTTCAATCAAATCTCTTTTTCTAGGCCACAATCTATGAAGCACTATAACTCCCCATGTTAGCAAATCACACGGCAGTTTTATCAGTAATACTGCCCAAATTTTTCCTTCACTAGAGAAGGCTGGTAATAAATGTTGATTTTCCTGCACATAGGCCCTTTTTTCAGGTAGCATCACCTGACTACATCCTGCCGAACACTGCAGATTGGTTGGTACCTATTAAATGGGTACATGACATATAGTTTGATTTTTATTATATTGCATTAAATACAACCCTGAATCAAGCAAACTATTAAACAGCATAACCTTTTACAGAAACGCCTACTTTCAAACAGGCTTAGAGCAGAGCAGTGATGTGGTGAAAGGTTACAAAATGGGTCTTTCTTTAGTGCCCATGAGACTCTCCCTTGAACCAACTTTTTCATTCAATGACTAACAAATCTTAAACATAAGGTCAAGTATGACATAATATGTCAAAAAGATATTGCTGGGATTTGTATTATGATGCTGTATACAAAAGAGATGCTGCATGCAAAATTTTGGACAGCCACAAGAAGGCAGCAAAGAGATGCCTAAAACACTGTGCTTTTACTGCCATCTTTTGCATCTCAAATACGGCAGACCTAGTGAAAAGCCACAAAGATGAATATGGGCCATGAGAGCCTAAGGGGAGAAGAGACAGGATTCAACAGAGCAAATGTGGAAGTCATGGGAACATGCAATTCTACATTCTGATCATGACTTCCCTGAACATTTGCAAAATCCACTGCAGCAGGATCAAGAGCCGGAGCTGAAAGATGCAGAACCATAACACGGCTGAGAAAGGAGCAATAGTTACTAATGCTGTTGTGTAGACTAGCATTTGGAACCAAGCCTATGCTCTTCAGCTGGTTTAGAAAAAGCATTGAAGTCTAGGAAGTGAGACAGGCAGTTGGAGATGGGCCAACAACATTTTAAAAATACTGCCCACTTAATAGGAAAACAACTTTTTAGATACATTAAAATCAATTAGAATTAGAATTCCTAATGACAGAATTACATTGGTCAATGACATTGGAATAAACACACTATCACCTGAAAAATATCCAGCTATCTTCTCATTGATTCTATTGTACTTATTACAACTATTGGATGTATTGTAACTATTAATAACTTAGGTGTTCAAAGTACTGAACTGAGCTTTACTGGACATAATACATCAAATTAAAAATCAGCAATAATTAAGTTATGTTGCAAAAGGAACTAATCGCATTTCAGCAGAAGTGAACAATAACTTATTAATGTTTCAACAATTCAAACAGTCTAAAACAATTTGATCTCCAAGTCATGCAATACACAAAAACTGTTATATTGGCATTTGATTCCAAAATGATCGGAATGATTGAAAATTAATAAAAGTATGATAAAAAACAGCACCACATCTTTCATAGCTGATCAGGAAACAGGATTCACAGGTGAGCAGGGACAGTTACAAGGGCATCCTCAGGAGGTCTGACAATGTCTACATTCTGTATAATAATAAAAATACAGTAAATATTTATCGTGCAGGACTGCCAATCAGTGTTTCCACAAGTAATCTCCTGAATTTAAATCAATGGATGATTGCAATTCACCAAGAAAAATTTGTGCCTGCTTTTCTTATAAACATAGACTATTGATTTACAGAACAACAATAATTCTGCAGTTCCAGCTTAGCGCCGGCAACCTTCCTCCCATGCACGGAAAGATTACAATTTAAAAATACTTCAATTTCTTTCATATAGTTGTATCTAAATTCCTGCAAATCTTGTTCTCTTACATTGTCCAGGTTAGTGGGGGCAGTTGGTGGCAACAAGGCTTAGCAACTTAGATCACTATTCTGGAGGAACAACCTCTTTTTCCACCCATCTTTAATATGTTGCTATTAAATTGGCAAACTTTGTCCTACAAGGTCATCCCTTTCCTAGCAGTGCTGTCATTTATCTGGCCAATGGCTTGTCGTGTGCAAGTCTGGGGTCTCTGCAGTACAGAACTATGTTACTAGTTGTTACTTCTGCTCACTAAATCACAATGACCTTATGGGCTACCTGTCTGTATACAGAAAGCCATGCAGTATTACAGGGTCATTTAGTCATGGCTTCCTTTGGCCCCAGGAAGTCCCCAGATTAAGAATGAGTTCAGTTCCTAATTCTTGTCTTGAATTTGTAATTCACATTTTAACTCATACTTACACCAAGACTGCCTGTTACTAAAAACAGTGGATGGTGTTCTTTTTTTCTCAAGCTGTCAAACTGCTGAAAACAGGCCCTACATTAAAAATGTGCAGCTTCAGTGGTTCATTGACTGAAGGAAGGAGAACTCTGCCCACCATTTTTAGTCAAAGTACAAGTTGCTTATAAATGAAACATTCTTAACCCAAGGACTGCCTGCATTAGTCTGTTACTTTAGCATTATCGTCTCTCATTCTACTAATATCACTGACTTTTTTAGACTGAAGTTATGCCAAACTTAAAACCTAGGCAAGTACATCTCCAACAGGGAACTCCTACCTCCAAGCCCTTGATTATATATGCAACATGAATCACCTCATCCATCATTAAATCATCAATGAGAACAGATTTTATATAGACCAACTTGGCATTCAAAACAGTCAGAGCCCAAGGCATGAGGACACACAATAACCTGCTTTATGGGTTGAGTACTGGGTTCTGGTCAAGTTCCCAAGTAGCAACCCCAGCAGTCCCTCAGATTCTAACCATACCTATCCCTGTCACAATCTTGATGTTTCTGCTTTCTACCCCCAGTCCCTGCTTCCCTAGTTCTCCTTTCAAAGGCACCCATACGTATCCAGACAGCCACCAACCACCCCAGCCCTCATAGCAAACATCAGACAACCCTCCCTTTCCCCAGGCTGTTCCTATCTTCAAGCTCTTAGAGTTAGAATGGCACATAGTTTCTGTGAAAAGCTCTCTGTATATTTCAGATCACATACATACTCCCTTCCTGTCCAGGTAGGTAGTAAGATGACAAATAGCTCTCCAATTAATAGAAAACCCAGGCTGAGTCCAGAAGAAAGGTCCAACAGGCAAGTGCTCAGAGCACAGTGAAGAGAATGATAAAGCAGAACTCAGTGCTGCCTCCACCACCCTGGCTCCTTCCGGGCTTCAAAGCACACCCTTAAATCTCTCCCTGACAGGCCAAAAGGTCCCCAGAGCTGCTGAAAATTATCTTGATCACAGACCGGATAAGGATCAATAATATGAATCACGGTGATATACATGTGAATAGTTCCTTGGTCCTATAGAGATGCAGGAATGGGCACAACCAGCACACCATTCAGAGATGTACCTAAGCTCTCCTAGCCACAGCTGCCACCTGCTCTTCAAGCCAGAATCTGGGAGTCTAGGAGCACTCCCAGATTATGCACCAGGTCTGCCTGAGGTAGTGTTATCCCATCCAGAATTAGAGATGGAACAACCTTGTCTCAAGAAGTTCCAAATACCCATAGCCTTCTTGCAATGGTTGAATCAGAGCCTGTTTTGCTTCATCCAGACCTGGACAGCCTACAGACACTGGGATAGGATGTCCATAGCATCAGTCAAGGGGTCTAGAGTGGAAGATATAAAGCTGGGTGTTATCTGTATATTGATGATATCTCACTTCAAACTGGTGGATCACCTCACCCATGTAGATGTTAAAAAGGAGAGAAGAGAAACCAAGCCCTGAGGCACCTCAAAAAGTAGGGGCTGCAACCTGATTCTCTCCCCGCCTATCAACACCAACTGAAACTGACCCTGGAGTAAGGAGAACCAGCACAACACAGTGCCACTCACCCCAACTCTCAAGCCAGCATGACTGATCATATTAAATGTCGTCAAGAGGTCAAGAAGAGTCAGGATCGATGCATTACTTCCATCTCACTTCTGCCAGAGGTCATCCATGAGCACAATCAATGCCATCTCAGTCCCAAACTCTGGCCTGAATCTTGACTGAAAGGCATCTAGATAATTCGCTTGATCCAAGGTCCTCTGCAGATGCCCTGCACCCACTCTCCCCACCGCCTTCCCTTAGAAGGGAAGGTTGGAAACCAGCTTGGACAGGGATGGTCCTTTGAGAAGGGAGTGCACCACTGCCTCTTTAAGAGCTGGTGAGACCACTCCCTCTTTCAAGGAGGAGTTAACTACCACCTATCCTTTCCCATGCAACTTGCAACTCTATTACTGATCCTGAAAAAAATCACTTACAAATTTCCTTTACAAACAACTGTTTTAACTGACTGAAACAGCTAAACTAACTTTCAATCAACAAGCCATTTGAACCAAAGCAGTTATGATCATCAATGTTCTGCTTCTGAACATTCTTTTTTCTTAAACTTTAAAGCAGTTATGAATTAACACACACGAAAATACATATTGAACACACTATTATGGATACATTTATTTATTCTCATTCTCTACTGTCCTGTTATTAACTTAGCTTGATATACCTGATTCCCACTAAGGCCAATCACGGTCTCCTGTCTTACTGATTGGGTTCATATATCCTATTAAACTATATTTTGATTTAATGAACAAACCACCAGATAACAACCACGAACTAGGGGTACAAACTACAAGTGTTTGCTCACACAGTAACTAAACCAAAATTAAACAAACCATAGTCTGACTATATGGACTAAGTAGTAAATCATAATACTGGTAGCATAGACATACAAATGGCTCAGAATCAAAACCTGAAAAGTAATGCTGCACACAGAAATATTTATATGACATTTTAAATCAGTCAAAATTGTATTTCTGATTTTGTTAGCAGAACCTTTCATCCTCATGTTAGGAAGTATGAGTAAAATAGATGAGACTTTTCATATAAATCCAACAGTCACAAACCGAAGTCAATCACTAAACAATGATGTGTCTATGTGCATGAGAAAGACAGAATAACCATAATTTTGCATTAAAGAAGAGTACCTATGAATTTATGGTTATTCCAGAATTTTAATATTAAAAGTAAACTTCTAAACTAACTGGACACAAAAATATTTGCTGTTGTTCTAGAATGAGCAAGAGATGGCTTTCAAAATCTACAAAGCAATATTTTTTCCCATAATAATATAGTACATTTCACATAAAACATACAGGTACCAGAAACTGAACTACTGCAATGATATTTGACATGACATAGTCAGGGTTGCTATAGTAGAGCACAAGGCAAAGTCTGTTGAAATTAGGACCAGGATAAGATGCTTGCAGAGAAAGTACTAAAGTACCTACAAATCTGAAAACTTTTTTCCTTACATTAAAAGAATGGGATCTCTAATTAAATGGTAATATACAGTATCTGAATACTACAGAGGTGTTGTCTACACTGTATTGAGGGATATAGGCATGTATAGAAGCCCTTCACCCCTGAAATCTTGTATATCTTTAACATTTTCATGAGTTTAATGCAGAATTCTTTTTAAAAATCATCGAAGTACATTAAAGAGAACACACACACTAATCAGATAAATTGTTTTATCAGTGTTCCCAAATATGAAACTCTGGATGGTTGTGAATCCCCACTCCAAGAATCAAAGAAGGTATTAAGCTCAGGTTTTTTTACAATTCCCTCCAGCTACCTTATTTTTTTAAAAGTACATTTAAAAAAAATCAACTTTGGGAAGAAGCAATCTGGAAGATGTAGCCAAGAAAGGGGGCAGTGTGTGCTTAATTCTTCTGTCACTGGCAGGTTTTCTACTTTAATACTTTTTCCAAGCTTCTTGTAAAGTTTTAAATTCATATTCGGTAAGAAGACCTACCAGTGGTTTATCCCTGTGTGTGTTTACAGCATCAACATTTAGGAAAATAGATTCCACTTTGCAACCTGTAGGTGAAATCAACATTTTCATATTTAATATATTTTATTCACTAAAAAAGAACAATATTAACACCATAACAATAACTTCTTCCTTTTATTTCCAATGGACAATGGAATTTGACACAAATAAATACTGGTTAAAATAGTTCTGGTTAAGATTTTTTAACACTTTAGCATCTGTTGAGGTAAGGTTGCTTTATAAAGTTTCTTCCTATGACACTCTGGCATATGAGTGGCAGACATAGTAGTCCTTCCAATGCAACTTCCAGCTTACTCCTAAGAATCATGGATAGCAGTTTTGAGCAGCTGTAGCAACATTCATATTGACAGACATTTGGGAGGGTTGTTAAGTATTATAAAACATTTGATTGTATGTTGAGAGTATGTTGAGTATCTTCCCTAAAATATTGATCAGATTTTCATGCATGCCTTTAAGTCAGGTTGCTGAATTGGAGAAAGAAAATTGGGAGTGGCTTTTTGGATGTAAGAACAAGTTCAATTCTGATACTGAAAATATGTTCTTGTTCTAAGCCATGCGCTGAAATGAGTATGTACTTCAATTTTATTGGGTGGCTTTCTGCCCAGAGATTCCTTGATTGTTAGCTGAGTTTTGTTGCAGATGTTTCATTAACCAAACTAGGTAACATCATCAATGCTAGTGGGGAATGCGGTTTGCTCTCATTTTATATACTAGTGGCTTGCCCTTGGCTTTATTTTTGCACCCTACTCCAGCTGGAGATCTTATCTGCAATAACTGCAGGATTTTGGACACTAGAGGTCACTACAGGCTTCTTATTATTTGAAGTGTAACTAAGTTACAGGAATTCTCTCTATTGTTTTAAAATGTTTTCTTATCCCAAATTTTAATGTCCACACTCCCCTTTCCTCTTCTTTTAACAAGAAGTAATAGTGGTGCTTTTTATTTAGACTAGGTGGCATTTTAAAATTATTTTAATTACAACTTTGTTTTACGCTGGTTGAAATAATATGTCAAAGTAAAAATTAGGTTTAATAAGTAACTTAAGGAGAGTCGGGCCCAGTTAGCATCTGAAAGGCACTCCAACATATTCTATGACAACTGCAAGCTAGATGGAAAAATTGAAAAAAAATATTCCTTCCTATAATTAATAATGTTCTATTCTATCATATTAAAAGTTACATTTCAGCTACAACTCTTAGACTCTGGAAGCACCCCAAGGCTTTACCAACGCTGTCAACAATTAGGTTTTTTTGGATTCTACCCAGAGGTGGTATTCAGCAGGTTCTGACCAGTTCTGGAGAACCGGTAGCAGAAATTTTGAGTAGTTCGGAGAACCGGCAAATACTACCTCTGACTGGAGATTTTACAGTATCCTTCCTGTGCCACGCCCACCAAGTCACGCCCACAGAACCGGTAGTAAAAAAAAATTAATCCCACCTTTTGAAACAAGAAGGCATGGAATACACACAACAGACAAATGCACAGGCATACTAAAATCAAAGTATCTACAAGAATGCTAAAAATATTTGTAAAGAAAAATCAACACTAATTATGTGAAGCATTTTGAGTGGTCATACTTCTGAAGATATTCACACCACACCACTGTGTGGCAGGACCTAATTATTCAAATTCCCAGCGTTACCTCAAGAAGAATAGAAACAATGTCTATTTTAAACCTTTTAGTTTAATGATGAACTGAACAGTTTAATGGAAACGGTAACTAAGTACAAGTAATTTGTTTTGACATACAAGCTTACAATTAGGAACTAATAGCCTACCCCTTATAGATGTAACCTAATAAAATGTTTTTCATAATAAAGTTGATTTAACTTGCTTAGCTTAAATTTGAATATCTTACCATAAGCCACTGGAGTTAGCTTTAAGACAGTATGCAGAGGGCACTTGAGATAAGGCAATTGTTCTGAAATACATAAGTAAAGAAAAATATAATAAAAAAAGAATAACTTCTGACTATTGACTATAAAGTTGGTTCCTAGTTAATATTTGTATCTCACTTCACTAAATAAATTTTCAGAACAGCTTCCATTTGTAGAAACCAGAGCACATAAGCAATGCTACCAACAGACACAGATAAGATTCTAAGACTTAGCCAGACAAAACAAAAGAATAAAAAAATGGTAAATTGAAATCACTAAACAAATAAAAATATTTTAACCTACCTACAAATAGTGGTTCTCAACCTTTTCGTCACCATGGACCCCCTTTAATACCTTTTGTGGCCACAGACCATCACCAAGATTTAAGATTTAAATCATAACATTTCTTCAAGCCTTCACAGACCCCTGTAATGGCTTCGTGTGCAGACCACAGGTTGAGAACTACTAACACAGTGGTATCCTAAATACATACCACTTGTCTGCAATTATCTGGTGTCAAAATAAAAGTTATTGCTGACTAACTTCAGCTTTCTCTTTGGGTATTTGTAAGGTACCTACCTGCAGGCTTATCCAAAAAGTAAGCAAGCAAACAACGCATAACAGCTTGGTGACAGATTACAAGCACGTTTTCCTGCCTTTCCAGCTCCATAATTACTGGCTCTAACCTTTGAACAAGATCTTCATAGGACTGGAAAAACAATAGCAAAAAGAAATCATTTAATATGGATATGTGTATAAATGACCATAATTTTATAATAAAATTAGCTGGAAACCTGCGCTTCGCTATGTAACTATGTGATCAGGTTTAGTTTTGGGGGAGGAAAATAAGGGGGGGAAATTCTGCCTCTGCCTAACAGCATCCATCAGTATTCATCTGGCTAGCATCCTGTCAGTGTGTGAGAGTGTTGAGGGATTTTTGAAAACTGAAGCAGTATTTGCTGTGTGAGCAAGAAGACAGCAAAGAGCCTGGGCGTGGCTTAGCTCAATTGTTTTATTCTAAAGCTGGTTGCTGTTGTGAGACTGAAACTGAAACTCTTCTGCTTGTGTTTTGCATTTGGAACAGATTTCTTTTCAGATGGGGAAGGGGAGTAGAACTCCTTAGCATCAGAGCGTGTTAATAATAATATACAGAATACTAATGCTTTGGTGGTCATTCCAAAAAATCCTTTCTTAGTGAGCACCTTGAAGCCATGAGGAACATATGTGCCAAATTTTGTGGGCTTTACGGTTCAGGGGATTTTGTGATGATGCGTGAGTGGTATTTTGCTTTTACATAGAGAGATTGATTTGCTCTAAAATGGGTTAAATAGTATCACCTGTGTAAGAGTACAAATGCTTTTGAACTTGCATAAGACTGGATGCTTATCTTTTTTTAAACTTACATGCCAAACTGAAATAAAAAAATGCAGATGCTTTTAGGAAACAATTCATTAGAATCAATGTAACTCTTAAAGCAGCTGCATTGTTACTTTGGGCTGCACCTATGCATAATAGAGAGGTTTATGTTCTATCTGGATCTAATTCTACAGAGGTATTTCTTCTTCGTAACCTTTAATCATCATCTTGTGCTTTAAAATCCAAGTGGTAGATTAATGGCAATTACCAACTAATTACTGACTTACATGAAATGATTTCAACATCCATCCTTCCTCTATGCATCCATTCTTTTCTAAGCAATCTGTGCCTGTTTTTCTATATCTGATGCTTTCCATACCACAGAATTTGAATTGCAGAAGATTACAGACTGATTCTGTCACTTGTCTATTTCAATGTTTATACATTAATGTTTATTTTTCCCTATGTAAGAAACTTTGTAAATAGCTGAGTAATTGATACAGTGAGATTTCTCTTGTTTTTATGTAAAAGTAATGAAACGTGATGTTGCTGACAGTTTTCAAAAACAGGAACTCTGCTACAGAAATTAATTTTTAAGAAACTATATCTTTTGTGCACTCAAACATGGAACAAAAGAAGTTTTGGAAAAGTACTGTAAGTAGATCAGCTGATAAAGTGGAAGGCAGCAACCACCTGATGCTTTATCAAAAGATACATTTTTGCTTTGCTAAGGAACACGTGAAAATATACCGTCAATTAAGCCAGCTATAGTCATTAAGAAGATGTACAGCTATTGACTGAAAAACACATATCCTTTCTCTGTACAATCAGCAAACAAGCTCCAAAAATGTTTCCATCTTACATAACATCCATTATAACCTGACCGCCTCTATGCCATCTGTACTCCTGCAGTGTTTTGAACATTATGATCACTCAGCCAACACATGATAAATGGATTTAAGGTATGTTCCGCTTTTAACAAATACTGTTAGCAGCTGCTTTTATTGGTGCTTTTGATTAATGCTTGACTTTTAATAGCAGTCTGTAAAAGGGCAAGCTAACAAGCAATTAACTGAGCCTCAAATATGTGGTTTTAAAATGTGTTGCTCTACTTAGAGAAAGCACATGAAAATGCTGATGCATGTTCTATCAAGGGGCCCTGAGAGTGTGGCTGCAGGACGGCCAGCAACACACTGAACCAAAAGTCTGAAATGGAAACAGATTTATTTCCTCCTTTTCCAAAACAGTTTTAAGAAGCCTTTCAGCCCTGCTTAAAATTTGAACACTGTGTAAGATAGCTTTTTAAGTTACAAACAATAGAGCCCTGTTGCTGTTAATTAACATTTCCTACACAAATGAGAAAATGGCTTCTACTTTAGCAACAACACAAAGAAGTTGCAAAAAAGCTTTCTCATGAGAAAGAGGCAATAAACCCCCTTTATTTCAAAACATTTCTCTTTTGAAACACTTACAAAAAGACTTCTGCATCTCTAAGCTTGCAAAATTTAACAAACCTCGCCCTTAGGATATCTGTATCTGTATTTGTCCTGGTCTCTCAAAGCAAATTCTAAGGGATAATTTTCCTGAATTTCTTCATATGTCATTTCTTCACAGACTCCCTATAGAAACAAAGAAAATAAGAGACTACATGAAGCATGACAAGAAACATGGACTGGGCTCACAAAGATTCTGAACTAAAATGCCACTTTTGTCATGAATTCACTGGAAGGCTATTCTTTCAGCTTCTAATTATATCTTATGTTTTAATGTTTATTGAGACATAACCTATGTAAACTGACTTGGTCAGGCTGTGTCATCCTCATCCTCATTATGAATTCTGAAGTTAAGCTGCACAAATGGAAATTCAATTCATGGAAATATTTATCTGTCTAATCAAATGTATACCTTGAAATAATCTAAACTAAAGTATTAGCAGTTTACAATAAAATTAAAACAAAATATATAATAACAATAAGAAACTAAAAAAAACCCACCACTCCAAATACCTTCTGGTACAAAAATATCTGTCTTTAGCTTCTTGTTGGAGCTAAGCAAACCTTTAGGGTAACAAATGGTTTTACTCCCCCTCACCAAACCTCCACAACACAGTGACTTCCCAGTTTGATCTAATTAATCAAATCTACTTTCTCAGATTATTTTTTCAAATACATCAGAAAAATCAGTAATTATCAGGGGATTTAGTCCTAACGTTTTTCAAAATTCAATTAATTAAATTCTTAATTAATTTATTTCAATTAATTACTGAATTTTAACCCACATTTCTGTCAATTTCAATGAGTTATTGGAAATGATAATTAAAAAAAACTTATGTGACTGTCAGGTTGAAAAGTCATTCTATCTATCTATCAATAAGACATCAGGGCAGAACAACTAGCATTTTATTTTCACACAATGATTAAAACAAACTTTGATTTGCAACTTAACTTTAAAGCATCCATTCAAATTAGGGATAGTTGTCAAAAATAAAAATGGTTTATTGCCTGACATGGGTTTGGAAACAAAGGAAGTAATTCTGTAGCAAGATAGGACAAGTTCCACAAATACTTTCTAAAATTGCTGAAACCAACTAACGTTTACCTTTTTAAAGCATAATATGATAACTAACATTATAGTTTTATGACAAGAGAAGCAGTAAGTGCAGTGCAATCTAATACATTTGAAATAAGCCCTGAAGACTAGGTACAAAACTTCAGGAAGCTGCAGGAGCTCAACATCATCGTAAAAAAACCTCCAAGCATTGATGGTTATATATGTAACAGAAAAGCATCCTACCGCATCAATTTCATTTAAAACTTTCCACTGCTCATAAGGCACTCTCAGAGCCTCAGCAGTCTGAATGGTCCTCTTCATCTGACTTGTCCAGACCTTCAGATCTTTGATGTTCTGATCATTAATGAACTGGCCCAAGCTCTTGGCAAACTGGAAAAGGTCATTAAAAATACATTATAATGTCACAGATACTCAGATTCAATGTCAAAAGATAATAAATCTTGAATGCGATCTTTCAAAAGCTCATGTAGTCCTTCAACAAAGACATTTGACTTGCACTTAAGAATCACAATATTCTTTTACTAAAATGAGAGGGTACTCTAATTTTGATGTAATAAAAAGTTGCAAGAATGTAAGGAACTTCCACTTGTAGAGTATAACCTCCAGAACATTTCTTCGTCAGGCTGAAAGACTTATGTTTTTAAATAGGAAAAATAAATGGAGGCCTGTGATATCTCCATGTTCCTGTATCTGACTGCAGTCTTTCTTGAAATGTTTCACACTGTTTTTAAGAATCTTCTGATATCACTGTTTCTCAATCTCAGCAACTTTTAAGATGTGTAGACTTCAATTTCCAACATTTCCTACCCAGCAATCCATATTGTAAGCCTGAATACCTGGTGATCGCAGCCCCACAAAAGTTGCCATTAACTTGTAATTTTTAACATGTCCCTGGGGGAAAATTAATAAATATGTCATGTATGTTTGTAGTTAATTTAACATTTTATTTAAATTAATCCAATGTAGTTTCTGTTCTGACCCTATTTATTTCTTTGTAATCTGGTTTATCATTCAAAAGCAAAATTCAGAATGTTCCATATCCTTGGCTGTCTGGATCCAAATCTCTCCTTAAATCCCAGAACACAAACAAATGCAAGATAATGCACATTTTTAAAACTACTTAAATTTTAAAATACATTTTAAATGTAATAAAATACAGAGCTACAATAGATAGACCATAAGTACCTCTTTCCCTCTATGGGATAAGCCTGTGTCTCCTCCTATTCTTCCCTTTAGATTTAGTTCACTTTCACCATGTCGACACAGGTAGATGGAACGAGGAGTTACATGGATATTCATGAGGTAGTAAACAATCCGACTCTGAATATGATCCATTACATGGTTTACAAGGTAACTCCTTCCAACATCCATGATTTTAATATAAGAAAGATCCCTGTAACAATAGGACACATAATTAATTATTGCCCTATTTTAGCCTCATGCTTTATTTATCATTATCAGCCACAGAGACCAGGAATAAATTTTATTCACCTTCATTTGAGGAAGGGTGCAGGTAGTCCTCAGATTATGTCAATTTGTTCAGTGACTACTCAAAGTTACAATGGCGCTGAAAAAAATGGACTTACAAACAGTCCTTGAAGTTCTGGCCACCATATCTGCCCCTTCTCCAGTCAAATGATCAAAATATGGGCCAGCCTGAATTTATAACCACTCAGTACTGCCCCGGGCACTTCCCACATTCCCTACTGCCTACCTGTATCACCCACTCTCCTGCCTGCAGCACCAGCCTGTACTGTACAGCACTTATCTGGGGCACTCACCCAGCCCACTTTGTCCCTCAACTGCTAACCTGTTTGCCTGAGATCTTGCCTATTTCCACTTAATGACCTGAGTGGTCCTGGGGTTATGACAGCAACCAGGATTACCATTGCTAACAGATTCAGTCATGTGATGTTGTGTTTCACAGCCCCATCATTTAGTGCCAGCCCTGACTGCCATCAGAACCCGAGGACTACCTGTAGTTCCACAGTCTAACGAAAATAAGTGACAGGAATTTTGTTAATATGCAATGTATTTATTTTATTTACATTCTTTTTACATTATGGTATATTGTTGGAAAGTCCAAAATACTCATGTTAAATTCTGTGATTATTTCACATTAGGTCATTTTTTTAGGCAATCATGAAATTTCACTTTTTCTTTAACCTTTTTCATTTCCCATTTTTCCTCACTCCAGGACAAGCAAGGTGTAAACATCAACAATTGAGTAATAAAATCTGACAGGAATACAAATTCTCACAGTAAAAGACCACAGTGTTCTTTGTTGATTTTACTGACTGATAAGCACACATTCCTGTGCTTTATTTATGAACTGCTTTATCTCACGATTCTATCTTCTAATACTAAAATCATTCTGCTTATTCTCATCACTATCCCCTTTTTTCCCTTTCTTATTAAAAGTATCTATATTATCTCTCACACATTAATTTATATAATTCATCTGAGAGGATGTGTTCCCCTAAAACTTATAGTTAAATGGATTAAACTTTAAGGTACTATATTACTGCTTTTTTAATTAAAACTGAAATGGTCACTTACTTGTCTAGATTTTCATCCAATGTCTCATATGAATTCTTGTAACACTCAATTCTTTTCATAAAGTCCTCTGTAGCTTCATCACTAGCACAGTCAATATAATCAGGACTGCCTAATTTCACTTGCTAAGAAACCACAGAATAAAAAAAAATCTCTAAATATTATAAAAGAAGTCAATTAGTTGTATGATGCTTTCCTAGATTCTGCGTTTTGAGTAGAAAAAAAACTAAATTTAAAAGAGAAACCTAATTTATACTTCAACAATGTAGGGAAAATGTACAAATTATATATCAGTAGATAATGTGGATAGTAAATTGTTATCGTAAGACTGACACTTTCGTTTTCCATTATTTTCATTTCTATAGCCTTAATTTAATATATTATGTCCTATAGTGTATTGTCTACATATCATATGTATAGTGTGTGTGTGTGTGTGTGTATACAAATACACAAACACACACACACACATTTGTTGATGTTTTATTTAAACTAAATTTGTATATCAGTAATTGCACAACCTCTGTAGATGCCATACGCTAAATAAAATAAACTTATAGGGTTTGATGATTGAGAAATAATATTCCCATACTTCTCCTAGGCTTGTTCTGCAATTTTATGGTTAAGTTTGTTTTCTGACTTTCTTGAAAGGAAGCAGAGTTCACCGGTAAAAAATGTATTTTGCAAACCAGTTTCTGAAAATTCAATCCCTAGTGAATGCAAGAGTGCTTGGGAAGAAAACCTGGAAAGCTCAGTCAGTTAGGACTAGGTTTGTAGATTACAAACTTTTATAATTAAGTAAAAGGGTGCAATGTAATCTACAGTTTAAAAACAAACCTTAATGGGAAATCAATACAGAAATATGTTATCTGAATGCATGCATGTATATATAACATTTAAAAGTTTTTCTTTACTTGAGTATGGCAGGGAGTGAAGCAGCTAGACCAGATTGAGTGGTTCTGGGAAGTAAACTGAGCACAAACATTTTAACGTAAACGGAAGTTTTGACTCACCACAATATTTGCAGCAATAACCTCAGGATCAACGCATACTGACTCCACAAAAAAAGTCTATAAGCCAAACAGGAAGAACATTGATGTTGGACCCTTACGTAATATTTTTCACTTTTTAAAAAAATGCAAAGCAGGCTTCAACTTATTCAAAAGCAAAACACAGTGCTGTATAATAAAACAAATAGTAGTTCTTGTTTAGTAACCACAACTGGGACCAGCTAGTTAATTGTTAAGTAAAGCAAAGTAGCCACTAAATAAAACCACAACTCTGCTTATGATCTGACCAGCTTTCCATTGCTTAACAGACCCATGGTCATAAATGCAAGGATTGATTTAAAGTTACTTTTTCATCACTGCCATAACTATGAACAATTGCTAAACAAGGCAATCACTAAACGAGGACTACTACCTGTAATAGTTCAAACCTAACCATACAAACTTTTTTCTTATATAATTACTATAATGCAATTGTAGTATGTTAAACATTCCTTTGATCTTTTTCTCAGATAATTCAGATAATATGGCTTTAATGAAGTCCTTTGAAATCTAAGCATTCTGGATTTAGAGTTCATGCCACATAGAAAGGGAATGTCTTTTTCTCTACTACTCTGCTCTTTCTACTCCTGACCCTTGGAGTAATATTAAAATAGTATAAAGGGTATTTTAATTGTCATGTAATAGAAAATATTTTAAAGTAAATTCCATACACTGTACTTTTCTAAAGGAGTAAATCAAAGAAACATGGCTATCTCTCTTCCTTATTCCCTTGCAAAAATATGTGAGAGTTACAATAAACAAGGCAATTAATGGTACATGCAATATTAAAATTGCCAGCATTTCTAATCACAACAGAATCTTCTTTCATATTAACTAGCAGCAGAAACTATTGCTAATCATTACTGTCAACAATAGAATTAAAATTGCAGAATAAATTATAAGTATAATTTACTAGAAAATTGAGGTTTTTTTTTTACAGAACTACTTGCAGCCAATATTTTTCATATGCAGTTATAGTATGTTTCTTTGTAGTCAGTGTAATATTTAGAACAAACATTTTATCCAGGACTAAATAATTTTAGCATCTTTACGCAACTGACCTTAAATCCATTTTCTTCACCAAACTTATATATGGTGTCTCTACGTTCCCTTGTAGTATTTGTAGCATCAAAAACCTACATGAAACAATACAAGAATCAGTGTGTGTGTGTGTGTGTGTGTGTGTGTGTGTGTGGTATTCAGCTTTGTTCGGGTATTTTCCCATGTCATTATAGTTGTGCTTTTAAAGTTGTAGCAACGTTTCGGCAGAATCTCATCTGCCATCATCAGGCTTCTGTATTGTATTCGTCTTCTGTATTGTTTTTGTGGGAAAATACCCGAACAAAGCTGCATACCATACATGCAAGTACCCGCGAAAACTTAAGAAAATATATATATATATCCCCGTAATATTTCATATATCATTAATAAAATGTAATAGCTTCATCATAAATATTTTAGCAACTACTGTATGTTTTTTCATAGTATATAGGTACATTTATCTTCCATATATACACATACTAATGGCAAGCAGAACAAACAGTGCAATTAAATACGTATTTGCTGAGATGTTAATTCCCCCAAACATGGTTGACACAAATATTTTGAAGTGTTATCATGAATAAAATGACAGAATGAATCTACTCAATAGGACTATATCCTATATAACTATATAGTATTATAATATAACTATATAACTATATTATTATTCTACATAATACCATTTTACTATGAATGTGCTATAAGATACAAATACGGAAGAATAATTTTTTTCCAGAATTGTTAACAGATATATTCTTACGATTAATGAAATGCCCCATCTCAAACTAACATTGGAAGATTATGCACAAAAACTACAAATAAAATATATAGGACGTTCTGCCTATTGTATGTCATGTTGTCCCCATATATTTCTAAGACTTTCTAAAGCAAAATGCCTCTCCAAATATTTGTTTCATTCACCTTTCTTTCTACTATAATTACACATATCATACTAATCTCCTATACCTAATGTTTTTTGTCTATTTATTTGATTTTCACACTACCTGACTAAGAAACATGCTAGAAATAAAATAACATATTATTCCAGCTATTTCACGGGGCTATCATTTTAAGGTGTTAATTTTCCAAATGTGACTTACAAAGCATTTAGCAATGCAACGATTTAAAATTACCTCTGTATTATAAAAATTGATGTCAGCAGATACAGATATGAAAATTATCCACTGACGCAGGCAGAAGGTTAGTATTATGTAGCATTTATTGTAATTTTCTTCAATAATAAATTGACTGACCAGAACAAACTATGAAACGGGATAAACTGGATCTAATTTCCAATCTCACAATATTTATGTAGCAGCTTATGGAATTTGAGAGCCACCACCTCAAAAGCTTGGGGAAAACGGTTCTAGTACTCATTTGTTTAGCAATGCACCATAGAACACTTACTGCCACGTGCCCATTTTCTTCACAAAGATATCGTTGAACATCATTCAGTGCTGCTAAGGCACACTTTCTTAAAAAGAAGAGACAACACTCTGGTTATACCCCTGACAAGACTTCTTAGTTATACACAGGGCTATTTCTAGCATTATTAAAAGACTGTGCACAAAACAAGACGCAGAGTTACATACAAAAGCACTTAAAAGGCACAGTTCAGAAATGCTGGAGCAACTTAGGTGTCTTCCTCCAGTTCACAGAATATGGACAATAAAATAATGATTACAGGAAGAAAACTTAAGACTGAGCCATGCATCTCTCAAGACAGCTATCCTACTTTCCCAACTTGGTAGAAACAACCAACAGCATCAACTGTTTTCTTAGTCGCTATCATCAACATTTCTTCATATCAAAACAGCAACATAATGACAAACTTACTTTCGGATTTTCAGGGCTTCTTTATTGTCTGGCAAGAAGAATTCAAAGGACTTGTATGTTTTTACCAAATCTCGACGGTACTGACCAACATTAAACTCTGTGTAGAAAAATCAAGGAGGAAAATTAAGTTTTTTATTTTCACCTATAATTTACATTTATAGGATAAGGTGTACCAAGATGCCTTATTTCTGCCATTAAATAAAGTGTAAGTTATCTCGAGTAGCCAAAAAAATTATTATACATTATCATCTTAAAAGTCTATGAAGATTCTCAGTCATCCAGATCATGGCTATCCCAAAGATGCTTTTTCAAGATCTGAAGAAGCTTCTTGGATGAGAAGCAAAACATCTTACAACAACAACCCTAACCAGATCACTTTAAATTATATCCTAAATATTGTTTACATCAAGGGTACTGCTTTTCTTTTCCAGTTCTTCTTAGATCCAATTTTTCCTGTGAAGCTTTTAGCTGACTCTTACAATGCCTTACAACTTAAATCTGTGATTAAGTCTACAAAACAAACCATCTTCGCTTCCTTTTCTATTTGCTTCCATTTTCCTTTCCTTTACCAACTTTTTAAACATTGGTAAAGCAGTATGCACAATAGTGACATTTTTACAAAAAAAAAAAAAAACAGTAATAATACCTTTAACTAATAATATATATTTACCCTGGTTAACCAAACACCAACATCTACCTAACCTGAGTCCTTAGAAAGGACTTGATCGATTGATAAAAATGCCAAATTCAGTCTAAACATCTGGCTGACTATGTGATGAACCAATAAAAATCTTATTGTTACATTTTTTCTTTGTTTTATTTTATTATTATAAAACATACATTACATTTATTATTTCAATAGTGTGGACTAGAGATTATTAGCATTCTAAAGTTTAGATAACTGAGACCTTCAAAGATAGAAAAGTTACTGTATCAATATTAACTCATTTAAAATACCAATTTAATAAGCATAAGAGTTGCTTAATTGGAAAGGTAGGCTGCATATAAATGTAATAAATAAAAGTAC
Organism: Pseudonaja textilis; assembly: GCF_049901715.1. Classification (NCBI taxonomy): domain Eukaryota; kingdom Metazoa; phylum Chordata; class Lepidosauria; order Squamata; family Elapidae; genus Pseudonaja; species Pseudonaja textilis. Next base: position 57,044,667 of record NC_141991.1, on the reverse strand, counting down.
ATAAATAAATAAGGTTATTTAGCTTTTGCATCCAAAACTGAATATAACTTTAATAATCAAAGTATTTGGTGTAAAATAAATTTCTGTTTAAACTGATTACTTAATACTATCCACTGTGTTGTTAGAGAGAGGGGGGGGGAGGGAGAGAGAGAGAGAGAGAGAGAGAGAGAGAGAGAGAGAGAGAGAGAGTATCTGGGACATCTGTCAGCCTGCAGATGAAGAGTCAATCGCCCCCCCGGTTTGGAGGTGGTTAATGAAGAAGAAAAGGAACAGCTAGGTCCAGTGCCCAACGGGTGGCTGCGCAGAAGGCAGAGAAGGGGAGAGCAGTGGAAAGCCATGGGCTGATCCTGGGGAAGGAAGAGCCACTGCTGCTAACGAGACCCCACCCTAGCTCTGGGAATAATAGGCAGTGGGCAGAGATGAATAGGTGTGGCAAAAAACTATCCATCTTCCTGTTGGACAGACTTGTTAGCCTGTGAGATAAACTTTTTGCCAGGGGTGCCGGCCTTCCTAATAAAGGAATCTTTTGAATTCACATCAGAGGGTTTGTCGTGTTTGTGGACCTGTGTCAGAGCAATACTTTTAGGCCCCTTTAAAAGCCAATATTTGCCATGTTGTGTTTGTAAGTATGGAATACATGCATACATTGTATCTGTTAGGAATATAAGTCATCTAACAGGTATTTGGGTTGGAAATATATATGCCAGGATAGACATTTTAATACTGTATCTTTAAGAAAATGCAAAAAAGTATAATTGGGTGTAGTTTCTCAAACGGCCATAAGATGGAAACAGAAACCTGGTTTGTCTTAGTCTCAGAAGAGAGTGTGAGTAAGTCTCTGTTTCCTTCTGTTGGAGAGTATTGCCATTCCATTTTTCCTAATTCCGTTTTCCTAATTCCTAAATTCTACCTGGATTTGATATAAGTCTGATACTGAACTGTTTTTGACACTGGAATTTGTTATTGGATTATCCCTGGATTGAAAAACTGACTGATTTAACCTGTGAATGACTTTGGACTGCTTGTTTTGAACTTTGTTTGCAAGTTTCTGGAAGTAAAAACCTACATTTACTGTACAGTGTACTACTCTCAAATACGTCTCCATGTATGCGCTCATTCTCCTAACCGGGAATTACCTCAACAGTATCTATGGGAACTATTCTTACCTAAATTTTGGTTAAACCTCTGTGGTGACAGCACTCACCTTTCGTAGGCACTCCAATCCAATTTAAGTAGCGTGTCAATTTTTTTGATATGTAAGTTTTTCCTCTTGCTGGAAGGCCAACCATTACAATCAGAGTAGGACAGTTTGTCATGCATACTATTAAAAAAATGGTACAGTTAGTGTTCATGAAAAACAAGAGCATTAGTCATAGTTCTGAAGACTAAATTAGGAAATAGCTGCATCTTTTTGTGAGAATAATAGCACTCAAGGGAGAGCCTTGTCATTTTGATGAAGTATTCAAAAGAGTGTACTGTTTTTATTAGAAGTTCCCCCAAAGCCACTAGTTCCAGAAATACTTGCAATAAATTTTACATAGTTATTCTGAAATCATCTTTAGAAGCCCATTCACATGTCTCATCTATTCGTGAAGTACTGCATCCCCTTGAATTATTTGTTTTTCCAGAATCCAAGAAACTCCCTGAAGATAGATTCCAGCATGAATCTGAAATCTCGGAAGACAAAACCTCTGGTCCCAGTGACCAAGCCAGATTGGATCCTGCAACATTATGCTGGGGCACGTATATTCACCTTCATTTTTTTAAAATTATTCAAGCCGGCTGCAATATATAATCTGCTTCCTACCTACCATTATTTATCTCCACCAATTACTCTTATGCATTGAACCTGGAAAAAATCTTTAGAAAACAATGCCTAATTTTTTTTTTCAAAATATAGACCAGTAATGAGCAACAGTCATGTTGTAATTCAGTCCTGGCTATGACAAGATATGCCATATATCCAAGCAATTGTTAAAATGGTCAAAAATACTCAAGTTGTTGTGCAAGGCCAGAAAAATCTCACAAAGCATCAGTCATGTTATTTACAATTTTAAAATTGTTTTTTAAAAAATAGAACTCAATAACTGCCATATCATGAAACAATTACAGGCATCAATGTAACAAAAGAACACTATGCTAGTGCAGAGACAATAGAGCGGAGGTAATGATAGAAGTGAACATGAGTTTGAGTGAACTGGTTGAGAGTGGAGGACAGGGAGGCGTGGTATGCTGTGGGCCATGCTGTCACAAAAAGTCAGACATGACTTAGCGACTGAACAACAACCAAAATTACTAAAACTCACTCAAGGGTTGCTTAAGATAGGTATATAAATATATAAATCTTTTCAATAAATAAAAAAGAATATGCTTATATAATAAATATTCTACATTTGTTACCATAGTAAATACTACTCTTGCTTTGTAAAGAGGGTAATATTACCCCTATAGTCAGCTATTCCCCAAAAACTTATGTAAAAATTTAAGAACACTGCAAATCAGACAGTGCTGCCTATTTGCTGACGTTCATAACAAGAGGAAAAAGTAATTGGAAAACATTACTTTTATTAGTCCAAACTTTAGAATCTCTGTTTTTTTTTTAAGGAATCTGGGGCCATATTACAATCAGGAATTATCTGGTTTGTACAAGTTAGCTTGTACTTCATTGGTGAATTCAGTTTCTTTAATTTTCACCATTTCTAGGATGGCTTATGGACAGGGAAAATGAAAGGGGTAGAATGGAAAAATAAAAAAAATATTTTTTCTATCATGATTCACCAATAATGTATTAATGACACTGGTATAGAAGGAACTGTTTGTTTTTTCTAATGCATATCTGAAACAGATACAGCTCCTCCATTAGACCACTAGACTGAGATGGTTTATCTTTAACGAAGCTACGATACTTCTATTGCATTTTTCAGAAAAAACATTCAAATACATAAACACTATAAAAATAAGTAGTAATAGTTCTATAGAATATGGACCAGCAACTTATGACCATGAGGCTACATTTAGCCCCTGATCTAATCAACAATTTAGACTCTATCAAAATATGTTCCCTGGCAAACAACTACCTGGAACAAGTAAAAAAAAAAAGTTATCAAAAAAAGATGGAGAAGATAAATACATCCTCAAAAGGTAACCTATATGTTTTTGGCTTAGATCCCCCTACTATTATGATGCCTCCAAAGAGTATCCAAAAGACAAAAATTAAGTTTCTATTTAATCTAAAACAAGAAAAATATGTATCGCAAACACTAAAACACATCAGAATACCACACAATTCTTTACATTTATATAAACTCATCTTACATAACAATTCAGAACTTTTTTCCCCTTCCCGCACACGCAAACTAATACTGATCAATATTTTATCAAACTCTTTACAAATGAAGCTAACTGTACTATGAAAATTTTATGTAGTGGGATTTCCTTCTTTCTCCTTTCTCTTCAGATCCCCTTCAAAATGATGCACTAAAAGGGGCGTTGGTTCTTACCTGATACGCTTCTTTTCGTAGAGCTGTTGAGAGTGTCCAGGTTGGGAGGAGCTCCAGTCTCGGCTCTCACAGGCTGAGCTTGAGATTGAGGCACGCCTCTCACCATCACGTGGTCCTCCGGGCGCGCCCCAGTTTTGCGAAGATGAGAAGGAAGGTCCTGTTCTCATCTTACTCAGGAAAAAAATATTAGTTTGCTCGGTCGAACAGCAGGGTTTCCCACCAGACGGCCTACGGGTGGGGCTGGACACTCTCAACAGCTCTACGAAAAGAAGCGTATCAGGTAAGAACCAACGCCCTTTTCCATAGAGCTGTCTCGAGTGTCCAGGTTGGGACATACCAAAGCTTGGCTAGTCCTGCGGGCGGGCTCCCATCTGGAATGGGACCTCTCCTGGAACCCTGATGACCCGCTGGAGGGCACGCCCAACAGGAGAACCCCTCGGAGGTTGGAATGCCTCAACGAGAAGGCCTGATGAAGGAGACGGGGCTGTCTAAAGGTAGCCCTGCCGGGGATACCACGGATGCTTACTGAGACCGTGGGGCAAGGAGACTAGGTAGAGCGGCCAAAACCTTGTTAGGGACCCGGTACGAGGAGCCCGGGCAGAGGCGAGGATGGAAGTTCCCCTGAGAAGACCTAGCCAGAGTGAGGGGAGGCGCCCTCAATAACCGGAGGGTCACCGTTGCGAGGGTGGCGATGGGACGCCCTAGGGTGTTATGGGATAGACCCTGTTGGGAACCCCCCTGAGAGAACTCCAGGTCAGAGTGATGGAGGGGAGACGTAAGGAGTTCCCAAACTGTGACCTGTGCTAGTGGGGACCAAGTTTGGTTCCGCCCAGAGCGAGGCGGTCGGCCCTGCTCAAGAGCCAACTGACCGAGGACCGCCCCAGAGGGAACTAAGGGTAGTAGTGAGGACCAGGGCAAGGGGTCCATGTATCTGGATTATGAGGCTGTGGGCCGGGGGCCCAGAGAAGGAACCCCAGCTAACATGGGGTGGGGATAAATGTGTTGCCGGCCAGATGCCCTGGGGCAAGGTGAGGAGGACAAGGGTGCTCCAGACTATGAGCCTGCGTCCGGGAGCCGTATGGTCTACCGGGAGTCTTGGTATGGAGAGGTAAGGCAGATATGAGGATTAGGCTTCCCCAATGGTTTGGGCAAGGCTGAAGAGAAAGAGATTTTGCAGGAGTTAAGTGTCAGAGTGGAGCCAGACTAGGCGAGAAGCCTGAAGAGGATTGGCTTTCTCGCTCTCCTTCTCCTCGCTTTTATACTTGTTTCTTTCTTTCTTTCTTTCTTTTTTTTTTGGGGGCAGCCACCTGGGGGCGACTGCATTATCGAACGACGGAACAAACCTCTCCCGGATCCCCAGGAGGGCTTCCTGGACGAGGTGCCTCCGGACCTGTCTGGTTCCGATCGGTCGGGAGGTGATTGGTAGTACCTGGGGAAGGAAGAAGAGCGGGAAGAACCTTGGCGAGAAGAGGGAGAGGAACCTCTGAAATCAGACCTCCTAGCAAGAGAAGGGAGATATTTGCGCTTGTTGCGGGTCTCGCCAGGAATGGGTCGAGAACCGGTCCAAATAGCTTCCCCCAGAGATGGGGGCTGATGCTAGCTTAGCCTTGTTTTTTTACATCCGCCTGCCAGTGGCGGAGCCAGAGAAGGCGACGGGCAGTGACCTGGGACGAGATGGCCCTGGTGGAGAATTTTGCAGCCTGGAAGGTGGCGTCTGCAGAGAACTCGGCGCGGCCAGGATCTTGGCAATATCCTGGTGCGCTCTGAGATTAGCTGTGGGGACGTGCTGCTTGAGCCACTTGATGGAGGTTCTGGTGAAAAAGACGCGCCGTGGAGGCCCTGACCGCCCAGGCATCAGAGAGATGAGCGGGCGCAGGGCCAGTTCAGCTCGCTTGTCCTCGGGCTGGAGAGCTTCGAGGACTCGCTGGGAGTTGAGCGGGAGGCCAGACCTACTACGGGCTCGTCCACGGGGGGATCGAGCAAGGTAGAGAACTGCGGTTCAAGATTGAAAAACCGCTTGTCCTGGGCGTTGGGAGGGAGGAGGCCCCGAGGAGGCTAGCTGCCTTGAGACCATGTCAGAGAATATGGGTGGGACAGGAATCACTTCGGTTTCCACCGCAGGCTGGGAGAAAATGGAGTCGGGAGGAACCCCCGATGCCGTTGGGTTGGGTGGGGGGAGGGTTCAGGCCCGAGGTATTCCTGGCCTTGAACAGGAGGGACCTAAATAGATGTGGTTTAAACAGCCCCAGAAACGCGGGCTGGCCTGGAGAGAGGCCCTCGTCCTCCGACATGTCCCCTTCTGGGGGCCTGCTCCCGAGAGGAGTTCACTGTCTCACGACAGACCCCAATTCGAGATCCTCCTCGTCCCCAAAGAGGGTAGGGTCCCCGAGTTCCTGGGCCTCCATCTCCTCCATCTCCAAGGGCAGGGTCAAGTCCCCGTGGAGAGCTACCTGACCATGCGGTTGCTGATCCTCGAGCCTCGGGGGCCTCAGGCCTAGGGGCCAGACCGGTCAGCTGCTGAAACTGTTGTGCTATCCCGTGCCGGATGGCCAGCTCCATCGCTTGTTTGAGATTTTCGGGGATTTCCACCGTGGGGGTGGGTGAGGCTCCTCCGGGCGCAGACCTGCAGCAGCGGGGGAAGGTGGCCTCAGGGGCCTGTCCAGGCTGTGATGAAGAGGCAGAAGCAGGGGAGGAGGGAGGATGGGTGGAGGTAGAGGGAGTGGGATTGGAAGGGTCCAGAGGCACAAAGCTTGACTCCTTAGAGCGTCTGTCAATCTCCTTTTCAAGGGCCCTGTGTCGCCTAAGGGCATCCCTTTGAGAGGCTTTGGATGTTTCCTGTGCTTGTTTGCGCAGGTGGTGAGACTTAGCCTTGGCCTTCAGGGAAGTGCCATGAGATGCATTGTCGTCTGCCATCTGGAGAGGAGAAAGGAGGAAAAGTTCTTGATTAACGTGAGGTGATTAACAAGGCTGGACACAGCCTAAGCAGGGGCCGGAAACCCAGCACTGCTTTCGCACCCCCTAGGTCAAGGGCAACAGAGGTGCTTTGCACGTTGTTGAGAAGTAGGGCCTAGCCCAGAAGCCAATTGCCAAAGATGGACGCAAAAACCGCCCCTGCAGGGCGGACCGGGAAGGGGATGGCGGAGCTGCTACCTCCCTTGCTGGGGAGAGACTGTGTAGCCAGTAGACTCCTATATCTAGAGGAGTACCAAGGCAGGATTGCAAGGTACCAGCAGGGATTTGGACATTCCAAGGATCTGCCCAGGAATCAAACACAATGCGGCCTGCAGGTAGGCCTCGAGCAGTGGCAGGCGTCCCTGGGGCTACCAACTAAAAATTTTAAAGTAAAGTGCCATCACGGGTCCTCGGACAGTTGCACGTTTGGATGCGGCCTACGTAGAGGCCGGGATCCTAGTGCACGCTTTCGCACCCCTTTGATCAAAAATTTTTTTGTATTTAAAATAGGAGGCTGTTGCACAGCAGGGCCTAGCCCAGAAGCCAATTAGCCAAAAGTTGAACGCCAGGCAGCTACCCCTGCCGGACGGACCGGGAAGGGGATGGCAGAGCTGCTAACTCGCCTGCTGGGGAAGGGCTACAGAGCCAACTAACCCTGGTTAGCCTGATAGAAACTAAGCGCAAACAGGCAAGGATATAGGCAGTTCGAGTCTGCCTATAAAACATTAAGAAAAACCCTGTTATAGGCCTCTGAAAAATGGCGCCCGGCCATGCGGCCACACACAAGATGGCGGCGACTCCTGCCACTCCCAAGATGGCTGACGCCACAGGGAGCCCAAAATGGAGGGCACAATGACGAGGCAATCCCAGCGGCGGCTATCACCCAGGAGAAGTTAAAAGGCCCGGAGGCCACAAAGAAGTACCTGGGAGAGGCAGGGAAGCATCTCCCTGGGTTAGATGGCGTTCGCGGGGGAAACGGCGAAAGAACAAAACCAGGCAGGAAAGAAACGATGCAGCTTCGCACGGAGCGAAAAGGCGGCAATCGGAGGGGGCAGCGCTCGAAGCGCTGGATTCTCCCTTAAAAGGATAGTGAAACAATTCCCCTTAGAAGAAAAAGGCTCCCTAGGGAGCTCAAACCTCAGTTTCCTGCGCTGTCTGAGAGTCCAAGTTGATCAAAAAAAAAGAAAACACGAGGTGCTAGAACGACCAGGAGCAAAAGGAAAACCAGCCTGACTGCCACGAGGCTGAGCAAAAAACTGGGGCGCGCCCGGAGGACCACGTGATGGTGAGAGGCGTGCCTCAATCTCAAGCTCAGCCTGTGAGAGCCGAGACTGGAGCTCCTCCCAACCTGGACACTCGAGACAGCTCTATGGAAAAACCTCTGAAGCAGATTTTGAGAAAATCAGTTCTTCCTCCTTTTTCCAATGGCCGGTCTACCAGCAGAAGGAATTAATCCTTTCCACTTATGATGATATATAAAATTACCAAGCACATTTTGTGCCATTCTTTCTTTCAATGGTGTCAACTTAGAACTAAAAATCCGGGTGGCCATCAGGTATCAGCAAAAAGATTTATCATATTTCTGGTATTTAGTAACTGTATTTTTTAATTTTTGCATCACCATGTGGTAGCCATATTTAACCATAGTCAGCTCTCTTCCCAGAGGAAGAGAGAATCTTACGTTTATCTCTGGTTTCGATGCAATAAGGTTCAAGAGCATCGCCAAAAAGCTTATCGCCCACAAATGGAACTGAAGCCAGCTTCCATTTACGGCGTGACTCTGCCTGCCAATTTCTGAGCCATAACAGTCTTCTTGCTGCTCCTCTTGCTGGCCCTCGATGCAAATTTGGTGGAATTGAGAGTGGCATCTGCAGTGAATTCTGCCGCGGCAATAATCTTATTAAGGTCTTGGTGAGACCGAAGGTCAGATGTAGGCAATCTAATCTGGAGTTAGTGCAGCCACCATATGGATGCCCTCGTGAAAAAAGGATGCTGCTGTTGAAGGCCGAACAGCCCATGCAGCGCGGGAAAGTCAACAGAAGGCACTGCCAGGGCATTGTCCAGGGCTGCGCTGACGTTGTAGAAACGCTTATTCAGAGAAGATGGGCGACGACCTGCCGAAGGGGAAGCGCACTGTTCCTGACCATGTCCAGGAGCAAAGTGGGAGAAGGCAAAACCCCTGCATGCACTACAGGCTTGGAGAAGAATGAGTCTCCCTGGCTAGAGGGAATTCCTTGTGGCTTGGGAGCCACTTCCTCTGGCGACAGCTTGGCAGTGATCAAGGCCATGCTGAGTAATGGCCTGAAGAGAGAAGGATTGAAGACCAATGCAGAGGATGTCTGCTCTGGGCGAGAGTCCTCTTCCTCTGAAAGATTTTGGTCAAAGGTCTCGCCCTAAATCAGGGTGATGAGGCAGGGAACTTATAGATTGAGAAGGGAGAAGGGCCTGAGTCCTTTCCAGAGGTCAAAGAATTTGCTTGAAGCCTTCAGCCAATCCCTGCCTAATGGCCAATGAGACAACTTCTTGGATATCCCCTGGACTATGCTCAAAGGTAGAGGCAGAAGGCAGAAGGCCCGCTGCTCTGAGAGTGAAGGTGGCTTCAGGACTAGATTGAGAAGAGGTTCGAGGCCTGGAGGGAGGGGAGGAGCATACGGCCCAGAAGCCTGTTGGAAATAAGGCCCAGATCTGCTTAGATCCTGAGGATCATATTGTACTGCAAAAGCCTCAGGAGACCAGGATGGAGGATGGAAAGGCTCAAGATAAACTTCTCCTCCCCTGGGAGGGCTTGGCTGGGGCTCACGAGTATCACCTAAAACCTGCTGTAACTGCACTCCCTTCTGTTGAATAGTTCTGTTGAACTGCCACTCTAGGGCTGCATGTCTACGCTTTTCTGCCCTCAACTCAGCCTGAGTTGCCTTCTTAGGGGCTAGAGCCTTAGCTCTGATTTTAGCAGCCACCTCCCTCTGGACTGATTGGGTGCGTTGCCTACAACTTTTTCTCTTATTGGGTTAAGAGACTGTTCCACGGGGGGAACTCTGCCTGACCCTTATCTTGCTCCATTGTAGAATAAAAGGCTCTTGCGCTAGAAAGAAACTGTTTGTAAATTTTTCTATTAAGCCCCTTAGGGTATAAATGGCCCCCGGACTTACAATATGGCTGCTCACCTCGTGGTGGAAGGCTTCAATCCAAGATGGCCACTGGTTATGGGAAACAGGCTCTGAGATCGAAGAATTGCTCCTTAGGCTATAAAGAACCCCGAGCGAAGTCAGCAAAGGAAAGAGCAGCCTCTGGCCACATGATCAGCTGGCTGACGCTGTTATCGATTTGCCGATTGCTTTTTAGACTGCTCAAACCGCAGGCGTGGGGGAGGTCTACAGACGCTGCCCAACTTGCTTGAACAGCGCTCTGGCAACGCTGCTCCCAACATTGCACGAGAAAAAGCCCTGCTCTTCTGGAAGAGCAGCTGCCCTGGGAGCTGCTTGAAGCGAGGAAAAAAGGTACTGAAGATAGCTGGTGAGTGCTAACTAACAGCTACTGACTGAAAGGAGCTGAGTCAAAAGCTGGGGTAACTTCCGGGGTCTGGCTTTTATATCTTAGTAAAGACTCAGCTAAATGACATCATAGGAAGGAGTCAACCCATCCTGGGTTCTCGATGCAGCATGGAGGAGAAGATCTGGAGTTGGGGTTATGTAGTAGTTGTGTTTGCTAATGATACAAAGAGTTCAAGTTGATCAATGAAAAAAAAGGGCTATGTAAATGAATTTCAAAATGCTGTTCTGTGTAGAACATATAGAGAGAATCCAAATCTCATTTACATATCAACATGATCTTGGCATCGTGTAGACTATTAATGAAAAAGTTAAGCCAACTGCAACTGCTGTAAAAAAAGGCAAGGTCCATACACGGAATTAAGAAGGAAATTGAAAATAGAACTGCTGATACAATGTTCTAGTACAAGTACAGGCAGTCCCAGGGTTACAAATGAGACACATCCCTAAGTCTGTCTTTAAGTTGAATCTCTAGATGAGTTAGAACAAATACATATGTAAAAGGTAAATAAGAGGAAAACAAATATGTGATCTAACTTTAAATGGTGGATGATGTTCTTCTTTGATCTGGCAAACTGCTGAAGCCACACAATGTTTTCATGAATGTCACAAAATGTGTGTGTTCATTATTGCAAACCACTGTACTTAACTCAAAATTTTAATATAATAGGCTTTACGGCAATCCATTCATAACTACAAGTTGTCCTTAAGTTAGGCATTCTTAACCCAGGCTATTGTGATGTTTACCATGCTCAGGGAACTGCAACTGCACAAGAATATTTTATTGCTGAAAGAGGTACAAAACAAAGGAATGCAAATTACAGTATTAGCAGTCTCACAAGCCTGGATAGAGAGCAATGACTGCTATAACTTCCAGGCAGCCAGTATATAAGGCATGCTTTCTATGATTCATCAGGAGAGCAACTCTCCTATGAAACGAGATTAAAGCAATTAGGGCACTTTAACCTGAAACCTAAGATAAAGGTAGATATGATATATAAAATCATGCATAAAAAAATACTGTTTTCTATAGTACAATATTAAAACTTGATGTCATCCACTGAATCTACATAGAGGGAGAGTGAAATTTAGCCAAAGGAAATATTTCTTCAGGTACAATTCAGGTACAATTCAGGTACAATTTGGGCAGCTTCAAAGAGACAGCTATGTGAAACATGAAGCCATCACTGGCTGATTGATGACTTCAATACTCTCTCCTGATGAATCATAGGCAGCATGCTTAAACACTGGCTGCTCGGAAGCTAGAGCAGTTATTGCTCTCTATCTAGGGTTGTGAGCATCTCAAATACATACAGTTGGTCAGTGGCTAACAAAGAATGAGGCCAGATGGGACTATAGCCTAATCCAGGCAAGGCTTTTTTGTCCTTCTGTTTTGTACACTGACGTGCTTAAAATAAATAGGACACAGCTTTTCCAAACTTCTTATTTTTATACCATATGTAGCCTTTGTACCTCAGCTCAGCTGAGTGGTTCTTCTTATCATTCAGTTTCTAAGTTATGATAGCACCATGGTACTTAAGACAAATTAATATTCGATGAGTAAAAACAAAGGAATTACCTTTTAAAAAAATGCTTGCAAGTATTCCAAAGTGTTGCAAAATTTATTTCATACAAATTTTGTAATGTTCTGTTCCCTCTGAAATCTGCTTTCCGTAAGTCAGATAGGCATGGCTTCCTGCCTTAACACACACCCAACGGATATATATTTGGACATACCCAATACCAAAAGTCCTTCCAGACTGAGGATCAATATCTGTGTTTCCAAACAAAAGGTGTGAAATAATGCATGATCCATACCCATTCCTCCTGACTAGAGAGAACAAAGTCTGCTTTAGAATCCTTCACTCAAGAAGAGGAGGGACCAAGGCTTATCGCCCAACAGGTTCTTCCCTAGCCCCACCCTTTCTGCTATCAAAGTCTTGCTTTTAAGTGGTGAGAAAGAGATAACAGGAATATGGAGCAAGAAAGGGAGTGCCAATTTGGAAGCCTTCGCAAAGTGAACAGAGAAAACAGTTCAGAAAAGCAGGTGGTGGTTCTCTTGATCTGTGGAAAGCAGGGTTGTAGATCTGTTTTAAGAGGGGAGCTTATCTGCTTTATTCAGCAGATACCTTTTTTGTATCTAGTAAATGTTTCCAGTGATTTTTGTTATCTGTAATTGTAGCTTCTCTCTCATGTTCTCTGCAAATATCAACAAATAAGTGTTTTTTCTTAGACAGGAATAACCTAGATACTGTACTTTGGTAAACTACCAGGCTTGACTACTGCAGTGCATTTTATCTTATATGGACAGACTCTTGAATGATTCAGCATTTGAGGCTGCTGCAGAAGGCTGTCTCAAACATATTTTGCACCCATGAAACGAATCCTAAAGAAATCCATTCTAGGGCCAAGACTGAGTCAAAAACTCGGACTCAGACAGGCGAAGGAGGCGTGGCCTGAACTTTGACAGACTCTGTCTCTGAGCAGAAAGGCAAATGTCAACCCATTATTGGATTTTCTAGTCAGCACACTGGAGAAATACTGGTTAACTTATACAATGACCTGAACATTTTGATAACAGCAATAACACTTAAGACTTATAAACCACTTCACAGTGCTTTCCAGCCCTCTTTAAGCGGTTTAGAGACAACAATCTGGGTCCTTATTTTATTGACCATGGAAGGGTGGCAGGCTGAGTCAACCTTGAGCCCAGGGCTACCAGTTCTATAGAACCCCTTGTTAACTTTCTAAGTTGTTCTGAGAACCAGTAGTTTGTTTTTTTTCCATCCTGATTACATTCTTGGCAGACAGCCTAGATTTCCTGTTTCCGGAGCTTCTGAGGCTTTCTTTAAGGGGAAAGGTTGTTTTAAGATTTTTACATGCTTTGGGGAGGAAATACTTCCCTGGACAATCAGCACTTTGAAGAAATAATTGAATAATGAAGCAAAGCTTTTAGTGACAGGGAACCAAGATGAGTGACATTCATCAACGCTTCTTGGCTAGCTAGAAAGATTAACATTCAAATGTGAGTTTTCATACTCTTTCTGAGTTTAGGTCTAAAACTGGTTTTTGGTGAAGGTTAATTCTGCGCTTAGTGAAGTTTAATCCTGTGTTTATTGATGGGATAATTTTCCCTATTCAGCTTCAACAAGCAACAATTACTGTTGTGATTTAATTATTTGTATTGTGTTTCGATTTTTTCTTGCCTCATGGTTTCTTTTTCTATTTGGGGAGGGGGTCTTCCTTCATTGCTTTAATACTATCTGGCACTATCCTTTTGGGGTATACTTCCAAGAGGCAAGATGCAAGCTTGGCACTGATTTTTTTTTACTGCCTTTTTGGGGGGCATGTGACCTTTCCTTAAATCTAGGTGATTTCCTTAGGGTATCTTATGAGGTGAGACCAACTGGTATTTTTAAGTGTTCAAATGGATCTAAGGATTGCTTCTCCTGGGTGTGCTCTTTCAGAGAGGCTTAAATGACCTCTCTGCTAAAGGGTTTCACTTTATGAGCAAGGTGCTCTGGCACTCTGCCTGATTTGTAACTCCAGCTTGCAGGTATTTTTAATCTAATGATTGGTATTTAGGGCAGCTTTTTGCAAGCAAAGAAACTTTTTCTATTTTTGTACAGGTAATCCTTGACTTACAACAGTTCATCTAGTAATGTAACCATTCAAAGTTACAATGGCACTGAAAAAAGTGACTTAAGACCATTTTTTACACTTATGACTGTTGCAGCACCCCATTGTCATGAGAGGTCAGGTGAGGAGAAGCGCCCCTTGACATGAGTGATGTCGAATTGGCCACGCCCAGCCCTCTGCTGCTCTCCCCATAGCTCCTCGTAGCTGCCCAGGCCTCGGCCTGCCCTCTCCGGGGCTCCCCAGGCCTTGGAAACTGGCAAAAACACTTGCTAAGCAACTGGCCATTAAGCGAGGACGTGTTCATTAAGCTAGGACCACTTGCATTTGGTTTGCCAGTCACCTGGCCACCTCTCCAGAGCTCCCCAGACCTTGGAAACTGGCAAAAACACTTGCTAAGCAACTGGCCATTGAGCGAGGACCTGGTCATTAAGCAAGACTACTTGCATTTGGTTTGCCAGTTACATGGCAACCTGCCCACGCCTACCCGTCACATAATCACCTAGCCACACCCACCCATCACATGACCACCTAGCCACTCCGTCAGCAAGCCACTCCCACCTCAGTCACATGACCAAGCCACACCCACAAATTAGGCCACCCCCACAGAACTGGTTGTTAAGAAATTTGAATCCCACCCCTGCTTGAGCCAGTGAGAAACAAACCCCTGGCAGTCAGCAGAACTAGCCCAGAATATTGCATTCTAACCTCCATGCCATGTTTAAAACTCAAAGGAGCTTCTTTATTTTCCTCAACATTAAGATCTGCAGGCAGGATCTCCTTAGCAGTGAAGGTTGAGAGATATGCTTGTAGGCGGCCATGGTCACGCCAGACTTGGAAACACCCTTTTCTTCAAGGCCTGGCTTTTAGAACTGAGCCAAGATCTGGATTTTTATCCTGCCATACAGATTTGTTGCACCTAGTGTCTCTTGTAAAAATCTGTATCTCTGTTTATAATAAATATTGTTTACTTTTATTCATGTTATGCCTTAGGTACTTTTTGAATTTATACCTTGACATGTTAGAACAATCAGCAGGCAAAAGTAGCCCATGTTGAACAGTATAGCACAGTCAAACATCAGGAATTAACTACAGGAAACATTTATGATATTTTATAATATGTCATAAAATGCTTTATGGTAATTTTATGTCATAAAATGTTTTATAAAAATTGCCAATTTTAAGTACTATGGATCCTGGATTTTGAATGTATTCTGTAAGTTAGCCCATAACCTTGGTTGAAAAAAATTTGCTGTATAATGCACCATTTTACCCAGTTGAAGTTTACAGACATAGGCATTTTAATGAGTTGTATTGTATTTTGTATTTGATGTTTTTAAATGTTTAATAAAGGTTTTTTTTAAAAAATAATAATTTTCAATTACTTTTAAAGATTAATATGCATCTATGTTGCTTATATTGTATATACATTTATTGCATGTAAAACAGATGCCACAGCAGCATACATAAATAGGTCAAGTCGTCATACAAGATACATTCAGCTCATCTATCTAAACTCCTTCTTCCTCCAGAGCAACTAAAAGGAAATTTCAACTTTTATTCCTGCCTTAATTTTTAACAACTGCCAAATGATTGAATCTCTATGGAGATTCTCAATCATCCAGATCATGGTTGTCCCAAAGGTGCTTTTCAAAAGGCAACTGAACTTTCCCGATCATTCAACCAAAACTGAATGGCCTTTGGGATATCAAATGATTGATTTTCTAAATTTTTTTACAGATTAATAAATTCTGGATCATTTTGTCCCACATTGGAAAGTTAGCATTACGATTTGTTCAAAGCAATCCAACATCAAATAAAGCATTATAAATTTAATCATGATTAAATATTCTGTACAAATAAAATATTAAGTTAAGGTCTATCAAAAATATGTGGTCGACTTACTATTCATCTATCTACACTTCATGCCTACACTGGTTATTTCTCTAATGCAGGGGTTCCCTGCATTAGGGAGTACAAGATGATATTCCAGGGGGTGCAAAAACTTGGGTTTAGAAGTTTCAAAATTATAGTGTATATGCATAATTATATGCATATAATTATTTACTTTTGTAAGGGGTACAAGAATATATCAGAAGCGTTCTAAGAGTGTGGGGTATAAAAAAGGTTGGGAATCTATGCTCTAATGATAAACTCTAGTTTGTTCCTATCTCACAAAACTATAGTTTAAAGTCCAAATAACATTCAGAGTTATAGCTAAGTACCAGGAAATATTAATTCAAATCATTTATAAGTATCACTGCTCCTAACTCAATGCATAGTAAAAAAATCATGAAAAAATAATTAATGTTAATTTCTATTTGTGATTTTTTTTTGGGGGGGGGGGGAATGGCATTATGAAACTAAAGATGCTCTATAATTGCTAGCTAACAGAACATTTTCTAAATGGAGGGCAATTCAACGCTACAGATTCCCATGGCTACACAAACACAGTATGCATAATATTTCACCTTTGGATGCCACGTAGCTTTTATATCCTGAATGAGGTAACTATGGGGCAACACAGGCATCTTCCTACTGGTAAACAATTCTACGGAAAAAATAGTAATTTTTCTTTAGGGTATATTTCAATATTCAGGGTCTGATACAGTACAAAATTCAAAGCAGAAAGCTGCTCATGGATTTATTCTTTTTACAAAGAAGAACTACCAAGCCAAAACTCAAAAACCCAAGCAGCTGCATGCATAGCCATTCACACATAAACTCGCTCTGCACAAAACAACCACATTTATTTTTGACACATGGTGACATCTTTTTATCAGCACACAACTTCATTGAAATATGCCTTCAGGTATTGATTCAACCAGCTCCATCCTATATTGACAACTTAGATGCAAATGGAAACACTACCTTTTATACAGCATTCAAAGGCATATTTCCTACATATTAAAGTGTACATATTCAGCTGCTAAAGCTCTTAACTGAGACACTGTTCCCGCTCAACTCTGTATATTTCTTCCAGCTCTTCCTACTGCATGGATATAGAACAGTAGACCCAAAGCCAACTTTTCCCTTCTTTGGGATTATAGTCCATATAAGGTCCCCATATCTTCTTTATGATCTTTCTTAGGCATGCAGAACCTTCATTCTGCCATCAAAAAGATTTATCTTGCTAATACAAATCACACCTGTAAAAGACAGTCTAAAACACATTCAATCTTTGGCTTCCCAATGGAGATGTTGATTATGGTTATCCAATGAGTGTCACATCTTCAGATGATCTTTCAGATGTCCATCTTTTCCTGTTTTTAAGTGAATGAATCTCATAATCTATTTGAACAAACAAGCAGCTCACTCTACAACTTTGTTTCTCTTCTACCTTTTAACTTATATAATTAAAAATGCACTGTTTCTCTCTTTCTGCTCAATATTTTCTAGAAGCATCTTTACCAATGCTATCCTATTCCATGCACATTCAAAACCACATTCTACTTAGTTCTATCTGACTTACAAACCTGGTCAATATGCAAAGGTTAGCAGTATTAAGTACAAATCCAGGTAAATTGTTCTCAACCTCAGAAATCACACAAGCTCATTTTGTAAGTTTCCCAAAATCTTTACTTGAACTCTCATAAATTCAGTTCGGTAAAGGTTTCACTATTATTTAATATTAATAATACATTTCACCATGGGCGGCAATATAAATCAAATAAATAAATAATTTGTCATCCAATAAACTGTGTGCATTAGCAAATGAATCACTAAATGAATGGTGGTTATACTGGTAATTTTGATATAAAACCACTGTTAGAAATTATTGACATATCAACATACATCTTGTTACCCACGTGGGTTTTTTATTATCATTATTATTTCACTGGGAAGATATAATGGGTGTGAGAAAACGTGCATGTACTGTACTGCAGCAGTGGCTAAGTACAGAAGGAAAGAGCTGGAAATTCATTAACATCATTGCAATCGATGGTTGCGATGCCAAGAAACCACCTGTGGTTCTTTTCAAATTGGCTTTTGCAACTCTTTGGTACTGCGCAATGGCATTTTGAAGGTGCCACGCATACCATGCCATACCTGAGCTATTCCCGTAACTAGCAGGTGCTGCAAAATGATTAGGCCAAGCAAAACGGGCACTTCATTCCTCTGAAGCTGTCTCCTTTCCGAACCCAACCGGAACTCTCCGTGTCTTACAAAGAGGCTTTGACAGCAAGGAGGAAAGCAACTCCCTCAATCAGTAGGGGCATCCAACGCTAAACCGGCATGTCTTTCTTAAGGGGGGGTGGGTGGAGGGAAAGGACCGCCAGGCCTCCGCTTCCAAGTCCTGCTTCCACATACTTCACCCAACACCCGCACCGGGGTGCTGCAACTCCAGCGCCCTAACTCTCTCCATTTCAGCCCACCGATCTTCGACCACGCCACTCACCGCCGCGTTGCGCGCTATGTTTCGCCGGAAGCCCGTTGCTGTAGGGCACCCAGATCTTCTGCAGGGGGTTTTGCGTGAGCTCTCGAGCCGGCGAAGACGCCATTCTCGCCTACGGGGCCGGAGCTCTGCTGCAGCCCCGTCTGCTACGACAGCAAACCGCGAACGTCCAAGAAGACGCGCCTCGGCCAACCAGCCGGCTTGTGCCCGCTCTCCCTCGGCGACGGGCAGGGGCTGGCGAGGCCACCGCGGGGGCGGGGTCTGCAGCCAAGCGCCGCCTCCTCAGGCCAACGCGGAGAACAGGTTGCAGAGCTCGAGGCTGACGCGGACTCGGCCTGGCCCGCCCTCTGCGCGCTTCGCGGAGACAAAGGAGAGCCGTGGAAGTGGCGTGAGCGGGACAGGCAGGGGAAACGGGCTTTGTTTGCCCCGTCAGATGAGGTAGCCAAATGAAGTGCTTCAGATGCAAGTTTCTGTTTTATGAAAGCAGAGATGCCATCCACAACCTTACTCCGAAGTCCAGGTGTTTTAACTCAATTGTGCAGGTAAGAGCGGATCAAAAGGAGTAACCTCTCATCTTAAAAACTAACTATGTCATGCGGTTTCCTAAACTACAGCCCATCTAAGTGTCCCTTAAGATTTAAAAAAAGGGATTCAAATATTTTTCATAAAAAACAAGAGCAAATGTCAGCCTTGATGATTCATCTGAAAACCCTTTTAGATGCCTAAGACTGCAGCCCTAATGGATTAGGTTCCTGTTATTTCTTTTTCATTCTCTAAGACAAGATTTTCATGGTTTCTGGATGCATTTAGTGTAATATGCATTTCTGATTGAAAATGAAACATGGAGAAATTCATTTTATTAACCCAAGAATTCTGGGAGCTGTAGTTTTGAGAGAAGCCAAGAAATGTATTTGATAGGTTTGGCAACAAACCAGAAGCGCCCATTAGCACTATTAGCATTATTAAACCACTTCAAATCCAAGACATTCCATTAAAATACAATATATACATAATCCCAGCAAGAGGCAGCATCATTTAGATTTTGAAAAAGCTAAGCAGGATCAGTCCTCATTAGTACTTAGGTGACAGATGATCAAAAAGTCCCCAAGGTTATCAGCTTATCTTGCAAGAGATACTTTCATGTTGGTTTCTTATACCGTATTTTTATTAGACTGTTAGCACAATTTGCCAACCCAAGGTTAGCTATTCCATGATTTGCTGAAACCACCTGCCAACACACATAACACATAAGGCATAATGCACAACACAGTGAACCACAAACTACCAATAACACATTATTCAATGACATAATGTTAAAGATTTGCTTTAGACCCTTTGTATTAATGCTCAAACACCAGATTCTAACATAAAATAACATTTTAAAGATATATCAAGTTTTTCTTCTGAGATACAGAAATTATGGAACCAGAGTTCATGAGAAGACCAGTAACCACAGACCAAGTAATTACATTTTTCATGTTCAGAATGTATACTATATTGGAAGAAGAAAAATCCATGATACTGATTGTAATTCAGCAACTCTGGTAAGACTGTTTTAATTCCTATTTGGCTTTTTTCAAAACTCCCCCTTTTCTCATCTGATGATCCTTGTTTCATCTCTATCAAGGCAGAATTCACACTATTGAAATTTTTCAGCATGACTAGCAAAACATGCAAAGAATTTCAGGATGAAGAAAAGAAAGAAGAGGGTTGGGTAAAAACCATACATCTTTCGTTTTTCTTCTCAAGATAGAGTGAGATACCAGGATAGAGGGATTTTAACCCAGCTGTTTGCTCTGATCCTGATTTAGATGAAGAAGGGTTGCACATCCACATTCTCAGTAAAGAATCCCTCAAGTTGAGCTAAACTTGTAGTAAATTTTAGCAGCAACATGGAAATAGTATATAATTGTTTTCTTTCCAAGTTTCTTCTTAAACTTCCCAGGCTAGCCCAGAACCGTAGGGTTCTTGGTAGATTCCCATGCAAATGATTTTCAGGATCAGCAAAGGGCAAATACAGGCTAGAAACTACAGTGGTACACCATTTATTTATTTATTTTTATTTTTTTACTTTATTTATTGTATCCTTCTATTATTATTTTTACAAGTAACTCAAGGTGGCAAACATATACAACACATCTTCCTCTTCATATTTTTTCAACAACAACCCTTGAGGTGGGTTGGGTTGAGCAAGAGTAACTGGCCCAAAGTCACCCAGGTGGCTTTCATGGCTAAGGCAGACTTGAACTCACAGTATCAAGCTTTCTAGCCTGGTGCTTTAATTACTAGATCAAACTAGCTCTCTCTCTGCCATAATGTATACTAACCCTATCCACTCCCACCTCTGTATGAATATAATTGAACAGAAATAAGTTTAAAATATAACTTTTTTATAAACAAAACCGAGAATTTGCCATGCTAGTAGGAAGACAGATTCTTCCCCAAACAGGAAAATGAGAGGAGGATTTAATGTTGAAAAAGAGCAAATGGACAGGAAGCTATATCTGCTAACATTGACAGTATTGAAAGCTTTGAATATAATTTTAGTTGTCACCATCCAATTTGGGAAGACATCTCTGCTGCTTGAATTGTTCAACTTACAGCAATCATTTTATAATACCAAAATGGAGTTTCTCTCCCTTTATTTACTTTCCTTTATAATATCTTTCCTTATTCCATACTTTCCTGGAATAGTATTCCTTACCCATCCCCATCCTAGTTTTTGTATATTTGTTCATTTTCTTCTAATGGGATACATAGACACATGCAAACATACAACACATGTTTTTGTGTGGCAAAATAGTTAATATATCCAGATGGGGATCAATAAATGCAATAACATATACCAGGCAATTTAATAATTGTTATATTATTATTTCTGGCTCTAGCATGTTTAGAAGTATGGCTTCTTAGGTCTACAAGATGAGGGGCACAGGTATTATACAAGTGTTTGGGATGCATTTTTAATTCTTTCCTGCCTGCTCTTTCTCCTAGCAAAGAACTGTGTAAAAAACTGCTCTAAACTGCCCAGAGTTAGTGCCCAGGATACAAATACTGCAAAACTCAATGAAATACAATAAATAATGTTTTCTGGTAGCATCACAGAGTTGGAAGGGGCCATCAAGTCCAATTGCCTATGCAAACCCACAGTAAACAGTATGAATAAATGACTAGGCAAAGTGATAAATTAAATCTCACTACAAACACATTAATCTTATCATCTCATAAAACCAATGGATCTATTACATTCATATATCCTGAGTTATCATCATTTTACTTTTCCAATCATAATAAATTTGAGAGCTGGAGAGGGGACCATTTAAACAATTTTTACTGTTTTAAATCAAAATCTAGTGTTGTGATGACTAATTCACAATTTTCCAAAAAATAATACCAAACATTCAAAAGATGAACAGATAAAAACAGGATTTATATTACCTACAGTGGGTTAAGTGATAAAATCACTTCTTTACTTAGAAGTATATCTTCCTATTTAAAGCATTTACAGAATTTAAAAAAATTAAGTTATAACAAATTTGCACAGTAACTTGTTAAAACAAATATATTGTCAAATATTATTAAATGTTTAAAATGAATAATTTTGTGTACATTCACTGTTTTATTCTATTAATCATATTCTATCATAATGTAATTTTAAGTGAACTTTTTAAATGAAACATGCTAAACATCATTTTGTGATTAATGTCAGAAATCAGAAGTCTGGATACAATAAATAATTTTTCTTGTATCTGATATTAATGATCTCTTCCTTATCAGCTGCTCTTACCTTCTCTAGAAACAGGGTGTTGGTACTTACCTGACACACCCGTTCTCCTTGAGCTGCGAAGAGCATCCAGTAGTGTGGGGGGGGTGCTTCAGTCTCTGCTTATCTAGGCTGGGCTTAATTTGCGGAACGCTCCTCCTCCTCCATGGCACTCCTCCCCAGTCTTCCCCAGTTTTGGCGAAGATGAGAGAAACCAACTCCCTTGCCCTTAATACTGTAAAAATTTGTTGGCCGAAACAGGATCCCACCAGACGGAAAAGGGTGGGGCTGGATGCTCTTCGCAGTTCAAAGAGAACGGGCGTGTCAGGTAAGTACCAACGCCCTTTCTCCCACGAGCTGCTCAGAGCGTCCAGTAGTGGGACATACCAAAGCTTGGCCTGTCCTACGGGTGGGACTCCGTCTGTCTTGGGATCCCCTCCTGGTCCCTGTGGACCCGTTGCAGAACCCTTCTGCCAAAGAAGCCCTCAGCTGATGCAAACACATCTATTTTATAATGCCTAATGAAAGGCGATGGAGAGGCCCAGGCTGCGGCACGACAGATATCAGTGATTGGTGTCCGCGTGGCCCATGCTGCCGATGTTGCGGCGCTCCTTGTTGAATGAGCTGTTCTGCCCCTGGGCACCTGAAGTGCTTGAGTCTGATACGTTTTCGCTATTGCGGCCTATAGCCAAGGGCCTATTGTGGAGGATGAGACCTTGCATTCCTGATTGTTCGGCTGAAAAGACACAAAGCCTCAATTTTTCTAAAAGAGGCTGTGCGGTGAATATATATTCGTAACGCTCGCCTCATGTCCAGCCGATGCCATTGTCGTTCCAGCCCTTGGGATGGCCTGGGACAAAAATTAGGAAGTATCAGTTCTTGTGCCCTGTGAAAGGCTGAATTAACTTTGGGTATGAACATAGGATCGGGACGAAGGACGCCCCTGTCGGAATGGAAGATGCAAAGATCTTGTCTGATCGACAAGGCTGCCAGTTCCGAAATATGATGAGCGGAAGTGATCGCTACAAGAAAAACTACTTTATACATCAGAAATTGGAGACTTGACAATTGCAAAGGTTCGAAAGGGCACTTAGTGCAAGAAGGACCTTGTTAAGGTCCCAAGTGGGATAACAGTGAACCGTTGGCAGGCATAAGTTCGTGGCTCCTCGAAGGAAACACTGTATGCGTGGATGATGGGAAAGAGATAGGAGACCTTCATAAGTGACGACTGACGCCAAGGCCGCCACTTGTCTTTTCAACATATTAGGTGATAATCCCCTGTCAAGCCCCTCTTGTAAGAACTCTAGGATCTGAGCCACAGATGGAGAAATGGGATCGATTTGAGACTTGGTACACCATTTGCAGAAACTGGACCACATGGCATTGTAGATGCGAGTTGTTGAGGGGCGTCTGGCAGCTTGGATGGTGGTGAGAACTCTGTTGGAAAACTTTTTGCTCTTCAGACAACTCCACTCAACCTCCAGATGGTCAGGTGCAATCATTGAGGGTCCAGATGTTGAAGGGGTCCTTGGGTTAACAAGACCCTGTCTGGAGGAATTCTCCATGGTGGTGATACAGATAGACTGCGGAGGTCTGCAAACCACAACCGTCTGGGCCAGTAGGGAGCTACCAGAAGCAGTTCGGCCCTCTCGTCGAGCAGTTTCTGGATGACCTTCGGGATCAGTGGAAGTGGTGGGAATGCGTACAGAAGCCCCAGGGGCCAACGGCAATGGAGCGCATTGAAATTCTCCGCTCCTTGCGAGTGGTATCTGGAAAGAAATCTTGGGAGTTGAGCATTGAGGGAGGAAGCGAACAAGTCTACTACTGGCTGCCCAAATGTCCTGACTGCCTCTTGAAAGAGGGTAGGATGGAGGCACCACTCTGATGGATCTATCATGGCTCTGCTTAGCCCATCTGCCTGTGTATTCGCCAGTCCTGAAATGTGTTCTGCTCTGATGGAAATCAGGTTGCTCTCTGCCCAATGACACAAACGTTCCGCTTCTCCCATGAGGTGTTTCGACTGAGTTCCCCCCGTTTATGTGAGCTTTCGCGGTTACATTGTCGGTCAATATTAATATGTGTTGGTTGTGTACCTGTGGAAGGAAGCTGCAGAGAACCAGGTGTACTGCTCGAAGCTCCAGCCAGTTTATGCTGCACGATCGTTCTATGGAGAGCCAGCGGTCTTGGGCTGTGAGCGATTGAAAGTGAGCTCCCCATCCAATCAGGTTGGCATCGGTCGTGATGGTAAGTCTGCGGGGCTCTTTGAATAGGCAACCTTTGTTTATGGCTGGTCTGGTCCACCAGAGGAGATTATGAGGACCTGTGATGGAACTTTGACCTTGTATTTGGAGTTGCTTCAGCCGGATCGCTGGTATGGGAACAGGAACCACTGGAGGGATGTACTGTGGAGCCGGGCCCAAGGAATAATAGATATACATGAGATCATCTTGCCTAACAATTTTGATAGATCAGCTAGGGACACCCTCCTATGAACCCTGACCTCCTTAGCTAATTGATGAATGCTGTTTTGTCTATCTGGTGACAGGAAAACTTTGCCTTCCACTGTATCTATGACTGCCCCCAGATGGATTAATCGAGTCAAAGTTGTTAAATGACTCTTTTCCCAATTGATTTGAGAACCTGTGTAGTTGTAGGGAGTGTAATGTGGTCTGAGTATCTATGACTGATTGATGAACAGAAGATGACAAAATTAAGATATCATCGAGGTAACACTGCAGTCGTATGGGGACACCCCGGAGATGAGCAGCGAGGGCTGCGAGAACCTTTGTGAAGGTCCTGGGGGCAGAGGCTAGTCCGAAGGGAAGAGCCACATATTCAAAATGGAGATTATTATAACAGAATCATAAAAATTTATAGTGGGAAGGCTGAATTGGAATATGTAAGTACGCCTCCATCAGATCTATAGATGTAAGGACGTCACCTTTTCTGATACCAAGCAAGATAGATTGTAGAGTGTGCATTTTAAATTTGCGATATACTAAAAATTGATTAAGGCATTTCAAATCCAAGATTGCTCTCCACCTCCCTGAAATTTTGGGAACAATGAAAAAATGTGAATAGAAACCTCGCCCTCGTTGGTCGGTAGATACTGGTTGGATGGCTCGTATGTCCAGTAGGTGCTGAATAGCTGTTTCCATAAGATTTCATTTAACCAGATCTCTGGAAAGAGGGCACAACATAAAGAAGTCTGGGGGAGCGGATTGAAATTCCAGCGCGAGGCCGAATCTGATCATGTCTCTGACCCAGGAATCAGACATTGAGGAGTCCCATTGGTCTGCGAATAATTTAAGGTAGCCACCAATGGGAGCCGGGTCCATGGGGTTATCTTGGACGGTGAAAAAATCTATTTCCCGCTCTTTGTAAGGATTTCTTGGGTTGGCCACCCCTTCTGTTCCTATCCCCAAAGTCTGACCTCTCTGGCTGTTGCCCTGGTCGGAAAGGTGGGGGTCTCTGGTATCTGGTTGAGAATGGTCCCTGATAAAAGGGCCAAAAGGATCCCCTCCGAAAGGACTGAGGGTTTCTAGGGTCTGACTCCCAAAAAAGGAGGGTAAAATTTTCTTTTTGTTTCGAGTCTTGATGAGTAGTGGATCGAGGGAAGGGCCACTCTGTCTTCTGCTAGAGGAGATGAAGCGAGCTTGCATTTATGTTTAATATCCGCTTGCCAATTCTTTAACCATAGCAAGCGTCGTGCTATGACATGTGAAGTGATGGCTCTGGCTGAAAACTTCACTGCATGAAAGGTTGTGTCAGCTGAGAATTTGGCGGCTGCTATAAGCTTTGCAATGTCTTGGTGTACTCTAGTGTTGGAATTGGGGACATGCTCCCATAATAGCCGGAGCCGTCTAAGGAAAGAATGGGTAAAGAAGGAAGCGGCCATGGCTGTTCTGATGGCCCACGCATCAGACTGATGGGCCCTGCATAGGGCTAGCTCGGCCCATTTGTCCTCCGGCTTTAATGCCTCCAGCGCCTCACTGGGAATGGAGGACAAGGACGCTAATCTCACAATGGGTTCATCTACCTCAGGAGTATTCAACAATTTTAAGAAATCTGGGTCCAAATTAAAGAATTTCCTGTCGTAACCAGTGGGGGCCGGGTACACTGCTGCAGAAGCCCACTGTTTCTGTACCAGGTCTGCAAACATGTGAGGGACTGTAATCACGTCTGCCCCAACTACAGGTTGGATGAAAATGAGATCCTCTGGTCCCTCGTCTGACGGAGTTGGAATGGTAGAAGGGGTCGGCTTGTCCAGTCGCGCAATGTTTTTGGCCTTGAACAATAGAGATTTGAAAAGTTGGGCCCGGAACAAGCCTGTAAATACAGGTTGGTCAGGAACGAGGCCCTCATCCTGAGACATCCCCTTTCTAAGGGGTCTGCTTCCGACATGGCTGGGTCAGTATCATGCATTGATTCTGATTCACTCTGGTCCATGTGCTTAATGTGTTCCACCTCTTCCACCTCCTCCTCCTGCTCCTCCGGCTCCTGTAGGAGCATACTCCCTTGACACTGTACCTGGGTATAGTATGGCTCCGATGTGGCCAATGACCAAACTGATTGCGAATCATATTCAGCGGATGCAGGATGATCCCTGGTCAGAACCGCATGTTGCAGGCCTGCTGCAATTCCCTGACGGATAGCCATCTCCATCCAGGTCTTCATTCGCTCTGGCACATCATCTGGAAGAGATTGTTCCTGTCAAAGATCGGCAGCCGTTGGTGTGAACGTCGCTTCGGGTATTCTTCACATGGTTAGTGATTGAGCTGACTGGGCCTGTTGACTCAGGGGAGCCACATTGCGCCTGGATGAGAGGGAGAGATCTAGGCGGGTAGGAGGGAGGAAAGAGGACGGCGGCTCTGGACTGTGGGGTGAGAAGGCTTGAAAGGTCCTGTGTGCCTCCCATGTGCACTTATCTATTTGTTTTTCCAGTGCCTTGTGGCACCTGTTGGCATCCTTTTCTGATGCCTTAGAAGTCCCTTTTTTTTGCTTAGGATTGTGTTGAGATTTGGACTTGCCCCTTGAAGTTGAGGAGTGTGAACCACTACCCCCTGCCATTATGATTGTGGAAGGACCAGTACTCTTGTTATTTAATGCTATATTGTGTAGGTGGCTGGCGCACCCAGGGACCTGGCCAAGAATGGACAGGGTGCCCTGAAATCAAATCCCCCATTTTTTGTGTGTTTGTTTTTTTTTTTTTTAAAAATGGATATCTGCTTCAAAAATGAATGGTATCTCAACAAATAATTTATTATTGTTATGAAATTGCAAGCATTATTATATTGGTATGATTAATATTATCAGAGTGTATGGGTATGCAAATATATATCAAATTTGGATGTCCCAATCAGCCAAATTGAGAACGCCTAGCAGGCCAAATTATCACTTACAGGCCTTCAACAGCTTCCCTGCACAGGCAGACGCTGGCCTAGGTGCTCGCTGTTGTGCCGCTGGATAGGGAGAACTGTGAGGGTTGAGCCAACAACACGAATTAACAAAAGCCTCGAATATGTTGGAAACGAGATTCTAATGATTCCTCGGGGTATTTTGTGTAAAAAAAACCTTCAATCTGGAATAAGGATTACCTCACACAGTCTATTGAATTAGCACTCAACGCGGCCACTTTACAGTAAAAAAATGGCGACCGGACGTTATTTGTGGCGCGCGCGCCGGCAGCAATCTCCCGCCGAGAAAAAGAGATAAGCTCCAACAGCCTTCTCTTAGGGCTAAACCGGCAGGGAAGGGTGAAATAACGAGGCAATTACACCTCCACCCCTAAACAGCGTTCTTGGGGGGAAAAAGAAACTGCGATATGACTCGGGAGAGAGCAAGAGAAAAAAGGTCTCGCTGTTTAAATGATAAAGTGGCTCGGTGATCGTAATGGCAAGGGTAGGGCTAGCGGTTGGGAGCGCGAAATGACATCGAAGCCTCCCTGCGCTTAGGAGCGCAAGGAGAGTTTCCTGATAATGCGATCCCCAACGGCCAGATGGCAAGGTCAGCATTGGTAAGAAAAGAGCAATTAACTATCTGCAAACCTTAAAGAGACTTCTCCTGTTTCGGCCAAGGATTAACGAGAAACACTGCCTCTCTCTCATGAGGCTGAGTCAAAACTGGGGAACGCTGAAGAGGAGTCCCGTGGAGGAGGAGGAGCGTTCCGCAAATTAAGCCCAGCCTAGATAAGCAGAGACTGAAGCACCTCCCCCTACTACTGGATGCTCTGAGCAGCTCGTGGGAGAACCAGTCCTGGTATCTGCTGAATTTATTAATTTGATAACATAGGAAGACAAATTAGTATTGGGGGAGCAGGATTTATATATCTAGTCCTCTGCCAGTTCCCAAATAGGAAAGAGTCCATTTGGAATTATTTCAGAAATTAATGTAAAATAAATGCAGTGTCTGAACAAGTGCTGCCACAGTCTTATCTCATTATTTAATCACTACATAAATGTTTCATTACTATTTTAATTTAATCAGCTGCAAACAAGTCAACCAAGGTAGCAAAATGTTTCTTCATTTTTTAATATAAAACTATACAGATTCCTCTTATTGACTCTTAAGTGTTACATAAAAAGATGAGCCTGCATCTCACCTACTTGGCCATGTCATGCAGGAGAATTTACTGGAGAAAGCGATTATGTTTTGAAGAGTTAGCAGTAAAAGGAAACCAGGCTACCAAAGGACATGGTGGCTGACTGGGCACCATCAAAGCTGACACCAGCCGAGGCATAAAACAACTTGAAGTAGTGCAAGATTAGAAGATATGGAGAGAACTGACCCTTAGAATCGGCCAAGAGGATTCAGACAGGACTGAATGGATAATAAGATCATCAGTACTTTGATTAGGAAAGTGTGCACAGCCCTTCTAATTTCTGTAATTATCTACAGCAAACTACTAAACCAGTGGTCAGGGAACAGGGGTAAATTACCCCAAATGGGGTAAAAGTGAAAATCTGGGGGTAATGAGGAGGTTGCGCTGGCCAATGGCGGAACTATCGGCATAGCAGCAGTTATTAAAACACCCTTGAGGCAAATTTATCCTCCATCCCACCCTTGTTTCCTGGGTCGGAAATGACTCCAGGCTAGATTCTGCAAGAGCCGCGCTGCCCGTTTTTTAGGGGAAGGCGAGCTTCTGGCATAGGGCAGAGCATTTTGGGAAAAGGGACGCTTTCCCGCGCCAGTGCGATGACCGCACGCTTTCGCGCAGTTTGTGTCACCGTGGCTCCCAAATATCATCCTCCCTTCCCGCTTCCTCGCCCCCAGGCCCTGCCTGCCTGCCAACTAGCCAGCCAGCCCGGCTCCCTCCCCGAAGCCTCTCATCACTGCCAGGCACACAGGAAGCGAAGAGGCACCTGCAACTGCCGCCTTGGCCCCGAGAAAATTCCCAGAAGCCCTCGGGAAGCCTGGTGACATTTCATTCCCTGGAGCGAGCTATCCCGCCTTCTTCCCAGCCGTGGGGGGGGGGAGGGCACCTCCTCCCGCCTCGACCTCCAAATTATGTGTCAGCAGCCTGAGGTGGCCGGGGAGGGGGAGAGGCCGGGAGGGGTAACGTCTGCGTTTATAAATTTTTTGGGGGGTAAGAGGTAAAAAAGTTCCCTGACCCCTGTACTAAACTAACATATAAAGGGTTTCACCAGCACATGTATATTATAGAGCTTTGAAAGGCACTATAAATGAATATAACTATACTATAAATGAATATAAAGTTGTAATGTGCTAACATTTTAATAACATTAAATAAATAATAAACTTATAACAGAATCCTTTCATGGATTCTTTTGATGTTTATTAATACCTTATTTAAAACTACTGCTCTTTTGAACATGGTAAGGAAGTGTTATGGATGTTCTTACACAATGGCTGTAATTGTGGGAATGACTAGTAAAAAACATCTCTTTGCCAGAAGGCAAAACTGCTGAGACTAAACGAAGGTGACTTATAGGGAAATATAATACAAGGCAAAAGAGGTTGAGCAATAATACATAAAATTATTATTTTTAAACTGTACTTTTCTGTTCCACTATATACTACCTTATATACTACAATGAATTTTTAAAAATTCGTGTTTTCTATAAATTATATAAATTTACTCCTTGATTTACTAAGGAGATTGAGGAGATAAAATAATGGTAGCAACATCTAGAGCAGGGGTCTCCAACCCCTGGGGCCATGGCCTACTATCAGACCTTGAGCTTTTCGGCACTGGGCAGTGACAGTGGCAAGTGAGCATGGGCAGAACCATCTCCTACCATCGGTCCGCAAAGGAGAAATACAAAATGTTATTTTGACCAAGCATTGGTAAGATCTCATACTGAAGCAATACCACAGGAATAAGAATGGTCATTCTGGTCATTCATCTCTTTTGTTAAGTTCTATGAGAGTCGGAGGCTGAGGGCATTGTTTTACTATGGTTCCATTCCTTCCTAAGCAAACAGCATATGGGGAAAAGATCATTG
The DNA here is from genome assembly GCF_049901715.1 of Pseudonaja textilis. NCBI lineage: Eukaryota > Metazoa > Chordata > Lepidosauria > Squamata > Elapidae > Pseudonaja > Pseudonaja textilis. Next base: position 57,014,407 of record NC_141991.1, on the reverse strand, counting down.
GTACTTACCTGATACGCCCGTTCTCTGTGAGCTGTGAAGAGCACCCAGAAGCGGGAGGTGCTTCAGTCTCTTCTGGAAAGGCTGGGCTTAAAACTCTGGGATGCTCCTCCTCCACGGGACACCTCCTCAGCATCCCCCAGTTTTGCAAAGACTGAGTGCCAAAGTCCGGGACTCATCACCTGATCTAGATCCCTGACCGGAACGGAACCCCACCAGACAGAAGGAAATGGGTGGGGCTGGATGCTCTTCACAGTTCACAGAGAATGGGCGTATCAGGAAAGTACCAACGCCTTTTCTCCCATGAGCTGTTCAGAGCATCCAGAAGTGGGACATACCAAAGCTTGGCCTGTCCTTAGGGTGGGACTCTGTCTGGATTGAAATCCACTCCTAAACTCTATGGACCCTCTGCAGGACTCTTCTGCTAAATGAAGCGTCCGCTGAGGCATAGATATCAATTTTATAATTTCTGTCAAAGGGCGATGGTGAAGCCCAAGTCGCCGCTCTGCAGATTTCGTCTATGGAAGCCCGAGTGGCCCATGCTGCTGATGTTGCCGCACTCCTTGTAGCCCCTGCTATGTGCTCTGCCTTGAGAGACAACAGATTGGCCTTGGCCCACTTGAACAACCTGGCCGTCTCTAGCATCAGAAGTTTGGAGTGGGTACCCCCATCTGTTTACGTGGGCCTTGGTTGTGATATTGTCTGTCAAGACCAGAACATGGTGTGATTGGAAAAGGGGTAGAAAACTGCACAACGCCAGATGAACTGCTCACAGCTCCAACAGGTTGATGCTTTGTGATTGTTCGGAAATAGTCCAAATTCCCTGTCCAGTGTGGGGTTGGAAGTGAGTTCCCCATTCTACCAGGCTGGCGTCGGTTGTGATCGTTGCCCTGCAAGGTTCCTTGAAAGGACACCCCTTGTTTATCGTGTTTTCCAACCACCAGCGGAGCGATCGGAGAACATTGTGCAGTACCTTTATCCGGACGTTGGAAGTGGCTCTTCTGGATCGCTGGAAAGGAAGCAGGAACCATTGCAGATCTCTAGAATGGAATCGAGCCCAAGGCACAATGGAAATACAAGAAATCAGTTTTCCTAACAGTTGAGACAGAACTGCCAGGGAAACCCTCTTTAAGGCTCTGATCTCTCTGGCCAAAGACTGGATACTATTCAACCTGTCCTGAGAGAGAAAAACCTTGCCCTCCACAGTATCTATCACTGCCCCTAAATGAACTAACCTAGTTGAAGGGATCAAATGGCTTTTATCCCAATTTATGGAAAAGCCGTGACCTTGAAGGGTTTCCAGAGTAATCTTGGTATCCAAATTTGCTTGATGTCTGGAAGACGACAAAATTAAAATATCATCCAGATAACTTTGTAAAGGAATAGTTTTGATCCTGAGGGAGGCAGCCAAAGCCGCTAGGACCTTTGTAAAAGTCCTAGGGGCCAAAGCCAGACCGAATGGTAGGGCAATATATTCGTAGTGCTGATCACAATAGCAAAATCTAAGGTATTTGTAGTGAGCAGGTCTAATTGGTATATGTAGATAAACCTCTGTCAGATCTATAGAGGTCAGGACATCGTTCTCTCTGATGCTGAGCAGAATGGACTGGAGAGTAGTCATTTTGAATTTTCGATAAACCAATGATCTGTTCAGACGTTTGAGGTCCAGAATTGCCTTCCAGCCCCCCGAACTCTTTGGGACCACAAACAATAGAGAATAACAGCCTTGACCCCGTTGTTCAGATGGGACCTCTCTAATGGCCCGAATATGCAGAAGATGATTGATAGCCTCCTGCATCAACGCTCTCTTAATGGGGTCCGTGGACCTAGGGCTCCTAATGAAAAAGTTCGGAGGGGAGGATTGAAACTCCGGTGCCAAACCAAACCTAACGGAGTCCTTGACCCATGCATCAGAGGTGGAGCTGTCTCATTGATCAGCAAACAATTTTAGCCACCCTCCAATGGGAGCTGCTTTCAAGGACTCACTTGGGGTGATAAAAAAAATCAGCCTCCGGTACCTCTGGGGTTTCTTCTGTTTTGGCCTCCCCACTGACCTCTGTCGGAAGATTCCGACCTATCCTGTCTAAAACTAGGTCTGTAGCCTGATGTTCTTTGCGATCTGGGAACGTATGAGCCTTGATAGTAGGGCCGAAAGGAACCCCTTCGAAACGACTGGGGCGTTCTCGTTTCAGACCTCCGGAAAAAAGGGGGAAGCACTTTTTTCTTGTTTCTGTTCTCAATAAGCAGGGGCTCCAAGACACTGCCAAATAATTTATCCCCCAATATTGGGGCTGATGCCAACTTGCATTTATGCTTGGTATCCGCCTGCCAATGTCTGAGCCATATCAGTCTCCGTGCTGATACGTGAGTTGCTATGGCTCTAGACGAGAATTTGACTGCATTAAATGTGGCGTCGGCAGAGAATTCTGCCGCTGCAATAATAGCAATGTCCTGGTGGGCTCGGACATTTGATGCCGGCAATATATCCCTCAAGTGGAAGAGCCATCATAGGGAGGACCGTGTAAAAAAAGGACGCAGCTGTAGCTGCCCTAATGGCCCAGGCGTCAGAAACATGCACCCTATGGAGTGCCAACTCTGCTCTCTTTTTCTCCGGTCTCAGGGCTTCCTCGGCCTCGTTGGGAAAGGTTGAAGAAGAGGCCAGTGCCACAATGGGCTCATCCACCTCCGGTGTTTTGAGAAAATTTGAAAACTCTGGTGCCAAATTATAATATCGTTTATCGTACCCTGTTGGGGCTGGGTAGGATGCTGCTGATGCCCATTGATTTTGTACTAATTCAGCAAACATATGAGGGAGAGGAATAGCTTCTGCCTCATTAGCTGGTTGTGAGAATATTAGATCCTCGGATTCATCCTGAGAACTGTTGACAATGGATGAGGGCTTGATGTGCGTAGTTTAGCAGTGTTCTTTGCTTTGAACAGTAAAGATTTAAAGAGGTGCGGACGAAAAAGGCCAGAAAGGGTAGGTTGGTCCGGAATGAGGCCTTCGTCATCCGACATTCCTCATTCTAGTGGGTCAGCCTCTGACAACCCAAGTCCATCTGATGGATCAGCTCCACCTCCATGGGAACATCCTGGTCATCTAATTCCATCTCCTCCCGAAGACCCTGGGCTGGTATGTCAGGGATATTGGGGAATACCTGAGTTTGATGATGTCCCATATGTGCAAAGGATCGAGCAGACAGGGATCCCGCTTCTGAAGTAGCCGAAAAGCGTCTGGTCCGGTTGGATTGCTGAACTCCAGCTGCAATGCCCTTTTGTATGGCTATCTCCATCCATTGCCTCATTTCGATGGAAATAGTCTCAGGTAATCCCTCCTCCTGTCTTAAACCGGCGGCCATAGGGGTGAAGGTTGCCTCTGGGATTCGCCGGGCAGTGCTCATTGGAGGAGATATGCCTATGGGAGGCTGTCCAGAAATAGCCTGTCTGGGCTGGATGGATAAGTCCAAGGGCCCCAACAATGTACTTAGGCCCTGATCTGATTGTTGTGTCATAGCCATCTTGTCCATCTCCCTGGCCCGTTTCTGCCACTGCCTTTCCAAGGCTTGATGCCATGCATGGGCATCCTAATCCGCCGCGTTAGAGGCCTTTTTGGGGCCCACTGACTTATCTCAGGACTTATTTGTCTTGGCGTGGAAGATGTTGTCACCTTCCATTGTGGAGGACTGAATCTCGTGTCACTAACTTTATTTGTTTAAATTATTATTATTATTATTATTATTATTATTATTATTATTATTATTATTATTGTATTATTATTATTATTATTATTATTATTATTATTATTATTATTATTATTATTATTATTATTATTTGTACTTAGGGGTGGTGCCTACCCCTGTGGTTGAAAGTCTATATATATCTCTCTCTATACCAGGGGTGTCCAACCTTTCACCTTCCCTGGGCCACATTAGAAGATGAAAATTTGGTTTGGGCCGCACATAAAATAAAATAACAGTAACGATACCCGATCATCCCAAAAAACCATAGAAAACATAGTTAACATATTAAATTTATTTGGAAATGAAGTTAGTGAGATGTTTTTATTATTTATTATTAATTATTTATTAAAAATTATTAATTTTTATCACGGTTTTTTTATCACAGTTTTTTTATCACAGTTTATTTTCCGGCCAAATTTTGCGGGGGGGGGGAGGGGGGGAGAAAGCTCCCCCGCCTCGCACCTACCTCTCCTCCTGCAAATGGCCTGCCTGGATGAGGCAGGACTGGAAGGCAGAAGCAGCAGCAGCAGTGGCGGGGCAGAAGTCTTCCCCCGCCACCGCTGCTGCTTCTGCCCCCGCCGCCGCTGCCCCGCCGCCGCTTCTTCCCCTGCCACCACTGCTGCTTCTGCCCCCGCCGCTGCTGCCCCGCCGCTTCTTCCCCGCCACCGCGCTTCTGCCCTGCCGTCAGCTGCTGCTTCTGCCCCCGCCGCCGCCACGCCGCTTCTTCCCCGCCACTGCTGCTGTCTGCCCCGCCGCCGCTGCCCCTCGCCTTCTGCCGCTTCTTCCCCACCACCGCTGCTGCTTCTGCCCGCTGCGGGGGCAGCGGCGGCGGGGGCAGAAGCGGTGGCGGGAGCAGGAGCAGCGGCGGCGGCAGGGGCAGCAGCGGCGGTGGGAGCAGAAGCAGCGGCGGCGGGAGAAGAAGCAGCGGCGGCGGCAGGGGCAGAAGTGGCGGCGGCGGGGGAAGAAGCGGGGGCAGCGGCGGCGGGGGCAGAAGCAGCAGCGGTGGCGGGGGCAGAAGCGGCGGGGGTGGCGGTGGGGGCAGAAGCGGCGGCGGCAGGGGCAGCAGTGGCGGGGGCAGAAGCAGTGGCGGTGCCGGCGGCGGCAACAGCAGGAGATGGCGCTCTGACGGCGCCCGCCTTTTCTCTTGCTGCTTGGCCTGGCGCTCGCCTCGCCCCGTCTCGCGCCTGCCTCTCCTCCTCCTCCTTGCTGGCTGTGGCACGATGGTTGGGGTGGGCACTGGGCCGCATTACGAGGTGACCTGGGCCGCATGCGGCCCGTGGGCCGCGGGTTGGACAAGCCTGCTGTAAGGAGAAGTGAGCTGTGGCTGTGAGCATTCCGGCAAGATCGCAAAGATAAGACGATTGGGGAATTAGATAGGCTAATTGCCTGAAGCGGCCGTCTCAGACTGCCTGCAAACTGGCAGGCTCTGCCAGTCACAAAGAGCTGCTCTCAACTGATCGGGATGATAACCTAATAGAGCCACAAGCCTTGAAATCACCAGATTAATAGGGGGGAAAATTTGCAAGCCGAATTAACCCAGGAGCAAACCTGAATCTTGACTAGCTGAATCAGAAACCGTTCCAGTCAGGGAGTGCACAACCTCTTACCACAAAGGCTGAGCTAAAACTGGGGGACGCTGAGGAGGTGTCCCATGGAGGAGGAGGAGCGTCCCGGAGTTTTAAGCCCAGCCTTTCCAGAAGAGACTGAAGCACCTCCCGCTTCTGGATGCTCTGAACAGCTTGTGGGAGAGTGAGCAGTCAACCCAGCAAGTGTTCCCTTCCATGAAATATCATTTCTTTTCCCTACTCTTTAACATAAACATGAGAATTCTGGGAAAGGTGATCAATATCTGATGATACCCAGCTGCACATCTGTAGTCCAGAAAGAACCAGAGATGCTGTAAAAATCTTGATCTAGTCCCTGGAGGTTTGGATGGGACAAAACAAATGAAAGTGAACTCTTAAGGAAACCGCTGTTAATCCAGGAACCAACATATTTTGGATCTAGTTTTAACTGAACAGAGTGACACTTTCCCTAAAGCAGTAAGTTTATGATTTGGGAATCATCCAGGTCCATATTTGGAGGTGGATGACAAAACTGGTCTTTGCTCAGTTTTGGCAGATGGGCAAGTCTGACCACATGTGGAGCAGAAAGCTCTGGCAACATTAAATCATATTGTAATGAGCAGAAGGAAGAACTTTGAGAAATGGTGGAAGAACCGCAGATAGTCAGATCAAAGAAATCTGAGGCAGAAATGTAATTTAAGAAAAGCATCTCAGACAGCACTTTCCCTAATTCTCATGGAATGGGAGGGGAAAGGAAGGGAAGGGAAGGAGATTTCAAATGCTCCCTGCCAGACTCCTACAAGAAGATCAATGGGGAAGCTTTTTGCCCACCTGTGGTCGTTCTGTTTCTCTGTTTAGGTAAAGAAGTATCTCTGAAAAGATGACCCAATAATCTAATAGGACTCCCAAATTTGTAATTTCTATACTGCAGCCTGCTGAATCTATAATGTAAAGGAATGTGATTAAAAATTTCAGCTCTTTATTCTCTGGGCCCAAGCCAATCTTATTAATAGTAAACAAAGTCTAAATTTTAAAATATAAAAATATTTTGAAATTTTAAATACCCAAAATGCAAACTTGCACTAATAAAGATCAATTACAGGACTGTTCAGATTGTTAGAAAATAATATACTTCTGTATTTATTAAACGTAAAAGTTTAATTTAGACAATAATGATATTTATTAATGGATTTGCTTTGAAATTATTTTAATTTCTTGAAATTGAAACTGAAATATAAGCTGGAGAACTATAGGTTCTCAGCTCTCTCAGTTTTGTCAGTTTGACAACTTGGAAAAAATAACTGAAAAAGGAAGAAAAAACCATCATTATCGTAGTAAAATATTTATGCCTTTTGAGAACTAGTCAGGAGCAAATTCACTGACCTGTACAAAAAAAAGTCAGCAACAAAAATCCCACAAGCAAATCATGTTCCTTTCTTTAGTGAAAATAGATACTGCCCTCAGGAGCAGAATTACATAATGTTCCTGCATTTTTGAATTGCACTGCATGGCTTCTGCTCTGTATAGAAGATAGCCTATACAAAGGTCTTCAAAGTTAATTTAAAATTTTAGCGTATAAAGATAGCATCACAAGAGCACTTCCTGTTGCTACATTTATTATTCCAGAATAAACTATTTCAATTGTTTTTTTAAATTTATGCTTCTATTTTTTCTAATTTTTTAGAAAAGGGGAAAAAAAGAACCTAAGGAAAAATATTTGTCTTTATTGTTCTGGGTGAGGGGTTTAGTTTTCATATCTCTAAATAAATATGAACAATTTCATGTTCCACATATCTTAAAAACTGTCAAGATTGCTCTTGTTATGGTAGAATTTCTTTTCCCTCATGGCCGAATTGCAAGACTATAAGCAAAATAAATTAAAAGCAGGAGATAAGCTGAAAAGAAATTAAACTATGTCCACCTCATATCAAAATCATTCAGCATTAGTTTTAACAATTGTGATGTATAAAATTAGGCCAACAGTGTTGCAGATTTTAAATAGTATGTAAATGCACAGAAGAATATAAAGCATAAATCTGTATAAAAATATAATACCCTAGTAGGAAATTCTCTACAATATAGTATCACATTCCTTTAAGATCCCTAATCACGTGCTGTATGGGGAGCTTTGTGTCTTCATATTAAATGAGTTAGTGTTGTTAATCACCACTTCACTTTTACCAAGATTTTAAAGTAAAAGACTTTGGAAACTTGAGAACCATTCTTAGGTTCCATCTGCTGGGCAACACATGAAGGTGCAGTAGAAATAGGAAGGAGCCATATGATCAAATAAATATCAAATATCTTAAATGGTCTACAAAAAGGAGATGCAATCCTGTGAATCATCTGTGATTTCTTCGTACTCAGGTAGGTGGATCAACAATCATATTGCAGTAATTCACTATGCTTTTGGTGCCAGGGGAAAAAAAATTAATAAGTATTTCACAATAGAAAAGGGATTGAGGTCTAGTGATATGATAATGTCATTCAGTTGTTTTGGAGTTAGGCAGTGCAATAATCCAACTAAATAGTAAACAAATAATTATACAAAGCAAATCATCATTTTACTTGAAAATAAAAACTGTTTTCCGAGAGGCAATCCAGAAATCCAAAGTTAATTCAGGTTCATAGTTCTGTCAGGAGTTTGAAGTCTAACTGAAAAATAATTTTGAGAGTCCTGAATATTAAATTCAATATCAAATTAGATATTTCAAGCACAATCCAATGGTTTATGGGAGCACATGAACAAAAAGCTGGTATGGTCAAGACTCAAAGATAGCAACTTAGATGAACAAGAAGATTTACTGGGAAGAGTCTTATTTGATGGTATAAACAAAGAGCTGCTATTCTGAACACTAATGTAATGAGATAATAATATTAAAATAGCAATAGCACTAAGATTTATATACCACCTTCACAATGCTTTACAGCCCTTTCTAAGTGGTTACAGAGTCAGCATATTGCCACCGACAATCTGGCTCCTCATTTTACCCACCTCAGAAAGATGGAAGACTGAATCAACCTTGAGCCGATGAGATTTGAACTGCCAAATTGCAGGCAGCCGGCAATAAGTAGAAGTAGCCTGCAGTACGGCATTCTAAAATAAGAAACTTCAAGAAAAAGATGAAATTCTAATAGAAAATAAGGTCTTTTCACCTAACTCTCAAGTTTTATGTTAGAAATGCTTTACGTACTCAGAAAAAAAGAATACTGATTTCGCAATTAACAGGAAAGCATAGTTCATTTTGTAACACTAGCTAGATCAGCAGTCCCCAACCTTTGGGGCACCAGGGACCAATTCCATGGATACAGTTTTTTTGACGGATTGGAGGGGACATGCTTTTGAATGCTGCCTGCATTCTGCAGATGGGCCTTCGCTCGTTTGCACGGCTCAGTTCTGTCATGCCACAGCCCGGTCCAAGTCCATGGATGGGGGTTGGGGATCCCTGACCTAGATTATAGCCCTATGGATCAGGTCACCTTCCTTAACCACAATCAAATCTTTCATCTGAGGAATGATTCAGAAGAGAGAATAGGAAAAAAAAATACATAAAATGTCTGACTTCTTATCTATTACTGAAATAATGGCATATCTACCATACCCAAGATCACTACAATAGGAATATCTCCAAATCCTCCTAAGTTAATTAAAAACATTATTGAACTATGTCCAAAGCCATTAATAAAACCCTGGAGACACACTCCTGAGAAAAAACAGCACATGAAATAATTAGCAAGAATGCAAAACATATTTTAATTGCACAGATGGTCACAGTCCATAAGCAGCAAAACACATGATGGACATGATGAACCACATTTATTCACTGCCAGTAGATGGCATCTCTGCTATACTGTCTGTTCATTTCATGTATCAAAAACTAGAGACAAAACACAGCCTGACAGTAGCCTAATTCTAGAGTGATTCATTCTTCTTTTGTTTACTTTCTTATAAAATTCCTGTAAGTTATCATTATAAAAATCCATGTTTCACTAATTCACCTGACCTGATTGAAACTACAGATATAGTAGGTGTATACCAAACTTTAAGCTTATTTTTATCTTATCCAGAAAAAAAATAAGAAGTTGGAGACTGATAGATCTCCTTAACCCGACAATCTTTTTATAAAGATCAAAACTCAACTCTCACTGTAGAAATATTTTCTCTCATGTCCCAGGCAATAAGAATAGGAAACTTTTACTCTAAGTATAAAAAGTGAAATAGAAGGCAGTTCTGTTGTGGGGAAAAACATTGAGTTTTATCAAGTAATCACTAGTTTTAACCTAGCTGAATTGCTTTTCAAGAATTTGGCAATTGCACTTGGAAAGACAGGGCAGAAATGTCACACATGACAAATGGTATTCCACAGATCTGCATATAAGCTTTCTTTCAGCTTTGTATTCGGAAACTTTAAAAAAGACCTTTCACACAACATATGAGCCACCTAGATATTTTATGAATATTAATCTTGCCATGCATTTTATTATTTCCAGCTTTATTTGCTCTTCTTAATTACTATTGCATCACATTACAATACTGGATCTATACCTCTAGCATTTACTGGAGAGGGACTTATTCAATGGTGAAAACAAATAGTTTCTCCTATTCTGAACACTAGTATCATAAGATTCACTGCATAGAAAGTACTAGCTGCATATTATTATAGCTTTCCTAAAAAGAACAAATATAGTATAAAAATATAATAATTTTAAATCTTTTAAAAGATGTTTCTCCCACCCAAGACTAATTTATTCTTCTATTAGTTGATGTCTCATTCATGTAATCATTCTTCTAGTCATCTACATGCAACCCTGTGCAAGAAGAAATATTTGTCTATTTTACTGGAGGCAGCATTTGAATTATTTAAAAAGAAACATGTATTTAAATTGAAGGAAAAGATTCTTAGGTGGCAAGAATACTCACATGTTATAAGTGAAATTTTATTTATCCACTGCATTTTTCTCTTACATACAAAGAAGGAAACGAAGTAAATATGGAAAAATAAATACCATTGAAATAAATAATTAAAATCTCTTGGCTTCTTGCATAAATGAACATAAACCAATCTAGAAAAACGTTATTTCATAGTGTATGTTATTTATTCCATTTTTACATTTAATTCTCTTTTAAAATAATATAATGCAAGGTAATAACATGACTCAATTAAATTAATTAAATTGCAATTCTATGCATCCTTATTTAAGAGTCATTTCCTTTATTAATTTATTTCCTTTATTTATTTCCTTTTGAGTAAACATACTACTGATTCCTCTTTTTGCAATTACCTGATAAATATAGATGTGACATTTTTGTCCTATGATTCTGGTCTGCTAATATATCCAGGAGCCTTTGTCATTCTCTCTTTTGTTTCCAGCTGCCCTCCTATCATACTAGCATTTCAGTGTAATTTTTTTCTGTTGCCAAGACTTGTATTCAAGATATAAACTATGGGAGGAAGGGTGTAAGAAAGAAGAAGCACTCCAACTCAATATTAAGAAAATATTATGAGCAAATTTAGAACCTCCATTCCTCTTCCAGACCACTTCAATCTTTACTATTCAAGTGACTCTTAGTGAACACATAAACAGATTCCCAAATACCGTATCAAAAAAACTCCCAACTATAATTTCAGGACCCAATTTTCATTTCTTGGTCTTTATCTAATCCATTGCTGCATCTGGGAAGCACACATCACTTGTCTCTCCTAACTCAAATGTTAACGACTGAAATGTTAACGACTCAAATGTTAACAGAACTGGCAAAGTTAATCTCCCCTGCAAGGGGTAAACCACTGTTAAACAATGAACAATTTAAAGAGATTGACCCTATTCTTTAAAAAAAATAACACTAAGGAAGTGTAAGGAGAACGGTGAACAGCCTGTTCGATCCTCAAGAGTTTGCAGCACCTGTGACAATCCAAGGTAGACTGCTTCTGCGCATGCTGTCCCAAAACATCAAAGATTGGGATGAGCTGCTTCCGCCAGAACAGAAGCAAGAATGGGAGACATGATGCAACTCTCTTAAGTTGTCTCCAAGATGTTCACTTGCAGCGCATGTATGTTCCTATCTCTCCCGCCGCAGCAGAGAAAAGAACTGCATGTTTTTTCAGATGCATCAACAAAGGAAGTAGCAGCTGTGGCATACCTTAGGGTCTATGGCGGGGAGAGTAACATTTATGTCGGGTTTGTCATGGGAAAGGCAAAACTAGCACCACAACAAGGTCATACCATGCCAAGACTGGAACTCTGAGGTGATGTGTTGGCCATGGAACTAGCGGATCTGATAAAGAAGATGATAGAACTCAAGCTAGAACCCACCCCCCTCTATTCAGACAGCAAGGTGGTGCTGGGCTACATCCACAACGAGAGCAGACACTTCTATGTCTATGTGAGCAATAGAGTGGAGCGGATCAGAAGATCTTCTAAATCTGAGCACTGGCAGTATGTACCAACAGACCAGAACCCAGCAGACCATGCTACAAGTTCTATTCTTGCATCCCAGTTAGCAGAATCGACCTGGCTAAAAGGCCCTGAGTTCTTGTCGTGCACAGACACCCTGAAGCCTGGGGAATCAAAACACCATGAGCTTCTAGATCCAGACCAAGATGCCAACATTCGACCTCTAGACAAGAAGGCGAATGAACAGGCCATCTTCATGGCAACAATGGTCAAAGAACAGGAGGTATGCCCTCTAGAACCAGCTCACTTTGAGTGCTTTTCCTGATGGAAACCTCTCGTACTGGGTGTGACCATGATCATTTGTGTAATTGTCCGTGTCCAAAGTCGCCGAAAGAGTTTCCAGACGGGCTTCCCGGACAGCTACATCCAAGCAGAAAGAAGAATTCTACGAAGTGTGCAACAAGATGCGTATCCATTAGAATTCAAATGTCTGAAAATGGGGAAGCCTATCCCAGAATCTAGCTTGCTTCTGGGATTAAACTCATACCTCAACAGCCAAGAGTAGGGGGATGCTTAGACAAGGATGATATGGCCTTAGACAGCAAACACCCCATCATCCTTCCTGCTCGCCAACATGTAACGAACCTGTTGGTCCAACACCACCACGAAGCCGTCCACCATCAAGGCCGCCACTTCACAGAAGGTGCCATCAGAGCTAATGGACTCTGGATCGTGGGTGTTAAGAGATGCATTGCGACTGTTCTGCACAGGTGCCTACACTGTCGCAAACAATGGGGTGCAACTCTACACCAGATGATGGCTGACCTGTGACCCGAGCGTCTGAGTCCCGAACCACCGTTCACCAATGTAGGCCTAGATGTATTTGGCCCTTGGTCAGTTTCTGCCTGCCGGACCAGAGGCGGTCAAGCTAACAGCAAACGCTGACCTGTTCTCTTCACATGTCTCAGCATCTGAGCTGTCCATATTGAAGTCATTGAATCCATGGACGCCTCTTGCTTTATCAACACTCTAAGAAGGTTTCAAGCCTATAAAGGCCCAGTCAAGGTATTCAGATCTGACCGTGGAACGAACTTTGTAGGAGCTTGAAAAGAATTACAGATTGATGAAGGCATTCGCCCTAACTCAGCAATTGATGGCTACCTTAAAGTTCATAATTGTGAATGGATATTTAATCCTCCCCATGCATCCCACAAGGGAGGAGCTTGGAAACGCATGATCGGAATAGCTCGCAAAATCCTGGATTCCATGTTGATGAAGACACCTACACTGACGCATGGGATCCTAACCACCCTGATGGCAGAAGTAGCAGCCACCATCAACGATCGACCTTTAGTTCCGGTTTCCTCAGATCCTGAGAATCCGGCTATTCTTACTCCAGCCACCTTGCTAACTCAGAAGACAGGTGACTGGCCTGTACCATTAGGGAACTTTGATTCTAAGGACTTGTACAAACAACAATGGAGACAAGTCCAATGGCTTGCCAACACCTTCTGGAACCATTGGAAGCAAGAGTACCTGTCTATCCTACAAGACCACCGTAAATGGAAGACCAAAGAATGGAATCTTGAAGAAGGGGACCTTGTCTTGCTAAAAGACAAGGATGTGCATCGGAACTCGTGGCCCATAGGACTTGTGCATCAAGTCCTACCCAGTTTTAATGGATTAGTCCACCAAGTCAAGGTCCAGATAGTAAGGTCACAAGACTCTTCCTGCAACCCGCAGACTTTCACCAAGAAACTCTACACCAGACCGGTCACTGACCTGGTGTTGCTGCGGATAAAAGCTGAACTCGAAGATTGAACCTCAAGCTTTGCATGCTTTGTATCTACCTCATTGCATTGTTTGATGCTATGCCACTATCTAATGTTTACTTTAGTTGATAGTTAGTTGGTAGTGGCATTTATAATTCCAGGCGGCAAGTGTGCTGGTTAAACAGTATATAGTTAGTTTGGGAATGAGAGCTGTCCTCTTAAGGAAATGCCTCATGGAAAATGTAGTTAATGCCTCATGGGAGAAGTAGTTCATGTCACATGGTTACATCTGTAATCCTGATTGGTCACTGAATTGACCTCTGGTTGGGCTGGGGGGGAGTTTTGGTCAATCCTGCCTGGACCCAGCATCATGCTGGAGTCTTCCCTTGCTATATCATTATGGGATGAAGATAACTATCTTTTCACACTATGAAGACGACAATGCAAAGATTGGTCATGAGATGAATCTCAGCATAACTGTGAGTGTATAACTTGAGGATGCCTGATATAATCCAATAAAGAAACTTTGTATGGAAGCCTTTGTAGTGTTTAGCTATCTGTCTCTATATTCAGCCAGAAAATTAGAGACTTGATAAAGTGAATGAATTTACTTCATATGCTCCAAGATTGAGAAAAAAAATATTTTAAAAAATCACCCGTACAGCAGAGAATAAATGCTCAGGGAACTATAGTATACTGAAATCCAAAGTTCACTTGTTGGGACAAACTGCTACTTTCAAAATAATCTTATAGACAGAATTATTATGCTGCAAAAATACTTTTATGACGTCAGAACTCCAATGTAATAAAAAATAGGCTTGTAGAAGTTATTCATTTGGCCAGGTATCCACATAGGAATTCCTTTGTTCTCTTCCACAAATGCTTAGAAATTTTGTCAAATAATTAATTCCTTTACTCAGTGAGAGTGTTTGTCCATTTCTTTGTTTGTAACCCATATATTAGTGGTTCCCAAAGTGGACTGTACCACCCCCTGGGGGCGGTGGGATGACTTAAGTGGGCGATAAGGGACAAGGGGGCAGCAGGGGAGCATTAAGAGGCAAGGGGGGTGGCAGAGGAGTGCTGGAGGTGGGCCCTCGCAGGGCGCAACTCAGCTTCCCCCCACCCCACTTGCCTGGCTTGCTGGTGGCCAAGAGGAAGGCGATCCAGGGCTCACCCGTTGCTGCTTGGGTCCCACCTGGATTCTCTGCAGCTGCTGGGCCTTGCCTGCTAGGGGCAGAGAGGTGACCAGGGAGCATGATGCTATGCCCTCCGCATCGCCCCTTGCCTGCTGCCCCTTCCCTCTGCTGCCCGCCAGCCTGCGCCCTTTGGCTGATGCAGGGTGCTGCTGTAAGAATGATGCGAGTCAAGCCTCGCAAGAGCGGATCTTCCACCCATGGAGCTTGCATAGTGGCAGCCCACACTCGGCTAAAATGCTCGGAGGGGCAGCTGGCAAAGGGCCGATGCAGGCAGCATAAGCCTTGTGCTTCCTGGTTGCCTCCCACACTCCCCCTCAGCATCCACGACCGACAAGCCCCAGCAGCTGATGAGTAGCGATGGGTCTGCCCTGGCTGGTTCACCTTTCCTGCAGCTCATTTCTCCCACAGCTCCTGTGGTGGGCAAGGCTGCAGCCTCGCTTGAAGTTCCCAGCCCTTTCCCCAAAAGAGGGAGGGGCAGAAGTCCTGCCCATGGTCCCTTTGTTGGACCCAGAAGCAATGCGGGACTGGGCATGAACAGACAATTACAGCCAATCCCTGGGACTCTGGGAGACTCGTCACAAGCGACACTGCTGGGTGACTACTTTGTTGGAAGTGTGTGTGTTTCAGGTGGGTCTCCTAGCTTCGGAGGAGAGAGCAAAGGAGGAAGGGAAGGGATTGAGAGACAGGGAAAGAGAGAAAGAAAGAGAAAGAGACAAGAAAGTAAAGAAAGAAAAGGGAAGGAAAGAAAAAGGGAGAGAGAAAGGAAGAGAAAGGAAGAAATGGGATAGACAAAGAAAGAGGGGGATGGATGGAAAGGACAGAGAGAAAGAGAAAGAGAGAAAGAAAGGGAGGGAGGAGAAAGTGAATGAGATATCTAGTCCAACCACCTGCTCCAGCAGGGTTAGAAGGGAATGTGTGTGTGTGTGTGTGCAAAAAACAGGTCAAGTAGCTCTGGGAAGATCAGTCATAAATTAAAATACTTGCTAAGCAACCAGCCATTAAGCGAGGACCACTTGTATTTCGTTTGCCAGTCACATGGCCACCTGGCCACGCCTACCCAGTCACATGACCACCAAACCACACCCACCTGGTCATGTGACCAGCAAGCCACACCCACAAATTAGACCACGCCCAGAGAACTGGTTAAGAAATTTGAATCCCACCCCTGGGTGGGGGGCACTGAGGATGAGTTTGTAGCATCAAGGGGATGGTAGACTGAAAATGTTTGGGAACCACTGCCTTATACAGTCATCCATCTTTCAGTCAACTCTGGGCAGCTCCCAATTGAGTAGCTCCAAAGCAAAATTAAGATTTAAATTTAGTCTTAAACTAAAACCAAACCTGTGTATTTTCAAGTAGGCCAGATTGAAAATTATAAAAATAACATCTGAATGTTATGGTTTCATTGTTCACTTAACAATTAATTCACCTGCCATTAATGTAGTTTGTCTAAGTACCCTATTTAGTAGAAAGCAATCTGTAATGATACATTTCAAAATAGATTAACATATCTTCTTATTGAAGAGAAAACATATGTAATACGATGAGTTTCAGTCATCATGTTTTTGTTGCCAATTTATAAAACTTTGTCTCAAGGTCAAACTGGGTGTAACTAGATTCTACAAGTTAAAAAGGTCAAAATGCATGCAGATATTATTTCTTTAGTCCTCAAATCTATGCCAGTATTATACTGCACAATGGTCAGTCTTCAAGACTGATTTTATTTTTATACTGACAAACATTAGTTTCATTTAAAAGAAAAACAATCTTAATATTTTTATGACAAATAATTTAAGAATAATTTTACTGTTTTGCAATAAAATAGCTTGCATAATGCTTGAGACTGTGGGTGTTAACTGTTTCAAAATCATGTTGGGAAATTTAAGGTAAATCCAAGTATTCAAAGAAGGAAGTAGTTACTCCTTATACCTGGAAACTGACAGTTGTGTTTTCATAACTCCAAACCACAATGTGTTAAAAAAAAATCATTACCTCATTCCTGAGGCTTTACTGCAGAAGTGAAGCACATTCTAACAAACGGTCCAAGGGCTAGAAGTCTATATAACTTATATAAATTTATCAAAGAGAGATTCAACTTAGAACTAAGAAGAAATTTCTTGACAGTGAGAACAATTAATCAGTGAAATGGCTTGCCTTCAGAAGTTATGGATCCTCCAACACTGGAGCTTTTTAAAAAGAGATTGGCCATCCATTTGTCTGGAATAATATAGGGTTTCTTAGTTGGGTAGGGGGAATGGATTAAAAGACCTCCAAAACCTTCCAACTCTTCCAATTCTCTTCCAATTCTGTATGTTCTGTAGTCTGTTTCCAGGGGAAAAATTGGAACCTCTGTTTGGCCTGATTCATTGGCTGAAGAGCAGCAACTGCAAGAACTACAAGAAGCCTTCTACCAAAAGGAGAAAAAGGAAAATTGCATCCATCTGTCCTGGGATGATGTCCAGAGAGAACTACACTCTGGATCCATCCATCAAAAAGAAAGGGAGGAAAGGTCTCCATGGGTTACAACATTATTTATTACTTGCTCCTTGTGAAATGCCTTGAGAATCATTTGCCTGAAAGCTGGGATTTAAATCTTAAAAACACAAAAAATTAATAAAATTGATCCCAATTTTTAAAGTTCTTAATTTTTACAAAATCAATTTCTTGCTTTAAGATTAGCCACAGGCTTCTTCTTGTTTCATTTAAGCAGAATTCAATATACTAAAGAAAATTTTCAATTATTCTAAAACTCCCATTGTTCTAAACTCATGCATGCAGCAAGGGGATGACAAAATTATAATTACAATTTATTTAAAAATCAATTACACAGCTCCAACCAGAGGGAATATGTTAACAGTCTGACCAAATTATTTTACTTGTGTTTCGTTAAAAAAATGAATCTGAATGTATACAATTAAAGGCATTTTAGGAATTCAGGAATTCAATAAATTCAATGTTTTTCAAACTGTTATTCTCACCTGTATAATAGTTTATATGATATTGGGGAAGCTGAAGTGATTCCTATAATTCTTACAGCAAATAGGAATGTAATCTTCTAAAATGACACGCCAATGGACTCACAAAGTATGTAAAAGCCAATTTAATGGTAATTGATCAATACGCAAATTATCCATGGTGAACTGGAACTACCTTGATGTAAGGAACAATAAATATGTATCTGTATGAAAAACTGAAAAGCAAGAACAAATAAATGATTTTATTTTCTTCTTTCTTCTTAGACAATAATATGTAATGCTGAATAGTCATTAATTAAAGCAGTGATGTATTAAAGTCGGCGTTCTGGAAATCAATACAATCAAGGTAAATTTTTAATGTCAACAAAATGAATATACTTTCACTAAATTCCTGAGATTTAAAAATACAATAGCCCTAAAACACATTACCTAACTCAAAAATGTCAAGAAATAATTGCCCTGGGTTAACACAAATCATACTTTACCAAAACAATGGCATGTGATGCATAAACCTTCATGGATACTGATTCATCTTATTTCATCAGGCTCAGAAGGCTTTAACGTATGAATGAGTCTTAAGTGACCCTACTTTGTAATAATCAAGATACAAAATGATCACGACAAATACTTTGCAAGATTGTGCTAATTAAACAGGTTTGTAATCACTAATAATATATACTTGCAAATTTTTAACTTTTCAGTTAGGGTTAGGGTTCACAAAGAAGCATTCTCCAATTGTTTTTCAATGTTTAGAAAACATGAAATAACTAGTTCTTTACTCAATAGTTTTACAATGATTAACAATTCATTGTTTTTTTCCAGTAGTATTTGACAGATAGATTGAACCTGATGAAAATTCCCTCCAAAAAAATCAAACAATTACTTTGAAAGAAGTTTGTTGAATTTAGAAACATAAAGAACCCTCAAAACTTTTTAACACAAATTTAGAATAATTCTAAATATCAAGAGTACAACTGAAAAAAAATGTGGAAAGTTCTGTACTCTTCATAGCTTTTTAATGATCACCCACAGTTTCTATTTTATGCAGCTAAAACATATCTTTCAATTGCCATCTATATCTTTCTGGAGCTTATAATTCCTTTGTTTTGAAAATTAGAGAAGTTAACAGTTGCAGAAGCAAATATGTGGATTTTTTTTTTTTATTCCTATCCCATCATATTTAGATACACATATAGCACAAAATACATATGCTATACTAGCAATAATTTAACATACAAAGTGTTTTGGTTTATTAGAATATGTGTATGCATATGTCTCTCTCTCTCTCTCTCTCTCTCTCTCTCTCTATATATATATATATATATATTTGTTTTCTTATGTTTTTGCGGGTATTTATATGTATGGTATTTAGGTTTCTCCAGGTATTTTCCCAGGTCTTAATATTTGTGCTTTTATTATAGCAACGTTTCGGCAGAATCTCATCTGCCATCCTCAGGCTCATGTATTGGGTTCACAAGAAACCTAAATACCATACATACATATTGACACAACTGTCATTCATAATTATATAAGTAAAATAAAAACAGTGTAAGAACAAATATAATAAAAGTTGCAAAAGTAAGGCAAAAACAGAGATAAATGCCATATCTACAAAACTTTAAATTTCCAAAGAGTCTCAGCTATGTACCCTATAAGGAAATCATATTTAATGCAGTCTAAATTTTTAAATTACATATTTAAGAAATGGCTAATACACACCTCCTTATGCAACTCCCATTAATAATGGTTATTTTGGAAACTATTTTCTTCTTATGTAGGCTTCCAAGTTTACCTTGAATTAGATCAGATTGCTTTTTTATATTACTCTGGAGAAACAAACAATTTTGGGATTCCATGCTCTACTGAAACTAAAATGTATATACCTTTAGTTCAAAGGATATAAAAATAGATGTAAAATGTCCATTTATTGGCAGAATTTCAATTTTCATAGTGATATAAACAAAGATATCAAACTACAGTATTAAAAATTTATACATTATCTCAAGGGAAAAACTGTATAACTTCTAAGGGCAATGCTTCCTTCCATCAATTTGATATATTGGATCATGAAATCATTAGGGCTCAAATCTCTGTAAAATAACTTACTTTGTTTAGTTATTTTAAAGAGAGAGATAAAAATAGGCCAATATCTAATTACCTGCATGACTGTAGGGTATGTAGCTAATTTACTGATTCTAGTATAAATAAGTGGACTATATTTTTATAATATCCTGCCTTTATTACTTTTAAAAATAACTCAAGGTAGTGAACATATTCCTCCTCCTATTTTCCCCACAACAACACTGTGAGATGGGGTGGGCTCAGAGGGTTACTAGCCCAAAGCCACTTAGCCAACTTTCATAGCTATGGTATCTGGTTTTCTAGCTTAGTGCCTTAACCATTAGACCAAACTGGGTCTCGCCTTCCCCTGAAAAACCTGAGAAGGGGGGTGTTGGTTCTTACCTGATACACCCATTCTCTAGGAGCTGTGACAAAGCATCCAGGCCAGGATAATGCTTCCGTCTTGTTATTTGATAGGCTGAGCAAAGTTCTAAGGACCCGCCTCCTTGACACTTGTCCCCAGTTTTGGCAAAGTCGAAGTGGTAGGTTAGATTATTGTTCTTCCTTCACACGATTGCTCTCTTGGTTCTTGACCAGGACCAGACCCAGACCCAGTCATCTGGGTAGGGCTGGATGCTCATCACAGCTCCCAAAGGATGGGCATGTCAGGAGGTAGAAATTCCTCTAGGCAGAGCCCCCCTGCAGTTGGGGTGAAGGTAGCCTCAAGCGTTAACCTTGATCTCTTAGACTGTTGTTCCACCTGATCTGTGGTAAGCATGAGAGGAAATAGTGAATTTGGAGCAGTTTTGCTGCTAACAACTGCCACAGGGGCCTGAGGTAGGGGGCCTCAGGTGCTCCCCTTGGTGACCACAGTTGGGCTTTCAGATTGTCTCTGCCTGTTAGAGACCAACAGGTCCAAAGGAGGGGCTGCAAAGGTACGGGAAGGAGGTACTGCAGCTGCTGGGGAGGCTGGTTGTTTTTTTCAGCCTCCTAAAGGCTTTTCTCCAGCGGTTTCTCCAGTGTCTTCTAGCGCTGTTTCTCATCCTTCTCCACTGCCTTGGAGGCCTTTCTGGAAGAAGAGGCTTTGGCCTTGGTCTTAGTCATCGCTCTTCTGGCTGATATTCTGGATCCTAGCTCACTGGAACCAAGGGAGCCCTCTCCTTCCATTGCACACCTGTGTTTCCAAGTGGGATCTGGTTAATAGACTGGTTGGCATGCAGGGGAGTCTGCTCCGGAGTGTGGGCAGTGACTCCTGATATAATTATTCAAGCCCTTGGCTGCTGTATGAGGGCAACAAACTGCTGATAACAGCTGTGGGCAAAAAAAGGAAAAATGGCCTGGAAGCTGTCTTGGCCACAACCAAGGGACTTAAAATTAACCCTTAGCCAGTATAGCGTCCTGATAAGTTGCCTAGCTGTCAAACAGTTTTAAAAGTACAGGCTGTCAAAGACCTGGGTGCGAACTGTCAAGTTGCCAAGATGGCGCTGGCTTCAAAAAGCCTCAGCGCAAACTGCCAAGGTTCAAAGGAGTGCTGTCTGCCAAAAAGCCTCAGCACTAGCTATCGAGCTCTCAAGGTGATGCCAGCTGTCAAAAGGGCCTCAGTAGTAAAGGTAGATTCCAAATGAAGGCTTTTCTGTCAAAAACGGCTTGGCAAGATACCAAAATGGCACCAGCTGTCAAAAGCCTCAGCGCAAAAAATCCAATTCCAAAACGGCGCCAGCTGTCAAAGGAGGCCTTGGCGCGGACTAGCAAAGTCAAAAGAAAAGCTCAAAAGAAAAAAATTCAGCGCCAATTAGCAAAATTGCACCAACACGCTTCTCGTTGAGGTAGTTATTTAAGCCTTGCCTCTTGACAACTGAAAGAGGCTTTTGCGGCGAAATCAAGTTCTGGCTCATTGCGCCGCTGAGGCCCATTCTTAATGGGCCTGCTGCAATCGATGGCCAGTTGGTAAATTAACGTTGGTTAATTTTTAAAAAAAAATTTAATAGCCAGGGGGAATTGCGATATGCTCCGAGGACTGCACTCTCACCACAGATGGTCTAAATGGTGAAATCAGTAGCATTCCAAGAATCCTAGCCAAAGAACACATCTAGATTGAACAGACTGAGCAAAAACTGGGTACAAGTGTCAAGGAGGCGGGTTGTCAGAACTTTGCTCAGCTTATCGAACAGCAAGACGGAAGCATTACCCTGGCCTCAATGCTCTGAACAGCTCACTGGGGAATATATCTTGAATAAGATACTAATTAACTATGCCAATTTTAACTACTGTTATAAGATTGGGAACAGGCCAATGAATCTTTGTGATCATATATTGCCCATTACAGATGCACAAAATGTATAAAATATTCTGTTTTGAGTTTGAAACAGTTGTTTATCTTACTAGAAACTAGATCTTACTTTTCAAATAATCCAGAAGTGTTCTGACATCAAAACAGCCTTGTTTTGAATTTGAAACAGATGTTTCAGGATTGGACTATTTTTGATAAGGTTGGAATAGATTCTTCATATGTGAAAACAGTTCATAATTGGAATATTTTATACTTTCCTACAGCCTATGCAGAGATTCTCCATTCTTCCCTTCACTAATCCACAAACTATTCATTAGAAAGTAAGGAATACATGGATATAGGCAATTTATTTAAGTATAGATAGTCCTTATCATGTGACCACAATTGAGCACCAAATTTCTGTTGTTAAGCAAAACAGTTAAGTGAATTTTGCCCCATTCTATGACCATTCTTGTTACAGTTATTAAGTGAATTACTGCAGTTGTTAAGTTAGTAACATGGTTGTTAAGTGAATCTGGCTTCTCCATTGACTTTGCTTGTTGGAAGATTGTAAAAGGCAATCACATGATCCCAGGACACTGCAACCACCATGCATATGAGTCGCCAACTGTCTGAATTTTGATTACGTGACCGCAGAGGATGCTGCAATGGTCAAAAGTGTGAAAACCCATAACTCATTTTTTTTCATTTTTTTAACTATGAACTGTCACTAAATGAACTGTTGTAAGTCGAGAGCTACCTGAAATCTTTCTTACCTGGCTTCAATTTATTGTTAGTCTTTAAATATGCTTAATATTAGGACAAGCACATCCTCAACCATAGTTAAGATTGAAACATATACTCCTTCTTGGGGAAGTCAAAAACATGATGCACCAGCCTATCCCTGATTTAAACTGCAATTTAAAAACATTTGTTATATCTGTTATGCCTTATATTATCCATAGTAAAAGGTTTTGAGCATAACACACTTCTTATATTAGCATGTTAGCATTGCTTTTCAAAAGATGCAAGAGATAATGGTTAAGAATATCTTGGATATTTCTGGACTTTTTCCAATCAGTATGCTGACTCAAACTGAGCCATTCCCAGAGAGTTTTCTCCATTACTAAAGGTACTACATAATTTACAACAGAACAGGTCTATAAATAATTTGAGAAATTGAACTCATGGAAAAATAACAGCTATGATAGAATTGTCAATGGCAGATTAGTCTTATTATTAGGCAGATGTAGACTATATGAAGATCATGTCCCAGATGAATGGAAAAGGAGACCACCTATTTCTGTTTTTTTTAATTGTTTACCTAAATGTCTCACCCATATATGCCGATATCAAAATTCCAACAATTAAAAAAAGTAAACCTTCACTGCCAAAAGACAGAAGAAAAAAACAGGGCCAGCAGCATTTAGCAGCTAGAAAGGAATAGATAGGAAAGGAATATAGTGATATTATTTGAAAAATTAAAGCCATCATTACATCTCACACATATTCAGATTCAATACCATTTTAATGGATCTCACTTCTTTCTCAACAACTGGACATGTTTCTTCAAGTTTGAACCATAAACTGCAGATGATAGCTTTCTTAAACTCTTATCCAAATTAACTATGAAATACTATTCTCTAAACTGAAAATATTGAAAGTGTAATTTACGTTAATTAAACCTTCAGTAAGGGGTGCAGCTCCTAATCTTCCAAAACATACCTAAGACACGATGAGCGTCTTACATTTAAAAAATAAAATCATACTGTACACTTTGGGAAAAATGTATCATAATACTAGATATGCTTTAGAAGATGCATTGGCAAATCAGAGAGGGCAAAATAAACCACCTATTCCTTCCATATTTATATTTGCAAATAGTAAAACATTACTAGTAGTGGGTTAAAAATGGTAGAACAATAGCCATGGATAATATTAATTATATACTTCACTTGATTTATAGAATTCTTTCTCTCTGGTGAGTCAGTACAAAAAAATAGGATGGAGCTGATTTAATTAGGTTTGTTTCCATAAAAAGGCTGCATTTTATCTATCCCAAGTGAACTGAGTGGCTATATATAATAAAAAAATTCCTGCACAGATACCACTTATATGTAAATTTAAAAAAACAAAAAAAACAAGAGAATCATAAGAACTGAAGTAGAGCCTAGCCATATCAGCCTCACAGCCAAAACAAAACAACATTTTGTCAGTATGGCTAATCAAATAAATTCAGAAAATTCAAAACAGGACCAGAGGATGACCACCTTCTTCCATTACTGCTTCTTAGCACCTGGCTGTTCGGATAGGCTGCCAGTGCTTCCAGAAGGAATAAAAGAGACATTAAGACAAATAAATACTAACAGACCAATCCTTCATAAATTTCTCCAGTCTCTGTTAAAATCATTTTGTTTCTTTTAAAATGTTTTCTTTTTCCTATTGAACCTTACCATTTCTTAGAATTTAATTCTAAGAATTCTATTTAAATTCTATTTAATTCCAGCTGATTGAAACACCATGAACTTCATCCAGATTTATTTTTGGAAAACACATACTCCTAGAGAGCTGAACTGCCATGGTTTCAGAAACCCTAAAATATTCCTTCTCTGGAGACAGAGTATTTTACAAATGACCAGAATTGTCCATGGTCCTCCAAGTACATTCTAATTATAATTTGTATAAGGACCTAACTGGGTTGACTGTTTTATTTTAATTTTCATTTCTCTTCTAAGGAAAAGGTGTGGGTATAATTTAAGTTCGAGCGAAGAAGAAACTTCCTAAGAAAGTCAATCATTAGTTCTTTCCTATCATAATTATTCTAGCATTCTGCGACTCCAAAATCTTTTTTCCAGATGATACACTGTCAGCTGATTATTGATGTGTATATGATGTTTGGAGTATGTGAATGTGGTGTATGCCAAACTGCATTACTTGCATTACTTCTTACATTTAACATCATTAGCTGTTTTCAGACTCCTTGCAAATCGTGAACTGTTTGAAACCATCAGAAATTCCCCCCCCCCATTGTTCATCTTAACTTCAAATCATTTGCTGAATATATACAACCAAGATGTAATAGAGTAGACAATCTACTCCCTACCATTTACTCCCTTTTTACTAGACTTTGCATGAGTTAAAGTTTCTTTGTTTTTCTTCTTGTAGTAAACATTCTATTAGGGGATATAAATGCACCTACTTGAATTCTGCTTATTTCACAATTTATAAACAATGATTTACTCCACTCCATTTTCCACAGCCAGCTCACCTATTTTGGCCTTTGATACATTCATTTTCAGAATCACATTCCTTCTTGCATCACATAGACTAACATTCTCTATGACTCATTTGCGTTCTTTGTCAATAACACAGCCTCTCATCTGCATAGAAGAATACATATCTTTACATCCTCTTTTAATATTATCATACATATTTCTTATACATTTATCTATAAACAAACAGCCAAGTGACCTCACACAACCTTTACCTATTTCATCATTAATGTTCACCCATTCTTTAAGCATTCCATTTGTTTTCACACTACTCTTATTACAATCAATATCCAACCTTCAATTTTATATGTGTAAAGTTAAGAATTCTCCTAGAGACCACACTTGTCCTTAAATAACAGGTAGATTCTGAGGCTATGAGGGTCTTTATTTAACGTTGGCTAGTGTACAATTTCTTCTTCTGAAGCAGGAAATTTCAACTGGTAATTCAACGACTGTGAATTCTACTTGGGCATTTCCTTGAAGAGTATTTAGAACTACAGCTGATCCAGACTGCAAGAGTTCAAGTAATTATGAGCGCACCTTGAAATACCCACGTGATCTCTCTATTCCAAAAAGTTTAATGGTTACTAATTGGCTTCAAAGTAGAATGCAAAATGCTGGTTGCTGTATTTAAAATCCCTTAAGGCTCAGAGCTTGGGTATCTGTGGGACGTTCTTTTTTCCAGCAATATCTACCTGCCCAATAAGATAGGTCAGGCTCTTTAAGTATCCCCTTGATAGAAAACTGCCATCTTCAGATGCACATAAGCATGATTTATCAGTCGCAATTGAAAGTAATAAATTAATTTAAAAAGTAGTGCAGACAAGTAGCATACTCAGAAGAATGATTTCTATTCATTTGTAAGATTACATGAACAAATCTTTCAAGTCTGAAACAACATTTGTCCCCCATTGCCTTAATAGTCCAAGAAACTAGGGAGGGTCCATTCAGAATTGTTTGCCATACCCACATTCCTTCTTCAGGCTAAAGTGCCTCTTATCCTCCCATTGTCCTGGCTGTGGCTTTTCCCTGCCCCCCAAGGTCATTCCCACATATTGTTACACACACACACACACACACACACACACACACACACACACCATATTCAAATATCCTCTTCTTCCTGGTCTTTAGACAACCTAGTTGTTTCATCAAGCCATGGGAGCCAGTTGGCTATAACTATCCCTCCTGAGGATGAATGAGTTTCAATCCTCAAATGAACTGGTTTTCTTTTATTATGATTTTTTAAAAAAATTTATTTCTATTGTTTTAATTTCAAATACATCTTAGAAGCTGTGCGCTGGCCAGAATAGGTTGTTTGCCTGCCTGCCTATCTAGCCAACCAGACAGCGAGCTAGCCAGTCAAATTTAAAACATCCCATCTCCTTCTTTTCAGAGAGAGATTGATTTAAGCTACTTACAAACAAGCTCTAGGGAAATTGCACAAGCTGCCAGGATATTTCTGGGTACAGTTCAGAGAGCTGGTTACAGGTAGTTGTCAACTTATGATGACAACTGAGCTCAAAATTTCAGTTGTTAAGCAAAGCAGTTAAATAAGTTGAGCTTCAATTATTTTTGCCACAGTTGTTAAGTGAATCATTGCAGTTGTTAAGCAAATCTGACTTCCTCATTGACTTTTGTCGGAAGCCAGCTGTGAACTATCATAAATAACAACGGTCCAAGTTTTGATCACGTGACCATGGGGATGCTGCAACAATCATAAGGGTGAAAACTGGTCACGAGCCACTTTTTTCAGGGCGGTTGTAACTTCGAAGAGTCTCTAACACGATTGTAAATTGAGGATTACCTGTATAATCTTTTGGAAGTCCTATATGATTGGGGCCTGGGTGTCTATCAGTCTGAATATTCTATCCAGAGCATCCACATAAAGTATGTACCAAGGAGATAAGTCAGAGGTGTGAATTACTTGCAAGTCTCTTGTGTAGAATATTTTACCACCAGATATAAATATCTACCTCTTTGCTCCTGATATTTAGAAAACTTTGTTTTCCTGATTTTGAAATAGCATTAGGGAACTAAGGGTCAATAAAATAGGTTAAATTGGGATGAATTTAAAGCTAAATAAAATTGGGATGAATAAGGACACTAGTACTATGAATTACTACTGTTAGAAATATATTATGACACAATTTAATAGTTTGTGGTTGCGTTATGATAAATTTTTTTTGGATTTTAACAATAGTTTTACTTGTGAGCCACTTAAGAGTCAAATTATTAAAGAAGTACAAAGCCATTTTAATGTTAATAGCATATTTATAATTTATAATAAACAAATTAAACCTATTTACTTTATCATTTTCTACCTTTAAATCAAGACATGTTTTGTTTATAAATATATATATACATATACATATATGTATGGCATTCAACTTTGTTCGGGTATTTTCCCATGTCATTGTAGTTGTGCTTTTAAAGTTGTAGCAACGTTTCAGCAGAATCTCATCTGCCATCATCAGGCTTCTGTATAGTGTTCATATACACATATACACACACAAGTTTTTAAATGATTACTAAAGAGCAAAAATCTGGCTCTGTTTTTTCATTCTGTCTTCTCAGACAATTCATTTAAATTCCATTTTTCAACACATCACTATTATTCCTATATAAATTTCTAAACATTATTTCCAGAATTCCCTTAAGTCTCATTTCAAATAATTTCATATACTTTAATTTAAAATTCATTTATTGTATTGAGGGGCCCTTGATTAGCCCACTTCATAGAAAAATCAATTGATTATATACATTTACAATGATTGCAGTATTTAATCCCATCACACAATTTATAAAGAAATTTATAAGTACCAGTGACGTGCCTCCACATGCAACCAGGATATGTGAATATACCATCTTCTTACTCAATCTCACCAGTAACTAATATTAAGAGATACACCAGCTCCAATATTATTCTTATACAGAATCATCTAATAATTATTAGTAGCTTATCCTCCTCAACTTTGTGCAATGTTATCTTTGAAGCTAAATTAGCAGCTACTGCTGTAATTCACAGAGGCAAGTGCCATATTTCAACTATGTTAGCCTGACTCTTTTATTTTCAACCTGTGTCCTTGAGTTGGAATAAGATATCTATGAGTATGTAGTGCATAACTTACAAAATATGACAACTGTATTTATATGAACATGAATACTCCTATACACTCAGTATACTCCTATAAACCGCAACTAATAATTGCTTTCTAGCTTAAACCAAAATAACTGACATGGAGATTAGAGAGTTGTTTGTATGAAAGGATTGTCATGCCAAGCAGAGGCATATTAATACTGGTACAAGTGATAAAAGGAGTATACCGATTATACTGTAATAGTATCTTTGTCTGGTACCTTCTTCTATTTTCTTTATAATATTTTATGTATAAAAAGAGCATAAATTAACCCCGACAGTTGACCTATCAGTGAACAATGCGGTTGTAACACGCAATTCAGAGTAATAACCCATTACTGCCAAGGAAATACAACATGCATGGAGTCTCATAGCAACTAGTACAAAAAAAAAAATCTGGTTAGTTTGACAAATTGTACTGTTGGATTGGTAAAAAGATCAACCTGGAAAACAAAACAGTTTTTTCCCCCAGAGGCAAAATTTCACAATCTTCAGTGCTATTTATTTCCTGGATGGAACAGGCCACTATCACTCTCTATAGCAGTGTTTCTCAAGCTTGGCAACTTGAAGGTGGACTTCATCTCCCAGAATCCCCCAGCCACAATTCTCCACCCATCTTCCAATTGCCAAGCTTGAAAAACACTGCTCTTTAATCGCAATTGGTCTCACTTCTTTGTGAATACAGAAACTCTCCCATTCTCTCCTAATGTGGGAGCCCTCATGTCTCCAAACAGTATTAGAGGAATGAGGCAAGTCCTTAATGTTAAAAGCTCCCATAAGCACGAATTCAGTTCCTGTAATCTAAAAGAGCAGGAGTTAACCCTTTCTTCTCTGACAATCTCTTTCCAACCCATCTCTGTGAAAGCTATGCGAAAGATGCAAATACCCGAATCTTTCATCCTGCATTCCCCCCACGAATCTACTTTGAAAGTACTCTGTGCATGGAGACACGAAGATAAAAGGGGTCATAAACATATGCAGAGTGGCACACTCTGTTATCAATCAATATCTACAACGTGCCCTTACAAAGCTGGGAAGAGGAAAAACAGTAGTCTCAATACATCTCCCTGTCAGATTTACCTGTGTTCATTACAAAATTAACCACTTCTTGAATAACAGTGTATTTGAGAGGTCAGGGGCGATTCTTAAGAAGCCACCAAGCGGTTTCTTGGAGAGGTATATGTAGTAAATACAATAGAAGAAGAGACTAACGTAAATAAAAAGCAGCAGGAAGGGGGTAAAGGGAAAGAGGGCCGGAAGCTTCTCAAAGCCTAAATAAAGCCTTGGAGCTCCAGAACGAAGAGTTTTTGGCGGTAGCAGCCGATTTGTTAGCTACAAAGGCGAAGAGTTAAGGAGAGCGGCGGTCACCCCAGGAGGAGTTAAGAGCCGAAGCTGACCACATCGAAGGGAGCAACGCCAACGCGGTTACTGCGCGGAGTCCGGCAGCGGGAAAGCCAAAACCAGCAAAACAACAGGGAAATAGCCCCCACCCTTCTCCTGCCTTCCTCTGGGCGAGGCCGAGCAAGAAGCAGCAGTGAGCGCAGGTTGTAAATCACCCTTTTTAGCCGGAGAGAGAGCAAGAAAGCGAGTCAAAAATAGCAACGACCAGCGGCACTCTCCGCCGCAGCCTGAAGGAGGCGGGAATCCGCCACTCTTGCCCCGCGGTGGCGGCTTGCGTGTACGTGAGGCTTGCCTTGCCCCCTCCGGGGCGCTTGTACTTTACACGTTCGTAGCCAGGTCACCGGCGGATTCCCGCGTCCCGCCGCCTTACCTTTCCAAGCTCGGCCTTGCAAAAGGCGCTCAGGTTTACCGCCGTCTCCTCCGCCTCTGCAGCACCTGGAGACCGACATCCGTGCCGCGGCTGAGCTGTAGCCACCCGCTCCTCGGCGCTGCGCCGGCAGCCTCGGTTGCCCCACCGGAGGAAAGACGGCAGAGCAAAAGGTGACCGCCGCAGGCACGCTCAGCCCGAGCCCATAGAAAGTCTGCGGCTAAAAAGGCAGCCCGGTCGCTAACGCCGACCTCTGGCGGGGAAGGCTCATCGGCGGCGGCCGCAGGAGCCTCCTGCTGAGGGCGCAAAGCCCCACAAGAGGGTCTCCCGCTCCTCGCCGCGGACAAGGGGGGCGTGCGCACTCCAACCGCTGGTGCAAGCGGGTTGGCGAGAAACGGCAAGGGGGGCGGAGAAACAGGCGGGGAGAACTGCTCCCATCCTCGCTGGCTTTTTCCGTCCCAAAACGACTCGGGTGTCGCTAGGAGGAAGAGTAGCCGGCGTCTCGGGTTCGTTTATCTTTTGCCTCCGGGGGCAGCCACAAGCCTATTCATACGTGAATCTCTCCTTCATACGCGTGTCGGTGTTATTCAATGCTTTAAAAGGGCCGTTTCCAGCGTTTCCGCATTCCTCCCAGCCGAGGCAATCGACGTAGGCTTTTTTGCTACATGTAGAAGCATAAGACGTTACAACCCAACAGTGGGCTAAACAAGCGTGGGGAGGTATCAGCTTCGAACCCCTTGTGATAGGGATGCGCATGTGCGCACGCAACGCAGCCCGGCGGAGAGTCGCGTCGGTTTTTATGATGTATCTGCAAAGATTAGATCAGAATGTTCCAAACTGGAAATGCATGTGCTCCGACGATAAAGAACCTGCTTTGCATGCTGGAAGACCCCGATTCCGATGTGATGCTTGGGCAAGCTGGGGGTGGAAAAACATAAATCTGATTTTTTTCTGGAGAGTCTCCCAATCAGTGTGAACAATGTTGAGGTAATGGACCAATGATCTGATCCGGTATAAGGAGACTTTTCAGGCTTCTAAAAGAAAACATCTAGCTGAAACGAAACCATCACCGCACTTCTGTCAAGGGCAATATTCTTAAAGGGGACACTTCTCTGCAGGAGGTACATAAAACTCGAATCCTTACATGAAACCATCAATTACCTTCTGAGTAACCGACATATCTGGGGGCGGGGGGGGGGTGTTAAAATTTCCCTACTGTAGGGAGCGCAGCACTGAATCACAGAAGTCTCACTGCAATAGTTACAAGGTAGTGTCCAAGACAAACTAGAAAAATGGGTTTTTACCTAATCATTAGCAAGGAAGTATTACAAGAGCAGGTTGTTCTTTGGTGGAAATCCAACGAGGTGAAATCTGGATTACAGCCATACTTAAGTAGGTGCTTAAAAAAACATTTGAGCACTGAGCTAATGGGGAAATGCATGTTAATTAAAAACACTATTCCAAGGTTAATACTTATCTTGAAGGGTTTCTTATAGTAATACTTATGAATTATTTTAAACTGAATAAGATTTTCATAAAATTATTTTTATATGTTGAGATAGATAATGAGAAGTCAAAACAACACAGTCCAACTCTTAAGCCTGCCAGCAAATTGTGTTTTAATGTTCATGACAAAAAAAGCCATTTAGATCAGATTTCTGCTAACCTATTGTTGATAACTGATGGAGGACATACTTCTCTATTTGCATATGGTCATGTGTGTACATGCACACAAACACATATCTGTATTCCTGGCAACAATACAATTGAGCAAGTCCAGAAGTATTTTTCGAGAAGAGTACTACACTTCTCTGCTCACAACCCAATACCGTATATCACCAGACTTGAAATTTTGGGCTTGGACAATCTTGAACTACACAGCCTATGGTTGGACTTAAGTGTAGTACATAAAATTATCTGCTACAATGTCCTACCAGTCAATGACTACTTCAGCTTCAACCGCAACAATACAAGAGCACACAACAGATACAAACTCAATGTTAACCGCTCCAAACTTGATTGCAGAAAGTACGACTTCAGCAACAGAGTGATCAATGCCTGGAATGCACTACCTGACTCTGTTGTTACATCCTCTAACCTTTACTCCTTTAACCTCAAACTATCCACTATTGACCTCACTCCATTCCTAAGAGGTCTGTAAGGGGCGTGCATAAGTGCACCATCTGCCTCCTGTCCCTGTCCTAATGTCTCCATTTAATCGTATCTATTTTCTGTATTCTTACTCATGTTTATACTTATACCTATTATCTTGTAAGCAATTGACAAATCAAATAAATAAACATTTCATTTTTCTTGGCAAGATTTTCAAAATCGTTTTGTTGTTGACTTTTTCCTAGAACCGAGAGTGAGTGGCCATAAATCAGCCAGATTTCTTTGTGCCTAGATGGAACTAGAATTCAGTCTCTCAGTTTTCAGCCCAGTGCCCCAAAGTGTGTATGCATGTGTAAGAGGGAGAGAGAATGAGTATGATTTTAAAAATGCAAGTTCTGGGTGTGTTAGAACTTCCTGTGAATTTCTTATAACCCTGATGCTCCAAACGTACTGTTTTGCATATCTATGAATTGGCATGCATGCATTCTTGGACAATAAGAATGATGGGAACAGTGCTTTTTTCTGAAATGTGCCCATTTTTCTGAAAAATACCATGGCTACTTGGGGGATGAGAGAGAACATCATAGGAATTAAAATGAGGGTATCTTCAGAGGCAAAGAAGAGAATAAAAGTATAAATTTGTCTGTTTATGCATTTTTGAGCTTCCCTCGTTTGCCTTTTACAAAATAGCCATTTTGTGGGGGGCAACTACATGATTTATTATTTGGGTTTGACAAGTTATTTTCAGCTAAATCAATTTGTCTTCTTCCACCTGCATGTTTTATGTTCTGACCAAACCTCTTTCATTTGTATTTTTCCAAATATGCTCAAAACAATTGCGGATGGATGTTCCTGCAGAGCACATTTCAAACTCATTGCCCAAATTGAAAGATTCTAATTACCCGTTTACAACTTGTACATTTTATCATTTTTTTGTCTGTTCTAATAAAGTACTGGAATGTTCTTTCCCTATCAATATAAATATGTATAGCATTGAAATAAATTTATTAACAAGTCTGACAAGCCACAAAGTCATCTTAATGTGTTCTACAATTCTCAAAGTCTAGATACAATGGCAGAAATAATGAAATGGTGTTCTTCGCCATATTAAAGCTTCCATAATTTCCACTTCTTGCCACAGTGACATGTTCTAAAGCATGACTGAACCAGCCATGCCCAACATATTAGGACCATGAGGGTGGGGCAGAGAGTTTGGAAGGCCAGCAGAAGTTGCAGGAGAAGCTGACATAGGCCTAGGCAGCTGCAATGGAGCAATGAGGCACATGGACACTATCATTAGTGGCACTACATTTCATACTTTGCTATAATGCATCTCCAGAAGCTACTGCTGCGCTGATCTTTTCCTGAAACCAACTCAAAATTATTTCAGCATTTAGTTTAAGTTAAGCTTGTCTTTTTCCCAATCTAGTATCTTTCAGATGTCCTGAGATCCCAACCCTAATAGGGTAAGTCTCTTATAATCCCCACCAAAAATCACTGAACACCTGCTGTAAAAGGGGAACATGGACTTAGAGGCCTCTTCCCTCTTGCAAATTTCTACCTTATCCTCTTACCTAGAGAGATGAAAAATAGGAACAAGGCACTAGGGAAGAGCAGGTTAGGCTTATCCTAAGATGTAAGAATCTAAAAGATAGTATCTAAAGATAACAATGGAAGCAATTACAAAATTTAACAAGTTGAAATATTGTAATAAACACAATTCAAAAAACTCAATTCCATTTTACACAAGATCCAGCTCAAAATGGATTCCTGGGATCAAGGTGGACTATAAATATACAAGTGACAAAATATTAAAAGATTGTTTCTAGTCTCTGGCATTTTAAATTAGTATTTTAAATAACTCAGTTATGGTACTTGAAAAATAAGAAAACATTTTATTAGCATATTAGAAAGTCAAGTTATAAATGCAATATAGAAAGATCAAGTAGTGCTTCTTCTGGCAGGTAGCACTATTTTAGTCATCCCAATCATCTTCACACTCCAAGTCAGATTGAAACTCTTCATTACCTGCAAGAAAAGATCAAAGATGCAAGTAGTTTTATTCGCTGAAGCCATTATTTAAAATATTAGAAATATTTTTTTAAAAAGAGAAGAATAGAATAGAATCGGACTCTCATCCATACTTAGGCTGGAAGGTAAATTCTCGGTATATAATTTTGTCTTAAACAAAAATGTGAAAAGACGATGAGGTAAGGAATACAAATTTTAAGTGACTAGATGAGCTGCAAAAACAACAGGTAGGGAATTATTAGAAACAGCAATACTGCAGTCTCTGAATGAAAACTGGCAGTCCTCATCTCCTAATAGAATCTCTCAAATAAGCTCCCAGCTAGACAGTTGGCCATGACCTCCCACATATAGGATGCTCTCAAGGATATTTTCTC
Source organism: Pseudonaja textilis (assembly GCF_049901715.1). Lineage (NCBI taxonomy): Eukaryota > Metazoa > Chordata > Lepidosauria > Squamata > Elapidae > Pseudonaja > Pseudonaja textilis. The sequence goes on along the minus strand of NC_141991.1, from coordinate 56,979,740 downwards.
CAACTGACATTTAAAATTCAATACTTACAAAGTTACTGTTCTTAGGATATGGCAATATTTCACCCTTCCGGTTGTTGTTACTTCCCTAATCTTGTTCTTCAATTTCATCTCTGCTTCTATCACTCCCATTCCAATTTCAGTTTTAATGGGATATAAAACAACATTTAAGAACTAGAGACAAAAAATTGACTATAGAAAATGTTGTGACCCACCCTTTTAGGGAGTGATAAATGTATTTGTACAATGTGTTCAGCCAGTTTGTTGTTAGACCTAATGTCATTTAATCTTTGGGACTGATTGGCAGAGTATCTTAATTACAGTTTGTAAAAGTTTACTTACTTGAAATATAGATTAGGAAGACTCAATCTGAGGTTTATCACTACCTAACTTTTTTTTTTTATCTTCAGAACAGAAAAACAACGACAACCAGGGAACATCAGCTAGTTTAACCCCTGCAACCAGCCATACTAATCTGGCCTCAGTTTACTGTTTTGTCTGCTACAAGATCAAAGGGCAAAACAGTTTCTCATTATTAGTCCCAAAAATCTTTGGTTCTTAAAATGAAAATATAAATCCAATATACTAGGTTATAATTTATTCTCCCAAAATAAAAAGTAGCCTAAACATTTAGCATAAGTCTCAAGGATTTCAAGATCATTTAAATAATAAAACTTAGAAATTCAGAATATTTATCAAGCGTACTTAAAAATAACATCGACGGAATGAATTGTTCCATGTGACATTGAGGGAAAACTTATTTAGTTTGCAAACTTATGAATTTCAAAGGAGAACTCTTCATCAAGCAAGGGTGGGGGAGATCAATTGTTAAAGAATTTTTATTAAAATTTAGAGATGAGGATAAAAAAAATCTAATACAAACTAGGATAATATGACAAGAAAAAAAAAGCCAGGGATTTTTTTAAAAATAAGTAATAAATATATAAAGAAATTACTTCCCCCTTCATCATGACAAATACACATTTAGGAAGTTATCCCTTTCTCTGATACAACAACAATCTTTTCTTCCTAAATCTAATCTTTTATCTATAAATAGATTTTAAAGTGTCATAATTTTGTCCTAATCAGCAAAAATCCATTAATAGTTACCAGAAATAACATATTTTAACTTTAATCAAACACCCAACTTTACATGTGCCCTTCATTCTCCAAATAGTGCACGCATAGCTGACCTTCACTTTTTCTCCAAATAATTCTTCAAATACCTTGCCTGTTCTTGCGAGACCTGGGGAAGACCTCAAAGGCTTTCCTCGGTCAATACCTTGCTATGTTTTTGATGCTACAACCGGCTCTTCCGCCTCCCCTTAGCAATAATATCAATTTGATTTCTATAGCCATGTTAGAGGCATTGATTGTTTGAAGACAGCATTAGCTATGAAATAATGGGAGCAGGAGAAACTGATCACCTACTTCATTCACCTACTTCATGTTGGTTTCCTAAGCCATACAATCAACCTCATTTTCCTCCTCATACAGCTTTGGCATTCCAGTTTCCACTCCATTTCCTATCAATTCCAAATTGAACATGATCATAAGTCCATCTCAATTCACTGATGCCTAAGATGCCAATTTGTAATCATTTCATCTTTCTTTGAGCTGAGCTTTCCCATGTTCATTCTTATATTCCATGTTTCCGCTAATTCTGTCTTTGCAACTTCAGAAGTTCTTTACGTGGATCACAACAGTAGAAACTAGATATCCTTGAAGACTTTAATCTAGCTATGTCATAATACTATTAGTACTATTAGATTCTTAGTTGTCACTACATGTTTACTATTGCCTTATGCAATACAGTATATGAATAGATTCCTTTGCCATTGTTGCTAAAGTGATCATCTACCTCCAACATCTTGTATCACTGCTGCCTAATAAAGGGGCCTGCTTCTTTAGCTGGACAGCTGCATGGCCTTCACGCCTTGGGTGACCCTGCTAGGAATACATTTTCTTGGCCTGTACTCCCAGCATTCTTCACTCATACCTCCCAGGAAATCTCCCCCACCTCCACAAGTATAAATAGTCCTCAACTTATGACCACAATTGAACCTGAAATTTCTGTTGTTAAGCGAGACAGTTGAGTTTTGCCCATTTTACAACCTTTCTTGTTAAGTGAATCACTGCAGCCGATAAGTTTATAACTTATCGCTTCTCCGCTGACATTGCTTGTCAGAAGGTTGCAAAGGGCGATCACATAACTCAGGGATACTGCAACCATCATCAATATGAATCAGTTGATAAGTATATGAATTTTGATCATGTGACCATGGGGACATAGCAAAGGTCATAACTCTGAAAAATGATCATAAATCACATTTTTCAGTTCCTTTGTAACTTTGAACGATCACTAAACAAAACTGTTGTAAGTCGAGGACTACTTGTACAGCAGAACATGCTGGGGCTATGGGAGAGAGGAGCAGACATGCCCTAAACTGAAAGTATGTCTTGTAAGCAGGAAAGCTTTAGGCTGCACAGTAAAGGGGGAAAATCTAGTTACAAGGGCTATCATCCTATCTTATCCTATGCTATAATTTACAGTCTATTGTTGTTGGAACTATACTAGGCACCAGAAGAGGGAGCTCCCGTACATGGTATTCAAATATTTCTTTCAATAATCTTAAATGTTGAATATTGCTCTACAGAGAAATTATTCAGATTTTCATACTGAATTTACTCAGATTTACCTGGCCCTATTTTATATTTTTGAGTCTCATTTTTACTGATGTTATTGTATTTAAAGTTTTCATTTAACTGACTGGATTATTTTGAAAGACTATTCACCTCTAACTGGTATCTTAAAATGGTGCCCCAAGGAACTGTTTACTGTGTTAAGATGTAATTACTTAAATATGGTACATTGCTAACCATTTACATTTTTATATTAAAATGCATATATTTGATGAATTTCATATATTCAGTTAGTACTTTGTTCTTAATATTATATTATCCTTTTATATTAACTTGTTTCATGAAAAAGCATTTGAGAATAAATCTGTTTCTTGTTTTTAAAACATAGTAAGAGATGCAATAAAGCTGATTTGACAAAAATGATAGAAGACCAGCAAGAGTTAAGAGATTATGGTCTTTCTACATTATATCACAAACTACAATCTATCTAATTGCATATTTTACAACATAAACTTAATTTGAAATTTAAAAATAATACAGTACAGTTAATTCAACAAAAATAATAAATGGCTTCCTGTAAACCTTGGGGATACAATAATAGAGGCATTAGCAGATGACCCTCCAGATATATTCTGAACACAGAGACATATGATATTTTCAACAATTTGTTTCCAAGAAAGAAAAAATAAATATAGGTTGCCTGCTTCATTTTGTCTGGAGGTCTTTATGAATGATGATGGAGACTTAGTACATTCAACAGAGAACACTAAGGCAGTGCTCGAGTCTTTGTAATAGAACATATTTCATATTAACATACTCGAAATATCCTTTTCTGATCGGTCCAGAGACTCTGCACAGTGATTGGTTCAAATAACCTGTTGGGATTGGCTCACTAAGAATCAACCGTGATTGGCCCGGCCGATCGCGGTAGTTTCAAAGAGCTATCATTGGCTGCAAGCGGCGAGCAATCCCTATAAGAAGGGTTGTCGCGGCTCCAAGGTTGAGCACAGAACTTAACAAGAAATAAAGAGCTGAAAAGTCACACTGGTCTCTAGTCTCTTTCCCACAATCTAACAGAACAGATCCAAAATTATTCAGAACAAACAGAAGATCAAACATTTGATTAGCAAATGGTCTTTGAATAAATTGAATTGTAACTGACATCATAGATCAAATTAAAATATCCTCAGGAAATATTCGCATTTAAAAATAAAGTTTTTTTCTGAATTTTTTTTAGAAAAGGAGAAAGCAGGTCTTAAAGAGGTGTATGTTGTAAAATAATATAAATACGTAAATATCAAGGTCAATGTTTAAACTTCTATTGGAAAGAAAAATGTGTGTTTGTGGGTGTGGGTGTATATTCTACTTTTCTTCTTTTCACCAGAAGACTATAAAGAGTTTATGAAATTGGGAAAAACAGATCAAGATAAAGTAGGGAAATTAACTTATTTTCCCTTGTTCAGTTTAAAACCATAACAACAGTTCATTCAGTGTATATTCAGTAAACTGTTCACCTTTTATAATTTCAATCATTTATTGAAATTATAGAAGGGAATGTTTTGGTTCTTGGAGTTGGAGATATTTTTTTCTCTCAATCTTGATAAACTTGTTCATGCTAAAGAAATATAGGTGAATTGCCCCAAAATACTGTAGATTAAATATCATCACTATTACATGCGTAGAAATAGAAAATCTTTAGCAATTTTAATGGAATTTCTATTTTTCTCTTATTAATAAAATTTACACAGGAATACTCATGCTAGATGAGTATTCATTATCTAAACTAGGGGTGTCAAACTCACATCAACATGGAGGTGTCACATGATGTATAGAGACATTTCCCCCCCCTTTGCTAAATCGGGCATAGGCATGGCCAGTGTGTGATGCATCTGGCCCATTGGCCAAGACTTTGATAGCCCTGGTCTAAACTAACAGAAGTGGAAATTGCATGAATTGTTTTTGCAAACCAAATGAATAAAACTAGAGCCATGCAAAAAAAAAAATGATATACTGTTAAACAATTTAAAACACAATGTAATTAGAATCAGGACACAAACAGAATCCAATTCTGGATATACAATGAAGGATTCAGACAATCTGCAACCAACTAGGTCTAACGGAAGTAAGTAAGTCTTACAAAGTCATTTAATTAAGGTGAAGTATTTTGAGAAAAGCAAACAAATTTAGAAAACAACATTTATGCTGCCTTACAAAAGAGCCCTATATCACGATTTGTTAGTTCACACTGAAGTTTGCTATGGGAAGAGAATTCAGCAACTCCTCAATCATGTTTATGGCTTAGTATAGTATCCACCCGTCCAATGTTATTAAATGCTTTGCAATTAAAGCAAATACTAACTTGGCATAATGCATAATTTCAGCCACTGCCATGCAATGGTGCTAATGGAGGTTGGTTTTTTTTAGCCCTTAAAGATCCAGGAAGTTAATCTGGGCCTTCTGCCCTAGCTACTTACTCTAAAAAATCCAAAAGAGTGAGTTTGTCAAATGTAGGAGGTTTTCCAAGTTTGTATCAATAATAAATGAACAAATCCAATTAATCATTATAGGCCACACACATTTCTCATTGTCTGGTCCCAGTATTAAAAGGAAACATACAGTCAGTATTTCAATATTGGACTGTTTCTTAGGGATCAACTGACTATCCTCCAGTTAACATGTCTGGGCTTCTTTAAAAGAAATAGCATACACGGTGGCTTTCATTACTTCTTGCTGGGGGTGGGGTAGAGCAAATTAAATGTTTATCTACCTGAAGCAGGTATTGCTATGTGCCTCTTCTGAATTATATCCTCAAGTGCAGCTACTATTCCTTCATCTTTGGAAAGTTGATTTTGAGCCACCTGTTTCTCAGAAACAAAACAATAAATACTGAAACATTTTTAGGTGTTCAAGCCTATAATGGAACTAATTATTAATACAGCTGGCTAAACCATCCATTACTTATAGGGGGGAGAAAGAGTATTAAATACCCATTTTGTTGTTCATCTTTTCAATACTTTTCTGCTTGTTGTTGAGATGTACAACCCATCTTATTCTCAATATATAACATTTAAGGCCACTAAAACTCTTTACTGCATATTTTTTTTGCTTATACAGTATTTTCTAGCCTGTAACATTCAGTTACTCAGTTCCATTATCCTCAACTACCTGAAAGATTCTTGCAGGACTTTCAAAATCTAAAGTTCCTGTCAAATTTAATTACAAAATTACTTTTGGGACTAATCCTAAAATAATAATAAAAAAGAAAATACTTGCCGGTTTTAATGGTGTTCCTTTTTTGAGCTGACAAATTAAATCTTCTTGACTGACCGGAGTTAGGTGATAGTCACTCTGTGCCCTTTTCAGATGCTCCTCCTTCAAGCTTTGGATCAAATTATGGTGGGATGTCTTTTTGGAAGGAGACATGCAGGGTAATTGAGCTACGACTACAGAAGGAAGGTCTTTGTTACGGTCTAATCCATGTGATTCTGAAATGGAGGAAAGCAGGGCTAGGGTATTACTGCATATATCGTTCATTTGTGGTGTTTGGCAATGTAATCCTTTCCGTGACTGAGAATGAAATGCAGCTACCCAGCTGATTTATTTAATGGTTTGATTTCTATTTGATTTGTTAGCTAGTCAACTTAACCCAATCCACTTCAGTCCACATTTTCAATACATTAGATATACAAACCCCAAGTTAAATACAGGTGGCCCTTGATGTACGACTGCAATGGAGCCCCAAATTTCTGTCGTTGAGACATCTGTAAACTGAATTTTGACCCATTTTACCACCTTTCGTTGCCACATTGCCTTTCATTGTCACATTGCCTTTCATTGTCAAGTGAATCACTGCAGTTAAGGAACACAATTGTTAAATGAATCTGGCTTCCCCACTGACTTTGCTTGTCAAAAGGTCACAAAAAGTGGTCACATGACTCTGGGACGTTGCAACGATCATAAGTATCGAACCAGTTGCCAAGCATATTAATTTTGATTACATGATCATGGGGGATGCTGCAAAGGTGGCAACTGAGAAAACCAGTTGTAAGTAACTTAGTGCTGTTGTAATTTTGAATGATCACTAAACAAACTGTTGTAAGTCAAGGACAACCTATAAACTAGTAGTTCCCAAAGTTCCTCGTAGGGCACAATTCAGGGGTGGGATTCTACCAGTTTGGTACCATTCCCGGTAGTTTGGAGAACCAGTAAAATGGCCCCCTGGCTGGCCCTGCTCCTCTCTGCCCGCTCCGCCATTCCCTGCCCAGTCAGTCCTTATTGCGCATGCATGACATTGCGCTCACGCACAACAATCGTTGATGGCCATAGCGGCATGTTGGAGAAGCGGAACAAGCAAAGCCAGAGGTTGTAATTTTCGCTGCAAAAAGCCTTCAGACGCCATGTGGTTTTTTTGTGGCATCTAGAGGCTTTTTGCTGCGAAAATTACTGACCTCCAGCTTTGCTCTGCTTCTCCAACACTCCACTGCCACGGCATTCTACGCATCAGCTATGCAGTCTCACTCCATTGACTGCTGTACTACTCTGCTCGGACTTGCTTGGGCAAGTCCCTCCAGTGCAGTGGGCTCAATGGGGTGGACCTGCAGGGCCAGCGTCTAGAATGCGGCCGCAGCAGCACGTTGGAGAAGCAGAGCAAAGCTGGAGGTCAGTAATTTTCGCTGCAAAAAATCTCCAGCTGTCGCATGTTTTTTTTGGAGTGGCTGCAGTCCAGCCACACCAAAAAAAAACCATGGGCAGCTGCAGGCATTCGTGACAAGGGTGATGTGGGCTGATGGGGAGCCCAGCGACAACAATGGCTCAGCCCTGGCTTGCCTTCCCTGGCAGCCAGCCATGGGAGGAAGGTAGAGTCACGGCCATGGGACAATGAAAGAGGTGGTCATGGGGGAGGAAACAGGGAAATTAAGGGTCAGGGCCTATGAAAGGGGAAATGGGGTGATGCAGGATTATCCCAGGCCTTTGACAGATTAGGCCATGCCTGCCTGGGCAGAAAATAGGTAGATAGGTTAAGGAAGGGATAGAGAGAGAGAAAGAGAGAGAGAGAAAGAAAGAGGGAAAGAGAGAAAGAGAGAGTGTAAGAGAGGGAAAGAGAGAAGGAACATACAAGAAAGAAAAGAAAGAAAAGGGGAGAGAGAAAGGAAGAGAAAGGAAAAAAGGGATAGACAAAGAAAGGGGGGATGGAAGGGACAGAAAGAAAGAGAGAGTGAAAGAGAAAAAAGAGAAAGAGGGAATGAGAGAAAAAAGAAAGAAAGGGGGAGGGAAGAGAAAGTGAATGGGATGTGGAGGGAGGGAGAGAGAAAGAGAGAGAGAAGGAAGAGACAAGAAAAAGGGAAGAAAAGGAGAGAGAAAGGAAGAAAAACGATAGACAAAGAGGGAGGAGGGATGGAAGGGACAGAAAGAAAGAAAAAGAAAGAAAGAAAAAAGAAAGAAAAAAAGGGAGGGAGGAAAAAGTGTATGAGATATCTAGTCCAACCACCTGCTCCAGCAGGGTTAGAAGTGTGTGTGTGTGTGTGTGCGCACGCGCATGGCTGTCAAAACTCCAAAAACAGGTCAAGTGGTTCTGGGCAGGTCCGTCATAAATTAGAACACTTACTAAGCAACTGGCCATTAAGCGAGGACCACTTATATTTGGTTTGCTAGTCACATGGTCACCTGGCCACGCCTACCCAGTCACATGACCACCAAACCATGCCCATCTGGTCATGTGACCAGCAAGCCACGCCCATCCGATCATGTGATGACCAAGCCACACCCACCCAGTGAGCCACGCCACCTAGTCACATGACCACCAGGCCACGCCCACAAATTAGGTCACGCCCACAGAACCAGTTGTTAAGAAATTTGAATCCCACCCCTGGGCGGGGGGCACTGAGAATGACTTTGTAGCACCAAGTGGGCAGTGGATTGAAAAAGTTTGGGAGCCATTGCTATAAACCAACATTTTGACATAAATAGCAGTTCTGACTGTTTCCTGGTAGAGGAATACAGTGTTACTAAATGGAATTATTCAACATATATTTTATATTCAGGATCTTACATTTATAATTACAGGTCTTAAATTGTTATGTAACCATTGGACAAACTTAAAGGATGTTACCCATTAAGTTATAAACATGAACTGGAAGCTACAATATTTGTGTAGTAACATTACATGTATGTACAACATTACATGTACAGCTGACTGCTATACATCATTGTCCAAGAATACCTTTTGTCTCTTTTAAAACAGTTTGGATTCCTCCTTGATTCTCAATAATTTCAAAAATCTTTTTTGATGTTCTCTTGTCCTTCAGGTGATCTTGTGTTATACCGGCTTGAGTAAATATCATCTTTAATTCCGGCTCTATATTGGTCTGCAAAATAAATCCATGACAACAACTTATATCAGAAGAATGGTAATGAGCCTCTTTGCTTCCAGTTCACCAAAATCATTAGGATTTATGTGGGAAAATCAAATAATACATACAATGCACCCAAAATGATGTTGCAAGATGCAATATAACTGTTTCATTGTGGCTTAGCAGGCTATGAGAGATCAAAGTGTTGGGAGATATTTTAAGCTTTCCCTTGCTAAATTATAATACTGTTTGGGGGAGTAGTTGTAAACATTGCCACAGCAAACATGAATATTTACTATAAAAGGAGCAAAGAATAATAAATAATAAAAATAAGTTTTTTACAATTGCAGATATGCCCATTTGCTTCAAGCATACGAGAAACTTCTATAAAATCTCATTGCACACCATGAATCATTTAGAGCAGGGGTCTCCAACCTTGGCAACTTTAAGGCTTGTGGACTTCAACTCCCAGAGTTTTTCAGCCAGCTGGCTGAGGAACTCTGGGAGTTGAAGTCCACAAGCCTTAAAGTTGCCAAGGTTGGAGACCCCTAATTTAGACCACTATTTTCTGACACATTAAGTGAAAGTATAAATTTAACAAACAGAAAACCAGTTTTAATATCAAGACTTTCAAAATAAATACAAATGGGAAAGATATGATCCCAAAGGAGTAGTTATAGACCTTGGCAACTACTTACAACAAAATCCGTTTGGGGGCTCCATCCAATGTGACACAGATGTCTAAAATATATTAAAATTTTAATCAGTATCTGAAAATGTACAGACATATGTATCACCTCCCATAGTACATGCTATGATTTTTAAATTTATTTTCCATCCCCCAGCACAAATAGAGGCATATTCTAAGATGCAACTGTTCAAAAGAAGATAGCAAAGATAAAATGCTTATAATATACATGCACGTATTTGTTCTTGCTTACTTGAAATTATTAGGAGATCCAATGTAAGTTTTGGTCAGTCTTTTTCTTTTTAGTTTTCCTCTCTTCGTTCTCTCAAGCATTTTTTGAATAATATAAAATGAGAAAGGTGAGTCCTTGCATTTTGGCGATCTTGCATTTGAATGAAGCATAGGCAATGGACTAGCTGCTTTGGATATAGATGCTAAAAGACAGAAGAGATGCAACTGATATATCCTACATTATTGAGTGCCAGACAATTTCAAACATAAGTTAATTGCTGCAAAAAAAGTTGTTCAATCTCATATATGTAGTTTTTATTTCCAAGTTTGTTTGGGAAAGCAAGCTAGCTTTTTCCACAAGGGGTTTTAATCAGCAAATTAAATCAATTTCAGTATAACATGTAATGTTTAAAAGTATTTTTTTCAAATTTTATTAACCACTTTGAATACTCCCCAGACAGAATGCAAGTCAAATGAATAACTTTTAAGTTGAACTTGATATAATTGACTAGAAAATATTTTTAAAGCATTGCTAAAACATTTCAATCTGATTAAATCCATCATCCTACCTCACAGGTTGTTGTTAAAAGAAAAAACAACAGTAAGGAATATAATATATATTACATTTATATTCTAGAGTATATAAAACTAAAATCTCCTTTATTACAGTAATTGCACCATTTCACAACAGAAAAAATATAAATATAAATATAACACAGAAAAATATAAAATACTCCTATTAAAGCCTCCCATTCCTTAATTTTTTCTGCTGAGTAGGGGGGAAAAGAAGAATAGTTTCTTTTTAAAATACCCAATTTACCAAATGTTATTCCTTCTCCTTGTAGTGCCATTTTATCACAAGTTAGGTTACACTCTTTTCTGCAGCCTTTAGCAGTAACACTCCTTAGTAGAGCAATTAACGAGTGAACTTAAATAATAAGGGAAATGTAAGTGCAGCTGTGAATAAACTCAGCCCAACAGTTGACGCTTTCTCCTTGTTCCACAGCATAATTTCAACTAATTGATTTCAGGGTCGAGGACTTGAATCCTAAAGGTAGACTGAAGATAGTTAATCAGCATGAAATTCTAATAGACAAACCCTGCAGTGAATTATGGGTAGTTTCCCAAGATGAAAATTCCAGTTGTTGTTTTAGTACATTACCCTGAGCTGCTAGGGTTACTAGCCAACATAACTAGTAATGAGGAGAACTGCAGTCCCAAAACAATTGGAAAGGGATGTATTGGAAGTTGTATTGTGTTGTTTGTAATGAACAAGAAATGTGCTGAAATTCCAAGTATATTTCAGAAATGATCCATAGAGCCAGTTTGGTCTAGTCGTTAAGGTACCAGGCTAAAAACCAGGAGCTCGTGAGATGCAGTGCTGCCTTAAGCCATGAAAACTGGCTGGGTGTCTTTGGGCTAGTCACTCTAATTCTCAGCCCAACTCACCTAACAGAGTTGTTGTTCTGGGGGAAATAGAAGGAAGGTATTGGATATATTTGCCATCCTGAGTTATTTATAAAACAATACAGATGAAATATAAATTAAAAAAATGGTACCAAATGAATGGCCAAATGCTATATTCATATAGCATATTAAGCCATGGTTTACTTAACTATAATTTGATAGTTAACCAGATGCAGCTGAGTTCATACATTTCAAGTCAAAATACAATAAGCCACAATACATGAATCCAATCCGAGGTTATGCATGCATGATCCACTAAGCCAAAAGTTGAAATTGAGTTAATTTAACATTTAACAATTTAACAAATATAACATTTGTTGCATTGTACCCACACTGGGCTTTTTAATCAAAGGCTTGACTGACCCACAATTTCATTTACAGTATTTCTAATCAAGGCTTGTAGTGTTTCAAATGGAACAATAATCATAGGAGTCTGATTAAGAAGTCCTGATGGACAGTAAAATGATGCCACACTCAACCAGATGTTTGGATTTCGTGTATCATCAAACATCGCATGGAGAGAATACTGTAGACCATGGGTGTCAAACTGGCAGCCCACAGACCGGATGTGTTACATGCAGGCCACACCCACCCCAGCTCTGTGAAGGGGAAAAAGTCATAAAACCTGTGACATGAGTTTGACACCCACACTGTAGAATTTGAGGTACACTTATATTTGCAGTGCAAGCATCCAATCATCCTTCAAACATTATAAAGCTCTTCAGGCCAGAAAGTGGGCTAGTCATATATTCACTCTAAGAGAGGGAAATCAAAATGCTTATGTTGGTATAAATATTCCAGATGGAATGCTGGTGCAGATTTGTTCATCTGCAACTCTCATCTGGCTCAACTTATTTTTCCAGATTCCATATGGCCTATATGGAGACACCACTTTATACCCACTGTTTTATTACATTATATTTAATCTGGTTTCCTGATCAACACATTGAAAAGCAATTCAGGGTTTATTCAGATAGTGAAGCAGATTCCTATGCATAATTGCAGGCGATAAGCATAATAAAAGGGAAACTAACTCATATAGTACCTCTGTGTCCCACAAACATCTCTTGTTGTTCATTTAGGAAGAAATTAAACTGAATATTTAAGTAGTCAAAATTAAAAGTATAAATGCTTAAGTACACAATATAACACTCTGGAGAGTGGCCTGCTTATAAACAGTAACCAAGCAATGTGTAAGGATCAGAAACAGGATTATGGTTTCCTTCATGCACCACATCTAAGAAGACAAGCCAGAAATGTCATTTAGTTTTCCTTTCCATCCATCCCATCAGCACACAAGTGCTAGATGCTTTGTAGTAAGGACATTGCAGTCTTCAAATAGCTCTTTTTCCCACTGCCTATATTGGTTTGATTTAGCATTCTCTGAATGGTGCTCTTTAACCTTAGCAACTTTTAAGATGTTTATGCTTCAGCTCCCAGAATTCCCCAGAGAGCAAAAGGCTTGGAAGCACTGATATCTGGAAGATGTCTGGTTACTATTACTTGTGAATGGTACAGGGCCCTCTTGTGGTGTTATGTATGCAATGTAATCTGAAACATGCCATCATTATTTTATAGCAGTGTTTTTCAAACTTGGCAACTTCAAAATATATGGATTCTAACTCCCAGAATTCCCCAGCCAAGAGGCTGGAAGTTGAAATCCATACATCTTAAAGTTGCCAAGTTTGAAAAAATGCTAATTTAGAATTTTTCAGGTTGTTGTATGCCCCAAATGTAGCATTTGAATTACACTACTACTAAATAATTTTGTTCCGGAAATGAGGGAAGTATTAGGTAGCAATTTTTATAACTTTGGATGTAAAGCTAACATTTCTCTTTCATAGTCATTACATGTGCTTTTAAACTGATACATTAGGGATCAATATACATTAGAGATTAGGGCACATTAGGGATGGGAAAAACTGCTTTTCCATTCTGAATTTTTATTAAATAAGTAGTTTTAACATGCACAGCCATGAATTTTATACAAAAAAACTAGAAGCATACAAGCACAGGATAGTTTCCTTGTGGGTTATAATATAGAGTTACACAATTCATTTCATATTAAGTATTGAATTCTGAGAGTTAATGTCCACAGACCATAAAGGTACCATAGTTGCCCAATCCTAGTTTAGGTCTGTGGAAATTGAGAAGTCAAGATGGTGGACCTGACCATGCAGTGAAAACTCCAACTCATTACAGGTAGTCCTTGACTTACAACAATTTGCTCAGTGATTGTTCGAAGTTACAACGGCACTGAAAAAAAGTAACTGATGACCCTTTTTCACACTTATGACCATTGCAGCATCCCCATGGTCACATGACGTGATCAAAATTCAGATGCTTGGCAACTGACTCGTATTTATGAAGGTTGCAGTGTCCCGAGGTCATTTGATCACCTTTTGTTACCTTCTGACAAGCAAAGTCAATGGAAAAGCCAGATTCACTTAACAACCACATTACTAACATAACAACTGCAGTGATTCACTTAACAACAGCATCACAAAAGGTCATAAAATGGGGGCAAAATTCACTTAACAACTGTCTCACTTTGCAACAGAAATTTTGGGCTCAATTGTGATTGTAAATTGAAGATTACCTGTATTTACATATGTTGCAGACACACAAAGGAACGTAGCTTCAATCACACAGTTGTTGAACCTATTTGACGTTTTTTAATCCTTCCTTCCTGCAAAGATCTGTGATAGATTGTAAAAACAAAAAACAAAATGAAGGAACTCAGAGGTATATGCAATCATCCACCTGGCTAATTTGCTGCCCTGTTTTACTTATAGATTCAAGTCAGTGTTAACTCTTCATAATTGCCTAGACAAGCCCCTGCAATGGCTTGCCCTTGCCTGCTTCCTAGGGCTGAGAGACAATTACTGGCCCAAGGTCACCCAGCTGGCTTTGTCTAAGCAGGACTAGAACTCGCCCCGCTGGCTTCAAACTTGATGCCTTAAGCCACGGGTGTCAAACTCATGGCGTCATGTTGCTGTCACGTTACGTATTGTGACATTTTCCCCTTTGCGGAGCTGGGATGGGCGTGGCCTGCGTGAGCTGCCAGTTTGACACCCCTGCCTTAACCACTACACCAAACTGGCTCTAAAGTAATTCCTTTCTATTTATTTACTTACTAAAAGGGAAGAAGAAAAGAAAGGATCCTGCAAGAAGAAATAGGGGACTGTGAAAGGCCTCATGTCAACGTCAAACCACTTGGCTCTGGCCTGGACATCAGCCAATCCCACTTCCTCCACTGATGTTGACATCTACGTCCTTTTTGGGTTGCAATATGTTGTTTGGCCTACTTTTAACGATGGAGACTTATTTGTTTCTTTGGTAAGAAGGGACTAATGATATTGTTCAGTATTTTCTCCAGGGCAGGAGCAGCTGGATAAAATCTGACAGGAGAAAAGGTTATATAAAATAAGAGATCAGAACAGATGAATATATAAAATGAACAGATGTGTGTGATACTGGGAGCAGAGCCTAGGTCTCCCCTTTCCTAGATGAACACCTTACTGTTTCTTCAACTTTACTTTGAAGATCAGAGGAATAAGAGAAGAAGCTACAGGCTAGGTTTACCCCTTTGGTTTCTTTGTTTTTATGCCTGCTATAAATAAAACACAATGTAAAGGGCATTTTAGGAATATGGGCAAGATATTTTTGAATTCTTCTGTTCTCAGTTATTGTATATCTTCAATAATTGCTTGCCAAGCAGACATTCAATAAAGGCATCTTTTTTCTATCACTTCCTCTCCCTTGTGTGTAGCTATTAATACCAAATTAAAAGGAGAAATCAAGACAGCTCTAACACAAAGATATTAGATATTGTCAGCTTATATTAGTGCCTGTATTCTCAGTATTACTCAAGTCGAACTGTCCAGCATAATTCTGGGATATGCTGGTATGGGAAAAAGAAAATAACAGGAGTGTTTCATAAATGCTTCAAGTAGCTCAGACATACTTTCCCCTTGATTTCAAGAACTTTTCTCTTTTTCAGACTCTACTCCCCATTTTTAACACTAGAGGGCAATGCTTTCCAATGACAATGAAATCAAAATTAAAACCATGAAAAAAGGAGAAAATGGAGTAGTGTTTATATTCAGTGGTGGGTTTCCAAATGTTTTCCTACCAGTTCTATGCGCTTCAGTCAGAGATGGCATTTGCCGGTTCTCCAAACTGGTCAAAATTTCCGCTACAGGTATGCCAGAACCGGTCCGAACCAGCTGAATCCCACCTCTGTTTATATTATATGGTTATATGAATTTCAGTGAAACAACTTCAATTACTGAGTGAACTAGAAATATTACGACATAAATATTACGACCGTCATATACAAAAGCAATGGTGAAATGGATATTGTAGTATATCAAATGTTATGGGCAGGACTATCAGTTTGCTTCTCTTTTAAAACAAATCAGAAGGTGGTATTCTTTTAGGAGAAATCAGTAGAGTCTTCTCCAGGAAGTAAGTCTTACATAGTGTGTTTGGGATCGAGGAGGGGGAAACAGAAGGTCTAGTTGTGATCATATTTTACCCTCTATAACAGGGCTGTCAAACTCCCAGCCCGCGAACTGGATGCGTCGTATGCTGGCCACACCCACACCAGAGGTGGTATTCAGCAGATTCTGACCAGTTCTGGAGAACCGGTAGCGGAAATTTTGAGTAGTTCGGAGAATCGGTAGCGGAAATTTTGAGTAATTTGGAATACCACCTTTGACTGGCCCCACCCCCATCTATTCTCTGCCTCCTCAGTTTCAGCTGATCAGCTGGGTCTTCTTTTGTTGCCCTGCAGAGGAGAACAGAGCTGGAAAGCAGGTTAGTGGGGTGGGGAGAGAATGAGGATTTTACAGTATCCTTCCCCTAGAGCGGGCTGGGAATGGAGATTTAACAGTATCTTTCCCCTGCCACACCCACCAAACCACACCCACAGAACCAGTAGTAAAAAAATTTGAATCCCACCACTGGCCCACACCCATCTTAGTGAAGGTGTAAAGTCCTAATACATCACATGATGTCATGATGTGAGTTTGACACCCCTGCTTTATAAGTTTGGTGTAATGCACCAGGCTACAAGATTGGGAGTTCTAGTTCCACTTAGGCATAAAGCCAGCGTATGACTTTGGGCCATTCACTCTTGCTCAGCCCTGTGATACAGGCAATGGCAAATCATTTCTGAAAAACCTTGCCATGAAAACTGTAGGCATTACTTCAGGCAGTCGCCAGGAGTCAAAAACTGCCTTGAAGGCACAAAACATGTTAGTCCACTAGACTCTTTTGTAAGTAGCTCCTTAGTTCAATGTTTATCTTGTTTCCCTGATTATTCCGGTCTCAGACGAGAAATTCCTATGCTTATGTTTGTAGCTACTGTTGGGTTTCCATACCTCATCTGGTTTTTATTAATTGATTCAACATTTTAATTTTTGTTCAATGAAGTTAGCATGATACTGTATAAGAAAACATGTCAGTAGCACGCCTTTCAACAAGGTACTTGCAAAGCTAGAAGCATTTTTAGAAGATTAAAAGGCTGCTGGTTCATTATGTGATTTTTCATTGTGATTTTTCCTAATTAGGAAAAGCACCTGTGGAATTTCTTTCCATTGTTTTTTGCATTCTCTCAGTGAAAATGTCCAAGTTCCAGAGTGACTGAATTTCTCACTTCCCTTTCTGTTTCCTCCCTGGGTGTTTCTGCCTCCCTTCACATACTGAGAGCACTGAAACAGAGCAGTTGCCAGTTAGTGTGACGAAAGACCTCTGCAGCCATGTAATAGAAACACAAGACTGATAGAAGGGAATATTTGTACCTCAGGATTGAATAAATTGTGGGGTCCCTGATGCTCTTTGAGCTGGGTTGTCTTCTTGCAGATATTTCATGCAATATCTGCAAGAAAACAACAAAGCTCAGGGAACAAGGTATATATGTATATATGTAATCAAGATCGTTTGCGGCCATTTGTTCCTCTTCCTTTAGTTTCACATGCGACTTTGTAATATGGCCTAGTTGAATAATTCAGCTGTATTTTTATTTTAGAATTCAGACTGTCATGTATTTCAATTGTTGTAGTTCAGTCCTCATCAGAGGTGGGATGCTACCAGTTCAGCCCAATTCTATAGAACCTGCAGCTGCAAAGAGCAGTTGACACCAAACCGGTTCAGTGTTTGGCCCGCTTGCCTGTCCGGGCTCTAGGCTGTCCTTTATTCCCTGCTTTTCCCTCCTCAGATGCTTTGTGCGGCATAGCTGAGGTTGAAAAAGCAGGAAACAAGAGGATTTTCAAATGTTGCGCATCTGAGCGCAGCGCTTGGCAGCTGTCCAGGCAGCACAGCTGATGATTTCTTGCAAACACTGCACACACGATTGTCCCCAGTTCGGAGAATCGGCAAATCGCTCCACTGGCTGGGCCCTCCCTTCCCGCCCACTCACTCCTTATCTGGCATGTGAGCCATCCAACTTGCCTGGTTTGGTAAGTTGCTATTTTTCCTCCCCAGCCCCCCCATCAGCAGTTCTGCTCTGCCAGATTTAGATTAGCTAGAAAGCAGGAAATCCAAGGATTTCTTGCTTTCTAGCTAATCTAAAAGCAGAGCCAAACCTTCCTTAGGACTGAACTTTTCAGTGCAGTCTCAGGTAGGCGATTGCAGATAAATAGATCTCTAAGTGAATCTGTGATTCTGTGAGCAACTCAATCTGCCTGCCTGCTTTTGGGTAAAAGTTGCTCTTTTTTTATAAAAAACTCAGTATATACATAAATATTTATAATATGTACATACAAGCCACGCCCACCCAGTCACATGACCAAGCCCCACCCACAGAACTGGTTAAGAAATTTAAATCCCACCCTGGTCCTCATCAGAGAACAAACCTCCAAATATGTTGGGTTTTTTTAATCACTTTACCGGCCAGGTTTGAGCAGTGAGTTTGATGTTAGTGATGTTAGCCTATTTATTGAACCATATCTTCCCCAAATACCCTACTTATGAGAATGCAGGCAATTTTTCCTGAACACATTTGCATTTTTTCACTACATTGTTTACATAAGAATTTCTGCTCCTTCCTTGTTTTTATTAGCTCATCATCTTGCTCTAACTATTCTGACATCTTTCACATTGAGACTGGAAAGAAGATTCTCCTACATTCAAAGTAAGTAGGCTCAAATGTTATATCTTTTTGCCTTTATGCCAGCCTTGATTTTGAGAAATGAGTGAAGGAATTTGAGCAGGGAAAAATTAAAGGAAGAAATCTCCACTGAGGACAATTCCTTTAGATGTTATTTCTTTTATATTAAAGATTGCAAACTACCAAAAGTTTTGATATTGTTTACAACTCCGCAAAAAAGATTATGACAGAAATATTTATCGTGATATGAATGCTAGAAAATCTGGAATCTTTGTGTATACATTTAGACATAGGTATGTGAAACATTTGCTTCTATTTTCATATCCATGGTGCTCAGAAATAAGGAAAAATATAGAGACGCTAAGGTGGGTAGTAACTGTCTAATAACTTAAATAGCTTTGCATGCCAAAAGCATTGACTTTGCTGCTACACCTTTGGAATCTAATTTGCTGGAGCCACACAAGGCAACCAAGATATAATTAAACTTGAATTTGGCTGGATTCCCCACTACTGTACATGTATGCTAAAAACTAAGTGACATTTTTTTTTGGCATAGTGCAGTGTGAGGTCACTGAGTGGTTGTGGTTCAAACAACAGTGAACTAGGACAGGGGTCTCCAACCTTGGCAACTTTAAGCCTTGTGGACTTCAACTCAGCTGGCTGAGGAACTCTGGGAGTTGAAGTCCACAAGGCTTAAAGTTGCCAAGGTTGGAGACCCCTGACTAGGAGGTGGTCAATTAGAAATTACCTTAATCTAGTTATATGATCCCACTCCATATTGTTAATTTGGAGTACAGTGTGCTGTGAGAACCAGACAAAGGCTTTAAGTAAATTAATTACGGACAAGGGCTTGATGCAGACCATCAGAGATTGGATCTACACATTAACTAGCTCCTAATTTGCTTAACGAGTGATTTAATCACTGTTTTTAGAGGAAACGCACCATAGGCTTAGTACATACGATAAAGTCCGAAGGCCATGCTATATAAATCACACTGCCGCAACGGCAATACAAAGGGAAAAGCCAGTTTAGCATTGTAAGAAAGTTTGGCCTAAAAAAGTGAGGCCCAAGTCACGACTACAGGTGTGCGCCACGAGGTGAACTGTGTCACTTGCATCAATCTCTTCGCGCGTGTTTGGCGCCACAATAGCACCCCGGTGGCTTCCCCTCCCGGACGGGTAAACTTGACCCTGTTGCTTCGCAGCGTCCCGGGACACGCGGCGCTGGGTCCTGCCACCGCTGCCCTGAAACGGAAAGTGAAACCTAAGGAGAAATCCGTGCAGGTCCACCCTTGTCCAGAGTGGCGGGCGGAGCTCTTTGACGGGCAAAAGGAACGCCCCGTTGCAAGACGCCGGCGCAGGGAGAGACGGCAGAAAGGGTCGTCGTCATCGTCACTGCGGCGCAGCTGCTCCCTCGCCTAAGAGGAGGAGGAGGAGGAAGAGAACGATGGCCTTCGCCTGGAGCCCCCTCTGGAGCCTTTTCGTCCTTCTGGGTTTCCTGCTGCCGCCCGGCGGTGAGTGACAGACGTTGGAGGGAAGAGCTGTCTGGGCGCCGGTGGGGTGAGCAGCCCTCTTCTGTGGAACCGGCTGACGTACTCGAGGCTGCCGCTAAAGGCAGGGACGAAGGACCGGCGATCCTGTGTTTCGTTTGAATCAAGGGTCATGGCCGTACCTTCTCACGGCTGGGTGACGTTACAGCTCTCATCAGTCCCGCTTAGCCTGCAGTCAGGACTGTTTGGAATAATGGGTTGTAGTTCAACACGGCGCCAGGTTTGGGCAGGTTGTCGTTGTGATCAGGACACCGTTGGAGGGGTGGCAGAAATTACCCGAACCGGAAGGCCCCAGACACGCAATGTGTTTTTCACTTGCGATGATCACAATAGGATTAAATTGGCGATCATTCTTATTGCTGAATGAGATCCAATTTGCTAGGGGCAGATTGTTTAGCTAAGCATCGTCTGTGAGTGGCTTCCTCACAGTTTCCCAGGTTTGTCTTGAAGAGAAGCAAGGGACATGCAATTTGTTCTTACCAAAAGCCCCATCTAATTCATTTTACAGCACTTGTCTGCCTATGTGTCCTAAAGTCTCCAAAGTGGAATTTCCATGATATCAAAACCAGACTGACTCACTGCTGTGGTCTGTGCAATGACTTCTTTGTTATTTGCCTCTGTATGAACTTCTGTTTTTTTGAATTCTAACTCTCTCTTTCAGGGGGAAATTCATTTTTTTTCTCTCATATTGCAGTACATTCAGTTCTTTCTCACATTTGTTCCCTAAATGAAACTATCTGAAAATTTCCAGACTTTTCTGGAATTAGATTCTACAAAGCTGGCATTTGTTTCCAATTAGGAAGTGTGAGATTTATTCTGATAATAAACAATTAACAACTTGGATGTTAATTTTGTTTCCTGTAGGCATTACCAGAAACAGTATTTACAGCATTAGGCATTAAAGTTGAGCCAATTAAACACCATCACTTCGCCCCAGGCTCTGGATTACAGCTAATTTTTTTTTAGACTAGGATCTTAATAGTTTCTTGGTATAGATTTAGTTTATTGTGCGACATGGTATCTGAGGAGGGTATGATAATGTTGTGCATGATGTAATTAGCATCCCTTGTCAGGAGACAAGTTTGGAGGAGTGGCCTTTGGTGTGATTGTATTTTGCAGTTCTTATCATTTTGACATCACTGTGGTTTCATTTGGGGACCCAGTGAACCAAAGCATTGTGATTTTAATCATTATTTGTGGTTTGGCATGTGTAAACTGAGAGAATTGCCATTCAGTGAACCTTTATTAAGCATACTGTATGGCGAAACCATGGTTCCTATCCCATCCAGTCACAGATATGGAGGATACTGAGGGTTGGAAATTCTTTTTCCTTGACCTACGAAATTGAGAAGGCAAAAAACAAATAAACCAGAAATGGTATAAAATATGAACCATGAACATCTATCAGGCAAGATATTGAGGATGATCAATAAGGGAAGAAAAATGAAGATCCGCTCAATGACTATATTGATTGCCTTTAGCTTTTAATATTAGATCTATGGGCTTTATAGGCTTTGCAGACTTTTATAAGCTTGCATTTATGGGTGTCAACAGAAACTTTTTCTCAAAATAATGGTTCTGATGTGCCATCATACTACAACCTCCACTCCTGCCATGCTTTTGTGTAAGGTCTCAGTGCATTTGCAGAAGAGACGGAGTGGGGTGGGGTTTGTCATTATGATGCAACCCTTTTTTGTCCATCCTGCTCCCCCCACAGATACTGTTGCCAAGTGTTTGCTGCTGCCTTAGCAGTATTCTTCATTTTAAATTTCATATGCAGAAAAAAATAAAAGAGACTATTGGTTGCACACTTCAAATTCTGTCTCATCCTTTTACTGTTCTAGCATTTCTAAAACAGCCTTTCTCTTCCTGGTACGTTTCAGTTGGTTAGTATTCATACCATTTCTATTAGTGTGTCTGTGTGTCCTTTGTGATAGCTGGCTGCTCTGATCCAATGCACTATGCACATGGCCTTGCTAGATAGACATCCTAAAGTAGGCTCATCCAGGAAAAAAGCAGGCTGGTCTTTATGGAACAAACCTAACACTCCTGTTTCAGAATAACATGTTTGTTTGATGATTTCATTAACAAGTTGCAGTGATGGGTGGCTGTTTTGATAACAGAATGAAAAACATAGAGGTTGGGAGTGAAGTCAAAGCCAACCAGGAGAAATCAGCTATCACAGAGGGTGGAAAAAGCATAAGAAAATAGGTCAAGGGGCAGATTTTGCTATTATTCATTGTGTGCTCCATTTCATTATAAACATCCTTCTCACCTTCACTCCCATACAACTTTCTAGCCAACCAGTGATTAAAACATGTTGCTAGGTTTTGAAGTATACCTGAAGATTAACTACCAGTTAATTCAGGGGCTCTGTACCAAAAGGAACATGATTGATTTTTCTGACACGTTTCTCTTCTCCCAAATGTGCTTTCTAGGTGCACTAGAGCTACAGTTCTTAATCTTCTGTAATCCCATCCAGAGGTGAGAAACCACCTGTTTAGAGATTGGAATTTGTGGGAACTTTTCCAACAAACTTTATGTATCTTTTACCATAATAATTATGTTGAGAATATACAGCAAAAAAAAATCAAATAAAATACCTTTTATTATTGTTGTAGACCAGAGGTGTGGAATTCAAGGCCCGTAGGCTGAATCCAGCTCGCAGGGTGCTTAGATTGGCCTGTGGAGCCGCCCTGGATATAGCGAAGGACCGCCTGTGGTGCCTCTGCCAACAAAAATGGAGTTCAGTAGCTCCATTTTCACTGGCAGAAGGATGCAGGATGCCATCACGGCCAAAAACGGGCATCAAGTTGGCCATGCACCCCCTGGCCATGCCCCCCCCAGCCTCCCAAGTTGAAACACAACCCTGATGTGGCCCTCAATTAAATTGAGTTTGACACCCCTGTTGTAGACCAAAATTAAAATAATGAAGCAAAATAGAATAATTAGAATGCTTCTGTATATACATGGGAAAAGATAACAGTAAGACACGCTGCCATATATCTAGTAAACCTTATACAAACTAGACCACCTCAATAAATATTCTACTCTAAATTATCAAAACCTGCAGGCTATTAATGCGAATGTGGATACACAAAATGTTATTACAAAATTATGGACAAAAATTGACCCACCTAGAACACATCTATGGAAGAAGAGGCCCTCAGAGAATAGTATAGTCTGTGCAAGTCATAATATACTATAATTGGATGCAAATAAGTGGTTCCCAAGAATTCCCACTCTACAAGTACCTACTCTTTCTGAAAAAGCACCTTTTTAAATTTGACAATACAGTAGAAGAAAATTGCTGTGAATTAGATGCTACACTTTATTAGATAAAAGCCCTGCTATAATTGTGAACAGTAAATTCTCAAATTCTCCTATGCTGCCTCACAGTGAGTCTGGGGGTTGTTCCTGGGAGGGATGAGTGCCAGGAGTGTACTCCCAAGAGGGCCACCCAACGTGTGTGGAAGTAATCCCAGCTAAAATAAACAGACATTTATATTGGGCAGCAGCAAATCAGAAGACGCTCTGGGGCCAATAGCAAAGGCATAATTTCATACCTTGGAAAGGGATGTGGTAAATTGCTCTTGGGTTTTATTTATTGATTGCTTTTCTACACCACCCATCTCACCTTTTTTAAATAAATAAAAACTGTTAAAACAGAATTACGAACAAAGTTAAAAGTGAACTATTAAAAAATTAAATAGTGGGAGGGAAAACTCTCATGTCACCAATCACCCTCAGAGTTGCATATCCCTCTTGGACCCTCAAAGTCTAAGGGATCTTTTACCAATTTGTGGACAGTATAGTCGATATAGTATCAGATGATTTTACTTATTAATGCTGTTTGTGTGGAGACTAGATTAAAGCCTTTGGGACATCCAGTTGCTAATGTTGCCATATAGGGAAAAGAAAATCTAAAGCCGCAAAGACAGAGTCACAGCGGGGGAAAGAAATGTAAGAAGCAGGAGCATGGGAAAACAGCATAGCAAAAAATGAACTGAATCAACTATACATTTTTCTCTTAGACATCAACAAATTGAAGAGGACTGGAATTAGATACTCTCAGAAGTTGTAATGCTTATTATTTACTTACTTACTTATTTATTTATTTGATTTGTCAATCGCTTACAAGATAATAGGTATAAGGATAAACATAGTTATGAATACAAGAAATGAGTACATATAAGAAAAATAAAAGAAACAATAGGACAGGGACGGTAGGCACTTTGGTGCGCTTATGCACACTCCCTATAGACCTCTTAGGAAAGGGATGAGGTCAATAGTAGAAAGTCTAAGGTTAAAATTTTTGGGGTTTGGGGAAGAAACCACAGAGTCAGGTAGAGTATTCCAGACATTGACCACTCTGTTGCTGAAGTCGTATTTCCTGCAATCAAGTTTGGTGCGGTTTACCTTGAGTTTGTATCTATTGTTTGCTCTTGTATTGTTATGGTTGAAGTTGAAGTATTAGTTGACAGATAGGACATTGCAATGTATGATTTTATATACTATACTTAGATTGGACCGAAGACGGCGTAGTTCTAGGTCTAGAATTTAGAGTCCAGTGGCATAAGGTATTCTGCAATGAATAGAGGAGTGTAGAACCCTTCTTGTGAAATATTTCTGGACTTTTTCAACTGTGCTAATATCAGATACATAATGTGGGGTTCCAGACTGATGAGCTGTATTCGAGTATTGGTCTGGCAAATGTTTTGTATGCGCTAGTTAGTAGTGTGATATTAGCAGAGAAAAAGCTACTTAAGATTAGGTTAACAACTGTTAATGCCTTTTTTGCTATATAGTTACAGTGGGCTCTAGCACTTAATACTCATTAGAGATGAGTATTCCAAGGTCCTTGACAGAGTTTGGATCCTCAACAAGATCTTGACTATTCAGCTTGTATTTTATTTTCTGATTTATTTATTTTTTGCCAATATGTAAGACAGAGCATTTATTTGTTGAGATTTGAAGTTGCCATTTGTTTGACCATTCTGATACATAGTCAAGGTCATTTGAAAGGTAGTAGTGTTGTCTGTGGTGTTGAATAGCTTTACATCATCAGTGAAGAGAACGCAGTTGCTCTTAATATGATCGCAGAGGTCATTTATGTAGAGTATGAAGAGAGTTGGTCCTAGAACACTGCCTTGGGGGACTCCACTGTTGACAGGTACAGAATTTGATAAGACACTCCCAATTTTGTCCATTTGTTGTCTGTTTGAGAGGAATGCTTCTATCCAGTTATGCAGGTGTCCAGAGATACCATAAGATTTTAGTTTTACTAGTAGCTTGTCATGTACCACTGAATCGAAGGCTTTACAGAAGTCTATGTAGATTGCCTCTATTGCTTTGCCCTGATTGAGTTGTGTAGCCCATATGTTTTTGCAGTGTGAGAGTTGCAGATTACAGGATAGTTTTTTTCTGAAACCAAATTGTTTATTAGAGAGTAGGTTGTTTGTCTCTAAATGGGGATATTGGGTTGGTTAATAATTGATTTCATGACTTTACAGGTGATGCAGCATAAAGAGATTGGTCTGTAATTTTCAACTAGGCTGGGGTCTCCCTTTTTGAAGATGGGGATGACTGTGGCTTGTGACCATAGGTTTGCAAGGAGCTGGTCCTGAAAGATTTTCCAAAGATTATGCTTAGAGGTTCGGCTATGGCAGTGGATAGCTTTTTAAAGAAGTAGGCACATATTCCGTCCGGTCCAATAGATAGAGATGGTTTTAGATTGCGTAGTGCTTTTTCAACATTGTCTTCTGTAAAATTGATATGTATTAGATCATTGTAGTTGTCTGTAGTTCGACTAGGAAACACTGGGCATGATCCATTGCTGTTTACAAATACTGAGCCAAAGAATGTGTTAAAGAGGTTGGCTTTAATGGTGTCGTCGTTGCAGTCTTTACCATTGGGTCCTTTTAGGGGTGGGGTGGACCTTGAGTCTTTTAGTTTGTTGTTTGCAAAGTTGTAGAAAGCGCGGGTGGCATTGGTGCATAGAAGGTTTTCCTCTTAGGGCTTTGAAAACAATACCTGTAGAACAAGGGTCTTCAAACTTGGCAAGTTTAAGCCTTTTGGACGTCAACTCCCAGAATTCCTGAGCTAACATGACTGGAGGAGGAATTCTGGGAGTTGAAGTCCACAAGTTTTTAAAGCTGTCAAGTTTGAAGACCTCTGCTGTAGAATATTAAAATAGAATAGAATGTTCTTTATTAGCCATGTGATTGGACACACAACAAGTGGATAAGGTCTCCGTATAAATATAAGCAAAAAAGTGATAAATCATAAGATGCAACCAATAAAATGATAATTATAAGATACCAATAGGAGCAGGTAATAGGAAAGATGAGAAGGATAATAGTAATACAGTCTTATCACATGATTAGATATCCTTAGGCATAAGACAATGCTGTGCGAATTATGTATTTAGCAGAGGGATGGCATGAGGGGAAAAAACGTCTTCGTGTCTAGTTGTTTTGGCAGTCAGTGAACAAATAATATAGTCATACACTTTTTAACAAGTAATATAGTCATATATTATAATGTAGTCAATGAACTAATAATATCAATTAGACTTTGGGGGAAACTCTTTAATATGATAGTTACCTCAGTTCATGCTCAGTCCAGAAGTTGTGCTTTATGATTAAAGCCAATCTGGAATTGACAATGTACAAAACGGGATATGCTGCTAGTGGTTGGAGAGTATGATGGAAATATTAAAGAGAAATATGTGGTTAAATTGCATAATCTGGTAAACAAAAATACAGCAAGAGAATGATTTAACAGTTTCTGCCAATCTAATTATTTCTTTATTGCTAAGGCTGTTTTCAAATAAGCAAATAGCACCTGGATATATGGAAGTTGCCAGATGGAATACACAGAGATCAGAAGAATTATATTGTTGGTAACAGGAAGTGGAGCTCAGTTACACCAACAGAGGGTGTGGGCAAGGCTGACAGTGATAAAGGTCATGAACTGCTTTTGCGCAAGTTCCAAGCTAAAGAACAACTCAGCCATTTTCCACACGATGATTTTGAGCACATACCATTTTTCAAGGCACTGTAGAAGAGGTTGGCTAATCAGTGGTGGTAAAAAAATCAGGAGGTGTGTGATAGTATCTTCTTGGTCCAACAGATTTTATGAAAAAGGATTCACATTTCATGGGCTTCATCACATATACAAAGCTGAAGTTCATGAAAACTTACGCCTTTTAATAAAATGTGTCTGGAAAGGTGCCACCATACTCCTTCTGATTTCATGGAGAGCATGGAGAATATTTTGAAGTCTTGTTCGCCATGGATAGGGAATCAAAGGACTGATGGAATGGAATCAAATAAGTTACAGGATAAATGAGAAAAGAGCTTGCCAAAGACCAAGAAGCAGAAGAAAGCAAGCTGGAGGTCAGAACAAACAGTGGACAATTTATGCAAGTCCTATCTTTCTTAAGGTCTTTATGATGCTGAGAAAGATGGAAAGGAAAAGAAAGGGCAACACCCAGCAAGGTGGATGGACTTGATTATAGCAGCAGTGGAAGTAGTATTGAAAGATCTGAAGGGCCTTTGACTTGACAGCATATAATGAAGCTCCCTAATTATATAGCTAATTTAAAATGTTTTCTTGTAATTTCTCGGCCAAACATTGTAGAAAAATTGCTGAATTCAGTATGGGATTCCACACCCAGAATTCTTTATTAAAGCTTTGTTGTGGCTAATTCATAATTCTAGGCTAGAGCTCTCTAAACCTGCCAACTTTAAAACTTTTGGGCTTCAACTCCCCGGATTCCCCAGCCAGCAAGAGAATGTTCACAGGACTGCTGTTTCTCCATATCAATTCATTTTCTCTTCTGCGCGGAGTGCTGCATTACAGAAAAACCAAGCAATATCAAGCAGTTTTCTCAGAAAATTTGAATTTATAGGAAATTTAAAAACATAAGATAGGGATCTAGCTGAATCCTACAGATTATACCAGTGCCATGGTGTTGGATTTTAGAGTTGCTGAAAGATGTTCTGTAAATATGGAAAAATAAAAAGGAAATGATTCACTTCCTGTCAATTGAAATAGAACCTAAATATTTGGAGCATTCCACTTATTGAGTTCCACATGCCTTGATGGACTAGTATTTTTATTTTACAAAGTGCTTACCTAAAAGTTAGACTTTAAGGAATGAATACTATATAAAAAGGTCAAAACTTTCATTTCTCTTCTTAGACCTACATAAGAGCTACAGTGTGAACTGCTTGTAGCAATTTTGCTGCAAGTTATTAATTTTGGAAGACAGTGTTCTTGAATTAAATTCCTAACTGTTGACTTGATACAAACTTGAATAGTGGGACAAGGATGCTTTCTTATTTAACTCCGTTTCTAGGGACTATTTCTGGAATATGTTCTGCTGCACTACATTTACACTCAGGTTGGTATTACCTTGTGTTTGTTTTTATTAAATTTACACTGCTCAAAAAAATAAAGGGAACACTTAAACAACACAATGTAACTCCAAGTCAACCACACTTCTGTGAAATCAAACTGTCCACTTAGGTAGCAACACCGATTGACAATCAATTTCACATGCTGTTGTGCAAATACAGACAACAGGTGGAAAGCATAGGCAGTTAGCAAGACATCCCCAATAAAGGAGTGGTTCTGCAGGTGGTGACCACAGACCACTTCTCAGTTCCTATGCTTTCTGGCCGATGGTTTGGTCACTTCTGAATGCTGGCGGTGCTTTCACTCTAGTGGTAGCATGAGACGGAGTCTACAACCCATACAAATGGCTCAGGTAGTGCAGCTCATCCAGGATGGCACATCAATGCGAGCTGTGGCAAGAAGCTTTGCTGTGTAGTGGTCAGAGCATGGAGGCACTACCAGGAGACAGGCCAGTACATCAGGAGACATGGAGGAGGTCGTAGGAGGGCAACAACCCAACATCAGGACTGCTACCTCCACCTTTGTGCAAGGAGGGACAGGAGGAGCACTGCCAGAGCCCTGCAAAATGACCTCCAGCGGGCCACAAATGTGTGTGTGGCTGCTCAAGCGGTCAGAAATAGACTCCATGAGGATGGTATGAGGGCCTGACGTCCACAGGTGGGGGTTGTGCTTAGAGCCCAACACCGTGCAGGACATTTGGCATTTGCCAGAGAACACCAAGATGGGCAAATTCGCCACTGGCGCCCTGTGCTCTTCACAGATAAAAGCAGGTTCACACTGAGAACATGTGACAGACGTGACAGGGTCTGGAGATGCCGTGGAGAATGTTCTGCTGCCTGCAACATGCTCCAGCATGACCGGTTTGGCAGTAGGTCAGTAATGGTGTGGGGTGGCATTTCTTTAGGGGGCCGCACAGCCCTCCATGTGCTCGCCAGAGGTAGGTACCGAGATGAGATCCTCAGACCCCTTGTGAGTCCATATGCTAGTGCGGTTGGCCCTGGGTTCCTCCTAATGCACAACAATGCTAGACCTCATGTGGCTGGAGTGTGTCAGCAGTTCCTGCAAGACGAAGGCATTGATGCTATGGACTGGGCCGCCCGTTCCCCAGACCTGAATCCAATTGAGCACATCTGGGACATGTCTCACTCCATCCACCAATGCCACATTGCACCACAGACTGTCCAGGAGTTGGGGGAAGCTTTAGTCCAGGTATGGGAGGAGATCCCTCAGGAGACCATCCCCCACCTCATCAGGAGCATGCCCAGGTGTTGTAGGGAGGTCATACAGGCATGTGGCAGCCACACACATTAATGAGCTTCATTTTGACTTGTTTTCAGGACATTACATCAAAGTTGGATCAGTCTGTAGTGTTTTTTTCCACTTTAATTTTGAGTGTAACTCCAAATTCAGACCTCCATGGGTTGCTAATTTTGATTTCCATTGATAATTTTTATGTGATTTTGTTGTCAGCAGATTCAACTATGTAATGAACAAAGTATTTAATAAGAATATTTCATTCATTCAGATCTAGGATGTCTTATTTTTGTGTTCTCCATGCTGCATCAAGAGCCCAGGATGAGTTGACTCCTTCCTATGATGTCATTTAGCTGAGTCTGTACTAAGATATAAAAGCCATCCCCCGGAAGAGACCCCAGCTTTTGACTCAGCTCCTTTCAGTCAGTAGCTGTGTCTCTGAAAACTTCTGTTAGATAACACTCACCAGCGATCTTCAGTGCTGTTTTCCCTCATTTCAAGCAGCCCCCAGGATCTGGGCAACTGCTCTTCCAGGAGAGCAGGGCAATCTCTCTCTCTCCTGCAAGGTTGGGAGTAGCGTTGCCAGAGCACTGTTCAGGCAGGTTGGGCAGCGTCTGTAGACCTCCCTCACACCTGCAGTTTGAGCGGTCGTAAAAAGCGATCGGCAAACCGATAACAGCTTCAGCCAGCTGAGGTTCTGTAAATAGCACTTGCCAGCGATCTTCAGTACCCTTTTTCCTCGCTTTGGCAGCTCCCAGGATCTGGGCAGTTGCTCTTCCAGGAGAGCAGGGCTCTCTCTCTCCTGCAGCGTTGGGAGCAGTGTTGCCAGAGTGCTGTTCAGGCAAATTGGGCAGCGTCTGTAGACTTCCCCCACGCCTGCGGTTTGAGCAGTCGCAAAAAGCGATTGGCAAACCGATACCAGTGTCAGCCAGCTGATCGTGTGGTCAGAGGCTGCCCTTTCCTTTGCTGACTTCACTTGGGGCTCTTTATAGCCTAAGGAGAAATTCTTCGATCTTAGAGCCTGTTTCCCATAGTCAGTGGCCATCTTGGATTGAAGCCTTCCACCACGAGGTGAGCAGCCATTTTGTAAGCCTGGGGACCAATTTATACCCTAAGGGGCTTAATACAAAAAATTTACAAACAGTTTCTTTCC
The DNA here is from genome assembly GCF_049901715.1 of Pseudonaja textilis. Taxonomy (NCBI): domain Eukaryota; kingdom Metazoa; phylum Chordata; class Lepidosauria; order Squamata; family Elapidae; genus Pseudonaja; species Pseudonaja textilis. Next base: position 56,948,869 of record NC_141991.1, on the reverse strand, counting down.
ATCGTAAGAGCCTTTATTCTTCAAATGGAGCAAGATAAGGTCAGGCAGAGTCCCCACACCACCCCCCGTGAAACAGTCTCTTAACCCAACAAGAGAAAAAGTTGTAGGCAACGCACCCAATCAGTCCAGAGGGAGGTGGCTGCTAAAATCAGAACTAAGGCTCTAGCCCCTAAGAAGGCAACTCAGGCTGAGTTGAGGGCAGAAAAGCGCAGACATGCAGCCCTAGAGAGGCAGTTCAACAGAACTATTTAACAGAAGGGAGTGCAACTACAGCATGTTTCAGGTGATACCTGTGGGCCCCAGCCAAGCCCTCCCAGGGGAGGAGAAGTTATCTATGAGCCTTTCCATCCTCCATCCTGGTCTCCTGAGGCTTTTGCAGTACAATATGATCCTCAGGATCTAAGCAGATCTGGGCCTTATTTCCAACAGGCTTCTGGGCCCTATGCTCCTCCCCCTCCGTCCAGGCCTTGAACCTCTTCTCAATCTAAGCCTGAAGCCACTTTCACTCCCTCAGCAGTGGGCCTTCGGCCTTCTGCCCCTACCTTTGAACATAGACTAGGGGATATCCAAGAAGTTGTCTCATTGGCCATTAGGCAGGGATTGGCTGAAGGCTTCAAGCAAATCCTTTGACCTCCGGAAAGGGTTCAGGCCCTTCTCCCTTCTCAATCTATAAGTTGCCTCATCACCCTGATTTATACAGGCCCCAGGACCTCAGGGTCCATTCTTCTCTACCAGAATGGGAGGAGGTTGATGAGGAGGGAAGGGCTTCACCATCTGAACACAGTTACTCCTCTCATTCAGAATGTGAAGAGGGCGAGACCTTTGACCAAAATCTTTCAGAGGAAGAGCACTCTCTCCCAGAGCAGACATCCTCTGCATTGGTCTTCAATCCTTCTCTCTTCAGGCCATTACTCAGCATGGCCTTGATCACTGCCAAGCTGTCGCCAGAGGAAGTGGCTCCCAAACCACAAGGAATTCCCTCTAGCCAGGGAGACTCATTCTTCTCCAAGCCTGTAGTGCATGCAGGGGTTTTGCCTTCTCCCACTTTGTTCCTGGACATGGTCAAGGAACAATGCGCTTCCCCTTCGGCAGGTCCTCGCCCATCTTTTCTGGATGATGTTTCTATAACATCAGCACATCCCTGGACAATTCCCTGGCAGTGCCTTCTGTTGACATTCTGGTTCTAGCCTTATTCCCATTTTCTGGCACTCTCATGTGGGCACCCATACGGTGGCTGCACCAACTCCAGATTAGATTGCCTGCATATGACCTTCGGTCTCACCAAGGCCTTAAGTATCACAGCGGTGGAATTCACTGCAGATGCCACTCTCAATTCCGCCAAATTTGCATCTAGGGCCATGGCTTCTTAAGTAGCAGCAAGAAGACTGTTTTGGCTCAGAAATTGGCAGACGGAATCACGCCGTAAATGGAAGCTGGTTTCAGTTCTGTTCATGGGCGATAAGCTTTTTGGCGATGTTCTGGAACCTTATCTCATCGAAACCAGAGATAAATGTAAAATTCTCTCTTCCTCTGGGAAGAGAGCCAACTATTGCCCAGCTCCTTATACTGGTAAACAGCCCTTTTGGGAGGGTGGGGGTCATTCCTGCCGTCGCTCTAAGTAATCCCTCGTTCTCCCCACCCATCAGAGGTCGCCTAGCCTTCTTTGCCTCCAATTGGGAGGAGTCAACGGTGGATGCCTGTGTGCTCAGCACTATTTGGTCAGGATTACAATTGGACTTCCTAATGCACCCGCCCCCCCACCAAATTTTTGATCTGTCCTGTCTCTCTGGACATTTCAAGGCACGACCTCATGAATCAGGCCACTCAACTCCTTCTTGAAATCCTAGCTATTCAAACCTGTTCCCCCCTCTCAATGGGGACATGGGCTTTATTCTCGCCTTTCATCGTTCCCAAAGCCTGGGGGTGGCGGGGTAGCGAACCATCCTGGATCTAAAATTTCTCAACCAATTTGTAAAATACAGGCTCTTTAAAATGCAGACTCTGCATTCTATTTTAGAGGGCATTTGGGAGGGCGATCTCCTCTCTTCCACCGATCTCATGGAGCCTTCATCCACATCCCCTTTTGGCCTCATCATTGCCAGTTTTTCCGTTTCTGTTATCAGAATACCCATTACCAGTATCGAGCACTTCCCTTCAGCCTCTCATCAGCTTCAAGGGTCTTCACGAAGGTTCTGGCAGCATTGATGGCATCTCTGCTTTCTGTTCCAGTAAGGATCCAATGCTACTTGGAGAACATTTTGATTCCGTCCTCCTTCACCCATGCAGCCCATCGGGATCTGCAAATTACCCTGTCATATCTCCAGAGCCACGGATTTTTCCACTCCTGTCCACTCTAATGGTTCCTGCTTCCCTACCAACGAGCAGGAACCAGCCACTCATCCATCAAGGTCCCACTCCCGCCACAAATCCAGAGATCTCTCAATTGGTGGTGTTCCCCATTAATCTGGAAGGGACTCCTTTTCAGGGTCCCAGACAGGCTAGTTATAACTACCGATGCCAGCCTCCTGGGTTGGGGTTCCCATATGCAGGGCCAGATAGCTCGGGACCTTGGTCTAGGTCAGAGCAGGCCCTTCCCATAAATTGGCTAGAGCTCAGAGCCATTTTTCTAGCTCTCAAGCATTTCAGGCACTCGGTGACCGGCTCTCATGTTCTAGTCCTTATGGACAACATGGCCGCCATGGCTCATGTCAACCGGCGGGGGGGATGAGGTCCAGAGCCCTCATGGGAGAGGCTCTACGGTTGGGGTTATGGGCAGAGCAATACCTGTTGTCAATCTCGGTGGACCACTTCTCCGGGATCAACAACTCTCAGGCCGACTGGCTCAGCAGGAGCCTAATCGACCAGGCAGAATGGTCTATTCCTCCTTCTCTATTCAGGGACCTTTTCCCCAGATTCGGAATGCCAGAGGTGGATCTTCTCCACTCCTCAAATTGCCCAGGTCACCAGATTCTTCACCAGGTTTCCTTGCCAGGGAGTGGAGGGGACCAATGCCCTTCTATGCAGATGGCCCAAAAGTCTCCTCTATGCCTTCCCCCTGCTCCCATCATTCCAGCAGTAATTCGGAGGATGTTGCAGGAATGAGCGGAGCTCCTCCTCCTGGCACCCTATTGGCCAAGGAGGCCCTGGTTTGCGGACCTGGTCAACCTATTGGTGGCTTCTCCTTGGAGGATCTCAGCCCATCTAATCTCCCTTCACCAGGGGATTCTGCTCCACCCAGAGCCCCAGTGGCTCAAGCTGACCATGTGTCACTTGAGCGGCAGTGGCTAGAGGTGGCTGATCTTCCTGAAAGGGTCATCATCACTATCCTGGCATCTCGCAAACCTCCCACAAGGTGCATCTATGATGCCACCTGGAAGGCCCTTCCCGATGGTGCCTTAGGGAGTGTCTCTCTCTCTCCCGCTTTAGCCCAGTTGGCAGAGGTTCTTAGATTCCTTCAGCATGATCTGGAGAAAGGTTTGGCCCCAACACCTTATGCAGGCAGGTTGAGGCCCTCTCCTTGGTTCTTTCATGGGGTTCGCTTCCTTCCTTATCCCATCACCCTTCAGTCAAGAGGCTTTCGAAAGGGGCTTCCAACCTGCACCCTCCAGTGGTTCACAGGTATCCTTCCTGGGATCTTCATGTGGTCCTTTATGCCCTTACAAAGCCCCCTTTTGTACCCCTTTGAACATTGTCTCTCAGTTTCCTCACTCTGAAGGTAGTGTTCCCCGTTTCCATCACTTCAGCCAGGCAGGTATCCGAGCTCACTGCTCTTTCCATCAGACAGGACCTTTGTTTCTTTCACGATGATAGGGTTGTCCTCAGTCTGGACCCCTCATTTATTCCAAGGGTTAACACCTGTTTCACAGGTCCCAGGACATTATGTTGCCTGACTTCTGCCCCCTCCTGCACCATGACTTAGAGCAGCAATGGCACTCGCTAGACGTAGGTAGAGCTCTTAAAATATACATTAAGCGTACTTCCTCCTTCAGGAAGTCTGGAGCCATTTTATTTCCTTTTCCCTTCTCACTTGGGGCACAAGGCCTCTTCTCCTACTATTAGCAGGTGGGTCAGATCTTGCATTGAGCAGGCCTACAAAGCTGCAGCCCTTCCGGTTTCTCGAGGTCTGACAGTGCACTCTACCAGAACCACGGCCACTTCGGCTGCCTGGGCGACCCAAGCACCCTTGGAGGAGATCTGTCGTATGGCCACATGGACATCTCCGTCTCCTTTCATCAGATAGTACCGTCTGGATGTCTTTGCCTTGGTAACTGCAGCCTTCGGCAGACGGGTGCTTCAACAAGTGGTTCAACAGTCGGTGTGATGAGCTGGACGAGGACCCACTGGTAGACATGCAAGCTTTGGTATGTCCCATCCTGGGCTCTCGATGTAGCATGGAGGAGAATGGGTGTTGGTAGAAGTTACCCTGAACGCCCTTTCTATCTATGCTGCGAGAGAGCCCAGCCCCTCCCTTGATTCGTCCGGAGATGGTAAGTCATATTTCTGTATTCATTTGTGCTTTCAGAAACACCTTTCAGTCTGTCAAGTATCTTCGCCAAAGCTGGGGTCTCTCCCAGGGGCTGGCTTTTATGTCTTAGTACAGACTCAGCTAAATGACGTCATAGGAAGGAGTCAACCCATCCTGGGCTCTCTCGCAGCATAGATAGAGAGGGCATTCAGGGTAACTTCTACCAATGCCCATTCCCTTTATTTTTTTGAGCAGTGTATATGCCACCCATCTCACTGTTTGTTTGAGGTGGGCGGCATATAAATTTAATAAAGCTGGCCAGCTTACAGCATTGTAAAAACAAGAATATAGAAACATTAAAACTTTAAAGATTGATAAGCAGGCAACATACTGTATATAAATGCATTATATTTGTGCCAGATGATTTCCCTAGATATTGAGTCAAAATCTGCTTAAAGACTAAAGAGAAAAGCCTATTTTAGACCTTGCTAATAAAAATGTATTAATCAGACAGTGGTGGTTAATTCACTTATCTTCTTAAAAATAGGTGTAATTTTGGCCAAGCCTTTCACTTAGAATGCAAGAGTTGATTTATTAATATAAGTGAAGAAGTGAGAATCAGTCAGAATGCTTTTGTATCCGTTTGGAAAATCCACTCCTGAGGTTTTTTATACGTTTCAGTTGCCTAATCAACTTGGCAACCAGTCAGTTTCAAAAATGTACAATCTGGTAATCGTTCATCAATATCGTAATTCCGGCCGAGGGTAACATGGCCTTTCTCCCATATTCAGTCCTCAGGGCTGTTCTCAAATAGATGCTGAGAAGTGACAGTCTAAATGGGAAAACCCTTAATTTATAGGTCTCCAAACTTCTTTATCCAGAAAATTTGCTCTTGTTGATGCTATTATTAAATCCTTCAGGCAATCAGTAGAGCATATGTTTAATTGTCAGTAAAGATTTATAATGCATCTTTTGGATATTCTAGAGCTGTACGTGCTTCTGTAATAACTCAGAAGAATTACTTCAAACATCAGCATGAACATAGTACCTCTCTGTTGATCATTAAAGTATCCCTTCTTTTTGCAGGCCTGTATGTGAATCTAAAAACAAGTTTGGGTTACTTTAAGAGTAGCGTTTCAACTCATTAAAGAAGCTCCCCATTTTAGGGTAGTGCATACACATGAAAAAAGAGGAAATGCTTTAATGACTAATCCTAGTATCATTGGTTTGCTCAGAATTGGAGCCTTGTGTGGTCCCAAAAAAATGACCCAGGCTACAAAAGATAGTGAGAGAAATAGCAAGCTAAAAATAATAAGCAAAATATTCACACCCTCATATACTGCACACGCATATAAACCCAGTTAACTTTGCTAAATTCTACTTTCTCACTTAAGACTCTGATTTTCATCAATCTTGTCACAAACTATTGTTACATTACAATTTTGGAAGAGATCTAGATCTTTTTGAGCTGTTCCTGATCATGGAAGTTCATGTCTGGCTGTTGGTATTTTTATCTATCAGTCATACTTTGATCTCCTCGACTTTGGTATATCATTGTTTTTGTCCACCTTATAATATTGAATTTCCGCATGACCTATGCATTCAGCTGGACTATATGCACCTCATTAGACTTAGTATAGTTCATTAAGTTCAGTATCTGACATGTTGATTAGAAAAGGTCATTTGCTGAGCAAGTTTGCAATTTTTTAGTATTTTATTTTTTTAGAATTTGTTTGATTTGTCAATCGCTTACAAGGTACAGGTATAAGAATAAACATAGTTTTGAATACATGAGATAGATACTTATAAGAAAAATAAAAAACAACAGGACAGGGACAGTAGGCACAATTGGTGCGCTTATGCACAGCCCCTACAGGCCTCTTAGGAAGGGGATGAGGTCAATAGTAGACAGTCTATGGTTAAAGTTTTGGGGGTTTGGGGAAGAAACCACAGAGTCAGGTATATTCCAGACATTGATCACTCTGTTGCTGAAGTCGTATTTCCTGCAATCAAGTTTGGTGCGATTAACCTTGACTTTGTATCTATTGTTTGCTCTTGTATTGTTATGGTTGAAGTTGAAGTATTCATTGACAGGTAGGACATTGCAATGTATGATTTTATATACTATACTTAGGTTGGACCGAAGACGGCATAGTTCTAGGTTTTCTAGGTCTAGAATTTAGAGTCCGGTGGCATAAGGTATTCTGCAATGAATAGAGGAGCGTAGAACCCTTTTTGTGAAATATTTCTGGACTTTTTCAACTGTGCTAATATCAGATACATAATGTGGAGTTCCAGACTGATGAGCTGAATTTGAGTATTGGTCTGGCAAATGTTTTGTATGCGCTAGTTAGTAGTGTGATATTAGCAGAGAAAAAGCTACTTAGGATTAGGTTAACAACTGTTAATGCCTTTTTTGCTATATAGTTACAGTGGGCTCTAGCACTTAATACTCATTAGAGATGAGTATTCCAAGGTCCTTGACAGAGTTTGGATCCTCAACAAGGTCTTGACTATTCAGCTTGTATTTTATTTTCTGATTTATTTATTTATTGCCAATATGTAAGACAGAGCATTTATTTGTTGAGATTTGAAGTTGTCATTTGTTTGACCATTCTAATACATAGTCAAGGTCATTTGAAGGGTAGTAGTATTGTCTGTGGTGTTGAATAGCTTTACATCATCAGTGAAGAGAACGCAGTTGCTCTTAATATGATCGCAGAGGTCATTTATGTAGAGTATGAAGAGAGTTGGTCCTAGAACACTGCCTTGGGGGACACCACTGTTGACAGGTACAGAATTTGATAGGACGCTCCCAATTTTGTCCATTTGTTGTCTGTTTGAGAGGAATGCTTCTATCCAGTTATGTGGGTGTCCAGAGATACCATATGTTTTTAGTTTTAGTAGTAGTTTGTCATGTACCACTGAATCACAGGCTTTACAGAAGTCTATGTAGATTGCGTCTATTGCTTTGCCCTGTTCGAGTTACAAATAATAACTTTACAGCTTATTGAACCATAGATACTTCCTAATTTTACTAACCCTTGGTTTATGTATCCCCAAAATATCCTTCCAGTTCCCTTCACCATCTTTGTTGCTCTTCTCTGCACTCTTTCCAGTTCGTTAGCAATTTTTCTTTTATTGTGGGGACCAGAACTGAGCACAGTATTCCAGGTAGGATTATTACTAGCACAGCATAAGGTAGAACTCTTGTTTGCCTATTTTAACCTGCATTTCTCTTCTGCCCACTCCCTCAACCTCCAAACCATGGCATTTGACAGGTTGGACCACTTTTTTCATTTAAAAAAAAAAGATAGATGCAAAATAGAATAAAGCCGTTCCGTCTTTTCTGTGTTGAAATGCAAAAAAGGCAAGGTTCAAATGGAAAGTTCTTCTTTCCCCATCCATTATAACTATATAGTAAAACCAATAGGCTAAAAACGCAAATTCCATTCCCCAGTCAGATCAACAACCTTATGTACAAAGTACTTGGCAGATATTTCTAATTTGGAAAAGTAGGGTAACCTTTACTAAGCAGAGCTCTACAAGTTCTAAATGCAGCACTTCTGTAACAAAAGGAAACAAAAATTGTGTTTAAAAAAGACCCAAAGATGACGTTTCCAAACTGAGATTGAGAACAGCAGACAACTTTCCATTTGCATGGCTCATTGCTAAGTTTTGTTGGTAAAACAGTGGCAAATTTACAAAGGCAATGTTTTCAGAGCCATGGACAATTCCTGGGTCATTCCTAATCAAAGGCATAGGCCTTACACTTTTCAGTGATTCTTTGGGTTTCCTTGGAACTTAGTTTGGTAATCAATGAGTCTGAAAAATCTTTTCAAAGCTATCAATCTTATCACAACACTTTTGTTCAGGCTAAGGAAGGAACTGATTAAGCCAAACCAGACACCTCATCCGGTTGAAGTTATTTCTGACTATCTTTTGTCTCTCACTATCTTTTGTTACTTTTGACTGGGAGTCCTCAAACGTGACAACTTCCAGACTTGTGGACTTCAACTCCCAGAATTTCTCATCCAGTTATGCTTTAAGTCCATGAGTCTTAAAGTTGCCAAGTTTGGAGACTTCTGCTCTTGACCTTGGTTTTGTGCTTAGGGCAGGATTAGAACTCTACTCGTTGCAGAATACCTTATGCCACCAGACTTGAAATTCTAGACCTAGAAAACCTAGAACTACGCTGCCTTCGGTCCGATCTAAGTATAGTATATAAAATCATACACTGCAATGCCCTACCTGTCAATGAATACTTCAGCTTCAACCACAACAATACAAGAGCACACAATAGATACAAACTCAAGGTAAATCGCACCAAACTTGATTTCAGGAAATACGACTTCAGCAACAGAGTGGTCAATGTCTGGAATACTCTACCTGACTTTGTGGTTTCTTCCCCAAACCCCAAAAACTTTAACCTTAGACTGTCTATGATTGACCTCACCCCTTTCCTAAGAGGTCTGTAGGGGGCGTGCGTAAGCACACCAAAGTGCCTACTGTCCCTGTCCTATTGTTTCTTTTTATTTTTCTTATATGTATCCATTTCATGTATTCATAATTATGTTTATATTTATACCTATTATCTTGCAAGCAATTGACAAATCAAATAAATAAATAAAAATAAAACTCACAGTCTCCTGGTTTCTAGCCTGATTTCTTAACCATTATAGCAAACCGGCTCTCCAGGGACATCTCCTGTGTTGGATTTGTAGTACAGTCGTAGAACCTCCAATATGTTAACTTATTAGACTTTGGAAACACAATCTTCCCGTATTTTTGAAACATCCCTCCTAAGTTGGGCTTCATAGCCTGGAAGAATCATCTAGCTTCACCCGATCAGGTAGATCCCAAATCAGACAAAAGTGTTTACATACTATTCAAATTTTATGTGTCTCTAATTCAGGAGTACTTCAAATGTACCCAGCCAAAGGTCACTGAAGAATCTATTGGTCTCACATCTTCCTTCTGCTCCAACTTTGGAGGAGCCATTGTTAGGAATATAAGTCACCTATGAGGTATTTGGATTAGAAATATATAAACCAAGATAGACATTTTAATACTGTCTCTTTAAGAGCATGCTAAAAACTGCAATTGGGTGTGGTTACTCAAACGGCCATAAGATGGAGCCAGAAACCTGGGTTGTTTTTGTCTTAGTCTTAGTCTCAGAAGAGAGTGTGTCTGAGTGAGTATCTCTGTTTCCTTCTGTTGGAAAGTATTGCTGTTCCTCCATTTTTTCTAATTGACTGATATTATTGGATTTAATGTAAGTCGGTTACTGAACTGTTTTTGACACTGGACTTTGTTATTGAATTATCCCTGGATTGAAAAACTGATTGATTTACCTGTGAATGACTTTTGGACTGCTTATTTTGGACTTTGCTTAAACCTTTCTGGAAGTAAAAACCTACATTTACTGTACAGTGTATCTGTGTGCTCTGTGTGTATTATTCCAACACTACTCTCTATACGTCTCCCTGTATGCGCTCATTCTCCTAACGGGGAATTACCTCAACAGCCATACTACACTGTATCCTTCAAGGATCAAAAGTCTGTATACAAGTTGTATGGAAAGGTAATTACCATTCCATCTGTCTACTTTTTTCTTTCTCCATTCCCAAGTGAAATTGTGCTAATGCAAAAAATATTCCTGTATTGCATATAGTGAATCCGCCATCTTGTAAAAGAAGGTTTTTCCTTTTTTTTCTATGGTAGGAAAGCTTTCTTGGTTTCTTTTTCAGGTTTTTAAGATTCATTTTCTGTAATAGTTGAAAACATTGTGAAATGGATTGCATCTTATAACTTTTTTAGATTTTCCTTGTCATTCTCTGAACTCCTTTCATTTCTTTCAAGTGGAATGTATTAAATTATTCATAAATAATTAACTGCTTATTTATGTTTTGGTTTGATTTCTCTACTGTTTTTTATTTAATTTTTATTTAATTTATTTATTTTATTTAAGAATACAAGGTAGCAATTTCTTTAAATGCTAGGTTCAAATATTTTTTTGTACTAGCAAATATTCCCTTGATGAAGCTGCAAAACATTTGCCCAGAACCCCTCTTTCATTATCTGATTGCAGACAAGTAATAAGCAGGAAACACGCAGTTCCACCTGGAGCAGTGCTTCACTCTTTCTGCAGGATCAGGCCACAGGCCATCAGCATATCCACTTAGAAAATATTCAGCATTTGCTGTGTAACTGATACAATTGGTTGGCAATGAAGCCCAACCCTGTGGAATATACAAATCCAAATAAAAACATCTCAAACAGATGGTTTTCTAACTTCTGCCTGAACATATTAATCAATAGTAATATTCTGGGCATCACCCACAGTCACTCCTGATGAGATGGGCAACTACTTAAATTTAATCAATAAATAAACACAGCTCCCTCAGAAAATTGCTCTTATTCCATTAAGAATTTATTTCTAATGCTCAACTCGGGAATCTGTTTTCCTGTAACCTCAGACCGTTTTTTTGTATCTTACCATCTGAGGTGTCAAAATTGGTTTTGATTTTCTGCTGTGCCATGATACTTCAAATATATGAAGAATGCAGCCATATTCCTCTCAGCTGTCATTTTTTTCCAAAGCTAAGTAAAATATGGTAAAATAACCTCTTTGATTAATTTTCAGATTCCTTTGAATACTGTGAGGCTTACAAAGATCTCTATGGACGTTGGCATCCACAGCAGACTTGTTCAGATTATTGTTGTGGGACCTGCAACAATCGTTATTGTTGCTCATATGCCTTTAGGAAAAATTATCAGTTTCTCTGTTCCCCGGAAAGGTATGATTGGAAATTACTGCGCAAGGGTTAGTGGGTTGTGAGGTTGTTTAAGAGGTGTTGTACATACAAATTCTGGAGAGGATACTGAAGTTAGAACATAATTCCATGTTCTGCCTTTGCTGCTTGTTTATCTTGTTCATTTTTCCAGCCCAAGAGCACAATAAAAGAGGGCTTGGCACTGCTATCTCTCCTCTCTCTATCTCAGTATTTTTCAACCCTGGCAACTTCTAGATGTGTGGATTTCAGTTCCCAGAATTCCCCACTCGGCAACCCCAGCCTGGCTTAGTGGCTGAAGAATTCTGGGAGTGGAAATTTACACATCTTAAAGTTTACAAAGTTGGAAAATACTGCCCTGCCTTATCAAAGATAACTCTCCAAAAACAGCTAAATGCCTGTGGAGATTCTCAGTCATCCAGGTCACGGTTGTTCCAAAGGTGCTTTTTCAGAAGTCAGTTGGGCTTTCTTTGTTTTTCCTTAAAGAAAAAACAAAGAAAGTCCAGTTGACTTTTGAAAAAGCACATTTGGGTCTCCGAAAACAGAATAAACTGGGCCATATTTGGCAGGAGATGAGAACCTGGCCCAAAAAACTTTAAAAAAATGCTTTGAAAGATAAACCATGGTTATAGAGAAAACACATTCCAGGGAAAAAACCCTCCAATATGCTCCCTGCAGGGGTGGGTAGATATTGTAGTCCAAAAATCAGTCAGGCAATCGATTGGAAAACAGTGTTGGACCCTTCCTTAAAGTACTTCCTGTTTGAACTACAAGTGTTAAACAGGGAAGCCCTCCTGGGTTTGGCCCTGTGGCACAGGTTATAGCCAGGTCTAGTTGTGGGCTTTGCCTAAATAATGCTGTATGGGGAACTCTGGGAGCTGAAGTCCATTCAACTAAAAGTTGCCAAAGTAGAGAAACACAGACCTAAATTTACCTACTATGCCAATTGCATCTATTTCTGGTTTTAATGCTATGCCCTTACTTTATATGAGAATTGGAGCCGAGGAGAAATTTTCATTTGGCCCATAACACAGCTGCTATAGCATATGACAACCATAGTAGCATGTATGTACTGAATCCAAATGCTTTTCCAGACTGCATCTTCCCACGCAATCCTATGCAAACCTAAATACAAAGGTCCCCATTTCTTTTGAGCTGGTGAAGACATTTTGAGAATATGTTTCACGTGCTCTCAGAAAGGGACCATTGAGGAGACTCACCCTGCTGCAGACCATACTGTAGATTTACCTGTAGACTGTAGATTATGCTGCAGATCATACTGTAGATGTTACCTGCCATCCCACTATCTTCCTACTTTTCGTAGTCACAATATGGATGTACTTTATTTTAAAAGAAAGCTTAGTTGGGGCTCAAAAATTTCTGGAAGTGAAATTCTATTGGAAAGTGGAACATTGTTTTATAAGACCCCTTCACTGTATTATTATTTACAGGAAGCACAATTTAAAATTTAAAAATGTGAAAAGAATTGGCAATCAAGGAAGATTGTTGCAAATAATTATGTCAGTGACCCCGGCTTAATACCAGCACACAACACTTTTTACATTAATTACACAATTGCAAATGTGATGTCAATCAAACAAAGCTTGATTTGACCAAAGCTTGTTTCTTCCCAGTACACTATTAAGTCTTTTTCTTTCTTTAATTGCTTCCAAGGACTGTTGTCAGTCATCTTGAGCATTATCAGAATGTAAATGTTATTATATAAGTTAACACTATTGGATATATAGCATTTCTCATCTTTTATTAGAAAAGGGCAACTTAAACATTGTTGTATTTAATCTGTGGACATCTTTTAAAATAATTTCTTTTTAATCTTGTCGCTACAGTATACTTCCATCTTTCAAGCCTGAACCATTCAAGATAGACCCAGATTTTGAAGATCTATATTCGTCTGATTACAGGTACACATATATAAAAATCCCATGGAATTAGAAAGGAAATACTCTGTATTAGCTACATATGCTTCTTTTTATGCTGACGATAATCCTTTCACCAATCAAAAGTAAAAACATAAGGGACTGTGAAATTAACCACTCTTAACATAAAAGCCATGTGTGTCTTAACACTGTAAGGATATTGATTATAGACTTAACAGATGAAAAAGGTGGGAGCTATATTCTGCTCTAAAACCAAAAGCTACAGAGCTGAAAGAATCAGCTGCAGCAACTTGCTGCGTACTTGCACTTTGAGACTTAGTGAGCTATGAAGCCTTGCCTAAGTTAGTTTGGCTATTCTGCCATTTTAAGAGGTATGCAGTTAGTCCTCAAAATACAACTAGTCACTTGGTCATTTGAAGTTATGATAAACTGCCCCAAAGATACCTACAACTGTGTTTCATTAGTCTTACAGAGGCTGCAGCACACTGCAGTCATTCAGTTTTACAATTGACAGGCTGCAGCAATCCCTCCCATGCCTCCAACCAACCCCTTCTCCATCTCCATTCTACCGTGAAGGGACCCTGAAGCACTTGAGCCTGCTCCCATGCCTTCTGGGAGCAGCCATCATTTTCAGCACTCCAACAATTCTTTGCGGCAATGACAGCTGCTTATAAAATGTATGTGTGTGACCAAAAGACCCATTCGGTCTTATTTTCAGGGGCTGTCTTATTTTGCGGTCACCCACCTGCTCCCTCCCACCATCTGTTTGCCTGCAGCTGCAACGGCTTACAGGGCTTCCCAGGTGCAGATGCACTTTTCACCCAGACAGAGAAATGACAGAGACTCAAAGCTTCATCTGCTTGCAAATGGGATGCTTTGAAACGGAGCTAAGTGCTTTGGAATCGCTCGCCTCCCTCTATGGTGCCTCTGCCTGGCTCCATCACACACTTTTCGCCTAGGAGATGAAGCTTCGTCTTCTTGCAAATGGAACACTTTGAAATGGCGCAATTAGCTCTGTTTAAAAGTGCCCCATTTGCAAGCAGGCAAAGCTTTGTCTCCCTCTGAGCAAAAAGTGTGTGGCAGAGCCCGGTGGCAGCAGAGGCACGGGAGACGGAGGCAGGCGATTCCAACACACCACCCTCTCTGTCCCACTATCTCTCAGCTTGCCCGCAGCTGTGCTGGGCAGCACCCGCCTGGGCCGTCAGGATCGCCTACCTCCCCCTCCCCAAGCCGCCTGTGAGCCGTGCAGCTGCACAGCACATCCAGATCACTTGTTCCTCCCCAACCTCTATCTCCGCACTCAACTTATCTGTGCTGTGTCAAGGGCTGCTGCTGCCGGACATCATCTGCTCTTGCATGCTTGCTGTCTCTTGTGCTGGCCATGCCCATCCCCCAGACTTATTATTGGGGTAGGGCTTATATTAGGCCCTACCCCAAAAAAATTCAGACTAGGGCTTATTTTCAGGGTGGATCTTATTTTCAGGGAAACCCAGTATATATCTTTGGTAGGAATAGCTCCCCCGGATGTTAGAAGGAGCGTGGCACAAGACGTGGAATATGGAACGGTGTAACATGATCTGACACAACTGTTATTGGCCAAGTACCCTCTACAAAAAGATTGAAATGAAGAAGGAGCTTTTTGGATTGAGCCACGGGGATTGTTACTACACCTCAAAAGGAACCACTAAAAAGATGGAAACTTCAAGTTAAATATCTGCATAATTGGATAGAACTGCTTGAGGAATTGCCTGAAGGTTGGGAAGAGGAGTGGATGGTTTGAAGATGTTTAAATAGATTGTGCACTGGTTTGGCTGGAACTAAAGACCACAAGTTAAAATGGGGTTTTCTCCTTGAGGACAAGGAGAGTACTGCGAATGTGACAGTATTCAAACAACTATCCATCTTTTTCAGTGCCCTCTGGGACTGAGCTGCACACAGAATAACTTTCTAGTCGGAAATATCTCTGCCATCAACATGGCCCAGCATTGGGCTAGAACTATATAAATCTATGTTTTTATTCAAGTTTTTTATCATTTTAAATGTAAATTAATAATTATCCCCTTTCTAATTCCTGCATGTCTGACCTGAGACAAAACAAGCTGGCCATCAGAAGACGCTCGTAGGCTTTGGGGAAGCCAGATGCACGTGTGCAAATGCTGCAGCTTCTGGTTGAGCTTCTCCAAACCGTTTCCTTGCTTAACCCCCTCCCTCCCTTCCTCAGAAACTCACATTTCTTCAATGAAAAAAAAACAAAAAATCTGGGAGGGACAGACTTGTTGATCTTTACACACACACACACACAGGCACACCCCTTAGATGCTGAAACTAAACTGTCCACCCCTGTCCTCCCATCTCAATTCCTTTTAACAACTTAATTTGCTAAATTTACTGCCTGCCTAGAAAAAGGGTGACAAAATTTATTAATTACTTACCGTGATGAACGATTGCCAGGCTGAAGAACAGAAGAAAGGAAGCAAGCAAAGAAAATATTTCTGCAGGTTGTTTGCCTTGAAGGGTTGAAGAAAAAAGTTCAACTGAAAACAAAAAGCGGCTTAAGCACAAACGGGCACCAAATGGCTATGGCAGAAACTGGGTCCTAAAGGGAGTCAGAGAAGCAGCAAAAAAAGGTTTCCAAAAGTTTCCAATTCAGCCATTAGAGCACCTTAAGGTTATGTGATCACCAATCGGGCACTTCCCATCTAGTATTAATTTGTGATCATTGCACTGTCCTGCAATAATATGAGAGCTATTTGTGTCCTTCGTAGCTGGCTTACAACAAGCAGAGTTATGAAGAAAACAGACGTAAAACTGCATATATAAGGTCATATGATTTCTACTTAGTGACTGTACAGCTTAGTGAGTGAGTTCCTGGTCCCAGTTGTGGTTGCTTATCAAGACTACTTGTATCTACTAAGATAAAAATAATTCAAGCATTAGTTCTTGTGACACTCCATGCAATGGCAATAGCAATAGCATTTAGACTTATATATTGATCCATAGTGCTTTACAGCTCTCAGCCAGGGGTGTCAAACTTGCAGCCCACGGGCCGGATGCATCACATGCTGGTCATGCTCACCCCAATTTTAGCAAAGGGAGAGAAAGTCGCAATACATCATGTGATGACAACATGACGCTATGAGTTTCATGCCCCTGCTTTAAGCAGTTTACAGTGTCAGCCTATTGTTCCCAACAGTGAAAATTGGGCTTTGAAGAAGCAGCATAGGAAGAGTATTGATGCCTTGATATTAGAGAAGACACCTGTGAATACCATGGTAAATCAAGAAAGCAGACAAACGGATCATCAACCAAATCAACCCAGAATTCTCACTCAAAGCACATAAACTATCATATTTTAGACATGTAAAGTCCCAACTCTCTGGAGAAACCTATAAATCTGGGAAAGATAGAAAGAAAAAGAAGATGATGACCACCAGCAGCAAGGACCAAGTTGGAGATAGAACCTCCTAGAAGCATTGACACCCACAAAATCGTAATCAGAAGTATGTATTATGCTAAGCACAGTGCAAACACAGAATAAAAGAACAATTGAAGCAGTAGTATATTACAAGTAATTATAGTATTGGGCTCCTTGGTGCTGTCTGAGCTTGATTGTTTTCTTGGAGACATTTCATTACCCAACTAGGTAACATCATTATAAAGTCGTAATATGAAATAAGGGATCTCTAAACTAAAAGGATATTAGGAGCTCATGAAAAAGAAGCAATCTGAAAACATTTTTTAATGTTAAATGATCCATATGTAGTCCTGCTGGACTCTTTTCCAAGTACTTGGAACCGGTGGAAAGATGCTTGTAATTTTGGCAGCCAGGAAAACCAAATGAGTCTGCCCTACCATATTGTCAAACAGACAGGAACATAAGCCACCAGTGGATCTTTGGAATCATTAGATGTGCCCACACACAGGATGAAACTAGAAATGACAAGTGCTAAGTTACTTTTGATTAGATAGGAGGGATTAAAGAAACCCCCAGGAGCTCCCCAGATCTGGGTTGAGAATTCAAATCCCTGATATCTGCTTGTGTGAACAGCAACCGCGTGGGCAGATCTCACCATCTGATTCACCTACATTTCTCCATCTCCTCTCTGTACAGTTCTCTGATGTGCTTTCTCAAGCTACTGAGGAGATGTGCTTGTCCAATCCTGTCAGCTGGTTTGTTTGTTTTTCAGAGACCATAGCAAATGTTCAGTGATGGGAAATAGTCCAGCAATATATTTAAGGATAAAATCAGTCAAGCAAAGATGCCTCATGTGATTTTTAGGATTTAAAGAGACGGTCCTTAATTAATCATTTTGTTCTTGTTCAAGCTGCATCCAAATATTTTGTGCACAGAAATGTTACTTGGGATATTTTGATTTCTGGTAAAAGGGTTGGGAAGACTCTGCTAGTTCTATTAAGCAGTTTAGGTTTGCTTGAGCAATTGTTTCTGCTGTGCCTGCTGCGCTTGGAATATCTGTAGCCCAGCAGTGCTCTGTATCTTTCAGAAAACTCTTGAGTAGGGAGCAGGATGTGATCAAAGAAGCTACGTTTCCTGTTGAGATGTGTGACAAATCACATGTCTTCCGGTTTTATTCAGAAATGTAGCTACTGTAGTTTCGTTTCTCAGTGAAAAAAAGCTTAAGAGTTCTAAGGGACAGAATCGCCAAAGGGAGTTTTGAAAAGAAAATATAAGGGGTTGTTTCCCCCCCTGGAAGCCAAAATGAGGTAAGCTTTGTGCCTTTTGTTGGCAGGAATCTTTCCTTTCATTCATTAACCATGAACCTTGGAGCTTTTCTCTGTAACTTTGGGATATTGTTTATTGAGAAGAAATACCTATTCCATTAATAGCAGTCATTTAATCTTTTTTCACTTTGCAAAGTCCAGAAAACACAACAACAGAACATTGAAGATTTTTTTAAAATGTCAAATTTCCTTGCTCGAGCCAAAGAGGAAAGCCATTACCAAAGTATAAAAATAATTCTTATCCTTTTAATGTGTTGGTAATTAACTACACAAACTAGAAAGAGTCAGTCATTAAGTAACAACATGTCGTGCTTGCATTCCCAATAAAATAATTTGCCATGATAGTACTTGGCGTACACTAGCATAGAAGTAAATCATTCTTTGTCCTTGGCTATGTAACCTGTTTTCATAAAGTTAAGAGAGGGCAGGTCTTGTTTCTCTTGGTAGATACTGTGTGGTGAGTTGTGTTTTTATAGGGTTCTGTACAACAGAAAATACTGTGTCTACAGTATCCTTTTAACAGTGAATTTTGGATCCGTTTCCGGAATCAAGCTAATACAAATGAAGACTTTTTGTCCAGATCTGAAAATTAAAATAACTTTGTGTATTGTACATTAAGGAAGCTGATATGGGGCATCTACAGTAAAAGAAATATAACGCTGCTTTAACATAGGTAAAGAAGCCAATCTGGGCAGCATAAATCACATTACTTTTTCTTTGTGATCCGATCTGTTGAGATTTTAATTTAAAGAAAGTGCAAGCTAGGAAGGATTTGTTTCTCCTCTTCCTTGTTCCTTTTTCTTTACCTGGCTAGATGATACTATTTGCTAGAAGACACTCCAGCTGAGCACTTTATGTGACATGCCCCTGCTTGTATCAAAATGACACCACCTCTTCTGGGCAAACACCGTTTTGCTCAGTGAAGCAGTATGCGTGATGAGATCATTTTTAATCCTGACCTTGTGGCTTCTTCATCTCCAACTGTTTTTTTTTCCCCCCGTATATAATTCTAGGCAAACCTTAATCAATTTCATTGCATATATGTACAGTGACAATAAAAGTTATTATTAAGCGCCTAGAAGAAAAACAAAGAAAGTGGAAGCTATAGGAATGGAGACTTCGTGCTAAGTGTTTCAAATTATCTCTTCTGTAGAGGTTTCACTGTGGAAACTCAATATTATATATAGCTGTTTAGTACAATGTAAGCTAGCTCAATGAAGATTTTCAAATGATTCTTTACTAATGTTGTCATTCTGGAAGAAGAAAAGAAATGTTAATCCTAACAGAGCATGAGTTATTTCTCGTCTGAATTGGTTTGGCCTAGGCATGATTAGAACTTGGGTAGGAGATCTCACAAAAGTTAAGCCTCCTTATCCATGACTGAGTATGTATGGAACCTGCTTCTAACAAAGGCACTTAACAGCCACATCAGTAGGCCAGAAGGGAAGCCAAGTGAACAGTTTAAATTTTAAGAATTAATGATAAGATTATTATTTTTTAAGGACAGATTTCTACATGTCTTTGTTTTTTGGTTCTCTGGTTCCATACTTCTCTGTGCCCAAGGAATATATAACCAAAGCTTATTGTAAATATTTTTTTAAAAATCAACCTTTTGGGGATATAATTTAACAATATATTAACATCTTTAAAACTTCAGTTTCTTCCAAGAATTTGGTCCACCGTAGCTTTAAGGTTTTATTAGATCTAAATATGGATCATAATCAGATTAAAAAATTGGGTTGAGGAGTCCAATAATAGGCCATAAGAACATTCAATATTCATTAAAAGCATTAATTTGTTAATATAGCCAACTCTACATTTATTTTTGTAAAGTGTGACAGTGTGGGATTCCTAGCTTACTCTCTTTAAAAATATATATATTTAAACTAGATGGAGGTTTATTAGCTGCTTAAGCATCCAGATCATAATGGTTGTATGTATGCAGGTCGTTATTTATTTATTCTCGTAGCTATATAATCATCCATCTCACAAATGTGGAGTTGGGTGACAGTTAAAACAATTAAACAGCTAAAAACAACATGATTACGAATAAAAATAAAACCTCAGGAGAAAAACCAGTGGCCCTACATACAAAACAACCATCTCACAGCCCCCCATTTCTATATTTGGTATCATAGTATAGCACACCATTGACCAGGTAGTATATATTTGGTACTATATATCAACTATCAGCTTTTACATGTGTGTATATCTTCAAGTTAGTCTTCATTCCTAGTGGATGCCTAGACAAGTTCATGCCATTTTTCTTGGCAAGAGTTTTGGAAAAGGTTTGTCATAGCCAAACTTTAATTAGAACTAAAAAAAAGTATCCTATCTGGCTTCATGCCAAAGGCAGGACTAGAATCACAATTTCCTGGTTTCTTCTGGTTTGTAGTCTAATGACTCACCATACCAAACTGGATTTAGGTAAATCATATTTCTTTTGGAAAATTTCGAGGCATTTAAGTATAACTGTCCCCACTTACTCTGCACCACCACCACAAATAATTTTCCTGCCATTTTAAACAGGCTTGTTCTAGATCATAGTCTCACATTTAATTTCTGGCCCAATACTGTCCAAATACTGTATGTCTAATTACCTTAAAGGTTGGCAGTAGTACTAAATTCCCTCTCTAATTGGAACCAAGAATTTAAAAGGATGAAGTATACTAACTATCCAGTAAGGCACAAAAGAGTAACTTTGATTTTCATTGAGATAACAGACAATCAGAGTTGGAAGGGACCTTGTAGGTCATCTAGTCCAACCCCCCATCTAGGTGGGAGACCCTACATCATTTCTGAAAAATGGCAGTCCAATCTCTTCTTGAAAGTCTCAAGTGATGATGCTCCCACAACTTCTGAGGGCAAGCTGTTCCATTGGTTGATTTTTCTCACTGTCAGAAAGTTTCTCCTTATTTCCAGGTTAAATCTCCCCTTGTTCAGTTTCCATCCATTGTTCATTGTCTAGCCTATAGGTGCTTTAGAAAATAGCTTGGCCCCTTCCTCCCTGTAGCAGCCCCATATTGGAAGACTGCTGTCATGTCTCCCTTGGTTCTTCACTAGACTAGCCATGCCTAGTGCCTGTAACTGTTCTTCGTATGTTTTAGTCTCCAGTCCCCTAATTATCCTGGTTACGCTTCTCTGTACTTTTTCCAGAGTCTCAACATCTTTTTTATAATGTGATGAACAAAACTGGATGCAGTAGGTGTGGTCTTACTAAGGCTTTACAGAGTGGTATTAGTACCTCACTTGATCTTGATTGTATCCCTCTGTTAATGCAATTTAGGATTGCATTAGCTTTTAGAGTTGCTGCTGCACACTGCTGGCTCATATTTAGCTGGTTGTCCACTAAGACTCCAAGATCCCTCTCACAGTTACTGCTATTAAGCCTGTTTTCATCCATCTATATGTGTACTTTGGGTTTTTCTTGCCTAAGTGTATGACTTTACTTTTGTGTCTACATTGAATTTAATTTTGTTAGAAGATTCTGATAGTGTTATTGTTGTTAACATTGTCAGGCCATTACTTGGTACAGATCTGAATAAGTATATCATATAATCAAGATTAAAATCTGGAAAATTGAAATTACCACCAAAAATATCAAGCTGTAGCGTTAAAGGAGATCTCTGGTGTTTGCCCATTCCATATAAAATTAATCATTAACTCATCTAATTGATTTAGGTCAGTCTTTACCATTTTAGTCTGATTTACCATAAAATTGACCGTCACAATATGTTCTCCTTTGTCTCTGCATTGCATGGATAAAGGTGTTTACAATCACTAGTCCTGAGTTTAGAATTGATTGAAAATGTTAAATATTAAATTATTGGTTAACTTAGGAAAAGGGTGGGGAGTAATAGCTATAAAGATCTCTCCTGATCACACAAATCATTTGGAACTAGTTTGCATTCCATATACCAGAATCATCTAGAGTTGGCAGGATAAATATTGTTTCTTCGGGAGAAAAAATATCAAACAAGTGTCAGACATAGACTGAGGACTACATGCAATTATTATTTATTGTGAAATAACTGGTTACATCTGGATTCTTAAAAAATAACATTATAGGAGTATTATTTCCATTGTAGAATAGAACATGGGGAAATGAGGCTTGGAGAATCATTATCCCCCCAAAATGTTTTCTGTATTTATAAACTAATGCACACTCAAAAGCCATTCATATCTATATTTATTTAAAATTTATACTAAACTTATTATGGGATAAAAATCCAAGTCAAGACTCCGATCTTACTTTTCACCATTGGCTGTGCTTTTATGAGATGTCCTTGCTGAAGGATTTGTCAGCATTGCAAAAACCATAGGCAAATATTTTGCACATTCAGTTGCTATATATAAAAATTTAGCTCTGGTCTTGAGGGCGAGGAGGAGGAAAATAGACAACGGCTGCTTAGCCCTAAGAAAGTAGAAAGTGTGACAAAGAGTCTCTTGGGAGTAGCCCTCCCTTAACAGACTTGTCCTTAAAAAGGGGGCAATGAAAGTTTTGGACAAGCTTCCCAGATTTAGTTAATGTACAGCCCAACAGTGAAGGAGAATTTCTGGGATCCCTGCCATGTCTGTTCCTTGACTTTGCTTTCTTTGAAAGGCTGGCATTTGGATAGACTCAGAGTATACTACCACAGGTAACCACACCAGGAGTTAAGAGATCAAATGCACGTGAGCCAAGTCAGCATAGGAGCAGTCAGCCTGTTAAAAGGATGATGGGAACAATTTGATCTGAGTGTAAAGTGCATGAAGTCTGAGCAACCACTGGCTCCCCCAAGGGAAGAGGTGAGAGAGTTTCATTTACGTGCAGAAAGCAAAAGCTCAAAAAAAAAAAAAAGCAGGCAGCAGTTTAGTCTAGTGTTTAAGGTACTAGGCTAGAAACCAGATAACTGATTTTAGTTACCTGTTTTCTAGCCTGGTACCTTGAATATTAGACCGAAATGCTGCCTGCTTTTGATTTTGGGCTCCTCACTCACCCTTGCCTCAACTCGCCTTGTTGTAGAGAAAATAGGAGGAAGGAGGAATATTAGGAATGTTCACTGCTTTGAATTTCTAATAAAGTAATAAAGGGATAAAATCTAATTAATAAATAAAATAGTAAATTAAAGATTAATACCAAGATAAAATCATTAAATAGTTTATTTGCATATGCAGTTTACAGTTCACTGGAATGCAGTTTTCTTTTGTAAAGGGAAGTCATAAATATTGCCTTATGAATAAGCATTTCTGAATCATAATCTTAAATTTCTGTTAACTTTTTTTTTTACTCCATCATGTGGGTAAAGTCCTCGAAGTGAAATTCTTTATTGTTTTCTTTAAAGTTAACTTCACGGACTTAAACTAATGAAGTGTTTGGTGGTCTCCTGAAAAAAAGAGATTGTCTAGATTTAATGTAATAAATGTGACTATGTAGACACATTTAGTAAGGCTTATTCTAAGGAAGCTCATAGCCAAGATGGCAACCTTGTTCTGTCCAGTTGTTTAGGGCAGCATGTCCTATAATCCCCATGCAGTGGCTGAGGCTGATCAGATTCGTAGTCTGCAACATCTGGGTGCATCCAAGTTGTTGATTGATGTAGCAGTAGATAAAGAAGTAAAAAAGTGGTGTAAAAAGAAGTCAGAATGGCAGATATGATTATGCAAATGAGCCTCACCTCTTTTTCACTTTTTTACATGCTTTACGTCTATGGTGGTATACTTTTAAAAGAAGGGAAACTCCTTTTGTGCATGCCTCCTTGATTTTTTTTTTCAGGCCTGCCTCCTTGATTTTTTTCTTCTTCTCCATGGCAGTAAACTAACAAAATTACCCCTCTGAAAGTTATGAAAGATGAGTTATCTTCCAAGAAAGTTATCTGAAAGATGGAGATTAACCATGCATAAATCTTGCATTTCGATCCTAACCTGACATGGCTTCCATTTTTGTTTGCATTTACAATAGCAAAATGCTCTTGGGGGAAATGTGTTGTTTTCTGATGCCTTTAACTCATTCCTAACTTGCATTCTCAATGTTTTTCAGTGGGACATTTATAGCAATTGGCATTTCAATTTTCGTCGTGTTTGTAGTAGGCATCATTCTCTGCTTCACCTGCTCATGTTGCTGCCTGTATAAAGCCTGCCGAAGGAGGCCACAGCGTAAGTATCCTCCCTGGCTGAATTGTTGCTCTGTTTGAGGAAAATTATGAGTGATGTTGCTGAGCGCACTGGGGAGGAATAGCAGACACAGCAGAACGTCTCTCCGAAACACTTCTTTTAAAATAGGTGAAAAGTCACTTGTTTAAAATGTAACTAGCCTTAGATCAAGGAATGAACAAGGTATGAACATTTACCTCAGTCATCAGAGATGCTGTTTCCTTTGGCTCTCTGCACGTGTGACAGACTTAAGGGAGTTCAGCCTTATTGTGTCAGGTGTCTTTACTTAATCTAGGACTATAATTCTCAGAAATCTCCAGGAGCTGAGAGATTCCAGTGAGCATACCTGAAGGGAATTCTGGGCCTTGTAGTCTTGACATGCCTGAATAAAGATGGAAAGGTCGGCTTACAGCTTCTAAGTATCTGGTTGATATTAGCAGACATGGGACGTAAGATACCAGAAGATCAGACATCTTTTCTTGGTGTGCCTTTTCAGTAGAAGTAACCTTTCTGGTGGGAGGAATGATAAGTTTCTTTTTCTACCTCATGTCCATGGAGGAAGCGTCAAAACTTATTTGAAAAAACAAGTTATAAAACCAGCACGACAGGGAAAGAGGGGAAATGTTGACTTTCCTTCCTGTCCTGCATCAGCCTCACCAGGTAAACCAGACAGGAAAACATAACCAGAGAAACTAATTCTACTTTATTGTAAAGAAACATCAACAGAATCTGAAAGTGTGAAAGTACAATTCTGCTGTCGTCTTGACAGCTTGAAAAAGTTTGGACAGCCCCTTCTGAGCTTCTTGCTCTGCCCACTATCCAGCTGCAGGTTGTGCTGCCTCGTATCTGATCATTCCATACGTATTATCGCTTTACCCCCCCTCCAAAGATTTTTCCCACATACCCATTACATGGTGATTGATTGATCAATTGATTATGTGCCATCAAGTCATTTTCTACTGCTAGTAACCACATAGATGCCCTGATTCCTAACGACCACATTCCTCTGCTTATTCCTCCCTAAATACCCCTCTTGTGTTTTACAGCTGTTGTGACCACATCCACAAGTGTGATACAGGTGCCTTACCCTCAGCAGCCTGGGGTACCAGTTGCTTATGCTGGAGGACCATACCAAGGATACAATCCACTACCGGTACAGCCCCAGCCTGGAATGCCACCAGCATCCTACCCAACCCAGTACCCTCCGCCCTATCCTACGCAACCTATGAGGCCACCGCCATACCAGGAAACCGTGGCAGGTAAGGAAAGAAGAGGGGAAAGATGCTGGAAAGAAAAAGGAAACAAATGTGTGGTAATGGCAAGTTTTTCTCTTGCTTTCTTTTCAAAATATGCCCAGCCTCAAAATATAAATTCATGTTTGCTGTCTTGGGTAACTCAGCTTCTTTACTACAAATAAACCATCACTTCTGTGTAAGTTCTTCTGAAGCTATCTGGTTGAAATCCCCCCTTTTTTACTGATGGTTTTATTCCACTGTGGTCACCTTTCCTAAAGAACAGAGCTGAGCAGTGAGCCACACTGTGCTAGAAATTTTCTTTTAAACATCTGCTTCAATACTGGCCCAGATGCTTCCAGGTTGGATGAATTCAACACAGGATGCAGAATTCAGCAGACACTGAAGCCTCTCTGCCTGGAAGAGCTTTGGTTTATGAGACAGGGGCTTTAGGGCAGATTACTTTGACTCATGCTACATTATTGGTTCAGTGCACTCCATAGTCTTCCTACAGTGTTTGCAGAGACATCCCAATCTAGAAGGACTTTGACCAGCACTGTAGAGGATGGCTTCTCTTAGTCTTTTCCCATAGACAAACTTTGCTTCATAAAAGATCTTCAAAATTCTTTGTACTTCATCAAAGTGAAGCGCTCTTTCAGGGATTTGAAAAGGCTAGCATTGTCATTGTTATAGAGAAGAAAGAAGCAACAATATAACTTTTTAGATACAACTTGTCTTTAATTTACGACCACAACTGGGCCATAATTTCCATTACTAAGCAAGGTGATTAAGTGAGTCAAATTTATGACCTTTTTGCCACAGTTGTTAAAGTGAATCATCACAGTTGTTAAGTGAATATTTCACACACACACACACACACGCTCCAATTGATTTTCTTGTTGAAAGCTGGCTGGGAAGGTCACAAATGGTGATTGTATGACCTCAGGAGGCTGCAACCATCATGCATACATGCCAGTTGCCAAATGTCTGAATTTTGATCATGTGAACATGGGTACTTTGTGATAGTCGTAAATTCTAGGGCTGGTTGTAAGTCACTTTTTTCAGTGAAAAAATAGTTCAAATAGTTGCTAAACAAATGTACTTTGAGGACTACCTCTCTAAGAAGGAGTGTTCTTCTATAGCAGCAGGTAATCAACTCAATTAGCAATAGAGAAGGAGATCTAGATGGAGATTAAGGAGACAGTTTTGGCCCAACAAGGAAGGCTTCCTTTCCTAGGATAGTTCCCCGTGGACATTAATTCACTTTAATATGCTTCATTCTGCAATTGATTTCATAACTACTTTATATGGACACTAGCACGTGATGAAAATCTAAGAATTATGCAGAAATAAACATGATAAAGTAAGCTGCTAACCTGCTTGTTCTTGTCTGTTTCTTTTACAGTTGGTGCCTCAGCTCCTCCAGCTCAACCCCCTTATAATCCAGCATATATGGATCCTCCAAAGGCTTCCTATTAAATGGACTTTTACTGTGTGTGTCTCTGGAAGCCTCTTCAGATTGCCTTTTTCACGTGGAGTTCTTTCGGAAGATATTATTCTGATATATCTGTTTGGAGGGGTGGGTCACAGTTTATTTACAGCACTTTGAGAAGTGCAAGAAATTCAAGCGATTCAAAGATGACCTTTTTGTAAAGAAAAAGTAGGGGTGAATCTAAGAAAGAACTTAAAAAGTAAGCATCAGGAATACAATTGAACTAAATAGGGACAATCGTTTGAGGGATTATTTGGCCGTAATTTCATCAAAATCAATTTAAAATGGGCTAATCTTTTTCCAGCTTAGTACAGAAAAGTAACATCTGTTTTGAAACAAAATGTTTTCGAAGTAATGGGGAAATAGCTCTTTAGCAGGAAATGGGCCAACTTGTTCAGTAATCCCCTTGTTTTTGTCCATTATGCAGCAGTTGCATAGTCTTTCAGTATCACAGTGCAAATATTTGAATTTCATTGGAATTTTGTCACTATACAGAAAAAAATCTTTTGTATTCTCTGTTGCATGGAGATTGTTGAATGGGATCATTTATCAGCTTTCTGTGTTCTGCACCAAAATATTACAGCATGTCACGCTCTTAAAAAAGAACTCAGACCAGAACTCGGACGAAACAAAGATAAATAATGTGGTGACCTCCTCTATTTTTATCTGTAGTTCCCAGACTCTCTTGCCCTTAGCATCCAGAGGCTGCTGGGAATTTAAATCCAGCTGGAGAGACATTAAATTACATAGCCCTGCTCTAGGCTATTTAAATGGGGCATTTCATTCCTCCCCACATTAACCATTTTTCTTATCTAACTGACAATCAGTTTCTTATAGACCCATATAGTTTTGATCAAGGTGGTATTTTGATTAAGAGTCACACCAGCCTTAGTATACTATTAGAAAGAGAAAATATCACAGTAATGTTTCATTTTAAATGGGTGCTTCGCTGCCATTTCTGAATCAATCCATTTCTCAATTAAAAGTAATTTTTCAACTACTTAAGGACAAAGAGAGAGAGAGAGAGAGATGAATTTCTGTCTTGAAATAAACATCTGTAATACGTTTGGCATCCTAGAAACTTGAATGAAAGTGGAAAACATTTCAAAACTCTTTATAGAGTGGTATGGAAGTAATTTGGTAAGGAAGAAAGCCTAAATCCTGGGCTAACACCCCAGGAAAAAAAAGATGGCTCCCAATCTTTGCATAGCAAAAGCAATCCAAAAGAAAACAACTTTGCTCCACATAAAGTGACATAAAACCCAAAATAAATCAGCGCAATTCATAAAACCAGCCAACACTATGAGATTAGATAAGTTCAGAGAACTGTAGTCCCTCTTCAGAAATACCCAGCCAAGAGATACATGTTTTTGGGAGCTTTTTTCCTATTGCTAATAGTTTTCCATGCCTACAGAATTGTAATCTTGGTGTTTGATTAATATTTCTGTCACCTTTGTGTTTTCTAACTCTCCCAATTTCAGTTCCATTATCTATTTAAGATACTTGCAGAATACAATCTTAACATGATAACGTGCACTCATCTGAGAGAAGTGGACTGCATTATGTGAAAAATGAAAGGATATCAGAAAATTAAAAATTATATATGTGGATAATGGAATACTTCTTTGTGCCTAGGAAGAGAAAATGATTGATTTTTGCAGTTTGTCTTAAACTCTGCTATTGTACTCTTTGTAAATACAAGACAGTCCTCAATTTACAACCATAATGAAGCCTGCCATTTATGGTCATAAGTCATGATGGTTATAAAGCAGGGCGTCATGTGATTTTATGACATGACCAGTTGTAAGACAAGGATTACCTGTAAAGCTGAAAGAGTTTGCCCCCTTATTCCTACCCATTAGAAATATAGGACCTTGTTTCAGCAAGCTTTGAATTTTATGACAGCATGTCTCAGTCTATGTTTTTACTTCCATATATGTCTTACAAAGAATACATCTCTCTATCACTATGCTGTAATTATGGAATCCTAGTATTATTTTGTTGAAGGCTGTTTTGCCTGCTTGTCTTAAACGCTGCCTCTGTTTCCTTATTCAGGCTATATATGCTGAGAGTAGTTTCTAATCCTTGTAATGTGTGAAATCACAGTTAAAGTTTGCAAGATTTCAGTAATTGACAACTGATGACTGAATTTCTCCAAAAGTATTTGCTTATGAAAAATTTATAATAAAAGGTATTTCTTTAATGGCACTTCTACTGCTAGAAGTGGGTCCTGTTACAATTCACAATACTTGTATGAAGTCTGAAGGATTGTAACAAGTGGCACGTGTAGTGTCTCAATTAAAATGCTGCATTCTTTGTCGAATATTTTTTTTTTGTTTATCCTTTTTATTGTGAACTTTTAAAGTGCCTTTTCAAATTTTTGTAACTCTGTCACCATAACTATTGTACAATGTTAACGTACTGTGATATTTTTGTTCAGAATCTTGACTTTGTTTTTAATAAAAAAAATCTTTACACCTTGTTGCTTCTGGTAAATAAAATACAATTAGAAAAAAAGCTAGCATATTTGTGGCTATTTGTAATAAATCAGACCACTTAAAATACACATTGCTTTAAATGACTTTAATTTGGCTTAGATTAAAAGTGTTTGCATCCTTGAATTGAACATCACTGGTCCTAGCTCAAAATTGCATGGAGCTGTTTTTACGTTCAATTAGTCTTACATTCATTTTAATTAAACATCCCACACATTTCAATGGGACTAAGATGTTTTGTTTCTGGTGTTGGCACTTTTTTCATGTGACCTCTAATTGCTAGCAGTCTTACAATAGGAAGATCCAATTCCTCTGTTGGAGGAGCAGGGGGAAGGTTTGCAACAAAGCCCAACTTCCAGCTCCTTCCGTGCCTCTAAAATAGTTCTTTATTGAATATTCTATTGTGTTTCAGTATGTCGGAGGGTGACTCGGGATAGGAGCTGATACAGATATACAGAGAGAATAAGTAGTTAAACAAATGAGGCATTAATAAAGGAGAATGTGTGTAGCTCAAGGTTGATATGAAGGGTCCATGGTGCCCCCTGAGCTTATTTTCTTGCAGACATTTCATTACCCAAACTAGAATTAGCCAGCTCAGAGAGCACCAAGGATCCTTCAAATGAGGAATTTTATTCTGGCACTGATTTCTGTACTAATGAAGTAGTATGAAGTTCTAATATATAAAAGTAGAATATTGCTTCCAGAATAGGAGAAAAAAATATAAGGAATTAAGCTTTAATCTACTTAACTTCCCTCCCTTTAGTCTCTTTTCTTTACTTTCTGTTTGTAATTTCCTTACCCGTGGCCTCTCCTGATTCTTATCTTGGGTATTGACACTGAGTTGTCTGCATTTTCTCCTGGCTGTTCACCTTCCAAAAGTCTTTAATTCAGTATCTCACCATCTTGCATCTGAAGCTCCAGACATAAAGCAGCCATAATTTCTTGAGTTATGTTTTGTTAAATGAGGGGTTTCAGAAAATGAGAAAGATTTTGGAAAACTGCTCTTAATTGCTCGTAGATTCATTGAAGCTCTATCATTTAAAATGAACTCATGCTAAATTCTTTGCCTTCTTACATGCATGAATCTACCTTCCAACTAAAATGGCAAACAGAATAATGTAGACAATAACTGCATTTTTCACGGCATTTTTTCTGAAATAGATCACTGTAGCTCAGATGCAAAGGAATTTGACAAGAGAAGCTCTCAGTCTCCATTGATGCTTGAGAGCTCTTCTAATTGTAGGCTCATCAGTTCTAGCAGAAGCCAAAATGTTGTTGCAAGAAATACAGTTCTCCCAACAGAGGTATTCTGTCTACAGGTGTAGATTACAACATTATGCAGAGTGCTAATAAAAATTTCTTACAACAAAAGGCATGCCAAGCCGTTCATTTTTGAAAAAGCACATAGGTTAAGCTGTGAGCATGCCAGACATGCTTCAAAAAAATAAACCAATCCAGGAAACTGAAATACATAATTAAATTCTCAAATTCTGTTCAATGTAAGCTATGAAGGTTTTGTTCAGTTTTGTACTCCCTGAGGGATTTACAGCTCACGATTCTTACACCCTTTTAACAGATTTAACAGATAATCAGAATTGGAAAGGACCTTATAGGTCCTTTCCAATTCTAGCCCAAGCGGGAGACCCTACACCATTTCTGACAAATGGCAGTCCAATCTCTTGAAAGTCTCAACTGATGGCGCTCCCACAACTTCTGAGGGCAAGCTGATTCCATAGGTTGATAGTTCTCACTATCAGAAAGTTTCTCCTTATTTCCAGGTTAAATCTCTCCTTGTTCAGTTTCCATCCATTGTTCCTTGTCTAGCCTTTGGGTGCTTTAGATTGACTCCTTCCTCTATGTGGCAGCCCCTCAAATATTGGAAGACCGCTATCATGTCTCCCCTGATCCTTCTCTTCACTAGACTCGCCATGCCCAGTTCCTATAACCGTTCTTCATATGTTTTAGTCTCCAGTCCCCTAATCATCCTGGTTGCTCTTCTCTGCACTTTTTCTAGAGTCTCAACACCTTTTTTATAATGTGACCAAAACTAGATGCAGTACTCTAGGTGTGGGCTTACTAAGGCTTTATACACTGTTTCTTTTAATCCTTCAGGTCAATTTGTGCTGGAGGAATTTCATTTCCAGACAGAAATTCAAGAGCAGCAATTTCCCCAGTCAGTTGACAGATATGCCCCTGATAAATTTAGCCTTATATGTACTTCCCCCAAATTCCACCTACCGTGTAATTGTGCAGGCAGAAACCTAGCAATTTCATGATCTGTCTATAATCGCTTGCCATAGATATATCTGATTAATTTCTGAACAGCGCTTGCTGATAGAATACATATTATTCTCCAATGGAACTTCTAACAGTGTAGCTCTCAGCAAAAGAGATATATGTGTCATCAGTTTTCTTGCACGAGTGGATTAAAATACATAATGGAATGAATTAGTCTCTGAAAGTCCAAGGAAAGGAACAAAATTAGCAGAAGAAATTGCAGATGTGCCCCTGCGTCATGTGAAATATTACTAGTCCCCTATTTGTGGAGAGAGGCTTCCAGTTTCAACTGTATCCCCTGCTTTCTACTTTTCTACTTAAAGGCATTGCTGGCGAATGGGGAAGTGGGGTTTCTATTTGTAACAATAACTCCAGATAGGCTCACTTTGATTAAACATTCCAAAATTGCAGGGTCAGAAACTTACTTGATCTCTGTCAAGAGATAAATCTCAGAGAACACCAAGGGCTCCATAAATTTCTTCAGTTGCCAATATTTTACTACAAAAATATGAACTCCCACAATAATGTTTAGAATGTGTTTATTCCACTAGCTAAAATGATCGTACAGGCAATTATTCCTGTTTTCATCATTTGCGGTGGATTTCCTTGTGGCTCTGCAGAGTTCTGTACCTTTAAGAGCTTTCTAAGTCCTGGATAGGATGTGATCAAAGTTTATTTATTTATTACCTTTATTGTCAGAGTACAACGTGTACAATGAGATTTGCTGAGGCTCCCTTCGTGCACCCCCCCCCCAAAACACATCTCACAGTGAGGACAGAAGTCTCTAACCCAGTCCTAATCTTACTACACTATGTGATCTTGTTGCACAAAGTGCCGGCTCCACAAGTCTATCATACTAAGTTGACTACAAATTTTCCCACTAATGCTATGGAGCAGTCTTCAGCACATCTTCCAAACTGGGGTAAGTTCTGTTATTTAATGAAAATGACTAGTTATGAAAGAAAAAAAAGAGGAGTTAGGAGACAGAGGCTGGCTAAAACCTTATGTGGGTGACAAAAAAAATGCTCATTCTGTATTTCCCCTTAAACTCATGTGTGAATAGTGAGAATTCCTTATGCTGTTCTAAATATAGCAGTTGTAGAAGCTATGCTATAATTTAGTCATATTTGTTTAACTCTTAGGCAAACAGTTCACATAAACACATATTTTGAACACTGGGACATGCAAAATAACTGTTCAAAAAAAAACAACAGCCATTACATCTGTACAGTTTTACTGACCATGGTATGCAAGTAATGGCTAAAATGGAAACAATGACTCGTTAATTCATAACTTTGCTTTCCAAACATTTCATTCAGAACTATTTCACTGAAAGTTAATTTAAAGAAATCCAGAAGCTTCTAAAGCTGTAAGAATTATCTCTGTTGAGTAATTACTTATTACTTAAATTACTTAATTACTTAAAACTCATGAGTTTTGTGTTGTGCTTATTTAAAGCTGAAAAGTTTTCAGTGAGAAATAGTTTAGCTGAAATAAATAAATCTAAATATGTCCTACAATTAATCACCTGAGTTCCTGATACTTACCTCATTTATCAGAGTGCTTTAGAATGTGTTGAAACTTTCTATATTGCTGCAGATATTGCTGCTAATTCATTGACCTTGTTTCCTGCTATACACCTTTCCTTTCCTTTGATGCTCCTCAGTTCTGGTCTGAAAAGGCCACTTGGAAGTTTCCTCATGAGGACTTCATTTTTCTGTATTTAATCCAAGCGCAGGACCTCAGGGACAAAGCAAATTACCGAAGAGTTTACACAATAAAAGGCACTCCCAAGTGGATTATTATGATACGGTATTTCTGATTGCAGTTTTTAGCTTGTTTGTTGTGACTACAGTTATCTCCTTAACCTGGTCATAGTGCTGTATGTATTGCCAAGTGCTGTGGGGGAGGGGGGGAGTCACCAAGGTGTAAGCATCCTGTATTATTTTTTTCTAAGATGTTGCCTTAAATAGTTCATCTTCACTCAGACTTGTGAGATATTCAAATTTATCTGTTTCCAGCTGATAAGAGCTTTAATATCGGCTTCATGCTCTGCCAACTATTGTACTAGAAGTCTATGGAGATTCTCAGGACATGGTTGTCCCAAAGTGCTTTTTTCAAGAGGCAACTTTTTCTTTGAAGACATTAAATCCTTCCATTCCCCACCATCCAGTCAGAGCTGAAGAAGCTTCTTGGATGAGACGTGAAATGCCTTTGAAGAAAAACCAGAAAGTCCAGTTGCCTCCTGAAAAAAAGCATCCTGAGATTGTATTAGAAGGCAGGTAGAACTAAAATACTCTGTGCTGCCCAATTACGGCCTTGTGCACAAACACAATACGATCTATTGTGTTCATCTTTTATTATATTTCAGGCAGCTCATTTCATTTGTTTTCACACAGAAAAATATCCTGGACACGTAGCTCCTTATTACATGCAAGCTCTCCTTTCAGATCATTCAGATGGCACTTCCTTGCATGTTGATGAATTCTGCCATATTAAAATTAGATGCAGGCTGACATCTTTCAAAAAAAAAAAAATCATTTTCCAGACTCCTGCCATTTAGCTTTGATTGGGAACAACGTTCGACATAGTTTTAAACAATAGCATTATTTTATTTAGTCTTTCGGCCATTCTCATCTGTTTCTGGGTCCATATAGTTTACTATGAACAATAGTAAACTATATCCATACATGACAAATACTTTGAAATTGATATTTTCTGTATGGTGCTGTTGATAGATCACTTTAGTTTTGCTTGGGTTTTGTTCTTGTTTTTATGTTAGTCCTTGACCAAACTATTGAATCTTTGAGTACTCTCAAAGTTATATTCAGATGTTCTAAAATCAAAAGAAGGAATGCTTCCCCCAGTTATAGTCCTCCTGGCCCACAATCTTGTCTTATTGACAAACAGAATCTGAAACACATTTATCTTGTGCCTCTTAAGATACTAACACAAGTGCTGAATAAAATAGAGCTGTGAAATTAATATAATTTTCTCCTATTAAAAAGAGAGGCTGGAGGTACTTGTGAGATCTCATAATGCAGCTGAGCGGGGTCTGGAAAGCATATAATTAGCGGATTGACACATCACACTATCCACGCTTGTTAGCTTTAAGATGGCCTATCAAATCAAAAATAAACCAGTCTCTAAAGGTATAATTATGCGCTTCTCCCTTGATTCCCTTTTAGAAGCTTGTTTTTGGATGTCCAGCTGCAGAAGTGAAACGATGGTTCTGGTCTTGAAGTTCAAAATTGGAGGAATTAGCATTCGTTTTTCATTTATGGAAATCTGGGCATTTAAAAATTCTTTCCAGACACGAACATCTAGATGGAAGCTGGATTTAACATGATTGTGTTTTGCTATGGTTGAATCCCAGTTTCCAGGGTAGTTGTTTTGGAGAAGTTCTTTCCAGTTTGATGAGAGGGTCTAAAATTACTATCTTTTCCCAGACATAACATTGCATCAGCCTTAATGTGTCACAGTATGGCCATGGGTTCTTTGGCTGCTGGATGTGTTTTTAACTAAGAACAACTGCTTCACAATGACAGAGATGGTAAAGACGTCTATGGTTTTTTTTTAACGAAGTACTACTTACAGCAATTAGGAACTTCCACTTACAAGTATGTCGCTTTCTCCCGGCCTCTTTCTCAGGGCTATTCAGTTAACAAATTCTTGTTCCATTGCTAAGCTACCAGCTTCCCCACCATTTTTCTAGTCATGCGCTGGTCACAGCCACACCCGGTTTAGGGAAGGGGAGAAAGTCCCGATATGTCACATGACGCTGCCATGATGCTGCAAGTTTGACACACCTGCTCTAGTCCATTTTCCAAGTGAGAGATAGGAGGGGAATTGGTTGTACTGCTGTGGAAAGTACTCAGCATGTCTTTTCTGCTTAGATCTTTGGCAGCTGGTCTCTGCATAAACCTTGTGTGAGGCACCTCCCTCTGGGCCTTCTTCCCAGCCTTTCCTGGTCTGACGTACTTCAAAAACTCCAAGCATCTGTCTGCCATGTTGGAGGTAGTTTGTCTTCCTATCTGAGATTTTGCTTCTCTTCTGCCAGGGGAAACCTCCCATTGTCATCTTCACCTTCTAGCACCAGGTAATTGCAACCACACAGACTCTATGGTATGATTATCATGCTTCTTTCCAAAACTAGCAGTCTCCAAGTGGCATGTTTTGCAACATTTGCTAAAACGGGGCTATCAGGTCTCTTTCACAGGTTAGACAGGTAGAATGACCCCAGCAACTGAAGTGGTAGATTCCCTCCCACCTCCCGCAAACAAGGCTTGACTGATAGAAATGTTGTCTACATCCAGACTTAACTGGCTATCAACCAAGTCGGCTCATCAGCCTTCCTTTCTGTGCTCCAAGGCCCTATCAGAGCTTCTTCTCCAGTTCTACTTCTGCTGAATCATACCAGCTTCCAAATCAGGTCACTAAAATCCATATGCAACATGATACTGAACTTTGAACAAACATGACATTCAAAATAATTTTTCTTTTCTTACCACACTGAACCTTTGGCTCTGTTTATTGCGCTGGTTTATGTAGCAGAGATGTTGATATTATATTCACAATGGCACAATTGTAATGTTAGGGAGTCACTGGTCAATGATTTCTTGGATTCTGCCGCTGCATAATTAAAGTGAATTCTTAAGGTAAATCATATCCTCCAGTTTCACTGAAAACTGCACAACGTGAGAAAGCTCAAACTTTGAATGATCTTTATATATAGTCAAATGGATCTCTGCTGTGGAATGTCTTCTTAGAAATACTATTGTCTAAGATAATGTTAACTTAAAATACTGACACTCACTACTGCAAGGGAAAAAAAAAGGGTGGTTCAGTTGATTTTCCCCCCCCTAACCCTCAAGGAATGAAAATGGTTGCAAGTTTTTAAAAA
The DNA here is from genome assembly GCF_049901715.1 of Pseudonaja textilis. Classification (NCBI taxonomy): domain Eukaryota; kingdom Metazoa; phylum Chordata; class Lepidosauria; order Squamata; family Elapidae; genus Pseudonaja; species Pseudonaja textilis. The sequence continues at coordinate 56,912,441 of NC_141991.1, read as the reverse complement.
GGAGAGGAATGTTGGTGGAGTGCAGAGTGGGAATCATGGGTAGATCATTCAATATCTTCAGATATAGTTGAAAGGAGTGACACTAATAACAACTTGCCTCCAGAAGTTGTAAATGCTCCAACACTAGAAACTTTTAAGAAGATATTGGACAACCATTTGTCTGAAATGGTATAGGATTTTCTGTGTGAGCAGGGGGTTGGACTAGAAGACCTCCAAGGTCCTTTCCAACTCCAGGCATCCACAGCCAAGCTGTCGTAATGCTTGTGCTAAATTAGAATAATTCTATTCTGTTCTATTCTATTTTCTATTCTATTCTATTAATTTAGCACTAGCATTATGACAGCTTGGTTGTGGATGCCTGGAGCTGTAGTAATACCATCAGACTTGAAACAGATAACTTGCAGAGTAGTCGCCAGTTGCCTCTTGAAAAAGCACCTTTGGGACAACTTGCAGAATAAAATATCCTGGTGACTTCCTGGAAGCATCAATATTGTTTTCTTGGCAACAACTCAGAAGTGGTTTGTCGTTGCCTTTTCCTGTATTTTTTCTTTAAAAACTTCCTTGCCTAATCTTTAGTCCTAAAAGTGCCTCATGACTTCCCCCAAATATTAATCCAGTCTAATACTGCTTAATTTTTCAGTATCAGTCAAAAATTGTTAAGCGGTATTGTTCAACTACAGTATGTAATTCCTACAATAAATTACAGCCATACAAAATAGATTCTGAAAATTAATATTATAGGGCATATTTCCTCACATTGAGACTAAATATATATCAGAAGACTGATGAAAAATGTTGGTTACTGATTTTAGGATTAAAATAAACTTTTGATTATTAAGCTGTGCATTTCTCATTTAACGTGGATGCTAAAATTCTGGGATTGTTATTACTGTGATACATAAGACATTCTTCCAGAGTAAAGCTACTACAGCACATTTAATATCATTGTATATGGTATTTGATATACAGAATCCAAATCCCATTTAAATTAAGGATTAAAAATTTCCTGTGAAGAATAGAAACGAACTGCAATTCTCTAAAAGGATGGAAACCAGAAAACCCAGGATGTTAACTGTAATTTCTAGTCACATTAAAAAAAATATATATATTCCGAATTTATTTCTTTTCCCATTTCTTTCATAGTAAACAATAGATTACAAATACTTATTATCTTGGTCTTCTAGCCTTTCATTTACAGTGTTTAGATATTTATTCAGAAATAAGCACAAATTATTTCGGTTTTACCCACTGGTATATCGTATAGAATTTCAGATATGAAAATGTATTTTCAAAAACATGAGCATTTTTTTGTAATTGGACCAGTGTAATGCTCATTAAAATGTCGTTGATTAAAAAAGATCTCTACTAATTCATAAAGCATTACCAACTTTTAAGGAAATGAGATTCATTAAGTTTTACTTGGGGATTTAATGAGAATAATATTCCTGGAGTTCACCTACCTCTAACCCCAACTGTAAATAACTCTTCAGGCACAAAGATTAAAGTTTATAGATATAATTTTAAATATAATCTTTGGGAACATATATTTCATTATGAGAATTTATTCAATACAAAAGTAATATATTGCTTGGGTTGTGATACTTTCTGGTAATTAATATTTGAAATGTTTTATGCATTACACTGTAAATTTTAAAAAGCACATTGAATCAAATTTCAATAGGAACCTTTTCTGGAAAGTAAACAAATACATTATTGAAAGACGATTATCTGCAATCCATTTCCTGGTCACTGATTTCAGGCTCCAAAGGATATAGTTCATCCAGTGCAAGTTCTGAAAGAACAAACATAGAATGTCTAAGATTTTTTAAAAAAATATTTATTCAACACTGCCATTGTCTAAATGTAAAAGTATTTTAATACAAAGTCAAATTCCTGTCCATCATGCAGAGTAATAACTGAAGGGTTAGTAAAGCTGAGGTAGGCAACTTGGTGATCTCAAGATGTTGGAAGTACCACTCCCTCAATTCTTTGCAATTGGCATGCAGGCTAGCTTGATGGGAACCTAACAGGCTGCATACTCCCTCCTGATTATATATACTTGTGAAAAAGATTGGGCCAAAAAATGTGCATCTTTGCACACTGAAAATACTAGTGCACCAAAAACACATTTCATCATTTATAAGTTGCAGAGACAATGCTGTATTCAATCTGTAACACTTTTATTTACAAAGTGAAGATATGAGAATCATTTCCAAAAACTAATTCCTAATAGGCTTAGCCATTATTCAAATGATAGGAAAATGTATAGCTTAGCAGAAGAGCATATATTGCTTATAAAAAGTAGGCTCCAAGTTCAGTCCATAGCAGTCTAAGCCCCAAGAGACATACAGTCAGCCTCAAGATAACACTAAATTAGATCAAAAGCAGGCAACATATGATGATTTAGGGATTGCATTCGACACTTTTGAAGACAGAGGTTTGTAGTGTGTGTCACGAAGATACAAAATGGAGTGGATCCAGGAGTTTCTACTCAGGAAATTAATAAACCTGACATATGTGAATAATGGAACAGGATTTAAAGGTAACATGTCGGAAACACACTTTTGCCACTGTAGGCAAGGAAAAGTTGAATGAAGTAGCTAATAAAAAGAGGACATAATGTTTTGAATAGGTACAAATACGGTTTGAAAGTGTAAGTTCCTTCTCCAAGAAAGAACAGTTGAGTTTTCTCTATAAAGTCAACAAAAGTAGTTTTCCTAAGACAGAAAAAAAAAAGAGTTATTCTCCCACCCACCCACCCCAAAAAACAAAAAAAAGCCTTATAAAATAGCTGGTGTAATCTTGGAAACAAAGATTGGTGGGATACAAAATCTAACTCAAGAACAAAGGTAAATTTTACAACAACAGAGACCTGGGAATTAAACTATTCCATTAAAAAAATCCTCTAATTCATGAGAATAACTAAAAAAGACCTACTAATCTTGTTTACTTTTTTTAAAAAAAGACTGAAGTTATGAATATCATCTTGTTGTCTGGATCTCTATGATGTTCAATAAAATCTGCTTGTTTTAGAAACCCTTAACAGGATTCTCATTAATATGCTCTCATCTATTTCCTTTACTACCAATGAAAATAAGGATCTATTCTGCAAAGAAGTTCCACAGAGCCGAGGTGGGCCTCGGCAGTGAGAAGGACACAATTGTTCTTAGGTTAAAAACACCACTGAGGGAAGAGTTTGACTCAAAAGATTTTAAAAAAAATACCTGAACCTTAAGATTGCAATAGAAAGTTTGGGAAAGTTGCTTTTTAATTATAGCAAGCTTGCTTAAGACTTGGGCCTATGGCATTTTACAATTTTCACTTCAAAATGGGAGGAAACAATGTCACCCATTTTCAGCAATTGGCACTTGAGGCCTAGAGAAAAGGGCTACAATTAAAAAGAGTTTAAGAATGCCATTCCCGAGCTGAATCATTCAATCATCTTATTTGGAAGAAGGCAAACAAACCTCTGTGTCTTCAAACAGGGAACGCATACAACTGAGCAATACTCTATAAGAGGGACTTTTATCAGCCACAAATTAAAGGTATTTCCTTCAAAATAGATACAAATCAGTATTAACAAGTAATGGTTTGACACATGAACCTTTAGGATAGTCTTTAAACTATTCCCATTGCTTTGGAGGCCAGTGCACACTTCTGAAATTGCAATAGAATGTGAGAATGATCCTGAGGAACAAGAAGGGAGTCTTCCTAGGTAACGATCAGGCAAGGGTGGTGGGCGGGGGAGTCCCCAGTGGCTTCATAGTCAAGGAAGGAAACTTAGGAAGGTCCCGCCCTAATGCATCAGGAAGTTAAAAGTGTCTGTAGGGGGCGTGCATAAGCGCACCAACGTGCCTACCGTCCCTGTCCCCTATTGTTTATTTTTTTTATTTTTCTTATATGTATCCATGTATTCATAACTATGCTTTTACTTACACCTATTATCTTGTAAGCAATTGACAAATATATATATATATATATATATATATATATATATATATATATATATATATATATATATATATATAAAATATCTACTTTCAGACTTGCAACGTTCTGTTTGGGTAGCTATACAATAAGGCAGAATTTCCTCATCTGGTCGCATTTCCTGCCTGGTTTAATATAGCCTTACAATAAAGTAGAATTAGCTCATCTGGTTGTGTTTCCTGTCTTGTTTTACACGGGAGAATTGCAAGAATTTATAGAGGATGTTGTGGGTGCACTCCCAAAATGGCTGCCAAGGTCACAAAGCATGAGGCAACAAGCAAAATGTCCCTCTTACCAAGAAAGCATTCTTGAAAATGAAGATGGTGTCAAACTTCCCATCTATATTTTGAAAAAGAGGGCAGAGTGCCAGGAGAGTGCTAAACAGTAAGATCATCTAAGCAAAGCTGGCTGGGGAATTCTGGGAGTTGAAGTCCTCCAGGCTTAAAGTTGCCAAGGTTGGACACCCCTGATCTAATGGCTCAATCACAGTGGTGCCAGAACTTTTTAAAAAGCCACAAGCATACCAGTAGGAAACAAAATGTGTTCCACAGGAATTCAGGAAAAATAAAAGTTCGATGAAACATCCTTTATCATTCTTCGTCTTTACCCTGCTTCATAATATCCCATTCAATATTTGAAGTACTAGTCCTGGGAAGAAATGTGGCCTTGAAAAGTGTTTCTGCTAATTTGATGCCTGTCACTCTTGACAGGAGCTGATTAATTAAAAGCAGCTCTTATACAAATCTGTGAATCAATGAAAAATAAAGCATAATGTATGCTCACAGCATGGCAAACCATGCAGTTACAAACTGTAGAAGCAGCAATGACAACGGGCCCAAATTAGCACAGGTTTCGTTTACGTAGTTCTGCATCTGTTGCCTTTCTATGCTATATTATGACAGAAAAAATGAATGATGTTAGAATGCATTTGCATGCACTTGCAAGTGGCAGATCACTGTCTACGTCAATAGTCATATGTTTAAGGCAAAAGGTCTCACCTTCACAAGCTTTTAAATGCCGCCCTTTTCTCAGGACCGCTGTAACCCCAGACAAGACACCATCATATTGGTGGAGCACTTCCAGGCAGTGTTCATGAAAAAGTTTATCTTTCTGGGAGAGACCATGCAGAAGCAAAACAGCATCCCGCAAAAACTGTACAATTTGCTTTTCATGTCCATTGAACACGATTCCTTCCATTTTTCTGATCAAAAGCCATTGCCTATGTAACATTATTATCAGAGCTTTCACTACCTGCAAGAAAACAGAGTACAGTTCTGTTAGAGATTGGCACAGAGTGTACTGTTACATTTATAATTGCTCTCTTTTGGGAATAGTACCATTGTAATCTGGACATATGAGATTCTTATGAAGAGGACCAAGGTTTGGAGTTCACCAGGTATACTTAAGCAATATACCCTGACTGTAAGACTGAGCAGGTAACACAAGAATCCAGTTGATTTTTCAGGTGAGAAAAAAGCATATAGTATTAAACTATGACCATAAATGTAATTTTTAATGGCTTACCTCAGAAGTGCACTGACAATCTGTTCCCACAAGTAAAACAGAAGATCTACAACACTGCATACACTTGGTCAGAAAACGAACAGTCTAAGAAAAATTAACACGAAAATATTTTTTTAAATGTAATTTTAAAAGATAAAACATGCAGTATCAAAATAAAGGAAAACTCTGCATCTCTCTGGTCCCAAACATACTTAACAAATATACTTGAAATATAGCGAAAAAGGAGGGAGGGAGGACTTTCAAGTTAATGTCCCAAGCATCAGGTTTTTAAGCTCAGTTTCATCCCTCGTGCTAGCATAACTAATATATTTTGATTACATTTCTCTATTACATAAACTTGGTTCCAGCCACGTTCAGAAAAAAAAGTCAAGGCTGCATCATACCCAGTCCTTTAACTTCATCCCACCCCCAAAAGCTGAACTATAGCTCAGATAGCTTTGGAGACTTAGAAACTGATACAAATGCATGGTTTTCAGTTGGAAAGCAGGATAAAGATAAGCTTATATTTTTATAACATGATTACTCAAAAGCTCAGATCCTGCATTTAATTTCTCCTGTTCAAAGAAATGCCATGTTTTTACCTTTAAACATGCAATATACTTTTACCTCTTGTTCCAACTGCAGCCAAAGCCTTTCAGATGCTAATTTATCAGGGCGTGATGTGATATACATGTACAATGCCAAAAGCAGGCAGGTTTCTGTGAAAATAATTAAATATAACATGTCAACATTATCATTCATGTGACTGCAATGTCTTAAAAACTGTAACGCTCTTTTGAATACAGTGTGCTCCCCATTTTCTATATGACAAAAATTAAATCCCATGGTTTCAAAGTGGATGCTCAGACAGGACAGGTGTTTCCCTCAGAAGAGGGAAACATTAAAATAATACATTCAAAAGGGAGCCCTCTTGGTGTTTGGAAACAACTTCCTTAATCCTTACCATTGGCAGCGATGCCTGAGGATTAGGCTGCCTACTCCTAACATAGAGCACTTTTGAGATAAGCATTTCGGCCATGATTCCCATAATTTCATCTAGCTGACTGTATCTGTCTCATCTTCTTCCTCATTCCACTTGAATGTGCCATTTGTTCAAAAATAATATCCCAGTATTCTATGAAATACCCAGGAGCTGGGTATTTCATAGACTGATAAATACCACAGAGACCCAAATTTTTAAGAAGTGTCAAAAGATTTTAAAATGAACAGGGAAATACAGAAATCTTCAAGCAAACAATACCCAAGCTTTGGAACCATGTTTTAAAATGCCCTTGCTTGCCTTATGAATTCAGTGTTTTGCTAATGGAGTAGGACGGCGAAGGTGTTCTCTTTCTTACCCGAACGTGAACAGAACCGAGCAGCCAGAACCTGATGCTCAGCAAGCAAACTTAACATCCTAACAGTGAGAAGGACAGCAAACAAGGGAGTTTCTGAAGATATGCAGCGAAGCAGGATCTGGGACTGGCTATCAAACAAGCACTGAAAGCTTTATAGAAAAACAGAAGAAAATGCCATTTAGAGTCTGCTCCATATGAATCAACTGCTGAAAAAAATCAATCAAAATTATCCATGCAGAGAACAGAACAGGAAATAAAGGACTTCAAGTCCAAAGATGCTACATAAAGAGATGCAGGTCACATACCATACCTGTTTTAAAACAGCTGTTTTTTTTTTCCTGGGCTCACACAAGGTGCTTCAGCCTGGATGCGCTGTCAGCATAACTTTGCTCCAAATATTTCACAATTAATGCTTACAGAACAGCGTGAGTGTCCTCCAGATGTGTTGGCTTTGATTTTCCAAGTTTTCAGCAATGGATAGCACTAGCTGCCAATTTGTAAAGTTGAAGCCACACATCTGGAGGATTCCAGATTGGGAAAGGCTGTTTTAGAACTCTGAACAAAACAATCAACCTGCTTATTTTTTATAAAATGAGCTACGCCATGTAAGAATGCCATGAAACAAATGTATTTAAACAGAAATGTGGGTATAAATTCAAGCTGTACTTTTACCTTATTAATAAGTCAACTGTTGACTTTTCAGCTAATTTCACCAAAACCTTGAGGCACTGATTTGCGATATGGCACCTCTGGCATCCTGCTGATGTTACACACAAGCTTAAGATTTGTAGTAGCTTTTTAAACAAAGGATGCTGGCATTTGTCCAAACTGGCAACCTCTAATTCTGGGAGGGTTTCCTGAAGATTAGTTGTATCCCGTTTACCGCAAGCCAGAGTCTCATTCTTCTCAGAAACATCTATAGCATCTGGATTACAATTTGCTTTCATATCACGGGACAGAAGTGTATTAATAACTTCCCAGCTATAAAACACCAAATAGTAAAGAACGCCCAGTGACACGAGTGCATGCTCTTCAAGAGTGGATAAAGCTTCCTCTACACTTGAAGCTGCACCTGAAGATGTCCTAGAGGAGCAAGCAGACTGATTTCCAGCAGAAATGCTTCCAGTCTTCGTCACTGACAAGAGGGCTTGGTTATATGCACCAATATGAAGCTCCAGGAGGGGGAGAAGATGTACTGCTCCAGGAATTTTAAAGCACTTAAGGTGGGGCACGTCTCTCTTGTTTTGTTGTCCTTCCTGTGAGCCTCCATCTACAGCAATCAAATTCAATCCAGTTAAGGCAAGTTTTTGAACAGTTCTCAATGAAGTCTCACCTCCCTGAGAGCTTTCAATCTTGTTACTGAATTTTTGTGTAGGTCCTCTAAGAAAACAAGAAGGGGGGAAATAAGTACCATTTGTGATGGTCTGTGCATCTTCTGAAACTAGAACACATATTATGCTATAGGCAAATGGGCTCAAGGACATTACTGCCACTTTTTGCAAAGGGAATTAAGAACATACTGTTAATAAGGAGAGTCTGTCTTAATTTAATGTTCTTTCTCAGACAGAAATTGTAATGTAAATTAGTCTCCACCTAACCATTATGCTTGTCGCTGCCTATGGTAGAAGGAAAGAGAATATGTGTCTTTAATTTGTAAGATACATTAAGGATACAATTATACCTTCCATTAACATTAACTAGGATTAGGATTTCTTACAATTCATCTGGAAAAGCAGGTCTAGTAAATACGTTATGGTTAGCATCAATAGGGCAAAGATATAAAATATATAAAATGTTATGCCACTAGTGGCGCAGTTTAATCAGCAGGGAGATCAAAAATGAATTGATATTTTTTAAATAAAAAACCCCTCAGAGTTACTTTGAGTAATTAAATCCCTCAACTTCTGTACCTGACTACTATGCTAGAATAAAATTCTACCAGGCAGAAAAAAATTAACATTCTTCGTAGAGCAAGATCAGGCTTACTTCCTAGATTCACCCAATCAAATTATCTAAAAACAATGGGATAAAGTATACCCGCCTCCATCTGAGAAAATTCGGTCCCAAAATATCCACCCATCTGTTTCGGTGATCTGATTTCTTCCTGTTTCAGAAAATGTGAAAATGGCAAACCTACACACTGAAAGAAGCAGACTGTGTAGCAGATCCAGACCAAGCTTCAGGGTTGCTGCTAAGAAGGTTGTAGATTCCTAATGGGGATCCTGGGACAAGTGGCTGCTTCATCAGTGCACTTAGCAAAAGCGAACCTACAATAGATAAATACAAGGCTGAAGACACACACTGAAGCAAGATACATAGTGTGTTTAACAGCTGAACAATAATATATTTTGCTTAATTTTACCTTGGCACATTGTTACTTGGTATTACACGAGAACCATTGCTGCTACGTCTTATGCAAGAAATGCTGATGAAAATCCTGACTTCAAGTAATAAGTAAACATAATAATTATATATTTAATAGCTTTATTTAAATTCTTATAGCAAAATAATGCTTCCCTCCCCAACGTATGCCCAAGTTAATGGATTTTCTTCTTTTGCATTTTACAATGATTTTCACTATCCTATGAGTGAAGAAATACCACATGCTTTAAAGTTGTGCCATAGGGTTTGGTGCGTATGAGAATAAATACATTTAGCTTGCATTCAGAAGAGAACACAGTGCCTATAAAAAGCAGATTCAGACATTGTCCACATCTATTTTCTGGCTGTTAGGTGAAACATTTACAAGGTGCCAAGTGAAAAATCCTAGCTGTTGAAAAAGTTCAATAAAAATAATTTAAAAAAAGAAAGAAAAATCCTAGTTTAGCATTACCTCACAGAACATAAGCAAGAATATTATATTGAGAGAGGAAAAAACCTCAGTTAGTTAATTTTAATAACGATTTTTGGAAAAATGCTAAAGTTATAGCAACAATACTTCTCTAATTCATGAATGTAATCAGAGCCATTTAGTTCCAACTGAACTAAAATTTTAAAGTTATTAAAAAAACACCTTCCCCCCTCAATTTTTTTCAATTTCTGATTTCATCCTTTAGAAGACTTGATTAGAGATTAGTCAACCAAATATTTATTAACCAACCCTAATGGATGATTATGCCAAGGTATATCCTAAAACCTACATGTATGGTAACCAGGAAACCTTGAACAACTTCGTTCAAAATGTACATCAATAGAAATATGTTAACATAGTCAGATGCTAACATTAAGCTAAAACTGTTAACATTTAAAGTTAAGGTGACTTGATTTTTCTTATTTTTTTATATACTTTAATTTATAACTCAAGGTGGTAAGCAGAAATCATTCTAGGAAAGAATGCATTCAAGAATCTAGAATATGAAAGTAAAGAATTTGTATAGGTTTCCACTTCCAGTGAGTTTGGAAATTTATCATTTCTGCAGCAGAACAAAAATACAATAATACATTTATTAGTAAATGAAAGGGTGATTTGCAGACCCACCATGATTTTTTTTTACTTTATTTGCCTAAACCCCCTCTCCCATAGTTGAAATCAATATCAAAATAGCCTATGATTTTAATTCATGCACGTTTCTAATCAGGGGTGGGATGCGACCGGTGTAACTACCGGTTCAGTGATTTATGATTTGCGCTCGCATGCACGCTTTGTGCGCATGGGCGCCTGACCAACGCTGTGCACGTGCGTGAAACATCGTGAGCTGTGCTGCCCAACTGATAAGCACTGCGCGCATGTGCACAGCATTCGAAAAAGCACTATTCTCCTGCTTTTTCAACCGCAGCTGTGCTGTGCAAAGCAGCTGAGGTTGAAAAAGCAGGAAATAAAGGACAGGTAAGAGCCCGGGCAGGCGGGCCAAACAGCAGCAGACATAGAACCGGTTCTGTGTCTGCTGCTCTTCAGAGCTACTGGTTCTACAGAGCCGGACAGAACCGGTAGAATCCCACCCGTTTCTAATTCCAATAAATAATCACAAGATCTCTTAGTTGAATTTACCTGGTCTCTGCGGACAGCTGAAAGTTGTTTCTTGCTTCACTGGCTCAGTTTCAAGGGCATTTGTCTTGCTGTCTGGATAGAAAAATTCAATAAACCAAATAGTATTTGTTTTTAGCCTATTCTATGTTGCCCTTCTATCACAATGCAATCAGTTTTTGGGATTGACTTAACTGACACAGGTTTGAAATAGATTTTCAACTTCAGAAAATAAACAGGACAAAACACTGCAACTACTACATTTCAGAACCATATAATGGCCGCAACTAAGAGAATCCAGTTGCATATTCAGTAATGGAATCCCAGAAGCTATCATCAGAGATCATTTTAGAGGAAGGCCAGTATTTGCTTCACAACTTTCCTTAATGCCTATGCAGACTAAGCTTGACCCTATTCACTGAAGTCTAGCAAAGTTATATGCAGTAAAATATCAATTTAATAGACCAACTTGGGAAAGAATGTCTGCTATTCCTAACTGTCCATTAAATCAGAGGGTACATCTGTCTTGCCAAGGGTCCAGCAGTGGCCAGGTAGAAAATTGGTTCTCTGAGGACCCAGAGACAACAAACTTTATTCTTTAACTGTAGTAGGCAAGTAAATCAGAGATTCAAGAAAGCATAACCTCAGCAAGCAGTGGAGATATCCCAAGAGCCTGGGTACCCGTGCTGAGCACTCAAACCTGTACTCAAGAGTTTTAATGGATTTTTAATTAAAATCTAGCTCCAAGACTTCATGATCCTACTTCCATGGTCATGAGACAGCAAGACATAAGAGTTGACTCAGTATGTGTGTGTGGGAGTGGGTGCCTGCGTAGGATGGGAATGAATGTATGATGAACTTTCCAGATAAGGAAAGCTTTGCAGTTGTGTGGAGATCCCTCCCCCACTCCCATTTTTCTTTATTCAGCAAGTAAGAATGAAGAAAAAGCAGGTTCATCCGAGTAAGTTCTAAACTTCTAGAATGTTCTTAATCTGCAGGAGAAATCAAAATATGTCACTAAGCTGTTTGAAATACAATGGTTCCTCGGACTGCTACAATATCATCCACAATGCTGTTGTTACACAAGTTATATCAATTGTACAACGAACCACTATACAATTAACATAAAATGGTGTGAAAACCACAGGACTTTTGTTCCCTGCGTTAGAGTATCAAGCTCCGCACAGCTGGGCAAGAACAAAGGAGCAAGAACTATATAGATTTCAGTGAGATATTACTAATGGTAGTCTTAGCTAAATAGAGAACCTTAGAATTTCCCTATAAGATGAATTTCCCAACCTCATCAGTTAGTTGTAGTAAATTCTCTTTGAATGAATTGAAACATTTATTCTTCTATTTCTTCCTCCGGCTAAATTGTTATTTATAAGTGTAAACTCTTGCTCATTTTCTCTTGGTGGTTTCTGTGTGTTTTCTCCCCCTTGCTTCCTGTTTCTGTCTCTCCCCCTCTCTCTCTCCAATTTCTTTCTAAACATTCTCACAAACCCCCGCCTCCAGAGTACTAAATTAAGATTTACTGTTCTACCCTCACCACCCAAGTCAAATATAGTTCACCAAAAATCTACCTACCATTGTTTTGATGAGGAGCTTGGACATGGGATTGGGTCTTGGAGCAAGATGGTATTGGTAATATCTGAGATCCAAAAGACTCTTCTGTGGGATAACTTTTATTTTCAATATGAGTGCTTCTTTCAATTTTCATAGGGTTAGAGGGACTTTTCTTAGGACTAAAAAGTAAAAAGTCTGAATTAACTGCACAGGGGCATTTCATTTTGAAACTTTAAAGGTCCTCCCCCCCCAAAAAAAATATAGTTAAACATTTATGGTGAATTATATTTCCTAATGAAACAATAACAATTTTAGACATTCACAATGGAGTAAATAAAGGGCAATCTCTTCATTCTGGCATATCCTCCAAGCATAAGAACAACAACCTGTACATTCAAACTCTAAAAATAAATTCTTACGGGTTTATTCTATGTGTTCAATTATCGTTTGTAAAAGAACTGTTCTGCAATTCGTTATATTCAGCTATAAATGGGAGGTAAGAAAATTCTCCAGTAACCAAACTCCTGAAATAAATTTCACCTTATTTTGTACCTGGTATATGAAACAAGGGCCACAGGTTTAATCCTTTCACAATTCAAAATCTTTGTCCTCAATTCATTCATTTCAGCATCCCTGAATTGCAGTTCAGATTGCAGTGACTGTAACTAAAAGAGCAAAGGATTAGACATTTCAAATTCCACTGAGCACAGAAAACACTATGAAACAATCCCGCAAATCTTTCCTCACTTTCACTTATTTTGCTCCATTCAGTCACACCAAAATCAATACTAATAGCTTATTCATAAAAACAGAGAAAAGATAAGTTTTGCCACTCTGAGAAAGTGCTAGTATTCCCAGGTAAATACTACACAGTATTTACAAACATAATAAAAAGCTTGTCTCTTAAAATCATTAATATTTTGTGCTTTCCACATACATGCACAAAAAAGTGCAGAAGCAATTATTATGGCAATTTAGCTAAAATATTGTGGAAATTATTCATTTTCAACGCAATAATGCAGAGTGTTTGTACAATAATCTTGTTTTAAACTCCAAGAGGAACAAGGATGCTTGAAATAAGATGTATGAAAAGCTTCACAAGTATGGCAAGACATCTGGCTTATTTCCATATGTAGAATCCATATGTAAAAACCTTTCCTTACCATTAAAATCCCATACAGGGCAATTAACTTTTTAAAAACTATGAAAAAAAAACAACCAAACACACGTAATCAGCCTGCATTCCTGTGACTGCTGGAAATCTCCCAGAGCACTGTTGGCTTTAGGACATTTCCCTCTGGAGGGGTCTGAGACTGAACAGCAGCGCTGACATCAGAGAAGCAAATCTAACTTTTGAAATCCCCCTTGCAGAGCTTTGGAATACCATTAATGTCATCAAAGCCAAAAGCAGCCAGTCCGGTATGGATGAGAGGCATCCAGAAAGGGACATGGATCCAAATTCCTTCTAGACATGTGATAAGGCTTCCACTTTGGCTGGTAATCAATGCCAGGCCCTAGTGCTTCAGCAGAATAATTTCCCTCCCTTGGTTTCAACTGAAGGGTTGCTTTCAATAAATAAATAAATGAAAAAATAAGATCAGCCAGAGTGGAAACAGAACATCAAACAGTTCATCACTTGCACACATTTTTTTTTTCCAAATGTGCCCTTGATACTCTTGACTTCTGCAAACTGTCTGGAGAAGTCCCTGCGGTTTTCTTGACAAGACTTCAAAGGTGGTTTACCTGTGCCTTCTTCTTAGGGATGAGAGAGGGTGATTGGCTCAAGGCCACCATTCAGGATCACAACAATTCTGCCCTAATGTTTTTAATCCTCTACACTGGTTTTCATTTGTCCTTTTACCATTGGAAAAAACAGTTTGCATGCCATTGCTCATCTGCAAATAGGCTGGTGAGATTATTTTGACTGATTATTTTCAACAAGTATCTATGAATAAGTCATTCCAGAAAGGAAAAAAAGATGTTTCAACAAAGGGCTTCTCAGAGCTCGGATGTTTTAATGCAGTTTATATTTGTCATTTGTTAAATAGTACCTTTCTGGAGAATTCCTTTTCTTTTTCATTTAAACACTGAGCTTTTTCTCTTTCCAGTAATATGTATGATTTCTGCTGATCCTCCACAGTAGATTCCATCTGCTGCATTGAATCCCGCAAAACTTTTATTTCTCCATTTTTAATAAGGATTTCATCCTGCATTTCCTTCAACTGCAAATTCACAATAATTTAAAAATTAATGTAATTAATCTATTTGCAGATGACATGTTATTTTTTTTATTCAAAATCCTAATAGAAAAATGACTTAATTGTGAATTGAATTGTTTTTCCTGCAATAGTAACTTATACATTAGCTCTGATTAATGTATTATACATTAATAAATTCTGACAAAGATATCATATAGCTTCAAGAAATGATCAGATTACATATCAATTCAGATGCATTTGGGTATTTGCAAATAATTATTATAAAAGCTTGAGATTAATTCAAGAAATACAATCATTACTTCTTTAAGCATAAGATTAAAATAGAAAAACAATAATTTTAATTATCAATGTTTAGGTGAGTAACAGCATTAAAAAGATTATTCTTTCTAAAACGTCCCTTTTTCATACAAAGTTATGCTACTTTATTTCATAAATGGCAACCACTTTTTTTCATTTATAAAACTATAACTCTAGACAATAGCCCTGAAATTCATTGGAGTTCTGCTATCCAAATATTAACCAGACCCAATCGTGATTAGCTTTCAAGCCCAGAAACTGTTGAGGCATAAAATCTGGTCTTAATTTCTTCCTTATATTAACAATATTTGTCCTAATAAATTTACTTCCATTTGAATTATTTTAGGCAAAATGAACCAATAAGGATTTTAAAAATCTATTTTACGTCACAGAGATATATAGTATAGTTGTGCATATCATCAAAATTATTTGGACTTTGTATGAGCACATGGCCCCTCTGCTGTTTACATTAAATCAACATGTTTTCTTCAACCACCCATAATTTACACATATGTGTTTGAATATTTGTAAATACACACACACACAATTTTCTTACCTAATTTTCCTTTTTTTAACTATGTAATCTTCCTTTTAAAACTATGCATGGTTCAGTTTCTTCTATGTTTAGGTTACAATTCTATATGCAGTTAGATCAAGAGTAAGTTCCACTGAATGCTGTAAAGCTTTCTTCTGAATAGCATTTCCATTACATGATCAAGAACACCAGAGAAGCTACATCAAAAAGTTTCAAGACTAGAACAATTCCTGGTTACATTCCAAAAAGCATGACGAATTGTATCTCACCTTTTTCATGGCCTCCTTGTATTGTGCTTGGAGTGTTTCAAATTTAAATCTTCCTTTAAGTTTCATTTCTTCCATGCTATTTTCTGTAGATAGACAGACATTAATCAAGTAATGTGATTTTAGCAAAGAGCTACATAGATAAATTTTTAGTCCATTTTTTACTTTTGTTTCTTTTCTTAAGGGTGGAAAAAGGAATGGAAGGCTTACAAACTACTTGCAACTGAATCTTTAAAAAATTCTCCCAAATCCCAGAACTGCTGTTTTAGGTTCAATTTCAGATGTTTTTTCAGGAGAGTTAAAAGGACCTGGAAACAGTTTGTTTCTCAAGAACTTCCTACTCCCATCCCAATCTTATTAACCCTGCAATCGGACTGAAAAAAACGTAATTCCAATCTGATTTGGAATGGGAATCAAAGCAGTTAAATGTTTCCACTATGATCCCCAAAATTAAGCTTGAATAAAAAAATCAGTGCCAAATTCTAGTAATTTTACTATCACAATTCAGCAATATGGTCTCAGAATGGTGAGACTATATCGAAGTTACATATGGCTAATAGCCATTTGTTGCAATTTCTTTCCATATACCTACATATTTGATTCATATCAATCCAGTTTCTTATTGATTTCTGTATTCATTGTGAACATACCAGATGGGTTTGTCTCAGTCGTTAGAGTAATATTCCATTGATCGGGTGTTTTGAACTGATTGGTGCTATTCGGGAAAATGGACAACTGAACATTTGGCTCCGTTTTCAACAAATTTGTTTCTGAAGAAACATCTGGTGCCAGTGCCTGGGAAGCAATAATGTCTATCTCCTTCAAGTCATCTACAGAAAAATCATCATTATCCCCAAATGGATCTTCCGTTTCTTTACACTTGGATGAAACAACACTTTTGTAACGCTTGTTCGGTGGGAAGCCTTCACCATTATTTCCAATATTATTATGGCTCATAGATCTCTGGAGAGGTGAAGTAATTTTTGTCTGATCAACATCATACAATATGGAGCTGTTTCTCTTCTTATTTCCAAAGAAGTTATTCACTGACATTTTCTATTAACATAAGCCTGGCAAATAGAAAAATAAGTAGTTAAGAGTTCAACCAAATGTTAATAATGAAGAAACATAAGAGATCAGCAGAGCAACATAAACAAACTATATTAGGGTCTCATTCACCCATTTCCTTGGATCTGATTACTTGAAAACCAAATGCATGCATCTTTACCACATGCAACCAAAGAAAAACTTCAGGAGGTTTACTGGAAGGCCTAATGATTTGTCCAACCTATAAAAACAATGGAAGAAAAAAAAAGTCAAGAATTTAAACATAATTATATCCAGGCAACAATCCTATTCATGTTTACCTGGGAATAAATCCAACTGAATTCAGGAGAGCTTATTTTGGAATAGATATGCACAGGATTGCACTTTAAGCCATTTGCATTCCAGAGACAAGCTGTAAAAACTGATTACATAAGCGTCTTAGAGGAGTGGTTCCTAAAATAAAGAATTTGGATTTAATAATATGTATTACAATAGTTTAGTGCAGCTTTTCTCAACTGGGGGTTCTGTGAAACCCTAGCACTTCATGAGAAGTTTCTAGATGTTTCATGAGCAATCGTGATTTTAAAAATACTTTTGAACTCTGAGTATAATTTTTATTGGTGGGGGGCGCTTCTCTGAGACTTGAATATTATTCAGAGTAAAAAGTTTGAGAAAGGCTGGTCTAGTAAATAGGCAAGATCCAAAAAGACGTAACTCAATCCTACATATTTTTATTGAGAAACAATTCCACCAAGTTCAATAATATTCGGTGTAAAGTAAGAATGCTTTTAAAAGATGAGCTACAGAAGCATTATTTTCCCAAGTAACGTGTTACTTAATCAGATGCCAATCCCAGGCTTTCTGTTGCTCGATTGTTATGTTGGCTTTAGCCTTCCGGTTATCAAAACTTAACACTTATACTAAAAACTCACCTTGTCATATTTCTTCTACCTTAGGTTTACATCTCTGAAGGTTTTACCAATGTAAATGCCACCCCAAACTACAAAAAAAAAAAAATTGCCTGCAAAATATATTTACAAGTAACTTGATCGTTAAGTTAAGCCCGATTTATCACCTAATTTTCCGGGCTCTTATGCCAGACTGAATCATAAAAGACCCACAGCGGCGAAAACTCGCAGATCCACCAATGGTTATTGGTGTGTTTATCAAGACGGACATCTACCCCTTTTCTTTACTTCATAACTTCGGGTATCGAACTCGGTTTTTCTTATCGCAGAGAAACGAGATAAGGTGGAAGCGGCTTGGAGAGAAAAGAGAGATTACTTCCTCCACTGTCCAAAGGCATTAAAAGCAGGGAGCAAGCAGGAATTTCCCCTCATGCCTCAGAGAAGGCACGCCGAGGGTCATGCTCCCGGCCCCAGCGTGGCGACGGCTTCCGGTTCTTCGCATCCTCTTCGCCCGTGTCCTTCCTTCCTTCCTTCCGTCTCGTCTCGTCTCCTCCTCAGCAATTCCGCAATATGGTTTTAAGAAAGCCAGGCAGCCAAACTCCGTCGAACAGCACTGCTAGGAAAAGAAAGAAAGAGTATGGGAGGGGGGAATAGACCCTCCGAGCTTCCGCCCGAACATGGTGGGTGATATAGCGGCACGCCCCCAACCCCCCCGGCCGACCAATCGGTAGCTGACTTCCCACCAATGGCGCCCTTAAGATCCCTTCGGCTTTTCGGAAAAGTAACGTTACAGAGACACACTACAGAAACGCAGCAGCGGCAAAATAGAAACGGAAGAAAGGGAGGGGGTGGGGGTGTTGGACCGGGGGTTTTGTGTGTGTGTGTGTGTGTGTGTGTGTGATTATTTCCAAACAGGCTGCCTTCCTTATTATTCATGAATTACTTCATCACTTTCTGGCCAGCACGGTAACAATGACAAATCCACCCCTAAGGGTGAATGTCGAAATCCAGGACTTTCCGCCTTTCACAAATCAAGTGAAAAGGAGTAGCCCTCAGAGCCGATGGTTCTCCGGGATCTGAAAAGGGCATTAAAGTGGAAATGCAATTTGATTGGTATGTACGGTCTGTGTTTACATAGAAGCTTCCGATCTAAACTGATATTGCAATACAATCACAGCACAGCACTGCAAAAGATGTACAATTAATGAAGAAAATAAATGATAAACTAGCTGGGGTCAGAAATTCCGAGGGTTTTGGGTTGTTTTATTTTTCATTTTTTCCAATCTGTTAAAAAGAGCAGCACATATTATTTAATTTGCTTTGGCCTTCACTCAATAGGATTGTAAGTAACTACTGTAATGGTCAATTTAAAAGTCAACACTTTTTAAAAATTTGAGAGAACATTCCATACTCAGAGCATGCCTTCAAAAACATACAACCATAAACAGCAAGATTTATCCAATAGCCTAGCCTCAATGCTCAGGCAAGAACAAAGTCCTCAATGTATTATGAAAAACCAGCAGGGTGAGTGCTGTCTTGAATCTAGGGCAAGCCTGGTGACAGAGAAGGCTGGTTCCCATTAGAAGATCTTGTTTAATAGAGAGAACCTGGAGCCTACCAGATCTTGTAGGATAAACAGAAATGGCTGCAGACAGGCAAACTTAGATAACCTCTATGCCACAGAGAGTTTTTAGGTGACAATTAGCACCTTGAATAGCACTTAAAAGACCACTGGGAGCGAGAGGAGCTCACAAATAAAATGGGTATACCAGGACACATTTGTAACTACTCACACCACTGCAACTTCTAAATTGTCTTCAAGGCTAGCCTATATAAAGCACATTGCAAAAATTCAGATGGGAGTGACTGAAGCATGGATGAGAATAAGTAGAGCCTACTTATCTAGGAATTGGCATGTAAGATAAGGCCTCCTGTTCATAGATGCTCCTCAAACAATAACTGAAAGTCTAGGAGGATCCCCATTTTGAGTACCACCTGGGAAGTGCTATCCCACTGAGAAACAAAGATATTAAATCCTTCGCTCTCTCAGGATCCATGAGAACATCCATATGTTTTTCTTATTTGCATAAGACGAACAGGTATGGTGAAGTTATGTTCAAATAACATCTGTCCACTGAATCTTGTTTTATTTAACCAAACTTTCTGAATGCACACAACACTCAGAACCATAATCTAACTGTAAAATGAGATATTGCACAACTTATTCAAGATGATTGGATAGATTGTGATTCAGTGTATTAGGTAAATACACTCCAAAAACTGTAGTGTAGTCATTTTCAAGACAATACTCCATTTGGAGCATCCAAGGTTTATTACCGGACAGCCAGCATAACTATGGATTATTGTATGTAACTTTCAGATTATCTGAAATTAGAGGAGAAAGTTATTTAAGGATAGCATTCTTTTCTATTTTCTTGCTACTTTGGCTGTTTTTCAAAATATATTTTGGCCTATGCGAAGTAGGTAACATGATATCTTTGATACTAATGAGCCCATAGCATCCACTAAGCTTGGTATACCTCACCTGCTTTTAAAAAAAATATTAGAAAAGATTAACAATGGAGAAATAGTATACTACACACAAAGAATTAATCTCTAGGTAAAGTTAAAATCTTAGCTGTTAAGCTCTACTGTGACTTCATAGACACATTCTTATAATTTTCTTGGCAACACTACAGGATATTTGGCCTTTTTCCATTAAGTACTATAGCTAAAAATCTACTTAATTTTGTGAGATCAAGTGAAGTTGTCTAGATGGTGCCATCTACCTGGTCATCAGTCTCAAACATCCTGTTTATTTTCAAGAACAGGTCAGAGCCACCACAAAGATCTAAAA
This sequence comes from Pseudonaja textilis, assembly GCF_049901715.1. Taxonomy (NCBI): domain Eukaryota; kingdom Metazoa; phylum Chordata; class Lepidosauria; order Squamata; family Elapidae; genus Pseudonaja; species Pseudonaja textilis. The sequence goes on along the minus strand of NC_141991.1, from coordinate 56,891,934 downwards.
AAAAAATTCTAAAAAAGGGAGGGGAAAGGGAAATGAGGAGTGGTGGAGGCGGTGAGCATTGTCATCACTTTGTCTTTGGGTAAACTGATGTTTTATACATTAGCCATCACCACTATGGCAGCCATTGTGCAAAAAACGCAACTGTCTATGGCAGTCATTTTGCAAGAGGGTTCGTGTTTAAGTTTTCCAAATATAGCCCCTGTTGTAAAAAGATTGCTTTCCCAGACATGACCAAAAACATTTATTTGGAAAACTTGACTAATATCGACAAACTTTATAGTCTTTGAAATATATTCCTCACAAACATTAACAAAAAACCCACTTAATTTCTTGTAGTTAAGTGCCTAAAAAAGAATTACTGAACTCTCTCTATAGCCCTGTATCTTAATCGAGGACAACAGATAACTGTCTAGATCAGGTGTCAGTGTGCAGTAAGAAATGATAACAAATTATTAACTCTCTAGCAAACAAAGAAAATACTCATACTTCTTAGGCCATGAATGTACTGCTATGCTGCTGTTCAAGCATCTAAACAAAATGTGGAAAAACCTCTGCTCAACCAGACAGTACATCAAATACCACAAAAGTGAGGAGCCCATGACCTTCTAGATACTGCTGAATTATAAACCAGCTCAAAACTGGCACTGATCAGAAGTAAGTGATGAGGAGAGCTGTAACTCAGTAATATCAGGATTGCCACAGATTCACAACTCTTGAAAGGATGAGATGCTTTGATTTTTAGAGGAAGGATACTTAAACCTCTTGGACAATTTCTGATCTTTCCCACTATTACATCTTTCTGAATGAAGTAGTTTTTATTTTAAGCAACAAGGTACTTCTTATATTCAGAGATATCAGAAAAGGCTTTTATTAAACACATGTAATAATGATAGTTTGCAAAAAGCTTTTTGAGACTTTTAGTAGTCTCTTATTTCATCTCTTATTTCATTCCAGTCTCAGCTGTGCACAACATATAGGACCATACAGAAGTGAAGTTCCCTTGATAATATTTATTTCCTTTCTCAGTCCCTTAATATTTTATCATTAATTTATATGTGTTAAAAAGCTTTGTTCTTTGAAATGCCAGACTTGCATAAAATTGTGCAAAGTTCTCATGCAACATCAGAATTAGCAACCCAAAAAAGTGCTAGACTGATAACTAATGCAAGGCATATTTTTGAATTACAGATCCTTTGATCTCCCTTGGAAGAGGAGAAAGTGTTAAACAGTCCAAATAAAGTTGCTTTCCTGATAAAAGCATGTGTACATTTGGTTTCCTTATACCACTCGATACTAGAAACCAAGGGATTGCAAAACAATGTTCCCTTAAAAATACTCAGTATATTTCCTGAGTGATCAATGTGTCAACAAACTTTGGAAAAATTATGGATCTTTTATTTTTATGCCAAGATACTGAGGATAGGATTGCCTTGCCGGAACACCTCTGAATTTTTAATTCAAAAGTTTATATGAGCAATAATCTTTTTGTTACTACTTCCTTGGATTTTCAAGATTCACTGTAGACATACATATATGCTGCTTTTTGTATAGGAGCTCCAGAGAACATGGATAGAGTGCTTCTATTTTATTCCCCCAAACAACAACCCCGGGAGATATGAGTTCAGAGCTTCCAGAATACTTAGTCCAAAGTCACCCAGGGAGCTTCCAAGGCTGAAAGTGAAGTAAAACCTAGGTCTCTTTTCTTCTAGACAATTTAACCCCTGCATCGCACTCTATTAGATTATTACTGTTAGATGTCCCAGGATGGCTTATCTGGTGTAGTAGTCCTATGACATATCCAGCTTTCGCCGCATATTTTCAACTATATTTTGCATTACCCGATTGCACCACCTAGCTCATAGTTCCCTAGAGCAGGGGTCTCCAAACTTGACTCCTTTAAGCCTGGAGGACTTCAACTCCCACAATTCCCCAGCCAGGTCTGCTGGCTGGGGAACTGTGGGAGTTGAAGTCCTCCAGGCTTAAAGGGGCAAAGGTTGGAGACCCCTGTCCTAGAGGAGCAAATTCCCACTCCATCTCCTTAGGCTTTCGCGAAAACGTATAACGCGCATTTACATCGAACTCCGGGCCGGCGAGAAGACCCAATGCGCTCTCTCTCTCTATATATATATACATACACAAACACAAACACAAACACACCCCTTCTCCGCTCAGCGGACTGTAAACATTCCCATCTCCGAACTCTCCCACTTCCCGCGCTGACGAAAGAGCCCGTCCACTGTTCCAACACCTCCCTCCCGCGCTGACGCAGAGAACAAACAATCAGCGGGGCCCCTCTCAACTTTCTACGCGGGGAGAATTGGAGATAGCGGCTTCCTTTTGCACGGGCCGACCAATCGCGAGGCGGCGTGTCATTTCTCACCCAATCGGGAGCGGTGCTTTGGCGTCCGCCAGACGGAACGCCAGTTTCTGTGATGTCGCCGCTTGCCTTCGCCTTCATTGGTTGATGCTGGTCACGCCCTCCCCCCGTGTGTGGAGGCGGAGGGGACGGCCGCTCATCGTCTGTGTCTCCCGATCTGTTTACTCCTCGCGCGCTCGGCTCCCCAGCGGCGGCTGAGTGGGTGGCGGCGGCTGCAGCAGCTGAGCCGGCGGCGCCGATCGGCAGCTGGGTCACCCCTCCCTTCCCCACAACATCTGCCGCCTTCGCCCTTCCGACGCAGAGCGAACGAGAGTTGCCCCGGGAGAGCCATGAAGACGGAGATTTCCACGGCCGCGGGCTTCATCACCCGCCTCCTCAGGACCCCCAGCGGCATCGACGACGAGGAGCTGCGTTGCTTCAGCGAGTCCCTCCAGGAGGCACTCCGAGGTGAGGCGGCGGCGAGAGACGGCCGTTCCCCCCTTCCCCAATTTCCGTCTCTTGCCTCAGCACCGCCCCCGCCGCCGGGACGAGCGAGACGGAGCCCGGCGCCCCTCAGTCGCTGGCACTGCTGCGCTGAACCCCAAAGTGACGTCCGTCCGTCCCGTCCGCGGCGCGACAGCAACCTCCTCGAGGCGCCTCTACCGGGGACGCAAGTTCCCCGTATCCCGCCACCTCCTGTTCCCCCCCTTTGCGGCCCTCGGGTCTCTCGCTCTTTCGCGGTCGGCTTCCTGCAGCTCTTAAGCAGCTTCGGGTTCCGTTCGCGCTGGACTACCTCCCCCGCCCCCTCAAGCCCTCCTATCGTTGGCGAGACCCTCCTCGGCATCGGAGCTTTGCCAAACGGCTTCTTCTGATCGACGGGATCGGTTCTTGCAACCTTCCTTCCCATCCCTGTTTGCGATCCCCTGCCGGGGTGGGCGATGATCTGGTTGGGCTGATTCCGGAGTATCCCAGGGCTGGCTGTGCGAGTTGTAACTCTTCTCCCGTTTTGTTCTCCCTCCCTCTCTTGGCAGATCATTATAAGCACCACTGGTTCCCCTTGATGCCCTCCAAAGGCTCTGGGTATCGCTGCATTAGGATCAATCACAAGATGGACCCCTTGATAGGCAAGGCAGCAGGCATGATTGGACTAAGCCACGAGAGACTCTTCCAGCTCCTGCCCAGCGAACTAACTCTCTGGGTAGACCCGTTTGAAGTGTCCTATCGTATAGGAGAAGATGGGTCTATCTGCGTCCTCTATGAAGGCCCTAAACCAGCCATGAAGAATGCCAAAGCTCTGGAGAGCAGAAGCAGCTGTAAAGAGGAGTGGAGAATTGGCAGAGCCAGCCCTTCCAAGAACTACAACATGATGACAGTTTCCAGTTAAAACAAAACAAAAACAAAAACATTCCCTGTACAATGATGTATGTATGTATCCCACTTTGATAATGATGTTAGATGATGTAATTGATATGTTGATTTTCACCCCATAGTCATTAAAGTTGTCGTACTACTGCCAAACTCTTTGTTTTGTGGCCAAGGGCTAATGTATAAAAAACAGTTCTTTTACATGTTTTCTGGATTGTATACTGTAAATGAAATTGTACAGTCAATGCAATTGTTTTACAGATTTATATTTTGGAAAAAAAAATCCTTGGCTATTTGTAATAAAAATGAAATTAATTTCATTTATTTTTTATTTTTATAATGCCTTTTACTTTACAATAGCGTTCATCATCATTGCACTTCTTGAGCAATAACATGGGGGTGGACATAAGAAAGAAAAAAGAGAGTGGGATGTAGTTGGGCATTATACACTTTAATAAGAGGGATTTTTAAAATTTAACCAGTAATTTGGCTGCACAAACCATTGTATTTGGGGATGTAAACATTGCTGTACAAAACAAGTATACAATGATTAAATATCCAGAATACTTTTTTAAAGTTCCCCCAAAGTTGTCAAGCATGGAATTTGAGTATTGTACAAATTTGCTGAATGGTTTATTCTTGCCACTTTGGTCAAAAATCTATTAAACGTTTTAATGTTTTAATATATCCAATATATATTAAATTTAACAATTATTCAAGCCTTCAAAATATAATTGTGAATGCTTTCTTGGGATTAAATTGTCTAAAAGTTTGTTTTGATCCAAAAGTCTAATTTAGAATTATTTATGAAATATCAATCTCCTTTCCAATCCTGATGACACTTAGCAGCTTACATAAATGGAATTATGCTCCATTCATGTCAATTAAAAGGATTCTCAAAGCAGTTGTGATTTCACTTCAAATAGGTCGATTTGATAGCACATTTTAATCCAGTATTTAAATCTATTTACCTACTCTCTGTTTCTGTGATATTTAAAAATGTTTGCTACTGATCTACTCAAAATTAAATTTAAAAAGAATCTCACATGTTTTAGAATCCCAAAAGCTATTTAAAAAAACTCTAAGGCCTTTGTCATTCCAAGTAGAGTTTGGTTTTATATGTAATGAATACAAGCATTGTAGGTTGTTAAACACTGAGCTATCTTAATGTCACATTACCACAGCAAAAGGTGCAGTTAAGGAACAAGTCTGGGCAGATTCAAAGTGACACGTATAATGAATTGAAAGAGTGGAATCTCAATTGTTTTATAATTCAGTAAATAGAAACTCTGCTTAAAATGAAGATTTCTAATGAAAACAGTTTATTAAACTGCGTAACGATTTGAAATATATTATAAATATATTAAAATCATTTTAATTTAAAGATATATTGAGATTTTTTTTTTCCATTAAGTTGTGATAAGTTCTCAGAGACCGCCTGGACAAGTCTTTGCAGTTTTCTTGGTGAATTGTTTTCAGAAGTGGTGTGCCATTTTCACCTTTCTAGGGCTGAGAGAAAGCCCAAGGTCACCTAGTTGGCTTTATTTATTTCTCACCCTTCATGCCCTCAATAGGACACCCATGATTGCTATAATTGAATCTTATCAACCTACATTATACAACATAAATGAAAATATATTCTCCCAAAGTTTTGTGGGAACAACATAAAATCCCAGAATTAAAACTCCAGAGAAAGGATTATAAAAGGGAAATCTGCGAAGTATTGTAAACCAGGTGGGTAGAGATAAATCTAAATTGTCAGCATTATATATTTGTGTTTAGAAGAATACTGCTTTTTTCTTTCCTCTTGCATCCCACCCTGCAGTTACTGTATATTGTTCCCAAACTAGAACTTTACAGAAAATGTATTAGCTATTAAAATCATTCACAAAGATTTTTGGAAGATGAAAGATTAATATATCAAGAACATTAGTTTGAATGTATTGGTGTTGGTTCATAGTATGCCAGTAACATGCATGCCAAAATGCTCTAAATAAATCATTGAAATATTTCTGAAAATTAGCCTGCCAAGGGGCTAGCAATATTATTGTGCTTGCCATGGAGAAAAAGAACCCCTATTTTCTGATGTCAGGCTGGAAAATTCAGGCTAGCATTTTCTTAGCAGTCTACTTAGGGAAAAATGGCTTCCTGCATAGCTCAGTCAGCTTGGTTTTCCTGCTAGCAATGGAGGACACTTGAACAGTTCATATAGTGGAGTGTATTTCCTAGTCACCCATAAGCTACCAGGTGTGAAGTTTAATATAAGTGTATAGAGATTTTATATCAATCATATATACAGTATACATATATACTAGGGATTTTTAGTCTTGATTTTCTTTTGCTAACTTAAGTCAAAGGTTATTTTTCTTGGTTTCTAGCATGTAATTTCTGAGCCACAGTGTATTATTCATACTAATACATAATTCTTCATATTTCAAACGCTATTTGACTCCTTAGATATGTAATACAGGACTGGAACTTACCTGTCCTGTGGCTTGTTTGCTGACCTACCTCTCAGTAGCCCCTCTTGACCTATGACATCTACTTCTTAACAAACTTGGGTGTAAAAACATCTATTACCAATTTCATGGTGCCAAAATTATTCTGCCACTATAATTTCACATGTAACTGCACTCAAATACTTTTGGTTATTTGGAAACAGATTTAAATAATGCATTATTACTAAAATGTAATTTAGAAAGGTATTCAATAAGAAACACACAGCACAGTCTAATCATAACCATGTTTACACCTAATGCACATAGAATGATAAACATTGTGAGAAAAAGGAAATGCTACTGTACATTGGAGCCCAAACTGTTCTAAATATTTGCTTGGGGTCCAACTTCCTTCTTTTGTCTGTCTTGCTCTGCCTGCCCCAGATGTCAGAGTAAGCAAGAAAAGAAACATAAAGGGCTGCTTTCTGCAGTGTAAAAAACCATATTTAAAATAGGAGGTTACTTTCACTTTAATAGGTCTTTTGAAAGTATGAGAAAAAGAAAAAGAAAAAACCTCCACACATAATAGGGAGCGATGCAATGTTAAGTCCAAAGGAAAAAAAAGGTGTACTTGAAAGCAAAATGTTTTCATTTTGAAAAAAACATGCTTGATTATTTTGTATTCTTCCATATCAGGTATACCCAGGTGTACCTGAATGATAATGTCAGTCACTTGAATGATACTGTACTTGAATGATAATAATGGAAGCTTCCAAGAAAAATGGCTTCCAAGGCTTACAGATAACAAGTTACAATAACATAAATATTATTCATATGAAAGCTATAATTAAAAATGCAGTATACAAACAGTAAAACTAATCATTTAGCAAATTTAGTAAAAGAAAACCATATAATATTAAAAAGGTCTGGAAGAATAAAAGGTTTTGTATTGGTGGTAGAAAAATGGCATGCTTCACCTGGGAGCGGGGAGGGGTGAAATTGACATGGCAAGATGTGTATGTGAGGCAATGAATGACCCTTCCTTGACAAAGAGGCAGATACAGCAGGGCCCCAAAGAAGGGCCTTTTTCAACCCTGGCAAGTTTAGGGAGTGTGGACTTCAATTCCCAGAATTCACCTGCTGGAATCCAGGAGTACCTCAGTAAGATGGGACCCAAATATGAGCTGTTGAGAGAAAGCCTGAGACAGCAGCAGACATGGAAGGAAAGTCAGGCAAAGGAAGTGTCCTGGCAAGTCAAGATCTTGGATTGAGAGACAACTGAGACAATTGACATTGGGAAATCCTACCAGTGACTGGAATAAAAGAGAGAGCTGAGGTACTGATCATATTAGCAGAAGAACAGACACTAAGCATGCCATAGAAGAAGGAGGTCTACCACAATGGATAGGACCTGAGGTAGACTATGCAGAGGCCTCGGAGGAGTCCAACACATAATGGAAGAGTGTAAAATGCAGACAGGAACAGCATATATTGAATGGTATAATCAAGTAGCTGGCATTATATACAGAAAAACAGTGTATGGACTTGACCCTGTTAAGTCCACATGGGAGATTCCACAGAAAGTTGTAGAGAATAACTTTCTTGCTAAGATCTTGTGGGACTTCCAGATCCAGACAGACCGGCAGATACTGGCCCATGAACCAGACTTCACAATAGTAGACAAGGACCAGAAGAGAGGAGTGATGATAGACATAATAGTGTCAAATTACAGCAACATCAGGAAGGAATATGAAAAGCTGAAGAATACTGAAGGAGGAACTAGAGAGGATATGGAAAGTAAATGTCAAAATGGTCCCAATTCTTGTAGGAGCACTTGGGACTGTGACTTCTATGCTGGAAGAGTGGCTCCAACAAATCCCAAGAACATTAGATCTCTTTGTCCAGACAAGTACAGTGCTAGGAACAACTAAGACAGGGGTCCCCAACCCCTAGGCTTCGGCCTACCATGTGGCATATTCGTAATTGGGTTGCGTGACTGGCGAGCTGGAGCACATGTACATGCATACAACACAACTTCTACGAGTGGTGGGTCAGGGTGGGCACTTGCATGTGCTGGTCCACACATGCATGGCCCAGTTCCCCTCTCCCCGTGTGTGTGTGTGTGTGTGTGTGTGTATGTGTGTGATGTGCAGGGTGGGATTCTACCGGTTCTGTCCACCTCTGTAGAACTGGTTGTTCTGAAGAGCAGCAGACATAGAACCAGTTCTATGTCTGCTGCTGTTTTGGGCCACCTACCCTCCCGGGTTCTTACCTGTCCTTTATTTCCTGCTTTTTCAACCTCAGCTGCTTCGTGCAGCACAGCTGCAGTTGAAAAAGCAGGAAAAAAGGGCTTTTCCAGCCACTGCGCACCCACAAACAGCACTGCTCAGCTGTCCAGGCAGTTCAGCAGGGTGTAAATTGCACATGTACATGCAAGGCAGAGCAATAGAACCGGTAGTTATACTGGCCGGATCCCATCCCTGGTGATGTGCGTGTGTGTGTGTGAGAGAGACAGAGAGAGAGTGAGACTGCATTGTCTCCACTTAGAGACATACAACCTATTCTCTAATAAACAATTTGGTTTCAGAAAAAAAACTATCCTGTAATCTACAACTCTTACACTGCAAAAACATATGGACTACACAACTCGATCAGGGCAAAACAATAGATGCAATCTACATAGACTTCTGTAAAGCCTTTGATTCAGTGCTACATGCCAAACTACTCCTAAAACTAAAATCTTCTGGTATCTCTGGACACCTGCATAACTGGATAGAAGCATCCCTGTCAAACAGACAACAAATGGTCAAAATTGGGAGTGTCCTATCAAATTCTGTACCTGTCAATAGTGGTGTCCCCCAAGGCAGTGTTCTAGGACCAACTCTCTTCATACTCTACATAAATGATCTCTGTGATCATGTTAAGCGCAACTGCGTCCTCTTCACTGATGATGTAAAGCTGTTCAATACCACAGGCAATACTGCTACCCTTCAAAAAGATCTTGACTATGTATCAGAATGGTCAAACAAATGGCAACTTCAAATCTCAACAAATAAATGCTCTGTCTTACATACTGGCAAAAAAAATAAGAAAATAAAATACAGGCTGAATAGTCAAGACCTTGTTGATGATCCAAGCTCTGTAAAGGATCTTGGAATACTCATCTCTAAGACACACACACACACGCTATATCTAAATTCATAATTTCATCTCATTTATTTATATAGTCTCTATTTTTAAATTTATATCATTTATATAATTTATGTTGTCACTTTACACTGCATCAGAAAGTTTGTACATATATAAGCATGTTAATGGAAAGCCAGTTCTGCGGTATATTGCAGGGGAGAGGGGAGTGAACAAAATTAAATAATCCATTTAGGTACTAAGGAAAAAAATTGAAGGGCCAGTATCGTTCTTTCAAAAGATAAGGCTTTGTAAATGTTTACATCTGACTCAAATGACATCTGACTCAAGGGAAATGTGTAAGTGATACTGTACTGTACTGTAGCAGCGTGTGGAAATTTTCCTTATATGAAGCTTCCTCTGAGGTCCTCTTGCAACTTGTTGGCATCAGTGGAAAGAACTTTTAGAATAGATTTTTGTTATTGGTCTTTTTGTCTATTCCCTCCTCTTCATTCCATCACATTCTATTACTTGGATATTTTCCTGATGTTAAGCTTACTACACAGGAGAATTTTGAGTCTGAAGTGCTGATTTCGAGAGGATGGCTCAGTTTTTGTCTAACGCCTATTTAGTATTAAGTTATGTAGAACAGTAGACCTCCCCCACCTTCTGGGCACCAGGGACCAGTTCCATGAAGATAAGTTTTTCCATGGATCAGAGGAGGCCTGGTTTCATGTGCTGCCTGCCTCCTATGGATGGGGCTTCACTTGTTTGCTGGCATTCTGAGTATCGGTGCCAGTCCACGGACTGGGGGTTGGGGACTACTAGCAATATAAGTCACCTAACAGCTATTTGGGTTAGAAATATATAAACCAGGATAAACATTTTAAAATTGTATCTTTAAGAAAATGCAAAACTGTAATTAGGTGTAGTTTCTCAAATGGCCATAAGATGGAGCCAGAAACCTGGGTTGTTTAGTCTGAGTCTCAGAAGAGCCAGAGACCTGGGTTATATCTGTTTCCTTCTGTTGGAAAGTATTGCCGTTCCTCCATTTTTCCTAATTGACTCTTATTCATGGATTTGATGTAAGTCTGATACTGAACTGTTTTTGACACTGGAATTTGTTACTGAATTATCCCTGGATTGAAAACTGACTGATTTAACTTGTGAATGACTTTGGATTGCTTGTTTGGACTTTGCTTAACGTTTCTGGAAGTAAAAACCTACGTTTACTGTACAGTGTATCTGTGTGCTCTGTGTGCATTATTCCAACACTACTCTCTATATGTCTCCCTGTATGCGCTCATTCTCCTAACGGGGAATTACCTCAACAGGGACTCCTGATGTAGAGGCTGAAATTAAGAAAGAATGTCTCCCTTAACTTTCAGAAAGTTATTTACCAAGTTCCCCTAGTTTCTTTGTTTGTAACATATTCATTAACTAATCATGTATATCCACATTTGTGAGGAATGATACGAGTCATTTTCCAATATCTCCAGAAAATAGAAGAGGAAGAGAGTCTGTGTTAATGAGAAAAGTGCCATTGGCTTCAGTCATTTCTCATTGAGAGCAACGTTGTGTTTACTGAATCAAAGGCAGAGACATATAGTAAATAATATTTTGTGTAGTCCTTTTTTTTAACCAAAAGAAAACGAAAAATCTGAGAGCGAGAAGTGAGAAAAATGTTTCTGGCATAAGCCCCATCTGCAGTGAACAAGTGCAGTATTAAGATTTGGGAAGTTTTGGCAAACTAAATACTTAGTTTATGCCAAATGCATAAGTACTCATTTGCACCAAAGGGGAAAAAGCATTTGCCAGTGCTTGCTTCATTTAACATATCTTAACCAGGGGAAAAACACTGAAAACTTAAAAGGATAGTTTTATGAGTTTCAGTTACTTTTAAGCTACTTTTTTTAGTTCTTAGCAGATCAAAATAACTTTTCAGAATTAATCCTTCTGCTAAAAGTATGGCTGGAATTTCCTCGCTCTCTCCCTCCCTCCCTCCCTTCCTTCTGCATAAACCACATAATCTTCCCTGAAATTTTAAAAAATATTCTGGATCACATCCTTAAAACAGTATGCTTATAGTGCCATTATGGTCGCAGTTCTAATTTTGCTGTAAGAACAGCCCATCTACCTTGAAGTGAAAGATTTAAATTAAAGAATTAAAGATTTGGCTTTCATAATACAACTACTAAAACAGATTTCTCTAAGGAGAAATAGAATGGGTATAACAGGAAGAAACAAATGGACTGTTTCTTAAATTTTAATTATTTATGTATATTTGCATATCACTTCATCTGTATCAGAAATTACAATATGTTTCTACTTGCTCTGTTCAGTTTTGTCCTCTGGTTTTGGACTTCTTATAACATTTTAGGTGGTCACTTAGGAGATGTACTTGTATTAAATACTTTGCAATAATAAAGAATTTTTGTTTTTAAATTAATGTGCTATACTTGATTAAAAAATAACAAAACCAACAAAAGATATGAATTGAAATTCTTGGGACTAAGTGATATGCAAATTTGATATGCAAATTAACACGCAAAAGTTCTATAAAAAGAGAGGGAGGGAGAAGGTGGGCTAGAGAATCCTAATATGAATGCTTTGGACAACTACAGTAGTTCCTGGTGAATTTCCTCCTCCTGTGACTGATTTTATGGCTACTTTTTCCCTCCTGTGCAACTGAATGGTTGAAAATCTTCCAGAAGCTTCCATTTTTAGTTTTGGGGCCAAAACAAACATTAAGAAAATAATCTGATGCTGTTTTCAAACAGACTGATGTGGAAACTCCCATATGGTAACTCTATAACGTATATAAAAAAAAGCGAAAGAAACAGCAAGATAAAGTTGCATCCAACCTAAAAATTCAAATATAATGAGAGTATAAACTGAGTAATTTATCATTAAGAAAGGCAGAACAGAATTTTGGAGATATATATGTGCAACAAAATTATTGTGACTAAATAAGGTTGGCATAAAGCCTCTTGCAATTTGCATCTTTCTGTTTTGTTACTCTGTTTGTTTTTAATTCAGTGCATCTCTTCACGGACTGATGAAATATTACTGAAAACAGCATGGAGCCCATTTATGTTCCACAGCTGTTGTGTTGAATGATTGTTCTATTGAATAGGACTCCTTCCACTTTGTGCTTTGCTAGATATATTTGAAGAACTTTACACTTCAGTATCCCAGTGATCTTAATAAAAGTGCTTATATAAGTGACAGCTTTATTTCATTTATTTCTATTTTAGGGTTACAGCGTCTAGAAAATTGTGATATTCATCCTTATGTCAACAAATTTCTACTCATAACAGAACTTTCCGGACCATCTCTGCAAACTCCTGCAGTCTCAAATCTGGTCTGAAGTGTTATCCAACATACGGTAGTAGTTTCTTGGAGAAATATCACCACTTACCTTCTCAGAAGAATGAAACAGAAGATTTCCTTTCTTTAGTTTCATAAGTGAGAAACAATCATGAAGGGTTTAGATTATATGACATCTCATTTGTATGCATTATTCCATTTTTACATAAAGAAGGTATTACTATTTTTCTTTATTTAACTTAACTGTCAAGTGATACTGAGAATGAGCAATAGGAACAGGCTAGTATCACTCTTAACATTAAAGAGGGTGTTGGTACTTACCTGATACGCCTGTTCTCTGTGAGCTGTTAAGAGCATCCAGAAGTGGGGAGGTGCTTCAGTCTCTTCTGGAAAGGCTGGGCTTAAAACTCCAGGATGCTCCTCCTCCTCTACGGGAGACCTCCTCAGCGTCCCCCAGTTTTGCGAAGACTGAGTGCCAAAGTCCGGGACTCATCACCTAATCTAGATCCCTGACTGGAATGGAACCCCACCAGACGGAAAGAAATGGGTGGGGCTGGATGCTCTTCACAGCTCACAGAGAACAGGCATATCAGGTAAGTACCAACGCCCTTTCTCCCCTGAGCTGTTCAGAGCATCCAGAAGTGGGACATACCAAAGCTTGGCCTGTCCTTAGGGAGGGACTCCATCTGGATTGAAATCCACTCCTAAACTCTCTGCAGGACTCTTCTGCCAAATGAAGCGTCCGCTGAGGCATAGATATCAATTTTATAATTTCTGACAAAGGGAGATGGTGAAGCCCAAGTTGCCGCTCTGCAAATTTCGTCTATGGAGGCCTGTGTGGCTCATGCAGCTGATGTTGCCACACTCCTTGTTGAGTGGGCTGCAGTGCCCTTAGGAACTGAGATGGACTGGCATTCGTAACTTTTAGCTATGGTGGCTCTCGACCATCTACCGATGGTCATTGCCGACAACTTTTGCTCTAAAGTGGGTGGGTTGAAGGATAGGAATAGAGCCTCAGATTTTCGAAATGCCACCGTACGGTCTAGATAGATGCTTAAGGCCCTTCGAACATCAAGTCGATGCCATTGATGCTCCAGTCTATGAGATGGTTTCGGACAAAAATTTTTGGAGGCACCAACTCTTGCGCTCTGTAGAGGGCTGAATTTACTTTAGGAGTGAATGGTGGATCCAATCGGAAAATCACTCTGTCCGCATGACACACGCACAGGTCCTTTCTCATTGATAATGCCGCCAATTCGGAAATCCTCCTTGCTGATGTGATTGCAATTAGGAAGGCCACCTTATATGTCAGGAATTTAAGACTATCGTTTCTTAAAGGCTCGAAGGCCAGTTGTAAGTGCGGTTAACACCTTGTTGAGGTCCCAGGTGAGATAGCAGTGAATTACAGGAGGTTGTAAGTTTGCAGCACCCTTAAGAGAGGTGCGGACATGTGGATGGTGCGCTATGGACTGGAGGTCACCTCAGGCTATCACCGAGGCTAAAGCCGCCATCTGTCTCTGTAAAGTATTTGGAGATAGGCCCTTGGTCAACCCCTCCTGTAAAAAGGCCAATAATTGTTGTATTGATGGGGCAGTTGGGTCGATCTTAGACCCCTGGCACCAGCGACAGAAGGTGGACCATGTGGTTTCGTATGTACAATTTGTTGAGGACCATCTGGATGCTTGAATGGTGGCAATAGGATCCTCTGAAATCTGTTGGGCCCTTAAACCGCTCCGCTCAACCTCCATATGGTTAGACTGAGCCATTGTGGGTTCGGGTGAACGATCGGCCCTTGTGAGAGGAAAACCTTTGATGGTGGAATTTTCCAAGGTTGTTCTCTCGACAGGTCCTGTAAGTCTGTGAACCACGTTCGCCTGGACCCATAAGGGGCGGCCAATATCAATTCCGCTCATTCCTCCAATAACTTCTGGATCAACATGGGCATTACCGGGAGTGGACGAAACGCATATAGAAGTCCGGGAGGCCACTGACAATGCAGGGCATTGACGGCCTCCGCCCCCTGAGTCGGGTACCTTGAAATATACCGGGGCAATTGGGCAATGAGAGAAGAGGCAAGTAGATCGAAAACCAGTTGCCCAAACCTCCGCACTGCTTCCTGGAAGACAGACGGGTGCAGGCACCACTCTGTCTGATCTATCGTGGCCCTGCTGAGCCAGTCCGCTTGTGTGTTTAAGGCCCCTGCTATGTGTTCTGCTTTGAGCGAAAACAGATTGGCCTTGGCCCACTTGAACAAATTGGCCATTTCCAGCATCAGAAGTTTGGAATGGGTACCCCCCTGTCTGTTTACGTGGGCCTTGGTTGTGATATTGTCTGTCACGACCAGAACGTGGCGTGATTGGAAAAGGGGTAGAAGCTGCATAGGGCCAGGTGAACTCATAGCTCCATAGGTTGATGTTTTGTGATTGTTTGGAAATAGTCCAAATTACCTGCGCAGTGTGGGATTGGAAGTGAGCTCCCCATCCTACCAGGCTGCCATCGGTAGTGATTGTTGCCCTGGAAGGTTTCTTGAAAGGACACCCCTTGTTTATTGTGTTTTCCGACCACCAGCGGAGCAATCGGAGAACATTGTGCGGTACCTTTATCCGGACGTTGGAAGTGGCTCTTCCGGATCGCTGGAAAGGTAGCAGGAACCATTGCAGCTCTTTAATCGAGCCCAAGGCACAATGGAAATACAAGAAATCAGTTTCCCTAACATTTGAGACAGAACTGCCAGGGAAACCCTCTTTAAGGCTCTAATCTCTCTGGCCAAAGACTGGATACTGTTTAACCTGTCCTGAGAGAGAAAAACCTTGCCCTCTACGGTATCTATCACTGCCCCTAAATGAACTAACCTAGTTGAAGGGATCAAATGGCTTTTATACCAATTTATGGAAAAGCCGTGACCTTGAAGGGTCTCCAGAGTAATCTTGGTATCCAAATTTGCTTGATGTCTGGAAGATGACAAAATTAAAATATCATCCATATAACATTGTAAGTGAATAGATTTGATCCTGAGGGAGGCAGCCAAAGCCACGAGGACCTTGGTAAAAGACCTGGGGGCTGAAGCCAGACCGAATGGTAGGGCGATATATTCATAGTGCCAATCACAATAGCAAAAATCTTAAGATATTCGTAGTGAGCAGGTCTAATTGGTATATGTAGATAGGCCTCTGTGAGATCTATAGAGGTCAGGACATTGTTCTCTCTAATGCTGAGCAGAATGGAATGGAGAGTAGTCGTCTTGAATTTTCGATAAACCAATGATAAACTGATGGATCTGTTCAGACGTTTGAGGTCCAGAATTGCCCTCCAGCCCCCCGAACTCTTTGGGACCACCAACAATAGAGAGTAACAGCCTTGACCCCGCTGTTCAAATAGGACCTTTCTAATGACCTGAATATATAGAAGATGATTGATAGCCTCCTGCATCAACGCCCTCTTAATGGGTTCTGTGGACCTAGGGCTCCTAATGAAAAGGTTCGGAGGGGAAGATTGAAACTCTAGCGCCAAACCAAACCTAATAGTGTCCCTGACCCACACATCAGAGGTGGAGCTGTCCCATTGATCAGCAAACGATTTTAGCTGCCCCCCAATGGGAACTACTGTGAAGGACTCACTTGGGGCGATGAAAAAATCAGCCTCCAGTGCTCTGGGGTTTCGTCTGTTTTGGCCTCCCCGCTGACCTCTATCGGAAGATTTGGACCTATCCTGTCTAAAACTGGGCCTGTAGCCTGATGTTCTCTGAGATCTGGGAACGTATGGGCCTTGATAGTAGGGCTGAAAGGACCCCTTCGAAATGACTGGGGCGTTGTTTTCAGATCTCCGAAAAAGAGGGGGAAGCACTTTTTTCTTGTTTCTATTCTCTATAAGGAGGGGCTCCAAGACACTGCCAAATAATTTATCCCCTGATATTGGGGCTGATGCCAAATTGCATTTATGCTTGGTATCCACCTGCCAATGCCTGAGCCATAGCAGTCTCCATGCTGATACGTGAGATGCTATGGCCCTAGACGAGAATTTGACTGCATTAAATGTGGCGTCGGCGGAGAATTCTGCTGCTGCAATAATTTTAGCTATGTCCTGGTGGGCTCTGACATTTGACGCCAGCAATATATCCCTCAAGTGGAAGAGCCATCGGAGGGAGGACCGTGTAAAAAAGTAAGCCGCTGTAGCAGCCCTAATGGCCCAGGCGTCAGAAACGTGTGCCCTACGGAGTGCCAACTCTGCTCTCTTTTCTTCCGGTCTCAGGGCTTCCTTGGCCTCATTGGGAAAGGTTGAAGAAGAGGCCAGTGCCACAATGGGCTCATCCACCTCCAGCGTTTTGAGAAAATTTGAAAACTCTGGTGCCAAATTATAATATTGTTTATTGTACTCTGTTGGGGCTGGGTAGGATGCTGCTGATGCCCATTGATTTTGTATTAATTCAGCAAACATACTAGGGACAGGAATAGTTTCTGCCTCATTAGCCAGTTGTGAGAATATTAGATCCTCAGATTCGTCCAGAGACCCTGTTGACAATGGATGAGGGTTTGATGTGCCTAGTTTAGCGGTGTTATTTGCATTGAACAATAAGGATTTAAAGAGGTGCAGGCGAAAAAGGCCAGAAAAAGTAGGTTGGTCCGGAATGAGGCGTTCGTCGTCCGACATTCCCCGTTCTAGTGGGTCAGGCTCTGACAACCCCAAGTCCATCTGATGGATCCGACCCCCTCTCCATGGGAACATCCTGATCCTCAAAGTCCACCTCCTCCCGAAGACCCTGGCTTGGTATGTTGGGAATATTGGGGAATACCTGAGATTGATGTTGTCCGATATGCGCAAAGGATCGAGCGGACAGGGATCCTGCATCTGAAGCGGCCAAGAAGTGTCTGATCTTGATGGTTTGCTGAACTCCAGCCGCAATGCCCCTTTGAATCGCCATTTCCATCCACTGCCTCATTTTGATGGGGATAGTCTCAGGTAATCCCTCCTCCTGTTTTAGGCCGGCGGCCGTAGGGGTGAAGGTTGCCTCTGGGATTGGCCGGGCTGTGCTCATTGGAGATGTGCCTATGGGAGGTTGTCCAGAAACAGCTTGCCTGGGCTGGGTAGATAAGTCCAAGGGCCCCATCAATGGGTTTGGGTTCTGATCAGATTGATGTGTCATAGCCATCTTGTCTGCTTCCCTGGCTCGTTTCTGCAATTACGTTTCCAAAGGTAGGTGCCGTCTATGGGCATCCTTATCCGCCGCCTTAGAGGCCTTTTTGGGGCCCATTGGCTTATCTCGGGACTTATTTGACTTGGAGCGGAAAGCGTTGTCACCTTCCATTGTGGATGACTGATTGTCTTGCCTCTGACTTTAATTTTAAATTTTCTGTGCTCCAAGCGAGAAAAACTCTGGATCTCTGGTCCCTAACAAGGGAAGCCAGCTATACAGGCTCTGAGGTGAATCCCTTCCTGTCAAAACCAAACGTCCCGCAATTTAAATGGTACTTGCAGTTTCAGTCCAAAGAAATGATCCAAAGGCAATTGCAAAGAAATGCCTGTTTAATGACTAGCCTGCTTTTCCAACGTTAACCAGACAAGGGAGAGCTAAACCCAGGGAGAACAAAGTGGAAAGGTACTGCCTCGGTCCCCAGCAAGGGAAACCAGCGAGGAATGGTGATAATTAGGTGCAAAGTTGAGCCAGCCATTGAAAAGGGCGGGAAGCAGAATCACTGTTGCTAATGTCTGAGCCATCTAATGAGCCGCTGCTGTTGAGGCTCTAACTTGCGAGTTACATGCTGCTGTCAGACGAAACGGCAAGGTGAAGTGAGACGCGGCTGCAAGTGCTCCGCTCCGATCACAGAGAAAGTGATCAGAAAGTTAGATAATTGCCTGAGGCGGTAGCCTCAAGCGGCCTGCGGAGTGGCAGGCTCCGCTATTTACAAAGAAACTGTTTTTTTGTTTTGTTTTTTTGAGCTAATAGAGGTAACCTAATAGAGGGACAAGCCTGAAAAAGCCAAATTAAATGGTGAAGAATTTTAAAAGCCGAAATAACCGGAGAGCAAACCTGAATCAGAAAACCATTCCAGTCAGGGAGTGCACAACCTCTTACCCCGAAGGCTGAGCTAAAACTGGGGGATCCTGAAGAGGTGTCCCATGGAGGAGGAGTGTCCCGGAGTCTGGGAAAGCCTCTTTTAAAGGCTTTCTTAAAACAGAAAGGGCAGGGAACAGTCCAATTTCAGAGGTCTGCTGTTCCAAAAAAATAGGTTGTCAATGAAAAAGCTTACCTTCTTTTCACTGAACAGTGGTGCTTGTTGATTCTATCTTATTCCACAGGAATCTTACATAGTAACATGAGCTGGTGCAATATATCCTAAACTTTATTGCCAGGCATCATCATATGCCAAAATTTAAATGCTTGAAAAATATTGTTGCAAATAGCCCTAAAGGTTTGTACAGTACTTTGATGAGTAAAATACCCAAATAAAGAAACATGAAAGATGTTAGTCTACCCATAAACAGAAATTAACTCTAATTAAAGAAAATATTGGTAAAATGAACAGTAATATTCAGGCAATGAGAAGTATTTCACAGAAAGAAGAGCAGACATTTAAACATACTGGTCTTTTTGTAATATTTTTGACTGCTAAGTCAATGGAATTTTTTTTGTTAATAGCATTTTGAAAGACAATGGTAAATCATCAAATCTTTCATTTGTTTACTTGCAGGAATCACAAGAGTTGAATGGCCTATAAAACTAATAGGTGCAAGAATTATGGTAAATTTGCATATTGTGTAGTTGGTTAGTTAGTTGGTTAGTTAGTTACATTAGTGTAGTTGGTTTTTATAAAAGTATTACTTAGCTACAAATTGTTGGAATTTCATGTCCCTTCCCTAAGACCAATACAGCTATAGTTACCTTTTTAGACAAAATATATAGTGGTACCTATTGAGAGATTGCTCTTTGATCATTCTATACTGTAGTGTATAACATTATAAGATGCCTTGAAATATTAAACTCTACAGACATAGTTTTCCTGAAGCAAGAGCTCATGGGAAAGAATAATGATCAGATTGAAAGTGAGCAGGCGGTAATTAAGATTGAAGTCTAGAAGTAATCTTAAATATATTTCCTTTGCTGGAATGTATGAAAAAAATTGTGTAGAAACATGCATAAAGGTTGCTTTTGCTAATTAAAGGAAAGCTACTTTGGAAGGGAGAAAGTTGTGAGAAACAAAAAAACAATAAAGACAAAATGTAGATTTTAATTTAGTCAGAGACTCAAGAAAATGGAAGCACCTCGACATGATTTTGATGGATAAAGGAAAAGAATCATATTATTTCTAAGGAGAGGTAGAGGAAACTGTAGTAGAGACTTTATCCATACATGTTGCACAATTCTCAATTTAAAACAATGTAAACAGTTATGAACAGGCTATAGGAAAGATGATATGACAGGTAAATATCTTATTTATACCAACCCATCTCAACTTAATTATATAGTGGAAAGAGAGAAGGCTGTAGCTTCCAAGATTAAAATATTTGCACAATGGATCAGAAAGAAAATTCTCAGCTCAAAAACATGTAAAGGGTAGGCTAATTTTTAATTGTAGGTCTACTTCAGAGCTATCTTAAAGCAAAGCTACAGTGTGACAATGGGATCTATTTCACAGAAGAGATGCAGAGTTGTTGGATGTTATAACCTTTCAATCTTGTAGTTGTACTACAATTCCTCTCCTGAAATCAGGCTAGAAGAAAAATGCCAGAGAAGAGGGGAAGAATTAAAGAAGGAAAAGTTTACTGGCAGCATTTAACTCCACTGTTCATACACAATCTCATACAAACATTGAAATACCCCTGGACAAATTACACGTCAATGATGTGAGCAGAAAGCTGGCTCAATCCCTACACTACAAAGCTAAGCAGGGCATTTTGAACGTATATATATTTTATGGGGATTTGTTTAGATTCAAAATGAGGGAACTGAAAATGTATTAGGTATAGAAATTTGGAGTCAAAAAGTCTACAATAGTCAATATACTGTAACATCTCTTTTGGTAACCACGTCCCCCAACTTCCAAACATTTTCTTTCATCAGTTAAGAACGTTTACCTGTATTTCCTGCAAGTATTTCATGCTGAACATGTTTCAGATGAGCTTTCTCTGATCACATTCAGCTTGGGCGAAGTGATAGAGTTATTTAGCAAGGTAGACTATGGAGTTGGAGGAGAATCACAAGGGCCATGGTAACACATTGTCTTCTGAAAGTACTCAGTGAGCATATAGTATGTATACGCTAAAACATAAATCAATGTTCAATATTGATTTGTCTTGCTTATTTTTGAGACCTATTTAATAAGTCAAATATGTAATCATGTAAGAAGCAAATATGGTAAAGTAATATATCACTCTTGATAAGCATTGCAAATACAAGGACAAGGACTTTCTGGTTATTACTTTTACTATGGAAATCCATAATAGTGTTCTTCTTGGAAACAAATAATGCATTTGTAGACTTAAGATTTGTGATGTTTCTATACAACTTAATTCTCCAGGGATGTTTATTGCTATATTATGAAATTCTTACAGATATGCAACTGCAGACTTAATAATACATTGTTCTCAGTTGCTGATTAGCTAAAGTGAAGATTTAAGCTTATCAAAGTGAGCCCTTTAATTGCCTTAAGGTTTAATGGTCATAGTACAAAAGAGACACAAAGACCTTGTGTGGGATTATTTATCCTAAGCAATTTAAAGTTTCTGTTTAGTCTCCTTAATGGAATCTATTATAAAGAAACATTGTGGTATGACTATTCTATAAAATTATATAAATACATAGGTTTAAATCAAATATCTAACTTATGGACAAGAATGCACAAAATATTTTGTGCTTCTAAAAACTTGAAGAAAATTTATCTAATGCATGTAGTCATTAACTGCATAATAATAAACACCCTGAAGTTTATGTATCTTAAACAATGTATTTTCCTGGGTCACAAAATTGCGATTTCCTTAGTTTCATTTCCCCCTTATATTGCCCACAATACTCTGTACAATCATTTCAAATGACATTGAAGTTAAACTGTGCAAAATCAGGTAAATTTAATTACATAAAAAGAACTGCTGGATATCTTAGACCCGCCATTTTGTTTTTACAACAGAATATAGAATGTCTGTGGAAAGTTGCTTGATGGGAATGCCTGTTTTCCAGCAACTAGTAGTAAAAGGTTAGAATATAATGAAAGAAATATCCAGTTAATTTGTCTTGTAGCCACTGATAATTGTATACTCTAAAGATTTATTTATCATCAACCTTCCTTTTAAAACTATTCAAATTGATGCCAATCTTTACATTTTCCAATAGGGAATGCCTAAGTTTAGCAATTCATTGTTTGAAAAAAAAATACTTCATGTTGAATATCCTTTCTCATTCAGTTCAATCAGGTGAACTGGGTTTAGTATTTTAGAGAGAAAAATATCTATCTAGTGTCTTCATGTCAGATCCAAACATAAAATGTAACCTCTTGTACTAGCCTTTCAAACACTGCAAACTTTCCTCACATGAATTGTTTTCAATTTCTCAATCATCTCAATTACCATCTTCAATATATATTTTTCTATAGTATCTTTTCTGAAATGCACTAACTTGGATTGTACACACTTTTTCCTTTATAGTTGCATTACAGAATTTTTGGGAATCATTGGAAATTTTATCACAGGTTTATTTTTCAATTCTTCCCACCTAAGAATCCTTCTTTTTTATTTTTAGAAAAGCTAAATCCTGAGTAATTTCAAATATAATATGTGTGATTTCTTGAAATCCAATCTTGAATAAACACATCTAAGAAATTTTAAAGAAAAAGCAGTATTAAATACTTGCAGTAGCTTTGATAACAAACAGGTCAAACTCCTGGCTGCCTAACTGTTATACAAAACCACAGAGACCCATGAATGGTTTAGGAACAGTTCTTCCATTGTATCAGATCTCTTTCCTTTGTCTTTCCTCCTTCCTGGTCAGTAAAGTTGCAATTGTTGCTTAAAAATCTGATCTATCACTGAGAGTCATAACATAAGGTATCTAGATGGGAGTGAATAAACTTCCTTTTTGTCTGCTGAGACTTGAACCTTTGGACTGCTGTGTGGCACTATATGTATGTTATCTATCCTCAGAAGTGACATTTAAAATACTGGACTGCCATTACTTCATCAGAGATCATGAAACTGAGCACAGTCTTATAGAACTAATAAAAATACAACTTTTCAGTTGGAAGACCCTGCTGTTAACTTTCCAAATCGCTGAATCCACAAAAACCAAAGATAGTTTCCTTTAATTTGAATTAAAATTCTAATTTGTTTTATTACCCAGTTATATGAAATGTAAACTATTAATATGAACTTAAGAAATGTAGTGAAGTTTGATTATTCCCTTTTTTCACAAATAACAGTAAGGAGTAAAGACACAAGGAATTCTTAACAGTTTATTCATAAAGATTTTTAATAATGGCAACAAATGCTAGAAGGCACAATTCTGCTCAGAAAAGCATTACAGAAAAGGAGTGTTTCACCTTTTCTTGCTAAGTTGGAAAACTACAAATAAAAAGATCAAACAACCTACAAGAAGCAACCTACTTATATTCTTCATGTAACGAACCTATGTTGCTGATACATTCAGTTAACCTTATACGATATTCCATTTTGATGCAGTCTTTTGTTTTCTAATTGTTAATATTTTATATGAATGTACAATGTGCTATATTTTTTCTTTATGTACATTGAGAGCATATGCACCAAAGACAAATTCCTTTTGTGTCCAATCACACTTGGCCAATAAAGAATTCTATTCTATTCTAATTCTTATTCTATGAAAAATTCTCATTCTATGATGAAAATATTTAGTAAAACCTGAGAAATCTGACATTCTGATGTAAATATTGATTGAATGTGACAATCCTGGGAGCAAGGCAAAATTATGTTAAAAAAAGTTGTGATCAAATCGACTGAGATTTCAAGAGTTGTGGCGATTTATAATTTAGCAAATCCAAGATGAATTGTTTACAAAGTTCTACAAGCTTTAAATACAATATTTTGATCAAACCTGTTTACTGGGTACTAAGTAGAAATGATTTTGGGCTGTAAGGCAATCATTCATTTCTAAGCAGTAAAGATACAAACAAAATGGGACTAATCCCAGTTAGGGCTTTGCTTATCTGCTGTTGGAACCACAAAAAAAACTACTAGAATTTTATACATCTGGTCCAATTTAGAATTAGTACTGACTGCCAGAATGTTTCAGTCATTCCCATTTTTCCTACTAATATAAAACAAAGATTCTAGTAGAACAACCCATCTGCATCCTCTGTCTCTATTTTTGCATGGAACTATTCCTATGAAATTGCTTTGGGTTTTGTTTTGTTTTTTGTTGCTCAAGGAGGAATAAGTAACAGAGAAAATTTCTGGAACCTGATTGATTAACAACAACAAAGCTGAAAGCATGGAAAATATTAAGGATTTCTCCAACTCTAAAACATAATGTTCTTATGTATTTCATATAAACTCCCACATATGACTTTAGATTGAGGATCTATCCTTAATTCCTATTTATTTACTTCCTCTCATATTGAAGATATCTCACTGCACTCCTTTTCAACATATCATGTAAACTGTGAATTTTGTCATTTCCTGGAGCTGTTCTTTTTAGGGTAAATTGCCAAGTAGCACTTTACATTCCTATTAGTGGCTAACTTGTATGTCTAGAGCATATATTTTCATTGATACAACAATCACACACTTGTTATCAATGTAATAATATTGTCACTGTAAAGTAACCAGTTTTATAAATCTGTCCAACCCCGTTAAGTGGTTGAAGACAGCAGAATGTTCTGATGAAGGGCTATTTTCAGGTGCAGTTAAGTAGATTTTGCCAGGAAGTCAATTAAATTGAGATACCTCAAAAAAAAAGCTTGTCATATGAATTTAGAATAATCTAAGAGCCCTATTGTTTTAGTTTTACTTGTATTATTTTAAGAAAACAGT
Source organism: Pseudonaja textilis (assembly GCF_049901715.1). Classification (NCBI taxonomy): domain Eukaryota; kingdom Metazoa; phylum Chordata; class Lepidosauria; order Squamata; family Elapidae; genus Pseudonaja; species Pseudonaja textilis. The sequence continues at coordinate 56,867,328 of NC_141991.1, read as the reverse complement.
CAGTCCTTACATAAAGCAGTCATTAGAAAGTGGATATATTAAGATTTATACTTACTATACTTTCTTTTTGGTCCTTGAAGTGCTACTGCAGCATCCCAGATTTTCAGCTGTTGCAGAATCCTGTGCTCATGTAATCATGATATGCAACCTTCCCCCTCAGCTTCCCAGTTAGTGGGGAAACTGGCATGAAGTCAGAAGTTGCAGTCATGTAGGGCTCTTACTTAACAACCTCAAGTGATCTGCTTAATAATGGTAACCGGAGACTTCTGAAACTGGCATTGTTAAGTGGTATAGTCATATGAAGTTGCACTTTATGACTGTGTTGTTTAGTGGCAAGAATTCCATTTCCAATTACTGTTATTAAACAAAAACTACCTGCATAACAAAGCTCATTTAGTGGACTCTGATTTAGCAAATTTTGGCAACTGACAAACAACATATAGACATCATTTCAAACAATAAATTCCATTGTAATGCAAGTAGACTGGATGATTCACATACATTTATATGATTTAAATAAAGATGTTTATGCAACTGGGATAATTCACATCATTTGCTTGTTTCACAACAGTGTAATTATTTGCAGTAGCACAAATTGGTGCATATTATGTCATTTCCATAATTACATAAATGACTTAAAGTTTCTGAAATAATGTACAATAGGATTTACACAAGGATTCAACATATTTAACATGTTAAATATGATGGAAGCACCCCTTCTGAAATGAACTGTTAACACTGAACTTTTACTGCATGCAAATAATTTATTAAACAATGCCAAAACCAGTTTATTTTAGCAATGATGTCATATCTGAACTGTTCTGAACTGTTCCATTTTTTTTATTTTCCATTCCAGGAAATGAGTCACATTAAAGGATAGATGTATAAGCAAAGGGCAATTGTTGGGAAATATTTAACTTAAAATAAATAAAGCACTTGGAATTCTAGCAAACTGCTGCAATATTCTTGCCCAAGATCAATTTCTGAACAAGTTTAAGTGTGTAGTTGCTCAGGAAAAAAATTAAATACACCACTGAAGAATATGGAAGAAAATTACAATCAGCTTGTTTCTCCCTAATTATGGCAATAATTGAGTAAAGCCCCTAGTGACTTTTACTAGCTGCTCCCTTTTGGCTCCTCTTAACAATAATAGTAGTACAACAAATCAAGTAGCTAAAGACACATTTGTTTATAATTCTGATTATAAGATGCTAAGAATCACTCTTTCAATGGAAAGTTAAATGAACTATAGGTGTTCCCTGATACGTTTATCTCACATTGACAAATCAGGTAGAATAATGGGGTAGAACACAGTAACCTGCTTATGTAGAATAATCTGAATTATAAACAATATTAACTTAACATGTCTTGTAATTTAAGCCCCTATGAATAACCATATCCAAAGCCCAATTATTTTTATTATGAGATCAAGTGATAAGAATTAAACCAATTTATAGCCAGACTTAGTTCTTTCATATAGAATTGTACATTATTTTCACAAACTAGAACTCTTTATTTTTCCCAAATAATTGTAAGTAGTTATTAGCATAATATTTTGTAATATCATTACAGGTATCTTCAACAGCCATATATGCCATTTATTTACAAATTACTTCATATATTTCTAATTGTGAATATAAAATTATTTGAGTAATCTATGTTATCTATAATGCTGAACATATTCTCATAGTTTTGTTTTTTATGATGAAATTGGCTCATGTTTAAAATCACAAGACTGTATCAAATGAAATTATACTTTTTCCACAGCTAAAAAATGCTTTAAATAATATGCCACCAAAATTTTGAAATAAACTTTGAAACTACTTGAAGTCTAGGCACAACTATTTAGATTTTGCCATTTACACTTTATACAGTATATACAGAACTTGTTCTATTATCGCTCTGAAATCCATTTCTTTTAAGTTGCAGAGTTATTCTACCAGTAATGCAGAGTTTAAATCTCAGAACAAATAAGTTTTACTATTTTACTGTTCTGTTCTGTGAGCCTTTTTAGTTGAGAAGTTAATGATTTTTTAAAATAATAACAATAATAGCTTGGACACGTCCATCATTTTTTTTTTTTTCCTGACATAACTCAAGCTATGAGGTTTCAGTTTGTTGTTTCAGTTTGGATACCATTCTGCTCTTATATTATTATTGCTTTGTTATTATTTTTTTCTAGTTCTGTTGGTTTTTGATCTTGTGTTCATTGCTCAGAACTGCAATTATGAGATGAGGAGCTATACAAATCAACTGATCGATTGCAACCCTTGGACCATCTTGTACAACAATGTGTTTTCACAGCAACCTACCAACTTCACAAGGATATTGTCTTCAAGCACATGGCCTTCAAAGCTAATATTGATCCCATAACTTTCATGAATTTGTGCAACTCATTTCTGAAGCCATCCAACTTGGTAGCCAGCACTATGCATCTTTAATTTACATCAAAGGGAAAAGGCTCTGGATAAACATTTATCCAGCTCTTATCTAGATTAAGAAGGAATTATAGCTTGAGGCTTCTGGCATGAATGCCAGATGTTCTGATGTTGCCATCATGTTTTTCTCTAATAGATTGAATGAGTGGAAACTGTAGGTGAGAGATCTCACATGTGAATGCCCATCTATGGAAAAAGCAAGTTTATCTGAAAAAACAACAGTACACTGAAAATTTATACTAAAGCACTGTCCTTTTATTTTGCAGCGAGTAAGGTCCATTTCCCTTTCAAAATTTGATTTCATATTAGTGTACACATTGTACTCACTAGTACTGGAACAAGGAAACAACTCTCAGCTAAAGTTTTCAAGAACAGATCAAACAGATCATGCGTGCCTTGATGGAAAAAGTGCAAGACTCCATATGAGATACCTTCACCTAGTGCCACAACTGAAAGTCTTGTATATTTAAGTGGGTTCTTAAGGGCTTCGGGGGGGTTATGGATGCAGCTTAGATGCTTTTAAAATTTTGCTACATTCTCTAAGCCCTTAGAAAGGGACAACAGAACATGAATAGCATCATGTTGCAATTTGTACTTGCCTATTCAGATATATATTCCACAGCTTTTACCTGCGTTCAATTCTGTGCCGTGTCAATCTTCACTGCTGGTTTAATTTAGGTTGCCTTCATTATCCTATGACTTAAGAATAAAAATATGAACATTAATGAATGTTTATGAAGAAAAACAAACCATTACCCTTTCCGAGATAATCCCGCCGTTTAAAGTAAACCAACTCCCAGCTATATTTACCTAATATTCTTATGCGCGTGCTCAGTAAAGCTGGCGAAACCTTCTCTCCCCCCCCCGCCCTTCCAAAAGAGCATCAGTTGTATTTTTTTCATCAGGCCACATCCTTGTGGGTACGGCAGCGGAAGCTTCTGCCCTCATTAAAGATGGCTAGGTAAGGAAGTCCCACCCCCTTATTCCTTGCACTATTATCGTGGGTTGGTGACTTCCACTTGCCCGATGGCGGAAGGTGGAACTTCCTGTTCTGACCGGGGCGCCAGTTTAGTGTGTGTCGAAAACTACGGAGTGGTTGGCTGGTGAATGACGATCAGAGTATCGGAAAAGGTGCTCTCATTGCTATTTGGGTTTGTGGGCGGGCATAGAAGAAGGCGATAAAACCGAGGTTGTAGCCGAGGTGAACAGGAAGAAGAAGGGAGAAGGAGAAAGAGAACGAGCCGGAGAAAAGCGTAAGGAAGGTGCCAGTGACCGGAGGATGGAAGCGGAGAAGATGGATGAGAATGAATGGCGATATCACGGGGAGGGCAACAAGAGCCTCGTCGTCTCCCACAGACAGGTAACGGCGCCGAGGGCACCCACCCTCCCCCGCGCGCTGCCCGTCGTTCGCCTCGCGCTTGTCTCGAGGCGGCGGCCAACGGCTCTCTGGACTCTGCTCTTTAGCGCTCCGCCCCCCCTCCCCATGGCTCCGTCTCTGCTCCGGCCGGCGGCACCACAGTGAACGCTAGTGAACCGGGAGGAGGAAGTCTTGTCAGTCCCGGCCGGTCCCAGTTCTTTCTTGGGGCATCTCCGTTCATTTCCCCCCTCCCCCGCTCCTCATGCCAGAGAAAGCCTCCCTCCTGCTCCCCTCAGACTGGCCGAGCGCTGTTTCCGCTGCTCCCCCCGCCAAACTTGGCTTGGTGGGAAGTCGCCAGAGCAGCTGTGGCCGACGGGCTTTCGCATCCTTCGAACGGATTTTCTGCCTCTTTCCGCGCTCTTGCCAAGTGCAGTTTTGCGAGGGAAGAGGCGGCGGGGGGGTGGGGGGGTTTTGTTTTGTTTTTTGAAATAATTCTGTTCCACTAAAAGAATGCAGGATTTGAAAATGGTCAGCGCGGGAGGCAAGCTATCATCTATTTGGGAAAGTGTGCCTTGCGTCTCCTTGATACCCAGAGGAACAGCAATAGAGTAGAATAGAATAACAGAGTTGGAAGGGACCTTGTAGGTCATCTAGTCCAACCCCTCCCCCCCCCCAAGCAGGAGACCCTCCACACCATTTCTGACAGATGGCAGTCCAGTCTCTTCTTGAAAGCTTCCAGTGATGAAGCTCCCACAACTTCTGAAGGCAAGCAATACTCCTGATCCAGATTAAAACCGTTCACCTCGGCTCGGTCTCTGGAAAGTGAAGTTATTATAGTACATCATAAATCCAGAGTCCTTAATCATTATTACCGGAATTCTTGGAAAAACACCCAAAGTTGGTGTTTTTCACCAACACTAGGCTGAAAGCAAGACATTTAAAGCTGAATGCAAAGTGCCTGAGTCATTCTTTTAAAGCAATTGCATTTGACATCACAGGCTAAATATGTAGGGAAGCAAGCTGCTGTGATGTCCTAGGAGAGATATGACAGTATTCAAATGATCTCTTATGTTTGGATCAATGTTCCTCTATCCAAAAATATTAAGAAAAATACTTTTTATGGAAAAGTCAAAATAATGCATAGGCCCATCTTGGAAGCTTCTGAGACCTGCCATGTCAGGATTCATTCTTTGGCACCTTTTTCTTTAAAAAGTAATGTACTGTAGAGGTTAATGTCTTGGGCTTAAACAGGCATTTTGCATTTTGTCAAATTACAAAATGCTGCATGACTTTGACATATGATTACATCTCAGCTTAGGAAGTAAACTATTTGTTAAATGAGGGGTTAGCCAATAAATAATACGCATTAAAGGATTCATGGCATTCTTATAATTGTTTATTTTTTTCAGAGGTCTTAAAACAAATGTAGGAGAAAGATGTACATTGTGGCTTTTGGAATTCTTTCCAGTCCTGTTATCAGCAATCATCTGTAGTTAGTTCTGTGTTACAATGTTTCTCTGAGCTCCCCTCATGTTGTATCTGTGTGGGATGTGTGCATTGGGAAACATGGGCAGGCTGCATATGCTCTGCTCATGTGACTGGGAAGAAGGAGGGAAGGGTTTTGCGTTAGAATAACTAGAGTCACTAAGTTTGGAGCCATTGCCCAATGGCCTCTCTCTGAGGCTTGCACTGAGGGAACTGTCTGAATTTTTTTCCTCTGTAGAAAAGATTGGCCCAATTTTTGAAACTCATCTTTGGGTTCTATTCTGCTTAGTTTTGGGAGGTTATTGTGTGGAAGCAGTGATAGGTTTCTGTATATAAATTTTCTTTCAAACACTCAGGTTATAAAGAATAAAAATAATTATTTTATGATAACTAACTTTCTCACTGAAAATCATATTAGAGTATCATTTCTTTGGCAAGTTTTTGGGAGGGGCAAGAAAACATATCCAGTAAAGCTCAACATTACATCCAGTTGTGATTTGTAAAGCCATAGTTTATTTTATGGAAAGAACAACTGATGACAAGCCATCATTAGTAAAATTGTGATTAAAACATAGTTTGAGTAATTCCCATGATTTGTGAAGCTGCATCCCCAAAAGTGGCTCTTTGTAATGGTTCCTTGAAATTCTTTACATGGATTGGAAAGGAAATGATATAAACAGTAGTTTACCTACTGTATTCATTATGAAGATGCATCACGATAACTAAGCTTAATAGCAATAGCACTTAGACTTATATACTTAGACTTATATACCTATTATATTTATACATTATACTTATACATAATGTTAATGATCAACTAATAGCATTTAAGTTTGGTTACTTTTCTAGTCACTATAATTTGCTTAAACATTAATGGTCTTCTGTAGAGTAATGGAAAATAATTATACCTAGAGACATATATTTTACAAAGTAATTTGTATTTATTGACATTGGTCCCAATAGCGAAAGAATAGAATAAAAACAAAACCCAAGGGTGTACAGAGTTTGCATTTTATACTCTAAATGCCTTAAGCTAATTCTGTTCTTTTCTTCGTAATAGAATTTGAACAGGCATATGTTCAGAGCAGGTTCTGCTGCTTTTTTTTCCTCCACATTTATTAACCTAACAAATGCCATTTCCTCCCAAGTATATATTTAATTATAAGACATCCAATGACCTGTTTGATCATCATTTCAGAGATATTCCCTTTCTCAGACAGGAAAACTGAATGACCACAGACGGACAAAAAAGCAATGGGAGAAGGAATCGCTTCCAACTTCCTGTAGGTTTCTCCATTGATTTTCCTTCTGGGAACCTGACAGGGAGTGTGGAAAATAACAATCATATGATTGTAGCTGACTGTTCCATTGCTGAAATGGTCACAATTTTGCTAGGTTTCAATCCTAATGGGATTAATTAGCTCACTTGAAGTTCAGAATGATAAGGATTGTCCCTAAAACACCGCTTAATTATTCTGAACCTGCTGACAGGAACAAGTCATGTTCTGATGAGTTTCTCCTCATATCAACCAAGTGCTGCATGCTGGATAAAATGTATTTGCCTATATTCAATCTAAAAGAAAAGGGTTTTATTTTAATCACTTTTATATTAACTGAAAGCAGCCTATAGTTCAAATTAGCAAATCATATTAATTTTGCACTTTTTTTATATTCTAGCATTGCATAGTACTGCGCTTCTTGAAATTTCCTCCAAACCGAAATAAGGTGAGTTAGTTCAATGTTATTTCTTATTGTTTTTCTAAAGAGAGAGACTATTTGTTTCACATTGTATACCAAAGTAGGAGAGTTGTGTGCAACTGTACTATGTATTACTTATCATTTGTTTGCTGAATTTCTAGATAAAAACACGAAATTTGCAACTTGATTAAAATGTACATCGAAATCTAAGGATATCAACATTAGGTTAATCTTTTTATCCAATTAATAAATTATATTCTTCGGTTAGTAAATTAACATATACAGAATGAAATATTATTAAAGGTATCTTTTGATAATCCTTAACAAAAAGCACATGAACACATGAACATGTTTCTCGAAATATTATTTCAAAGTAATTGGTTCAAATGGTTTCACCAAAAGAACCATTTTTAAATCATTGATATATAGCTTAAGACAGCTATTAGGAAAAGCCCATGTATAATCTATGAAAGCAATAATCCATTGTCGTTTTGCATGCTTATATATCTTTACTTCTAGTGAACCAACAAATATTTATCATTTGTAAATAAGCCTGATTCTGCTTTATAAATGTACCTGATCTCAGTGTGAATAATAATAACAATAACAACAACAACAACAATAATAAAATTTATGCATTGACAACATTTCCATCCATCAATTTCAAAAGGCCATTCTGCTTGGATCTGCCCCTATACCATGCTAATCAATTATGACATACCAGATTCTTGGTATTTGATGCATATGAAGGCCAACAACAGTTAAAGAACTGGCAGCTGTGCTTTCACACTTCGTGTATATAATAAATAATAGTAATATAATATAATAACAAGTTGTTGATTTTGAAAAACCATAAGAGAAGACAGACCAACTTGACTATAGTTTGGATTATTACAAAAAGGCATTCAATTCCCTGCCACTTGACTGGATCATCAAGTGCCTCAAAATAACAGGAGTCAGTAGAAACATCAGAAACTTTATGCAAAGATCAATAGAACAATTTCCTGGTCAATGCTGATAGATCGGGTCATCCTCCAGGCTCAAGCACACTAAAATCAAGAAGATTAGTAGTGAATATACCAGAAGAGTGAAGAAGATTTTAGAATTCAAACTCATTGGTGGAAATACCAGAAAGGCTATTAGCACCTGGATAATTCTAGTCATTAGATATCCAGTTGGAATGATGCATTAAACTCAAGCTGAAGTAGAAGCTCTGAATAGGAAGACCAGAAAATTAATGACAATGAATCATGTCCTTTATCCATGCAAAGATGTTGACAGACTCTATTTACCATGGAGCATAAGTGGGGATGGAATGTTGCAAGTACACCAGACAGTTAAAAGAAGAAAAAGGGACATCGGAAAGACAATGAACAAAATGCATTGAACATATTATACCATGAAGGCTTACTGAATACCAAAGAGACTAAATTAACATATAAGAAAGATGAAAGGAAGAAGAGAAAAAAACTATGACAAGGCAAAGTATTATATGGCACTGTGTTAAATAACTAGTAGGCAAAGCAGATAATAACAATAAAAAATAGTTGCAGCTCCGGTTGAAATGACAGGTTAGGGTCAGATAACAAGATCTGGCAATGGCTAAGAGCAGGAAAGTTGCAGAAAGAGGCAGAGGGGCTAATTCTCAGTGGAGAAGATCAAACATTGAAAACAAATGCATATAAAGCCAGAATTGGAAAGACAGCAACAGATAGCAAATGTTGCCTCCGTAAAGAAGTTGAAGAAGCAACAGGCCACCTAGTTGCTGCAAGAAGATTGCATAGACTAATTACAAACAATGGCATTCTCTATTGATGGATTGGTAAAAATGTTTATGATTCAACTGAAATTGGAGATTCTGCCTGTAATTCAAGCTTTGCATCTACTGATTTTCTTGGCTAGGGCTGTTATTTGTTGCTTTATTATTTCCAGTGCTTTTTTGATCTTGTCTCTAGATCAGGCCCAACCATTTTCCCTGGGTCACATCTGGCTTGCAGCATTGGCATCAGCATTGGAGGGCAGGGGTGTCAGCAGCATTGGGGACAGAATGGCATCAGTGGAGAGAGCGGGCGGTTGATGCAGCATCAGTGGGGAGGCAGCAGGGCATCATTGTCCCTCCACAACAGTTCCAGTTTCTCATATGGCTCCTTGGGAAAATTAATTGCCCACCTCTGCACTAGGTCATATTTCTTGATTAGGTATCAGTCTTGGTCTTCAGTTTCTTTTCTTCCATCTGTTTTAATTTTCTTGCACCTGATCTTAGTACTTTGATCTTATTTTCCAACTCAACATTCCATTTTGCTGATGCACTGTTTGGTTTATTTCTGCATCCAAGATCTTTAGTTATAATTGCATCTATGCTGTGTATCAGTTGTTTTGTTTCTTGAAATGAGTTGGTACCTATCTTTGATATAATTTTGGGATCATTTAATACTTGTTCAGGGAGAGTCATTTGATGTATTGGTTAAGAGATTAGGATATAAACCAGAAGAGTCTTGAGTTCTAGTCTCACCTTGGGCATAAAGCCAGATGGGTGATCTTAGGCCAGTCACTTTCTCTCAGGAAGGAGGAAAAACCTTGCCAAGCAACCTGCACGGACTTGTTCAGGCAGTCTCTGAGAATCAGGCATGATTGAATTGAAAAAAAAAAACCCTTTGGCTAGCTGTTTGTAACAAGCTTCAGAGCAATTATTTATTTCCAGTCTTTGTATATTTGCAACGGGTAAGCAACTTTTCTTCCAGTAGTCCTGCAGCTGCTTACTCTGGTTGTTCAGCCCCCAGTTGTGAGTCCTGTAACCCACTTACCACTAGATGTGCAGGAATTCCAACACTTAGTGCTAGCCTTGTTAAGCCAGGCAATAACTGATCTGGTTGACAAAATCAGTCCATAATGTAAAGGCAGCTTTAGTTGGAACAGCTTATATTCTTATGACAATATCTATAAAATTATTAATCAGCGGTGTCTTCCTAACCTAGTTCCTTGGGAAAGATTTGATAGTTAGACAAAAATATCAATCTACCATAAATATCTGGCTGACTTTGTGACCAACCATAATGATAAAATTTTATGCTGCCAGACTCCCAGAGATTCTGGGTGGTTTATTAATTGTTTGAAAACCTATTAAGTCAAGAAAAGAACACAAAACAAAAAAGATGGCAGAAACAACAAACCCAGATGGGAACAAAGAAAAAGAAGAAAAGCGGGCTTCAATGACAGTAAGACTGGTTCTGGGCAAAGAACCAGTCAGATTCTTGATTAAATGTAATCAAACAGACTAGGATTAAAAAATATTGACAATGCAAATGTTCAAGTTCAGTTATTTTTCCATAATGTTTTTGCATATAATGGCAAACTCAGGATACTAGTTTTTCTCTCTTACAGATCATGTCCAATATATCCAGATTTGTAAATCTTACTAGAGCAGTAAATCTTACTAGAACAATTAAATAATAATTGTTTCTTGAACAGTTCTAAAAAGCCTCCACAATTTCCTTTGAATTCTTAGCTATATATTAAAAGTATTGTAATTGTACTTATTAATGCTGTAAGAAAAAATGGGTGATATGCAGGGAAGCACATAACAATCCTAAAATTTAGGGTGATTGCTAAGTACTTAAATTTTTAACATGAAGACAGTGTAACAAATAGAAACTATAGAAAAGAAGAAAGGGAAAAAAATCAATTGGGAATCTTGCTCACTTGAGGTTGGATTTTGCCCTCTATTAAGGAATTCATGGGCGAAGAAGAAATGAGATGGCTACAGTTTACCAATCTAGAATTCTGTTCCATTGCTCTGTTTCAAAGTTCACACTCTCAAAGTTCACACTCTCATTTGGTTCTTTACGCATGGTCCGTTTATAAAACCAATAATAAAGTTCAAAAGGGACCTTTAATTTCATCATTTTATGTTAAGATTCTAAAATAAAATAAAGTTAGCATTTGTTCAGGCTAGTATTGAAAAAAGAAATTGTCTTGACAGTGCAAAAAGGAAAAGGAAAAAGAGGTTGTTGGCTCATGTCTACAGTACTGGGTTAAGTGCAAGTGGGGAAACGTTCTTAGTTGTCCCATCCAGATATCCATGGCAGTGACATGTTAAGAAACCAAGATATTTAGATTTTGCTCCTGTACTGGTTTCTCTTAAGGGTTTCCTTCATGCTAATTTAAATTTTTAGTAAATTCAAAAACTCAAAAATAATTGGCACCATTATTTTATAGGTGAAGGACTTGATTTGACCTTAATTTCTGAAAACCATATGGAAGGCCATATTTCAAATTTGTGCTTATTTTGCTATTTTCTTGATAGGAGAGATCTTCTGTGGCCTGAAGCGCTACAGGTACTAGATTTATCTAAGCATGCAGTTGCCTTGGACAAACTGTAACTTTCCAGAAGAGGTGAATTGACAATGTTTTCAATGAAATGCTTAGTACTGATGAATGTACTATTTGTCTTGGTGGATGCAATTGTCTCTGTAGGCATGGATTGGTACAAATATGAGGCTTCTTTCAGAAAAGAACAGCCTCTCTGTTTCTAATGTTAATTACTGCTGTCCTTACTGTGCTAATTGCAACTGTTTTGTTAAAGGGTATCCTACCAGACTCTATAAATATAGTTTGGAACAGAGATTTTGGTAAATGTTATTTGAGCTGATAGAAGTGGTAAAAAGTTCCCAATGTTGAAACATCTTTAAAAAGAGCAGAACAGACATTCTTTTTGGAGTACTCACAATATTGAGTACTGCGTTTTATTTTTTTGTTCAGTTTATTTGTCAGTTCAGCATAATATGATGATTCTTTTGATTAAGATTTAGTGGATTTTGAGTTCTTTCTAAATCCTTAGTCAAACCCAGGGGTGTCGAACTTGTGGCCTGCGGGCTGGATGCATCATGTGCTGACCCTGCCCCCGCCCAGTTTATGAAGGGGAAAAAAGTCCTTATATGTCATGTGATGCTGCCGTGATGACATGAGTTTGACACTCCTGGTTTAACCTCTTAAGTAAAATAAGCAATTATTTTTTTTATTGAGCTTCAGAACCTATGTTACTTATCCACATTTAACCTAGACACACAAAAGCCTGCTAGTATGACATTGACTTCTGTCCACAAAACCCAAAACATATTTTTATATTTTAAAGGTTTAGAAAATATGAAGCTTTCTTATAAAGACTGTATAAAATCATGTTTGAATTATTAGTTATATAATATGTTTTACATTCATTTAATCATTTCAATAAAGTTGCCTAAAGGTATATTCTGTAAGTATTCTATTTAAGTAAAATCTCTTTTGGGGTGACTTTCTTATCATTTCATGGACATATCCATGCTGCTTTTTTGGAAGCAATATGAAAGTGTTGGCATTGCCTTCATTTGTGAAAAATTTCCACAATGTCTTCAATCTGGTATTCCCTTGAGATCTTCCCTTGAAATACTAATTAGAGCCAGTCACCCTTTGTTTCTGAGCCCAGGCAAGTCTACTGAGATGTTGCATCTTCTGAGACATTATTTCATGTACTGCTTGCTTAATTAGTCAATTAAGGATTGCCCTTTCAGAGGAACTGCTTTATTTTTGTTTCTTCTTATATTGCATTACTCTACCTGCCTTGCTACTCTTTTATTAGGTTTTGTTCACTTTGATTCTTATGTCTTGATCTATTTCAGAATGTCTGAATTTACTTCTGAATTTATGTCTGAATTCTCCAGAAGTAAGGCCTGATTGTTATCCAGACCAAAGAATTTATCTTTATAAGATGAATAGCTGTTATTTTGCTAAAGAATAAAAAATAATTAGAACTTTTTTATACATAGAAAAGGACTTCTGGAGCCAGAAACTAGTCTCTAACTCTTATACCACTATATCTGACAAAGGACTGAATTCAATTTTAAGGCAAAAATAGACTTTAATGTAGTTGTATTCAGAATCGAATTATTTAACATGTTCCAATCAAGGATTGAACCATACACAGAACAGGCAAAGTCCAGGAAGGAATTTGCGTTTCATATGGACATAGTCATAAAACATGTGTTCCAGGTACTGGTATTCTGAAATAAGGACAATTTTAAAAAAAGATATTAGAGTTTGTATACAGTATGCAATAACTAGGTGGACAAAAGAAAGGCATGGGAAAATAGAGGGATGGGTGAATGTGAGTAGGTTGGGTAGATGCAGCAGCAGAGCAGTGTGTGAATAAGGAGAGGCAAAAGAAAAGGAAGGTGTGGACATACCCAGGTATGAAGTGGACAGCCAGATGGATATGGTGCATTTGATTCCAAGTACATCAGTGCCACAGCGATGTACAGCAAAGATTAAAGAGGGAGTAGGAAAATTGAGTGAGGGGCAGTTGTACAAGCCTACCTTGCAGAGGAAGTGATGGAAGAAGGGTGAGATTCAGTAGCCTTTCCTTCTCACCTGGTAAGTGTCTTCTGGATTTGCCTTGGCCAACAGCGCAAAAGTTCCAGGTTCCACTTCAGCTGAAGAATGACTTCACTTGGAATGATCCAGCTGGACCACCTAGCCATAGTGTCCCATTAATGGGACAAAACATATTCTTCATTTAATATGTTTCTAATTTAGAGCTGATATTGCTGAGATGTTAAAGACAATATTTCAGGAATAATTTAAATCATAATGGTGCTCATTAAATCATTATGCTGACCTAAAAATACATGTTGTTAGCCTTTTAAAAATACATGAGAGAAGCTGCCACTTTAGTTTGCTGTTTCAGTAAAACTTACCTAATATTTTTGCATCTTAGTTTTTGCCATTTCTTATTGATTTCTTTTTCTATGAATCAGTGATACTTTGTTTCGTTTGGTTGCCATTGTTATCAAATTGCTACGCATACATTTTTAGGAGTTATAAGTTGTACACCCAGTTTATCAGAAAATGGTCTCTCTTACATTGTATTATTTCATAGGCAAATAATTGCAGTGTGTTGATTGTGTGCATCTACTAAAATATGTATGTTATAGAGATACAATTAGAGAGAAAAGTATGTTAGATAAAGGTGTGAATAATAATAAAAGTAAATATTTTCCCTTTTGCTGATAGGGAAAGGCAGTGTGATATAAATTTGTATTTGGTTTGACAATACAAAGAGTTGTGTTCTCTGCATATTTAAAATAATCTTTTTATACATAGATTGACAATTATTTGATCCAGAGTAGTTAGAATTTCTACCTGTTACTAATGTATATTTTCTTTTACTAATTATTTATGCTTGCTTTTTAGACACCAGAAGAAATATCTCATCATCTTCAGAACATAGTGTATTTTGGCAAACACATCATGAAGCACTTTTTTGGGGAGAAATATGTTCATCATGGGGTAATTATTATTTTATAAGTTTTTTAAATAAGCAGAATTTTTCTTTCTTTCAATGCTTTATAACCTCAGGTGATTGATTTTGAGACAAAGAAAAAAATATGTTGTTTAACTTCTATTCAGATCACATATATAGAAGAAGGAGCAGTGCCCAAAGCATCTATTGTATACATTCAGAATAATTGCCCTAAGTTTCTTGCGGTAGCAAGAGGAGGAGTGCTTGAATGTGGCTTTCCATGATTCTGCCATTGATCCTTTTTTAAGGAATGGGGTAGAAATTGTACATGATAAACTTTTTAAAAATATTGAGATTGTGGGTCATGAAATGTTTGGGTGAAAACATTTTGTGAATAAAAATATTACCTGTATCCTACTACCACATGAAAAGGTGTAAGATGTAAATAAAATATTATTGAAATATAAATAAAAAACCATCAACCATGTAATTCATAAGAGCAGAATTCAAAGGACAAGAATGCAGGCTTACCGTATATATTTCCCTCATTATCTTAATATTCATTTATACTGTACTTTCTACCAAGATATACATTTAAAGCTACTAACACAATAGAAGTAAAATAAAAACAAATCTTTCAAGCAAATACTTTTAGAACATTAAAATGTAGGACAGATATTCCTTGGCTTATGTCCGTTCATTCAATGACTGTTCAAAGTTACAGTGATGCCGAAAAAAATGGACATACAACTGGTCCTTAAATTGCAGCACTCCCATGGCGATGCGATTGCAATCTGGATGTTTATGTGCCTAGCTCACAATTACACAGCCTGCACTACCTTCCCATGATATAAGTACAGCCTGTGCCAGTCCTCTTAGACCCTGTCTCGGCCTCTCCTTCACCGTCTTGCAGTATCCCCATGTTCCTTACCCAGCACTCCCAACACCGTCTGTTTAAAGACCTGCACCTTTTGGGATTACAAGGCAACCGGGGCTTCTCTGGATTGCCATTACTAATCACATAATGTCACATTTTATTATCACTTCATTAAGTTAACCTCCCAGATTTCCTTATCTGTCTTTGACTTAGAGCATGTTTTTCTTTTCACCAGACTAACCTTGATTTTATTTTTCTAATTCATTATTAACATCAGATAAAAATCAACTCTATCCAACATATAAATATATTCTTGAAGGTATTATAAAGTTGATTTCTTTAAAAAAGAAATCTTCAAAAAGCTGCTTATTAAATATTATCAAAAAGGAAACAAATACAGGAAACTTATTTAAAGTTCACATTTGCTTAAAAAGACACCCTCCTGTGCCACTGCCAGGAAAGGGAGAGGAATTAGGGGACACCTTCTCTAGTCTTGTCCTTTAATTGGAAAGTTGAGTTTGGATGATTCATGCATTTAGTCTGCTTGCTCTTAACTGATAAACTTGAGAAGCTAAATATTTTTCAAATTTTGATTGGTTTTGAAATTGTGACCACATAAATATTTAGTAATGAGAGATGAGAGACAGATACAATAATGTTTAGTGTACAAGAAGCATTGGAATCAGGAATTACTCCCAAAATTATTAGATATTACTAAGAATATTACGTAATTGAAGGAGTTTTTGTGTTCCTTTTCTAGGGAGAGTTTGGCAAACATTATTATTCAAAGCTGACTATTGAGCTGAACACTGAACTTTAAGGCAGCATTCTCCCCTTTTCTTTCCCCTTTTCACCCAAGGTTCCTCAAGGCATGTTTACTCGGCAATCATCTTTATTTGAAAATAGCGTCATCTTGCTATGTGCACACACACACACAATCCCCCATAATCATATTTTATTATATAGTTTTTAAATTGTTTTACAGGGCAGACAATTATTACTGACTGATATAAAGAATAACTTCAGTTGAATCTGGCAAAATTCAACTGATAGAGAGGGGAAAGGAGGGAGGGATGGAGAGAGAGAGAGAGAGAAGATTGCTGGTTGCTGCTGTCTCATTTAAAGTTCTATCATGCACAATGCTAGTGTTATTCTCAGTTTTTACTCTCAGGAGCAAAAAAATAGTCGTAAGTGCACATATTGGTTGGAAAATGATTTTTATGCTACTGTTTACTACATGTTATTACCATTGTATTTGTGAACAATCATTATCCAAGTCAGTTGTTAAATGGGGATTATCTTTATTACATGGCTTACATATAGCAATAGGAATTATCATCAGTATAATAAAAAATATTTAAACATCATTTAAATCTTTTAGGAAGTTGTCCAGCTGTCTTTGGACTTTGTGAAACAACTTTGCTTAAAGATCCAGGCAGAGAGGCCAGGTAAGAAATAAAAATAATGGCACAGCTATCTGAACATAAAGTTGAAACAGTATTTTCTGAAACTTGACTAATCTCAACTCATGTGCAAGTTGATTCAGTTTTCTTAAAAAAAGTACAGAAATGTGGTTTGCCCTTGTCTTCTTGGTTTTTTTCCCGAATTTCCCAATCTTGTTTATTGCCCTGTTATTCCCTTGAAATCTTCCATACAAGGATTATTACTACTGCTGAATAAAAATAAGAAAATTAGCTTTATTTAGATTATAACCACATGATTCTTGTTTTGTGTTTATCACCCCAAATTTTAATGCTGTAATTACATCATGTGACAAACAGATCTTATGGAATTAATTTTTCAGTTATTAAAATAAACATTGGTGTTGCTTCAGTACAGGTAGTCCTCAACTTACAGCCATTCTTGTAGCAACTGTTCAAAATTACAATGGCACTGAAAGAAGTGTCTTACCCCCAGCCCTTGCAGTTAATGACCATTGCAGCATCTTTGTGGTCAGCTGATCAAAATTGACAACTGACATGTACTTACAATGGTTACATGTGATTGCCACTTGCAACCTTTCCAGCCAGCTTCCAACAAGTAAAGACAATGGTGGAAGCCACATTCACTTAATGACCATGTGATTCACTTAACAACTGTAGAGATTAGCTTAATCATAGCAAAAATTGACATAAAATTGGACATGACACACTTAAGAATCAGCTTGCTTAGCAATGGAAATTGTAGTCTCAATTGTGGTCATAAGTCAAGGACTACCTGTAATCTTTTCGTACAGTGGAGCTAAACAAACTGAGATTTCAGAATTATATATTGCCTTCTGAAAGTCAGTTCTTGAATCCCCCCAGAAATTTATTTATTTATTTATTGAATTTATTGCCTCCTATTCACCCATGACGACTTGAGGCGGCTTACATAATATATTAGATACATTAGATAAATATAAATTGCTAACAAATTTTAGTTAATGTGTTATATGGAGCAATAAGATAGGTTATATTTAGTATAATTTTAATTCAACCCATGTTGAATTATGCCAAATTTAACCTTTGTTCTCAAGCTACATTTTTGGAGTTTGCCCCTATAATGCTTCTTAGCTACCAAATATGTTTCTGAAAATGCTTGTGTAGCTTGATCTATTAGTATGTGTTTGCGTGTGTGTTTGTGTGTGTATACACACACACACACACATACACGCACACACCTATATATATTGGCTTCTCTTTTCCCCCCCGTCCCTCATTTCTTGTTGGAATTGGATTTTCTATTGTTATTGAGTGTTGAACACATAATTAACTTGGACACAAATACATTAAAGTTGTAATTGTGAATATATACTTACAGATTCCTCAGACATAAAAGTCTCTATTCTTTTAGAGTTTTCAGGTGGTATCTATGGAAAGTTATTCGGGACAATAAAAGCAGGTTAGGCCATCAAATGCATAACTAGTACATTTCCTCTCTCAAAATAACTTGCCCTTTTAAAAGAGAAAAATGTAGAAGTATAATGGTATATTGTTTGATGCTAAAGCCGGTTCAACTAGTATTTGGTTGCAAAATAATAATAAAAATCTCACACAGGCTTTGCTGCAACAGGAAGCACATCTCTTAAATATTTTCCCCAAAGTTGAGTCAAATTTTTCTTTTAGTTAATGGGGTATAATTTATTTATCCTATTATATTTTTGGATGAATAATTAACATCTCTTACATCTAATACATTGCATATTTGATGCTATGTATGGCATAGATTATTTTTTATTTCTGCTTTTACATTAAGTAGACACCTTTCTCCAGCATAGTATAAACCAAGGTCTCTCCTGACTTGAGTTAGATTGTGGGAAAATAAACATGTCCATATCGGTTGTGGTATCAATATGGAAGTGACCTACCACTGCCTTCTTTCTGATTTTCCCCCCAGCTTGCCTATAAATGTATGATTTCCTGATCTTCCATCCCAGACTTAATCAGGGCTGAGTTAATTAATCATTTAAATTTTTACGAATCATCCAAGATTGATTAGAAGATGCTTTTTTACTTTTGAAACAGGTTGATAATTCAAACCTTCTTGACCCTTAAGCCTGGCTAGAGTGCAGCCAAATTTCATATCATGATTCCAAATCCAAAGTAATTTTTAAGATCTTTTATTTTTCAAATAATTACTTCAGATAATTTTTAGCACAATTGCTACATAGATGCTGGATCACTTGTATAATTGAACAAAACCATATCCAATTACTTTTCTCCAAGAGTAACTTACAATTTTTATTGAACATTTTTACATGAATAAAATGCAACTATGAAAACATGAATAAAGAATAAACTGGGAAAGATAAAAGAAAAAAAAAGTATAAAAAGCAATACAGATAAAGAAGAAACAAAACAAAAAGATAATTAAAGAAATGACTTCTGATCTTCAGTGCAACATACTATCCTTCTTCCCTTTCTAAGATTACTTTGCAAAGATCCCTTGTACCCCATTTTCAGCCCTTTTTAATTTACAAATCCACAAATTACTCTTTTTTTCCATTTTCAACAAAAAGTCCATAAAGGGGTCTAGTCTTTTATAAAAGTATCTAAATTTATCTCGATCAAACAAATCAGCTGTATTGTCTTCACAGTCCATTCTTCCATTGCTTTTAGGAAACATTTCAGACGTGCATTTTAAAATGCAATAATATGCTTATGGTAAAATGCAAATAGCATTCAACTTAGAAAGGCATTTGATTGAAATTTGTTTTGGCAATTTGGGCAAGGTAATAAAAATAATTAGTCTCCTGTATTGAATAGCATGGAAAGTTTATGTGTGTTGAACACAATAGTAGGTTCTGTGTTTGTATTCCACCCTTCCTTCCTTGAAAGAGTTCAAAGCAGAAGTTACATACTCTCAACTATTTCTATGAGTCTGTGCTTATTTGGTAATTTGTGGAGATTTCATTGTGGGTTTCTCATGACACTACTAACTACAGAACGTTTTTTTTTTTTCTCAAAAAAAATTAAATGCCAATGGCTTATTGTTTTTTAGCTCTTTTAAAACTATCAAGAGAAGAATGACATTTGCCATACTTTCTAAAAATATTTCTCAGTTAATATGCTTTTATTTGGTATAGCCTGATTCCTTGTAGGGATTTGACTGATCATAGAAAATGGTATTAAAGAGAAGAATTCTGTTAGTATAAATGGAAGGGCAGGCCTGAGAGCCATTCAGATTAACTGTATGAATGAAGGAGTAATTGATGGTTGTGTGTTTATTTGTAGAGCTCAAAAAGATGGAATATTAAACATGGGTATAAGCAGTTACTTCTTTTTCTTTAGAATCACGCTGTGATAAAGAAATGGATGTTCTTAGTGGTTATGCTTTGTGCCTTCCTAATCTCACCAGGATGCATTTTGTTGAACATCGTCCTAAACTTTGTATAGAAATTAAGGTGAGTACATCAAGAATTCAATTCAACCAATACTTTGGGTTTACATTGTTGCTGTTATACCAGTTTCATTTTATTAGCAAAATGAATGAAATGTTAAACAATGTAGAAACTTAATTTCAGTGTTTTGTTTCCATTAGAGGAAGTAACTATAAAAGATGAAATGGCATTTTGCAACTTCTTTAAAACCATAGAAAGTTTTGAAGCTCATTTTAATTAGGCATAATTATTTAAAATAGAACTATAATATAGGACACTTTGCATACCCTGATCCTGATGGCTACTTCTTACAAAGGAGATAGAATGAAACAGTGTTGTTAGAGTGATTTTGTTCCAGTATTCCTCCTTGATGACATCAAATACATAGAAATTCTTCTTTTTGGGTGGCATTTATGCAGATTTAAATGTTTGAAAATTTGAACAGTTAAAAGTGTTACAGCCATTTAGATTTATGCCAAATAAGTAATACTTCTAGGAATGTATCGATCATTTTGTAACAAGTATAAAATAAATATTTCTGCTCTTTGTATGTATTAGGGATAACAAATTTGTGTACTGGTTTTTATAACAGTTCACTGAAAGGCTGAACAATCCTAACCCTAACCCTCCTAACCTTAACCCTTATGTTATTGGAAGTGCATAGTGGGGTTGGTATTACTTTTAAATACAAAGCAAAGATGTCCTAAATTTTAAACTGCATTTTTTCTTGCAGCCAAAATGCGGATTTCTCCCCTTTTCCAGTCATGTTTCACAAGATATAAAATATAAAGTTTGTCGTTACTGCATGCACCAGCATCTAAAGGTAATGTAAAGCTTAAGTGAATTGTAAGCTTTTGATATCAGAGTGGAATTAATACTCCATTTGAATATGGCGATTATAAGTCAAAACGCATTTTCCAGTTGGGAAGCCCTTTTTATTTACATTAATCTACCCTGTCATATAGATAGAGGGAAATGCTTTTGTTGGGAAAAGTGTGAAGAAGCAGAATGTTAGAAATTGTAACTTTCTTAAACTGGGAGGACAGGGAAACAAAAGGCATGAGTGGAAATGTCTGGAGATGTTGATGAACTCCCAGCTTGAACAGTTTTGGAAATTAAATTAATGGAAATTCGAGAAATAAATTAATGCATATTTAGGAAGTCATGCGTTCTGTTTGTCAACAGGTAGCAAAAGGAAAATGGAAACATCTAAGTAAATATTGTCCGCTAGATCTGTTTTCAGGGTAAGAAAGTATATATCTTATTTTTATGTATATTTCCTTCATTAAGCTTGTGTTATTCTTGCTACTTACTTTGAAGAGTTAGCTGCTATATGAAATTTTAACAACTTTATTTGTAATACAGAAAGTTTCAGTCTTAATCACAGAGCTGCATGATATATTCAATTAAAGTTATGAAAAGAAGCTAAAGTACAAGTTGGAAAAATAATTGGAATAATTTTCAGGGAAAAAATGTGGAAAATTTGGGTCTTACAAATAGCTTCTAAGTAGAACTGTCTTAAGGATTAGAGTGGAGAATAGTTCCAGTCATAAGATTATAGAGTTAGAAATAAAATACGTGTTTGAATAAAATAAAAGATGTGTTTGAAAGTAGATCAGATAAATCAGAATGAACAAGTTTACTCTAGTAAATGTTTTTTATATTTTAGAAATAAACAGCGAATGAACTTCGCCTTGAGAAACCTATTATATGAAGCACAGAATAATTTAAAAATATTTAAGGTAAGATGCTTTAAATTTTTCAATAAAGCTTTTGTTCTTCATCCAGCCTATTTCCTTTATTATTTTTGTTCTAGTGTGCTTAATTAGGAAGCAGATTCTGAAGGTCCAAGCTCCAAACTCCATGATTCAAATAAAACAGCAACCAACACTTTGCTTACTGAGCAAATTACTTATACTGATGTTGTTTGAAATAATCCTTTTCCCTTTTTTATGTTCTGAAAATAATTCAGAAATATGATTAATGAAGATAATTTGGAAGTTTAAAGTAGAGAAATGTTATAGAAGAGGAAGAGTGAATTGAGTCTGCAATTTTGGACAGAAGTATAAAAAATGATAGATCTAGTTGAGAGTTATGAAGCTCATTTCAGAAAGCATACACTAGTTAGAAGCTGTAAGAAGCATACATTTCTGGAAGTCTATGTGTCCATTTGTAACAGTCTTGGATTAAAGTTAAGCAAGGATCAGTTACAGCATGTTAGCATTTCTGTAATCCTTCAGAAGACACAGAGGTCAAAGATTAGACATACCAGGGTTCTTCTTTGTTTTGTTTTATAAAGAAATACTACAAGAATCTAAGTTACATATGCAACATGGTTTCATGTGTTTGAAATTCGGCATTTAGATGCAAGTTGATTACTAGTATAACCAGCCTTTTCATCCCAGTTGATCCTGTCTCTCTACTACAATTTGTGTGGCCTGATTTGTTAGGGTTGAATATGGTCTAGCTGCCATTATCTTCTGCTGTGGAAGGCTGGGGTCTACAAAGTATCACTGTGCTTCTTTGATAGAGTAATTCCCTCCTGCCAATTTTTTTTCAAGGTTTTCAGGGTCCTGCTTCATTCTCCTTTCACTTTCCTTCCGTCTTTCAGATCAGTTTCAGTCCCGCAACTTCTGTGCTATTCTTCAACCCAGCTATGTTGGTAGCAATAGCAATAGCATTTGGGCTTATATACTGCCCCATAGTGCATTACAGCACTCTCTGGGCAGTTTACAATATTTGCATATTTCCCCCAACAGTCTGGCTCCTCATTTTACCAACCTCAGAAAGATGGATCAAACCACTGCTTTTATATCTAATAGTGAATGAATACCTGATGAACATCAGTCTGCATTTCATCTCAAATTATTGCTGGCTGGCAGATCTACATTCATATTTATAAAGTTTTTTTTCATTACCGTATTGGTTGATTTCAGGCTACAGCTCTTAATTATTTTTGTAATTTAAATCTTAATTTTTATATTTAGTATTGGGAGAAAAATATATAGAGACTTTGATAGCTGCTCTTTGCTGTGATCAGGGGAAAAAGAAATATGAGGAAAGCAATGAATTCAGCAGGGTCTTAAAACTTCCTCTCTACTTGTTGCTTTTATTTTCCAAATCATGTATTTATCCTGCTTTAATTTGTCTTGATGATCAAGTAGTTACATAGGGATCTATTATTATTACTAGTTTCCAGCTATGAATTACTCTCAGCTCTCCAGTTGCAAGATGCATTATCACCCACTAATTTTAATTCAGATTGTCCTAACATATGTATATAAGTTTTCCCAGTTTTCCTTTTCAGAATGGCAATATTATCAAAGGCAAGAAGGATTAAATGAACGAAGAGACTAATTAAATCTAGTTTACACCAGCACCATTCATTTTATCTGTTCATTCCTTTCTGTTGTTGGAATCCATTCTTACTTCCACCAAGCCCAAACATTGTTATATATTGTTCTTTAAATTTTTCATTTGTTCTTTAATTTTCTCATTTGTCTTCGATGATCTCATCAACTTTATTCAACCAGGATTCCTCCCCCTTTCTCTGCATATCCATTATATACAGTAATACCTTTCATCATTCCAGGAAGCATTCATTTTCATACTTGCCGCTAATATCAGTCCACATACGTCTATAGCACTCTGTGACATAATTCTTTTCACTCAGTTCCAAACATAATCTTCCATTTAGTTACCATTCATTCTGTTGGAATTGTAATTTATCTTGTAATACTTTTCCTAATGGACTTATGGTTTCTCTTCCTGAAGTTTTATGTTCACCTAAATTCCTTTATTTTTTCCCTTTTGCCACACTATTTCCCCCCAACTTGAGAATATTGGAATATTGTCTGCCATATTCAGAACATTTTATTACTCTTGTATTCTTAACTTTTTCTGATTTTTATCTTAGTAATTGAATCAATCTTTTTTTTTTACTGAACCACAATTCAGTCTGAATTTTTTACTTTCCCCAAAAACTGATGCCATCGTTCACTGGACTGTAACTATGACTCATTTATGATTTTTTAATATAGACAATGCTGTACTTCATTTGTTAGATGGGCTAGATATTGGTATTTGAACACAAATCTTTTTAACATTCATATTTTATTGTGTTTTACTAATCTGGATGAAATGTTAATATATGTTGCTAATCCATGTATGATATGCCATATGCTAAGTAAATAAATACGAATTTATATCTATATATATACAAAGAACAATCTTGATGATAGAAATTCACACTTTGAAATACCTTTTAGCCTTTTCATTCATAATTAAACCTATACCTTTTCTTCAGTGCATGTTAATCATCAACCCTTTCCCCCAAGATTAGACCTTCATTCAAATCTGTTTTTCTCCTTTCTTGTAGTTTCATGAACACACAACATATCTGCATTTTACTTCTTTTTCCTTCATTAATTTATATCCTTTACATTTATTCTTCTTGCATGTTGAGTTGCAAAAAATACACAGTACAATACTAGATCGTTGCCTATAGATATCAAGCTCCAGTACTCATTATGGCTTTGTTCAACCAAGGCTTTCAGATTGAGAAAGAAAATTACCAGCCATAGTCACCATCTGCAGCATATTCTAATAATGGTAAGATCAGGACCAGTTAAGTTTTTCACATACTGGCTAATACACTGTACATTTTTTAAAAAAAAATCTGGTTTTACCCCAAAATAAACTCACATTATTTTATGCAAGCTAGGATCTTATTTTAGAGACTATCTCGCAAGCCAAATTACTGTTCTTTGCATCTCACCTGTGAAGTACAGGGGATATCACCAAAAGGTATAGTTGGGATATCTCATTTACAACAGTTGAATTATTTTTGTTATTATTTTAAAGCATTAATTAACTTATTTTCTGTTACAGAACGGTGAATTAATTTATGGCTGCAAAGATAATGAGGATTCTCCCTCTGATTTGAATGAACTTGCTTGCCACCTGAAACCTTTCTTCTTTCCTTCAAACGGCCTGGTCAGTGGGCCTCATTGTACAAGGACAATTCTGAAAGAGTTGATCCATGTAATAACAACAATTCTACTGAGTAATACAGAAACCTGTAAAGCAGGTGATTTGAAGACAGTTCCCAGCTCACAAGGAAGGAGTTATTGTGAAGCCAGTGCTTTCAGTAAAGAGCTAGGGCGGAATGGTAAGAATTTGTGTGCCTTTTGCTGCAAGATATCTATGTCAGTCTGGCCTTTTCACATCCCAAAATATATTATTTAAAATTTGCTTTGTTTTCAATTTTATACAGAATTTACTTTGCCTGCATTGGTTTGGAACATAAAAACTGGTGGTTTTTTTTTTAAAAGGATCAACTAGTCACTCTAAGATGGCTGGGATACCTTCTAGAGAGAAGGAATTAAACAGAAAGTTAACAAGTAACTGTTTATTATCTCTGGTTAAACTGAACTACTGATGAATACATATTACATAATAGGAATAAGCCTATTCCCTTTTTACAAAAGTAATGTTTTTTACATTTTGTATGGTGTAAAATAAGCTATCCAGCCTCTCAGTGCTATCTTTAGTTAGATTTCCTTTCTATTTTCCTTTGTTACTACTTATGAGTTAGATACTGAACACTACATTGTGACACGCCATTGTTCAAGATATTAATGCATATGTCACTGTAGAAAACCTAAAATGTATTTTAGGCGTCTACTTTTCCAATCCAGAAACACTTAAATTGGTTTCTGTCAACCCAATAAAAGTATTTGTTTCATACTTGGTGCCATATTCGTAATAAAATTATAATATGAAAGAGGTTATTCCATTATGTAAAATGTATTTTCATATACAAATTAGTTAAAGCAAATAGTCTGTTGCTAATTATTCCTTCTTCTGAATAATCAGAGAAAAATTGAGCGCATACAAAATAATGAAATATTACTTTTCTGAGAACATTTCCCACAAATTCTGAATGAACTTATACAATGTTTTACAATTTAGAATGCTATTTAGGATCATTTTTGTAGAACCTTCTCTTGTATAGGGAAAGACCAATACAAATATGATTTCACAGCTTTCTCCTTTGGAAGATTTCTTTCAAACTAGAGCAAGAAACTGAATTGCAGAGCTTCTTTTCCCCATTTTTGAAATCTCTGTAGAAGGATCATCCTGTTTATGCCCTTTGCTGTTTTTGATCAGAGAGATTGATACATCCATTGTAAAAACTGTTTGAAACTTATTCTTTTTAGCTAAAAACAAAATAGAGACCTCTGGCTTGCCAAAGGGATGTCTCCTTTACAAAACACTTCAGGCTCAAATGTTGGATACACTGGATATAGAAGGGGTTTATCCTTTGTACAACAGAGTTGAACAATACTTGGAAGAGTTTCCCAAAGAGAGGTAAGTGATACTAGGTTTCAGATCAGCAAAGTAGTATGGTCAGAGAAGACCTAAGTATGCAGCACCTCTTAAAACAATGGTATAATTCCTCTCAGTCTTAGAGTATGACTTTATACTTAAGAGTTAGTATGTCCCTGTCACCTGGCCCTAAACTGTACTTTCTACAAATATACAGAATCCAACTACAGTATCTCTGTTAAGTCTAAAATTTGTACCCTAAAAATTGGGAAATTATTCAGTAGTTTTGTCATAATAATGAGGATCTGATTTCTCTAATAGCAAAGCAAAAATGGAAATTGCAATTTCTGTCCCAAAATAGCTTTCCCCCAACATATCTGAATAAAAAAACTAGAAAATTTAACTTTTGGGCAGGGCGGTGTCTTCTTCCTTCAGTTTTATTTAATAACTGTCAGAGAAATGTTGCAAAGTGTTTATTATTCTAATTGATTTTAAGAATGAAGTTTTCTGCATTTTTCAAAGAAAATTATGGCTGTCTGCATTTGTTCCCTTCAGATGCAGTTCCTCGAAAGTGAAAACTATTCTTGCTACTTATAAAGATTTTATTTTTCATATGCTCAAATCATATAGGCAATATGCCTGAACTTTAAAGAAAATGAGAAGTGTAGAAGAATATTTTTTCTAATCATCAGTGATATCACAATACAAAATCTTTCTAATTTTTTTAAAATTGCATTTTTGTCTTTGTTTATATGGTTTATTTATTTTGTACAAATTTTATATTATAAATCATTTGGTGCAAATTCATTTATTTAAAATAAGGCCTGGTGACTCTGATGGCTTACAATTTTAAAAATGAAATAGCCTAAGTATACTTTCCAAGAATTTAGAAGTCCTTGGAGTAGAACAGTAGTACATATTTTATGCAGTACTGTGTATATAGAAAGCCTGCATACCCCTGTAAAATTGCCAGGTTTTTGAGATGTCAAAAAATCAGACCAAGATAAATCAATTTTTTCCACCTTTCATATAACATATAAGCTGTACAATTCAATTCAAAAACAAAATGAAATATTTTAGGGGGAAAACAATAATAAGATTTATCTTGGTCTGATTTTTTTGAATTGTAAAAACTTGGCATTTTAACGGTTTGTAGACTTTCTACGTACACTCTACATTATTTTGGGGAACCAATATAATCCATAAACCAGTGGGAGGCATTGGTATATGGAGAAGAAACATGTTAAGAAAATCTAATAGTGGGTTCTTCTTCCTTAAATAGCTCAGTGAGATCTGAGGATATTCGATGAACATGGTATGTTAGCTTATCATTAAATGTGAAAGTAGGGTGGTAAGAACCTTCAACCTTGAAAATAGCATGGCAGGAACTTTTATTGCTGTCATTCGACGCAACAAATAACCTTTTGCAGTCGTCATGTCATTGCAAAATCAAAGGCAAAATATTTATTTTGGAGAGTTCTTAGTTTGCAGTGTTGCTTTCTTCATTGTTTCATGTAATTTTAGGCAGCGGTCACTAGAGGGGACAGTAGCCTCAATTGTCTCACACTTGAACTGTGGGAGCTGTGTTAAAGAAATAGCAACTGAAATAAATTTGTTGCTGTTGTTTCATGATACAGAATCTGGTTTATTTTCAGTTCTGGGACACTGCATTTTACTTTATTTTCTGAATGTATTTATTTTTTAGGAACGTACTACAGATTGATGGGCCTTATAATGAATCATTCTATGAGAAGTTATTAGATCACTCAAGTGAGGATGATGGAACAATAACATATGCATTGACAAAGGTACCTTATTTTGACAAGACAGTTTCAGTTCTTCTAATCAAGTTCTTTACATCAATCATATATCTATATTTTGCATATTTACAATTTCATGTGCAAAAGCATTAAGCTTTTGCTAAAGACACAGGAAGATTAAAATGTAGCATGATGGAACTACTAAAGTTAGTAGCATATATTGTCCTTTGGAAAATAGAAAACAACACAGGATGCCTTGTTGACCTATCATTGTCTACTAACACCAACACCAGTTACCCTCTTCAACAAAATACTGTGGGATAAGGAGGAAGAAATTAAAAGGCCATCTAGGCATCTACTCTTAATTTTGTTTGGTGTGTAATACTTTTATTTCCATTTCAATTTAATCCTGTCCTTGAGTGAGCTTTTATTGCATTTACTTTCAATTGCTGTATACTATTTTGAGAATATACATATATCAAGTAAAATTGAGATAGAAATATGTTTAATAGCCTCTTCACATGAAGCAACATACTTAACTTTTTGCATAAAAACCAGTTTTTTTTTCTCTATCTAGTTTTCCTTAACTGAACTTACAATGTAGTTTTCATATAAATCCTTAAATATGGAAGTAGCTACACATACACACACACACACACACAAATATATACATAGGTATATGTACAGATGTGTGTGGGCATGCAACTGAATAGTGTAGTGGTTAAAGTGACACCCTTTGATGTTGGAGACCAGAGTCCAAATCCCAATAACTCTAACCCTTAAAGCTTCACCTGTTTTGAGAGTGAGAAGAACTACGAGTCATGCCAGCTTGGATGTCACCCAGATTAACCAGGTCCACTGGAAAAGTACCACAGTCTGAAGGAGGAACTAGAGAGGATGTGGAAACTAAACACCAGTGGTCCCAGTGATAGTAGAAGCACTCAGGATTGTCATTCCTAAATGGGGAGAGTAGCTCCAACAGAACCAAGGAACAACATCAGAGCTTTCTATCCAGAAGAATGTAGTGCTAGGAACAGCTAAGATATTGCTCAGAACCTTAAAACTCCCAGGCCTCTGATAGATGATCAGAGATTGAGGATGATACAAACCACCCATAAGGGTGAAAAGGTTTTTTGTGATTAAATAGGTGATAGACAGACAGACAGACAATAGAGATGGATGGATGGATGCAGATTTTTAGTTCTTGTTGCCTGGTAGATGACTATAGACTTGATTTTTGTTACAGGTTCAGCAGTATAGAGTTGCAATGACAGCAAAGGACTGTTCCATAATGATTGTGCTTTCACCTTGTCAACAAGATGAATGGTAATGTCTATGATAAATATTTTATTTTTAAAAACCCAATATTTATCTATCTGCAAGTATCAATTCAGAAAGTGCTGAATTAGCTTACTGCCTATATTTATAATAACCCTCCACACAGGAAAGGTGGAAAGTAAGTAACGTATTACTGCTCACGTCCTTTCCTCCCTGCAATGTAGCAGTATCGCTGTCCTTTCCTCCCTGCAATGTAGCAGTATCGCTGTCCTTTCCTCCCTGCAATGTAGCAATATCGCTGTCCACCTTCTGGGTCTGGGCTGGCACTAGAGTCCCCCATGCTTATGGTTCTAGGGTACTTTAGTCTGCCATCTCTGATTCCAGGGTTAGAGGTACTACAGCAGTTCATAACCTCCATGGCAGCCATTGACCTGGACCAACTAATTCTTGGCCCTACTCACACAGGGTCACACAGGAATATTGGAATTTTGTGAGATTTAGCAATCTTTAGAATGATAGTCATGAAAAACTGCATTAATTTTAGCACATCATAGAAGCCCTGGTTCTTGATGGCTACCATGTTTCAGTCAGCTGACATCTTAAGAGTTGCACAGTGGAAACTCTTCTGAAAAACTTTTGTCCGATATCTGGATAAAAGGTAATGATTCTGCTCTGCAGCTTTTCAAGATGAAATACATAATTTTTGTGTGCAATGTCCAGTTTCACTTAAAGTCAGATGTTTCATTATCCAAACTGGGTAACATTATCAGTGCTAGTAATGATGTTACCTAGTTGGGTTAATCAAATGTCTTCAAGAAAACAACCAAGCTCAGAGAGCACCAAGGACCCCTTGATTTCAACCCTGAGTATAAACATTCTCTTACTGGTATTATTTATAGTCCATTGCATACATAGGTGTAAGTTTTTATATCTCTGTGTAATAATCTGAAGGAAATGGAAGAAATATAAAACTAGAAAGGTTTATCTTCATGTTCATCTTTGATTTAAACACAATCACATTATTGAAAATTAAGATTATATTTATTTCTAGTGTTTATATACTTCATGCTTCCAAGTGGTGTACTAAAAGAGCATCAGTAAAACAATAGTGCATATGTCATAAATGTCAACAGTAAGCATTCATAAGAATTGAGCCATTTGTCTGTCGGAGCCAATAAAAGCAAAACCAGTCAGCCTCCAAGAGCCTTCTATCAAGCTTTCTGAAGGCCATGAGAGTGGGAGTCATCCTTTCCTTGGGAGGGAATAAGACCCTACAATGAGTATCTGCTTTCATGCCCCTTCCTATGAAGCTTCATAGTAAGTAAGAACCTTATTTGGACTGAGTGGACAAAATCTGTCTGGAAAGATAGTCATAAGCCCCCTAGTTTTGAGTCATTTACAGCTTTATACTTGGAGTACACCAGCAGCTAATGTCGGTCTCACAGCAGTGGTGTTATTTTGCAAACATGAGAAGTGCTTGGTTTTTCAGTCTAGTTTGTATTATTGATTCTGCTGTAAATTTTAAAGTCCAGACATTCAAAACATGGAAAGTACCTCTGGAATTGGTGTTAGCAGCCAAGTTGCTTTCTGGGGCTGTAATTATTAATGGTATGTTTTCAAATTGCTAAATTTTGGAAGCACATATGAGTAGAAAAATTGGCATATTTCCTGTCCTGTATAACAGTTGTAGAGATAGTGTCTTTACTTTCCAAAGAATTTTAGAAACAGTCAATTCCAACAATATGGGAAATTCGAAGATATAATTTCAATAATAGATGTAAAGCTGTGTATGTTGCTGTGTTCATGAATGTCTAGGAATAGGTCTTCAGGTTTAGAATATAGATGCATTTATTAGAGAATCAGAATAACTTCCTTTATTCCTAGGTTGTCAGTGACAAAATAAACTATGTGAAAATTGCTACCTTAAGATAAGCTTATGGTTAACCTCTCAATGCAATTTATTCACAAAGCAGTACTGAAGGTATAATTATTTAGGAAAGTTTGAAATAAAATGGTAGGAAAAGTTTCAAAGAAATTTTTGCATCACATTTCCCATTAGGAAAAACTATTTTACTTAAAACCACAAGTACTTTTAAAATGCATCATCAGCTATAGCTTGTCATCATTAGGGTATAGGTAGAATTTTCATATATGAGGATGAACAGAAAAAGTCAGATCATTTTTCCTTCTCTCAAATCATAATTATTGTTCTTATTTAAATTTCAGCTCTGAGCAGAGGCCAGTGGTTGTAACATCAAAATCAAGATTCACCTTTTCAGTTTCTGTCCTGGATTTAGACCTGAAGCCATATGAAAGCATTCGTCATCAATATAAGCTTGATGGGAAGATAGTGAACTATTACCTGAAGAGGACACAAGCCAAAGATGACTCAGTAATGTCAAATCTTTTAAAAGAAAATGAAGACTGCACACTAGTCCTCCATAAAATGTAACTGGCTAAATATTTAACACAGAGGAAAATTAAGTTATGTTTATTTTATTATTTTCAGTTGTGCTTTCAATTTATCTACCTTTCAGAAACACAAAAAAGTCCCGAGATTGCCTTGAAGAATGCATTTATTGTGAGAGATATGTACTATTAGTTTGAATGAAATGACTATTCTATGACTGTAGAAGAGAATTTGATTGTTCAAATGCGGAAAACCAGTATCCTTATTAAAATTCTAAATGCAGCTATAACTATATATGAATTGCTGAGTACCACTTGTCTAAAATAAATAAGGTGATCTGATCAAATTCCAATATTTTTGATTAGAAATAATTCTAGATTCTTAATACTTCTTAGACTGCTGCTTGCATATGTATTGTCTCTTATGTTCAAAGTGATCTTATGTAGTTGTTCTCCGAATTGTTCAAAACTTATTAAAAAGATTTAATGTATAAAGAACCCCCCCTTTCTTGAATAATGATAAAAACAGTTAGCTCCCTTATTAAAAAGGAGGTTTTAGAAATTATGTAATGTAAACAGTTACTATTATAATTAGCTATTTTCAGCAATTCTCTGCAGCATATGCCTCATTAATATCCTTTTCAGTTGCCTAAGCCATTCTGAAGTTTCAGTGGGTAACAATTGAGAAGTTCAAAATATTCCCATGAATTTTCTCAATAATTGTTCTTTATTTTTCTGCCTGCATTTTTGCTTGACTTCTCTTTAGACCTTCAACAGTAGCCATTTGCTTTGCTAGGGCATACAAGTTCAGTAACAATTGGATTTTTTTATCCTGAGCTCAACATTATTGAAGTATTAAATGTTCTCAGCAAAGGGGGAATCTCTCTGTCTCTCTCTGCAAGGGTTGTTAGGTCTTTTTTTTAGACAAAGGATTCTTACATGCTGTAAAAAACTTGAAACCAAAACTGCTTCAGCTATTGAAAAATTGCTGGATTGGAGCCAAAGGTGTCTTGCACCAGAGAAAGCTGTACATCACAGGCTCTCGGAATTACGTTAGTGATGCAAAATCCTGTAGATGTGATTTTGGTGGGATTGATAGTTAAGAAGTGGGCAAGAAGAGTCTTCTCCCACCCCTGCCCTCCTTTATTTAAGAACAAGTTCTTCCATTGCTTCTTTGATGCATACCACTTTTTACAGCCTGGCCTTTAGTGGCACAATCTTAACTTTTGATGTTCATTGACTATATCATCACTAAAACATTTATCTGTTGGAAAGTATCCCTAAAAAACTATAATGATATTTTGTGTGGATTCCAATTCATTTGCTATTATGATATTGTTTAATGTTAATATTTATGAGTATCTCTCATGAGTTCTGCTCCTAGATCTATTAAGTAAAAAAATACTGTATTTTATGATATTTATTTGCCTTAATTCTAAATCTTGTCCTCCTAAGTTTGTGGGCTGCAAGTGAGTTGATGTTAGGTAAGGGCATAGTTCTGAAATGTGATTTGAATCTAATAAATTTGTAATCCACAATTAAATGAACACAACTTTTAAACTTATTGGTAACTGTGAATGTTGCTAAAATTGTTCAAAAACATTTTATTGAAATATTCACATAATACAAAGCATTTTTCAGAAAGGCTACCATTCTTAAAGCAAATTAATAGTAACTAGAGATATGCAAAGCATTTCACATTTCAAAATGTTTTGAAATAATAAATGACACAAACAGCTGTGCAGCAATGGGTATTTGATTTGTATAGGTATCACCTGCAATGTGCAATCAGCAATCGATCAAATTCTGCATCTAGAAAATGCATATAGGGCAAGATAAGCTACAAATCTTGCATAATGCTGTTTTGCTCACTGTTCTATGCAAATCTTTGTGGCATTCCATATGTGAATCCCAAACTTACCTCCAGAAAACAAAATTTATAATCTTGAGTAGAAATTCCAATTTTCTGCAAGATAGAACAATTTTGGGTTGGGCTGACATAGTAAGCTGCTAAGTTTAATTAAAGCTGCATTGGCAGGTATAAAATGAGTGCTCATTAATCAAGCTTTTTAACTTAGATTGTTACATCTTACTGTCTATAACTAGGAAGGCATGGGATGCAAATGTTCGCTTTTTCTAAAATATTACAGCACTTTAAAAGAACAGTGAAAATTTTACATAGCTACTTATCTACTTGGGTCACGTTTAAAAATATTGATCCTAGGAAACCTAAATATGGAAAGATAATACTGGAATATTTAGGCAAGTTATATGCAGATTGGTGCCATCATTTTTGCTCTTTTTTGTACCCATTCTTTATAGAGCATGTGGTTAATAAATTTCAGCTTATGCCTTGTAAATTAAAATGTCTCATTTCTATTTTATGAGCATGATAAACCTGATTTGCCTTCAATCACTGTTTATGGAAGAAGTAGTAGGTATGCTACTGTATGATGCTCCCGTAGCTTAATTTTAATTATTATCAAACTGTTCTGTATTCTAGAATCACTGTTACATATATACATACAGCTGTGAACTAAAACTGCCACTTTTTTTAGACTTGAATTTATCAGGCTGATCTGAGGAGATTTTAGGAACTGATGTAGAAGGGGAAAACCACTTTGATTCAGAAAGTTAATTTTTTAATGAAATGCATTCTACTTGTATCTGATTTGACATTTTGTATTTAAAAAGCTGTATTTATTTGTCATGACAATTTATATATATGTGCCATAATTGTACAGATAGCATGTTTTATGGATATGGTTTCTAAATAGAAGATAACTTAATGTTTATATTCAATAAAATGATAGATGCATAACTGGTTTTCCTGGTACTCATTTGCCTTTGGAAATTGAATTGATCACAGTTTCAATGGAAGCCTGTATCCCAACCATATGCAAGAGACTTCTGAAACCTTGTGGTGCATCTGATGCAAATTTGTTGGCTACTGTGCCTATAAGAGATGAAATAGAGAGTTAAAACTTATTTCAAGTACAAATAATCTATCCTTGGAATTTTAAACCACTGCTTTCTTCCTTGTCAGCAATTGGTGCCAGAAATTGTGTTGAAAAAAAAAAGCCTAACTGCTGCCCAGATCTTAATGGATGCAGAGCTATTTGTCTACGGAGATTCTCATCCAGGTCAGAGTTGTTCTAAAGGTGCTTTTTCAAAAGGCAATTGAACTTTTTGTTTTTTCCTTGAGGACTTCACTTCTCATCTAAGAAAGAAGGTCACTCTTTTGAATACAGCAAAGTCCACATTGAAAGAGGGGTCAAAGAGGTCATCCGTGTTAAAATTGAACAGCCCTCTTAACAGCAGGCAAGTGATACGACACCACCTATTTCCTGTTTACAACACAGTTCTTTCAACAATTCCAAGATTCCACAACTAAGTGGCCCCGATGACACTCAGAGAGAGTACTAATGATCAGATGACTGGAAGGAATATAAAACCTTCCATTCCCTCCCACTATTCAGTTAGAACTGAAGAAACTTTGTGAATAAGAAGCGAAACACCCTCAAAGAAAAAATAAAGTCCAGTTGCCTTTTGAAAAAGCATCTTTGGGACATGCAAAGCTACATTTCTCTTTAATTGAGTCTCTTTAATAGAGACATCTCATGAAAATTGCTACCTCTGACCTGACAAGAATGAAAATATTCAACCCACTAGGACTATTTGATATCTTTCTGTATCTTTGGAGTTTCTCCAAAAGGAGAAACTTGGGTGGCAGGCAACAATGTAAACATAGTAAGAAGATCGTCAAAAACAAAACTGAAGGAGTTGATTGTGACAAAATTTTACCTTGTAGTGGTATTTTGTTCAAAAGATCCAAAACTGGTATAATATTTCCTTTTTCATCTACCTGTATCTTCCAAACAATCATTAACTCGAATCTATAAAAGTCAGAAAACACAATTAAAATGAGTGCATACATATAGATACTTTCTCACAAAGTAGACAAAATTAACTGCATAAAAGACTTTATTTTAAATATTCTCATCTCATGCAAAGGCCATTTGGAACTCAGTAGTATAAAATATAGTGGTTTGAATTCCTGGGCTTGGTACACTTTTCTGGTGGATGAAAAGCCGAAAATAGTTGAAAACACACAGTTCCTCAATTAGATTTGGTGCACCCATATTGGCTTTTTTTGATTTCCCTTATTTTTTTCCTAACAAAGTTGTACCTAAAAGACAATTAGAAGTTGTTTGAAGGAGATTGGGATCTGTATCTGTACAAGAACTTTGGCTACTCAACAGAATTGGACCAAATTTGAGGATGGCGTGAGGCCAGGGGCTCTGGAGAAAAATATATTCTCCCAATTCTCCCTATGAGAGAGGCAGTTGGGCAGGGGTTCAGAAAGTTGCCATCCAAGTGCCCTTGTCATATGACCAGGGTAGCAGGAAAGCTACTCTGTCTTATCCTGAACTTCCTAATGCTCCCATAGATACAACATAGGCCTTTTGAGAAAGAAAAGAATCCAGAAGCTATGTTGTGGATCCTTTTCCTACCTATTTTTTAATGACCTTTATTGTCAGGGTACAACATGTGTACAATGAGATTGGCTGAGCCTCCCTTTGTACACCTCCCTCCCCCCAACACAACTCACACTGAGGACAGAAATCCCTAACTCAGTTCCAATCTTATTACACTATGTGACCTTGTTATACAATGCACCGGCCCCGCAAGTCTATCATACTATGTTGACATGAAGTTATTTTCCATTCAGGAGTCTGACATGCCACGGGTAGAAATTGTTCTTCAGCCTATTGGTGCAGCTGGCTATGCTTCTATATCTCCTACCCAATGGTAGGAGAGTGAAGAAGTGCTGACCGGGATGTGAGTTGTCCCTGAGAATTGAATTGAATATAAGAATACCTTGCTTTCTTATTTGGATTGCGTCATTTTGCTTTAGTTTCATCATTTTTTAGAACTCCCATCTATCTTGAGCTCCTTTTCCCATTCGCTTTTCCTGCCATGGAATTATTTCTTTCAGTGTATTAAAATAAACTGTTATTTGTATTTATTTTTTGTTAATGTTTTTACTGTGTTAATGTTTTTAATTGCTTTGTAATTTTAGAATAAGCAAGGTGTCCAGAGTTATTTATTTGAGTCAGGTGGCTGTAGAAATTGAATATATATATATATATATTTATAAAAAATCAAGATATAATCTTTCCTGTTGAACGATACCAAATCAAGGACAGCTTTTGTTGGATTCGTTCATGCTTTAAAGGAGAAATCAGAAATTTCTGGAAGGGCTTGGAAAAATTGTCCCTTTATAGAGATGCTGTAATAAAGCCCATCATCATTACTATTTCAGACCTTTTCAAAAGGATCTGTAAGTTGTATTTAGAGAGAAGCTTTTATGTGTCCTAGAGAAGGGTGACACCAAATAAACTCTATAGTATTATCAAGTTATATTAAATGCAAGACAAGAAAAAAATGGATGCAAACTAACCAAGAAGAGAAGCAACCTAGAACTAAGGAGAAATTTTCGGAGAAACGGTGAGAGCAATTCATCAATGGAATCACCTGCTTTCAGAAGTTGTATGTGTTCTATCTCAGGGGTCTCCAACCTTGGCAACTTTAAGGCTTGTGCATTTCAACTCCCAGAGTTCTAGGAGTTAAAGCCCACAAGTCTTAAAGTTGCCAAGGTTGGAGACCCCTGTTCTATCTGAAGGCTTTCAAAAAGAGAGTGGACAACCAGTTGTCTGAAATGATACAGGGTCTTCTGTTTGATCAGGGGCTTGGACTAGAAGACCACTGAGGTCCTTTCCAACTCTTATTATTATATGTTGTAAGTTTATTGTTTTGGATGTTTTAAAACAGTGTAGAGATTTTTGTATATAGAGTGCTTTTCTCTTTTGTGTTGATTTCTTTTCAGCATTTAAAAAAAACTATATATTTTTTAAATAATTGATTCAAAATGTTTATTTTATTTTGGGAGGTGTATATTTTGAATTTCTTTTTCTTTGGGGGAGTGGAAATAGTGTGCTTTCCCCATAAGCTATGGCTTTTCAATATTTTAAGCTACGCTATAGTTGATAAACATGAGAGCTGAAACTTGCTTCTATATGGCTTGTAAAAAACCTGTTTTCACGCTTTCCCTGAAGTACATTGCTTTAATATCCTTGGGGTCTTTGAATGAGAAAAATATGGCTACTGCTATTATGTCCCTGCATCACAGCTTCTATAGATATCTGCCCCCACATATGAATCAGTTAAGTTGCCTTACTCAGGAAGTTGAGTGCTTCTTAAGAGCATGTAATCTCCATGTGATCCTTCAGGAAGTGCTACAACATCTGGATACTTATTCTATTAAAAAAAAAGATAAATAGTATATTCTATACAGAAGTCAAACATAAATCAGACACTACAAAAAGTGCAACTCTTATAAGGCATGCAGCTAATTAGTTTATGTACAACAGAGCTAATGAAATTTAATCTCTTAACTAACAACTTTTATTGCATTGACAGCCCTATCATGAATATGTCAAAGGATTATTAAGATGTTTGCTTTATTTTTATTGGCAACATTGGAACAATGATTCACCTCAGGATAACTAAAACAGACTGATAACTTTGTCACTTGACTTCTGCACATACTGGCTAGGGGAGCTAGTTGTAGACATACAGATAAGATTTTATTGGTGCTTCAAAATAGATAATCTACCTGTACTTATAACCATTCACTTTGCAGTTGACTAATTATGTATCTTCAAGTAATTGACTCTTGATGACCACATAGATAAATCTCCATGACACATTCTAGCTAACATTCTAATAAAATTAATAGGATATGAGTAATTAAAAAAAAGAGTATCAAATAAATGTGAGATTTGAATAAAAAAACTTCTAGTGACTGTTCTATTTTATAACAGAAGTACAGGAAGAAAGAGCAGCATGATGGCTCAGTGGTTAAAGATGAAAGCTGACAACCCAGTTTCAAGACCCGAGCACTACACAACAGGCTGGACTCCCGTTCCTGCCCTAACAGGAGTCCACTTAGCAGTTTGAAAGCATGCAAATGTGAGTAGATAAATAGGTACCATTTCGATGGGAAGGCAACAGCAATCTGTGCACCTTTGGTATATAGTCTTGCTACCGCATGACCATGGAAAATGTCTTCAGACAGCACTGGCTCTCTCAGCCAAGAAATGGAAATGAGCACAATGCCCAAGAGTCGGACACGACTGGATAGGGAAAGTTTTATTTTTTTATAGGAAGAAAGCTTGGAGGCTGTTCTGAGAACTTAAATAGGTAACTCAAATGGCACACTAGTGAAAATAAAGAGGTTCCTATTGGGTAGCCCAAAAGCTGAAATTAGGTTTTGATCATTAGATTATAATTCTTATAATCTTGCTATGAAGAGATAAGATAGCGATAGGTAAGGTAAAGGTTCTCCTCGCACATATGTGCTAGTCATTCCCGACTATAGGGGGCGGTGCTCATCTTTCAAAGACAAAGAGCCAGCACTGTCTGAAGATGTTTCCATGGTCATGTGGCCGGCATGACTAAACCCAAAGGTGCACAAAATGCTGTTACATTCCCACCAGTGGTGGCCCTTTTTTTCCTACTTGCATTTTTTACATGATTTCGAACGGTTAGGTTGGCAGAAGCTGGGACAAGTAGCGGGAGCTCACCCCATTACGTGGCACCAGGGATTTGAACCACTGAACTGCTGATCTTTCGATCGACAAGCTCAGCATCTTAGCCACTGAGCCACGCGTCCCTTAAGATAGTCATAAATCAATATTAAAGAATATATGAGGTAGTGGTATACAAGACAATCCAACAGCTATTCAAAACCTTCAATCAACAAGCCAACACAATGTTAAGCAGTTAATATCTAAAGGCTAGATAATAAAGAAATTGTCAGTGAGCACATCTTAACAAGCTGGGTACCTCTAGGGTCAGAATCAAGTCTACACATTAGATATTGTTGGGAACAGTGTCTTGTGATCTGTTCTAGGAGGTGAAGGGAGTGAAGTTAGAAGGCATTGCTTTTCAGTCAATACTTGGTTTCAATAGACTGTGATACATTCATTCGTTTCATTATCTTCTGCTTATGCTGGGGTTTTATGATGTACTGATTTTAAGATTATACCATCGATATTTTATTTTTTAATTATCCTGCATATGCTAGAGATTGCCAAGAGTTGTGGGTTTACAACAAAGTACAAATTTAAGGAATGGATAGATGGGTAACATGGAGGAAATGGCATGCAGTATGGCAGCTGATGTATTAAAATAATTGCAAGGGGAAAAAGACAACCAGATAGGAACATCAGAGAAAGAAAGAAGGAAGCTGGCAATGGAACTGGTAAATTTTAAAGTTTAATGGAGCATAGCTAGAATTCTCCCTAAAAGGTTAGCAGTAAAATAATATAAAAAAAGAGATTAAATCCACTGCAATGACTTTGATTAAGGCAAAAGCCTTTAAGAAGAATAAAAACTACAAGGCTTCCAGACACACGTAGAAGAATGGAGATTTAAAATACACACTCCCAGGTAAATATGCCCACATCTGCATGACATTTGCTTCTCTTGGAAAAGGAAAGAAAATGAAAGGTGAGGGTCTGGGAAGAACAAGAGTACACATTTCTGGATAAAGAAGGAAAGGAAGGAAGGCAGTGCCAATCTGCCCTCCCAGCATAAGAAAAGAGAAACCAAATACAGAAGCAAATCCACTTTTCTCTTTCTCATTATTATATGGGAGAGAGGCAAAGGATTGTTAGGATATTCCATCCCATGTGTCTGATTTGGCTAAAATATTTTTCCACTTTGTTTCCTCTGAGGAAACAAAATTCTTAATTTTGGTAGGATTTTCCAGGCTCCATCTTTTATTTCCCCCAAAATTTCCAAGAAGTCCAGTAGATCATGGCAAACCAGCTGTCAGATTTCTCATGGTTTTACAAAGTTCCCATGATGATCAGCAATTTGAATGAGAAGATATTGAATGGATATTTGCATAACTTTGGGTAGTCAAAGTACCTTGCATGGAAAGCTCAGTGTTGGATCAGTTTAATGTTTGATTCCCCAACTCCTGCAGGAATTTGGGTGCACACAAGAGGGCTATCAGGCATCTGCTTTTCTGCCAGACTAAGATCTTTTTTACAAGCCACACCAACTTGATGAATAAAAGTACTACACACACACACACACACACACACACACACACACACAGTATAAAGAGCACTTCCCATTATTTCTGCCAATTAATTAAGCACTGTCAATTAATAGCAATTAGGACTTCGTTAAGACAAAGTGAAGCCTTATTGCAGAAGACAGAAAGAGATGAATAGTGATTATATACAAAGTATACAAATGATCCATCTACAGCAGGGGTGTTAAACTGGCAGCCCATGGGCCGGATGCCACGCCCATTCCAGCTCTGCAAAAGCAAAAAACATCACAATACGTCCGGTGACAGCAATTGAATTTGACACCTGTGATTTATAGTAGGTATAATACAAATTCAACTATACCTGTGTGTGTGTGTAATCTGATGGATTCTGTTCATCTTTTTCAATAAGGCTCAGCTTTTTTCAATTACAGATTGTTATTAAAAAGGCTGAGAAAGTCCTGGCTCTCCTGATTTGAATTACTAGGTTTACTTATCTCTATGATACTCCTTTAAAGGATAGTAAATAGGCAGAAAGGCAGATATGAACAAGGAAACTATCAGAATGCTAATTAATGACTGAATTATTGTGTGCAGCAAGGAATACAGACCTCTTATAGAGAATAATTATATATTATATGAATAATGCCATTTATAATTACAGTGGGCTGGATGAATATTTTCACTTAATTTAGAGTCAGGTTAAATGAAGAGTATTTTGAGCTCAATTTAAAAACAGAATCATGAACATTCCGATAGACCTTAAAATATGTTGCCTATGAATCAAAGTATTAGAAAGTCAACAATTTTTTCTAAAATAAGGAAATGCAATCAGCTTGTGTGATTACAACAAAGTAGCAATTAAAGGGAAAGCAACAGATTCTTCTGCTCTTAAGTTGGGTTAAAAAATAGCATGTTATAGACACCATATTTATTCTTGGTGTAGTTGAGGAAATGGAAAGTATGTTTAACTAGGCCAACATGTTATATCATTTGAAAATTCATTATTTTTCCAGAACCTGTAGAAAGCTTAAGAGTTTAAATAGATGTTCCTCAGATTTTAGAAACATTGCCATGTCTGGAATTGGTTTTTCCAAGCCTCACATAAGCAGTCACCCATGATACATGCCAAAACTAGCTTGCTGGAAGCAAATATATATCCATTTTGGTTTCTTCTTGTCATTCAAAACATTTTTTCTTGCTTACATCTTTTTTACCTCATGCAGTTTATATAATGTTAATTATGTTTTGGAACATAATTAATGAGCTAATCAAATACTAATTGCATAGCCCAGAGTTTTAAATCTTTTCTTTAATTTCCAAATACATGAAATGTTTGCAACTTGTAGACTACAACATGTGAACAGTTCAGAATAAACCAGTGCAACAAAGGTTAATATCATAATAGTCAGGTGCCAAAGATAAGCAAGATAATTCACTGGGATGGTGACATTGGAAAGTTTGCAACCTTATTAATCTCATTATAGGTCAAAGAAGAACATGAAAAGCTTATGGTTGTAACTACTAATCTTCAAACCGTATTCAACTTATATTCAATTTTATAAAGAGTAAAAGGAAACTGCCCACAGAAATAAAACTTTCATAGCAGGCAAGATAACTGGTGTAGATAATAAAGCTGAGCCCTCAAGTTCCCCTTGTCTCTTCACAAATGAACACAGGCTAAGATCTATTTTGGCCTATTATTTCCAGTAGGCTTACTTTCCTCAAATTCCCAGTTCCGGACTGTGTCCGGTAGCAAGTTTGTCTGGTTCATATATTTCTCAAGCATAGAAAAATAACTAATTGGATCATGAGAGCTCTCTCTAAGTTAAGGATAAGTGATGAATGCCTACAATGACCACTCTAAAAAGGAGAGAAGCCTAATGGGCACCTCAAGTAATGCCCACTTACTGTAACTATTGAAGTTGCTATGCATTATTTGCAATGCAAATACTACTACCCTCATAATTAGAAACATGTTTCTTAACTTGCTGGACTTGAATTCTCATGTTATAGGAATTATGAGTGTTGACGTTTAATATATCTGGAAGCCACGGCTTTGAGCCCGTGTTACAGATTAGAAACAAAGCAAAGATGTTTGATATTTGACTACATAAACTCTATACCACAATTTTATGTTTCACATGTCCCGACAAATGGAGCTACTGAATCAGCAACAGAGAGGAGGAAAGAAACTGAAATGTCTGCGTGTTTTGTTGCTGGAAAAAGTGATGGGCTGAGTCTTAAACCTCAAAGGTTTTTAAATGAAAGTCAGCTGAGCAAAGAATGTAAATTAAAAAATACGGATGTTGTAGCTGACATGCAATTAACATAGTCAGCAATTTCACATAAAATAGACTCAGATATTATTTACTATACAGCATATGAAAAATATTAATGCAGAATCTCTACCACTACCTTCAACAAGCTAGAAAAAGAAATAGATTGAGCCTCTTTAAGTGGCAATGAAGACAAGACCTTCTGGAACACAGGGTGTTGAGTGTATTTTCCTTAGCTATGAAACCCAGTCGTAGGTTAGCTTAACCGCCTAGAGCAGTGATGTCCACAGGAAGGTTCAGAAAAGCCAAAATGGCATCTATCACCAAAGCCCTGTCTTTTAATACACGTCATACACTATGTCACACATAAAAATGGGTAAGGCTTCAACTATGCCGTTACATCTGACAACTTGGCTTTTGTGTTGTCCCTCCCTAGGCAGGTGCCCCTGCCTCATAGAGAGAGAGATAAGTTCCTAGTTTAGAAAACTAAAGTCAGGAAGGGCCAGGACTTTCTCAACCATTTTGATAACAATCTGTAATAGAAAAGATATGAGCCTTATCAAAAGATCTGTAGGTAGTTTTTGACTTACCACTGTAACTGAGCTGGAATTGCGATTGTAAGACGTGTCAGTTATTAAGTGGGTCATTATATGACTGATTCAATGTTAGGACATTCTTTTGTGGCATGGACATTAGATGAATCCACATCATTA
Organism: Pseudonaja textilis; assembly: GCF_049901715.1. Taxonomy (NCBI): domain Eukaryota; kingdom Metazoa; phylum Chordata; class Lepidosauria; order Squamata; family Elapidae; genus Pseudonaja; species Pseudonaja textilis. Next base: position 56,823,440 of record NC_141991.1, on the reverse strand, counting down.
AGCAAAATTTGCAGTTGTTAAGTGAACCCAGAAATCATAAGTAAATGGAAATTTCCAGCCAAAAATATCGTAAATCATGGTCGTGTGACTGCAGGATGCGACAAAGAGCCGTTAGTTGCAGGCCAAACACCCAAAATGCAGCCCTTTGACTACAGAGAGGATGGGGGAGGGGGGGCAGCCACTGGAACTTTTGGAATCCAGATTAAGTCCCCTTTTGGGGGCCAAGGTAATGTTGAATGGTCACAAACTGACTGCTTATAAATTAAGGGTTAAAACCAATTTTGTCACTAAACAGAAATATTTTTGGTTTTAAGGGATTACAAAAGAAAATGCAACATTCAGCCAAATAGGCTGCTAAAGACTTTAAGATAAAGAAGCAGACGCAAACAACCAACTGGGATGCAATTTAAAAAACACACACATCCAGCTTTGCTTCAGGAAAGAGCTGTGGTGTAAAGTTCAGTAGATTTGGAGTTTAGTAATTATTTTTTACACTTGTCAATATTTTCCCTTAATGCTGTTTACTTCTAAGATAAGCATATGAAATAAACTCTACCAATCTAGCATCATTTCCACACAATTAACACATATTGATTCAATACATAGTTGGTGGCTGCGAATTACTCAGAATAGAGGATACAAAACATTCATACATGTACTTTCAGAGGCTTATTTTTTTTCCTGTATTTTAAGCATAATCTGACTTTTAAATTATAAAATTGTAATTACAAATTGTTATAAAGTATAAAATCATTTTGCAGAAAGAACAGAAGTATATCTTGGAGAACTTTTACAGTGCTGGTAGAATTTTTCTTATTATTAAAGAAATGGTGGATTTGAAGGCACTATTTGGTTAAAATTTATTTGAAGTATCTAACTGTAGATGAATGTCACTGCATTTTTGAATATCATATGTAAGAAAATACAATCACATCATCTTTAAAATGTCTCAGTAAAGTAATTATTTCAGAACCTCACTTTTTTTGTTAGAACCTGCCTTCATGTAAACAGATACCTTTTGAAAAGCCAAACTTACACTAAAGGTGTTGTAGGAAAACAATAAGAGACTTAGAACCAAGCCAGTTCACAGGAATGCAATCCACTTCCTTTTTCTTCCAAAGATCACTCTGATAAGATTGTTTCCTTACTGTTATTTTATAAGCCCATATAAATCACTTCCATCTCCTCCTCCCCCCAAGTAAAATATCTAGGTTTCAGACCAAGAGAAATAACAGAGAAATGCAAACAAGCAGAGTGCATTCATTTTGAAAGCACTTATGACTGAAGGCAAGGAGGAAACACCCTGTCTTGACATCAAAGGTGTTGAGCTTCTTTCTTTTTTTCTCCATACATCTGAATCATCTGCATTCAGACAGAAAATTGCACACTTCACTTCCTTTTCAGGAGTACATCAATCCATATAACAAAGGAACACTGCAAGCTTAAACTAGTGCCTGTAAAATTACAAGTCCACCTGTCCTGCCTAAATTAAAAAGAATTAAAGACTGTCTTGTTCATTGATGAAATACAATCAAGACATGATTCATAGCAAGTTGAAATACATATTACCATTTCCAGCATAAACAGATGCCTTAGTAACTTCAGAAAACATACTAATTTTGAAATGTAAAATATATTATTTTCATAACATTGTTTAAACTTATGGACACAATGCTATAATATAATTCTTGAAGCTCAAACAGCATAGTATTATATACCTCAGAGAAGCATTTTCTTTCAATTGTTTTCTCAAACTATATTATATATTGAAGTACTGTACTAGGGAGTAAAACCTAAAGGTGAATTAAAACCAATGCTAACATTAACCACATGTTGCTAAAAATACATTACAAGGTAAAAAACCCAAGAAATGTACTTGAGACTTGTCTTCCGTTCTGTAAGGAAATAAGAGCAGTGCAATGATGCGTGGATCTACAGCCATGGGCCATTTTATCAAAGTAGCTTAGAGAAACCAGTACAATAATGTGGGACTAATGCAAAAACACTTTATATCAATCAGAAATTTCTGATCATCATTAGTCTGATCAAAGCAACAGTTTACTAATTTTTACTAAAGGTCAGCAATTTTTCTTTTGAGTTAAAAATATATGGGTGGGTACCAGACGGACTCTGTGTTTTATTATGGTGCAATCTTTCAAAATGTCTTAAAATTTATTTTATCTCTATCTTTGTTTGCTTCCGTTGTTGCGATTCCTTCCAGAAATATATATTCTATACCTTCTGTATTAAAAGCAGATGTAAATAATTCATAACTTCTTTAATGCTCCTTTTCATTCTTTTGTCTTTTAAATGCCCATTTTCTGGCCTTTTTCCTGTTTCCTATATATTCAAATAAGATCTTATTGTACCTTTTTCTATTATTTTGTCATACATTCCTTAACAATGATCACCAGTTAGGATTATGTGTCATTTGACAAGTCTCTGGTTGGTTTCAAGACTACCTATTGTAAAGCACATTCATTTAGGATGTCTATATGTTTTCTCCATGACTTAAATAAATCTTAGATTTTTTCAAGTAAAATCAGGATCAACAAAGGAAACGTTAAAAGAACACAGCAAAAAACAAGTTACAAGTATAACAAAATGTATAATTTCTTAGTTTAAATTCAGAGGAACAATGTGTGATTTGTGTGGTTCTTGATTCTCTCTGAGTTTCTTGCAGACATTAATTTATCCAACTAGGTAACATCATCAGTGTTAGAAGGGAGTGTAAAGGAAACATCAGCAAGAAAACAATCAAGCTCAGAGAGCACCAAAGAGTCCACAGTTCGGCCCTGAAAATATTCTTTTCTAACAAATGATTTCTATATGTTAGTAGATGCAAGTAAAATATGGCAATACAGCCTTTTTCCTTAATCATTTTTTTTTCATAGAAGCAGTTCCAGAATAATGTAAAATCCATACAGAATCTCTAATGAGGAGATTTATATGAGTGCATAATGAACATTCATATGTGGAGTAGTGACATTTTAATTTACTAACATCTTGTCTTATCTACCGCATGAACAGCTTCTACAAAAATAGCTAAGAATCCTTTGTACATGTGGGTGCTTTCTGTTATCTTCAGGAGTATTTGTATGCGGGTACAACTTAATATTCAAAAAAAAAAAATTGGGAGGATAGGGGGGAAAAAAGGACATGATACCAAATGTATACTTCCATTAGTGAAAACTATTTCCATTGAAAAATGCTTCTTCTTTCCTCATCCCAAAATCTCTTCAAGATAGTCCAATACTCTTGTGCAAATTTAAGTGTACAAAAACTTGCAAGAGTAGTGTGATCTCAGAGTAAAAGTTATAAGATTTTCTAAACTAATAAATGCAGAAAACACAGCAATGTCAGAAAATGATTCATGGGGAAATCGTACGAAGTTCATAAAATAATGCTTTAAGCATAAGCACGCTTACAATATGCCAGTAACAGACAGGGTACTTTACCACAACTGGAAATCCAGGAACAATAAGAACAGTACAATTATGTGGCTTAAGGGTAAATATATGTATAAGAAGAATAGAAATTATAAGAGAGGGAACAGGCTAATTTTCATTGTAATTAAACTGGTTCCAGATTTCTTCAATCTTGCCCACATTTTGTGGAAGAAAGACTTCTGCATTAATCACATACACATATAAACATATTCAATCCCACATGTTCTTCTTTTAGTAGTATCATTTCACCACATTGGATTTGAGATAAAATTATAGCTGGCTCCAGATAATTTGTTAGTCTTAGGAAAAGTAAACCATTTCTACTGTCCTTCCAAAGAAATGTATAATAGGCGGAATAGCAACTACTGTGAAGATATAAGGAACACTTGGATCAATTTATGTATTTATACATGAAATTTAGCAGTCACCCATCTCACTCACCAAGCAACTCATAAAATAACCCACCCCAGTGTGTTATAGTAAAGGATATCTTTTATTACACATCAGACAATTTATGCAGATTTTGAAGGCTCATTGGCCATTTAGCTCCTGGTAATGTGGGTTCATAACTCTGCTACAGTAAAAATGGCTTTGAATTATTTAAAATATAGTTAAAAGTCACACAAAGGGTCTGGAGCATAAAATACACAGAACTAGACTGTATAAAACTTGTCCTTAATTCAGATTTGAAACAAGGGAGGTGCCCAGGCAAAAACAACCCATGCTTCAGATTACAAGAGATGTAGGTTCTCATTTTCTGGGGTCAGAAAAACAGAAAATACAGTCTTGCTGACACAACCTAAGAATGAATGTTACATATGGCAGAATAGTATCCCTTTTATGTGTGTCTTTGGATCTTTAAGCAGGGTTGGATCAGATTAGTATTTGTGTGGGAGACCACTAGGAAATCCCAAATTGGTGTTAAAAAAAATGATTTTTTTAAAAAGAAAAAGAGCTAGAACATGAAACTTGGATTTGTATCTCCCTCTTTGTCCACCAAAAAACATACGTTAGCTCCAAATCCAATTGAATTCAAGGAGGAAGAGAAAAATAACTCATTTTATTATACACCACATTCACTTTAAACTAGCCCATAAGAGGCTTTGAAAAGCAACAACTGCCACTTGTTTTCTAACATCAAAATTATTGGTATTTTAAAACGAACAGATTGCATTTTCATTAATGGATGTTTAAGTAAAATAATTTAATGAATAACGCATGTAGATATATGTATGTATAAAATTACAACGGAGATTCAAATTGCTGTTGCTGTAATATTAAAATATGCTAAAATGTACATTTAAAAAAAGAATGTTAATAATGGCATTAGATCATAATGGCATGAGAATAAAGATGGACCATATATAGTGTTTTGGTGGCTCAGGAGATTCTTTCCAACTATGATTGCCCCACAAATACAGCTTGGTTATCTTGGTTATCATGGTCATTGGCCCTGCCAATGAAATCCGGGTTATACTTTGACAAATCTGGAAAGCAACATATTGGAGAAGATTGTCTGTAATTTCTTGAAAACAGTTTTTTCAACCAGCCCTTCTATTATATCCTTTCCTTGATCTATTTATTCAATATATTACAAGGAGAATATATATATTTATTCCATAGAGTATTTGTGAATCATTAAGAGGTGTTGTTAGAATTTATCTCTTTTTCCTGATATGATTTTACGGATAGTCCTCAGCTTACAACTGTTCATTTAGTGACCATTCAAAGTTACAGAAGTACTAAAAAAAGTGACATGACCATTTTTCACGACCATTGCTTGGCAACTGACTCATGTTTATGTCGGTTGCAGTGTCCCAGGATCATTTGATCACCTTTTGCAACCTTCTGACAAGCAAAGTCAATGGGGAAGCCAGATTTACTTAACAACTATGTTGCTAACTTAACAACTGTAGTGATTCACTTAACAACTGTGATAAGAAAGGTTGTCAAATGGGGCAAAATTCACTTAAGCAGTTTCTCGCTTAGCTACAAAAAATTTGGGCTCAATTGTGGTTGTAAATCAAGGACTACTTTTTATTGATCATAAATTGTATTTATGATATTGGATATCATAAATGTCTATGTAAACAGTTTCAGGCAATTTTACTTGAGAGAAAAAAAGTGCTTAAAGTTTGATGAAAATTGTTTGTGAGTCCTATTAGCATAATATTTAATAAAGCTATAAATGTTCTCCTTCGAATAGTATATTATATAGTATTGAAATAAAAATTACTGAAACAGTTAAGAATATTTTGTAGTGAATATTTTGGTCTGGTACATTAACTTCCTTTCATTCCCAAAGGACTGATACACAGCAGTTTTTAAAAGCCATCTGGAATTTTACTTTTATCCACAAAAATATTTTCCTACTTAAAGTACAACTGTGATCATATGTTGCCAAGTGAATGAGAGAACATGTTTTCTTTCCTTAAAAAATAATACCAAACCTTAATTTCATTTAAAATAGTGAAGTATTATGTCACTTATCTTTGGGTCTTACACAGAAACCAAAGACTTAATCAAACAGGAGAAAAGCAATTTAACATTAACTAATTTCAATTAGAAAGTGTGATTCAATATCCCAGTGAAGAACTAAAAACTAGTAGTTGAATCTCTCCACTATGTTATCTAATGATATTGTTCCTTTATCAAATTTGTTTCCATATTTGGGCAGGCAACTTTCTGTCTCATTTCTAATGTGGTTGTCAGGTTTTCAATTAAGGAAAGTAGACAAATTCTACTTGTCTGTTATATTGAAATTGTATCATTGAATAGTAATTTTGAATGTTTGGGATATGACTTGGACACCAATTGACGGAACACATCTGAATCAATTTTTGAGATTTTCAATTTTTCTCATTTTTAATTGCTTTTAGTACTTTTTTATTTTTTATTACATTGTAAGCCACCTATAGTCACTGTATTGATGATATGGTTAGCATAGAAATGAAATTATATAATATTGCTAGTCCATGCACAATATGCCACATGTTAAACAAACAAACAAATGAAAATATTGGAAGTAAAGTAAAGAATTATTCAATTCAAGATAGAGGGAAATTATTGGTTTCCTTTAAAATGCAGATGGGAGAAAAAAGACCAGCCACAAAGCTTTGAATGCAAACTTTTCTTCTGCCATTACAATGAATTTTCAACCCAAATCCATTTTTTCTAAGATAAAAAACTATTCATGTGAGTCCATACATGAATCACATTAAATCCCCATCACCATGACTGGAAAGAGTGAAAGTTAGGATGCTAATTCAGGTAGCTGAACAGTATGAAAGAATTACTAGCTGGTAAAAACATAAAGATATGCCTAGAATTAATTTGATACCAACGATACAGAAAATAGGTACATTTGCATGTGAAACAGTATATATGTTAGGGGTGGTGTGGGATGGGACAACTCGCCACGGCCAACTTGCTGCAGGACAACTCACCACAGGATAATTTAACAATTCAATTTAATTATTTATAAATAAATTGAAAAAATATTTTTTGTCATTCACATTTCATTTTGTTCCTCCCTTGCATCTGTTCTTTAATTATGCTATTCCACCACTTCAATGACATTAGTGTAACTCTTCTTTGGCAGCGAGTGGGTATAGACCCCCTTCTGGTGAGTGTGGCCGAGAAAAGCTTATATGTGTTTAGGGTGGGAAACACAGCAGATCTGAAGTGTGTGTGGATAGAATATCCGAAAGCTCACTGGTGCAAAAAGCTTGTTCAGTTATGAGTGTTCATAAAAGATTTTATGAGTGTTCATAAAGATTTTGCACATATTGGACTCTTCAAGGACTCTTTTTATTTAAAGAACTGTATACTGCATAAAAAGTTTACTATGCAAGGAATACTGTATCTTCAGAGAATTGTTGAATCCTTCAGAACTGTTCTCATGTTGATGAGAAACGGTTTTCAAACTCTGTCCCATAATCTTTTGATCTCATACTTGATATATGTGTATCAAGTAGCAAGTTTACTTTGCCACAGTAAAAAAAATGTGTCACAATTGGAATGTTAACTTAATCCCCACTTTTTAAATAAGATATTTCATTTGGATACTATCTTCTGTTTTTAAAAGTCATTCCAGCTCAAGATGGCGCCAAGTGTAACTGGATATGCTACAGAAATGCACCTCTGAAAAACTGAACAAAAATTATCTTGATTCAATTAAACTACTGTACATGTAAACTGAGTAACAGCAAAACCAGTCAGGCTGATATATTAATCCACAAAAAAAATATAAGGTTATATGTTAACTGTATATTTCTTTTTAGAGAAAAACAACACCATTTTGATCAAGATGGTTTTTTTAGTTCATAAATCGTTATTTATGTTTTGATCCTATGATACACAGTATTAAGCAATACAGAGTAGAAGATTCCAGGGCTCAGAAATCTCACACAGCTGTTAGTTCAGGATGAGAAAAAAGTCATAGATGGCTACTCCCTCCCTCTGTGTGTGTGTGTGTGTGTGTGTGTTGCTATTGTATTTGTATTTGGTGCACTGACTCTTCTTTTAATATCCCCTATGTTTAATACCATAGTACTCACCCAACACATCCATACACATAGTTTCTGATTGGGTAGTCACCACCATGAAGCATCATATATGCACACAAAACTATGGGATGAAGGAATGCTAGAAGAGGATATCAATAATGGAGTCATGCTCTTGTTCTGTCTCTTCCACTGCTTACAGACAGTGGGAACAGGACATAATACTTTCATCCACAGCTTGCTCGTGTAGTGTTTTCATGATACAAATGGTCCTCAAGAGCCTGCCCATTAGGGTCATAAGTCAAAACTCTCATAAAATGAACTAGACTCATTTTTATGACTTTTTTTTTACTATGCTCATTAGGCGAATCAACCAGGATATTAAATGAAGGTCAGGCTTGCCATTCATTAAATGACCTACGCCATCATTAAATGAACCAAGAGGCTGGAGAATTTGCAGGGCTCCTCAGGTGGAGCCTCTGGTGGGAACACTGCTTGTCCACCCATCAGCTATTCTGTCAAGGACAGATGACCTCTGAATTGCAGCACAAATGCCCAGATTTAAATTGGGGGGTGTGGGGATTTAATTTGCAGAGCTCCCAGTGGAGCCTCTAGAGGCAACTGCTTCCACTCATCCATCAGCTGCTCTACAGGTGAAACTCGAAAAAATAGAATATCGTGCAAAAGTTCATTTATTTCAGTAATGCAACTTAAAAGGTGAAACTAATATATGAGATAGACTCATTACATGCAGAGCAAGATAATTCAAGCCGTGATTTGTCATAATTGTGATGATTATGGCTTACAGCCCATGAAAACCTCAAATCCACAATCTCAGAAAATTAGAATATTACTTGCAATCAATAAAAAAAGGATTGTACATAGAACAATATCGGACCTCTGAAAAGTGTAAGTGTGCATATGTACTCAGTACTTGGTTTGGGCCCCTTCTGCAGCAATTACTGCCTCAATGTGGCGTGGCATGGAAGCTATCAGCCTGTGGCACTGCTGAGGTGTTATGGAAGACCAGGATGCTTCAATAGCGGCCTTCAGCTCTTCTGCATTGTTCGGTCTCATGTCTTTCATCTTTCTCTTGGCAATTCCCCATAGATTCTCTATGGGGTTCAGGTCAGGTGAGTTTGCTGGCCAATCAAGCATAGTAATCCCACGGTCATTGAACCAGGTTCTGGTGCTTTTGGCAGTGTGGGAAGGTGCCAAGTCCTGCTGGAAATGAAGTCAGCATCCCCATAAAGCTCGTCTGCGGAAGGAAGTATGAAGTGCTCCAAAATCTCCTGGTAGACGGCTGCGTTGACCCTGGGCTTAATGCCAACACCAGCAGATGACATGGCTCCCCAAATCAACACAGACTGTGGAAACTTCACACTGGACTTCAAGCATCTTGCGGTGTGTGCCTCTCCATTCTTCCTACAGATTCTGGGTCCTTGGTTTCCAAATGAGATGCAAACGTTGCTCTCATCAGAAAAGAGGACTTTGGACCACTGAGCAACAGCCCAGTTCTTTTTTTCTTTAGCCCAGGTAAGACGCTTCTGACATTGTTTTTTGTTCAGGAGCGGCTTGACAAGAGGAATACGACATTTGAAGCCCGTGTCCAGGATCCGTCTGTGTGTGGTGGCTCTTGATGCCCTGACTCCAGCCTCAGTCCACTCCTTGTGAAAGTCCCCAATGCTTTTGAAGGCCTTTTCCTGACAATCTTCTCCAGGCTGCGGTCATCCCTGCTGCTTGTGCACCTTTTTCTTCCACTTTTCCCTTCCACATAACTTTCTATTAATGTGCTTTGATACAGCACTTTGGGAACATCCAACTTCTTTTGCGATTACCTTTTGAGGCTTTCCCTCCTTATGGAGGGTGTCAATGATGGTTTTCTGCACAACTGTCAGGTCAGCAGTCTTTCCCATGATTGTGATTCCTACTGAACCAGACTGAGAGACCATTTAAAGGCTCAGGAACCCTTTGCAGCAGAGGTGCTATTCGACCGGTTCGCACCTATTCGGGCGAACTGGTTGCAGTTATTTGGCATGGGTTGCTGAACTGGTGCCAATCCCTGGCTGGCCACACCCCCAGCCCAGTCGCCCAGTCGCTCACTTGCGATCACTCTCCTAGCTTTCCATTCCTCACGTCCTCTTTCTCTCCAGGGAAAAGGAAGAAAGGCATGGATGCTGCAAGTATCACTTTCCCCGTGTGAGTAAAGTGCCTGGAGTGAGAAAGAGTGTGGTCTGACAGAGGGGGTGGGGGTGAATCGAGCCTTGGAGCACTTTTGCAATGTAAAAGAAATGCATTTTGGAAGCAAGTCTTTTAAAAACTTCTCCAAGGATTCCCCATGGACTCTGCAAGTATTGCTTTCCCCTTGTGAGTTAAAGTGCTGGAGTGAGAAGGAGTGCAGTCTGACAGAGGGGATTGGGTGAATCAAGTCTTGGAGCTCTTTTGCAACGTAAAAGAACCCACTCAAGCCTTGGAGAAATTTAAAGGAGCTGCTTCCCAAATGCTTGTCTGTTAAGTGCTCTCTCTCTCTCTCTCTCTCCCCCCCCCCTCCTCTGTGTGTGTGTGTGTGTGTGTGTGTGTGTATTAGAGAGAGAGAGAGAAAGAAAGAGGGAAAGAAAGAAAGAAAGAAAGAAAGAAAGAAAGAAAGAAAGAAAGAAAGAAAGAAAGAAAGAAAGAAGGAAAGAAAGAGAGAGAGAGGAAGGTAGAGAAAGAAAGAAAAAATAGGAAGAGAGAGATAAAACTCTGCTATTATTTTTAATTGTTCCATTATTTATCATGTGTTAATATTTTACACTACACCTAGAGTGAGGGACTGAGTTTATGTCTTTAGAAACATGTTTCTCCTTTAGGGAAAATATAGTATTCTGCCTTTTAAAATATTTCCTAGAATATATCATTCTTCTAGGAGAAGGGTGGGTGCTAACTTTCTACAGAAGCATTGATTAATTCCTAAAACAGCCTTTCTCAGTGAGAATTCTATAAGAGGTTCCTAGGGGTTCAGTGAAAAATCATGACTGAAAAAGAAAAGACTTTTTTTTACTTTTATGTACTGCACATAAATACTAGAGCTTGCAATAGTGAGGATTTTTATGTGCCCTAACTCAACTGCTGGCCTGCCTGTGTGCTTGTGTTGTAAACACAATATGGTTAGAAATGAATTGTATTTTGCTGTTTACGTGGGTGTTCTCTGAGACCTGAAAATTATTTCAGGGGTTTCTCCAGGGTAAAAAGATTGGGAAAGGCTATCCTATAATAGTGTTTAGATTAGGAAAGAAAAACATTTTTCCTTCCTACCACTAAGTACACAATGTCACTCCCATAGGATACTGAGTTGATTTTGTTTCTATCCCTATCCAGCCTCAATAGCAAGATTTTCCATGCAAAATAAAGGCTGCTTGTCCAAGGAATAAAAACAGTAGTAGTTCAGGAACTTCTATAGTTAAAATATGCTTATTCATTTAGCCCAGACATTTGCATAATTGTTTACTTTATATTGCCCACTTTAATACTTTTATAAACAGCTTTTTCTAAACTAGAGATGTATAGCTTTTATTGGGTAGAAGTTCACATTATCATTATCTACATACTAACATTGGTGTGTTTGTTTGTAGCCTTCAATTTGGTGAAATGATGCATCAAAGGGCAACAATTTTCGAATCAATATACCTTAAATGGGCTAACTTACCAATGTATCCAAAATCTGGGACCCATGACTCCTACAGGATTAAAATGTGGCAATGTTATGGTAACTTTAAGAATCAGCATGCGTGACACAGACCATACACACACTCCATTGAAGCATCTGTTTTTAATAGAATGCCTTCAATGTTTGGTTTTTATCTCAGAATCTTTCTATATTTTTGGTTATAAAGATATTAGAGACCATTCATTAAACAAAGAATGCAACTATAGGGTTCATATTTGTAGTTTACTGTGCCAAGCCATTTATTATTGGAGCAAGTTGCTGACTCTTTTAAAATGAATTCACTTTGGTTTGTGCTTCCCGTAGAGACAGCAATATCTTCTCTCAATCCCTCTTTGAGAGAAGGATGGGAGGTTCAAAAATGTGAAAAATATTTTTTAAAAGAAAAGTATTGCTTTTCTTCTACATTAGAAGAGTATTTCTTTATAATTCACAATTATACCATGTTGTTTGGAATGTAATTACAAGTATGTGATCTAATTTTTAACATTAATATTAAAGTTTTTGCATTGCATTAATTTAGCAAAAAGATCTATAGCAGTATAATATCAATACTGGAAGAGATCAAAATACATGTCTTTCCCCCACTCAAATATCAGTCTGTTCGGCTTCATTATGCTTGGATAGTTGTCAGGTTTACTAAATAGTGTCGTTTTTACAGGCAGCTGACTGTGCCTAACTTTGAGCAAGGAATCATATGTGTGTATACCTTGAAGAACAAATATTGAGCTAGCTGTTAAGCCTGTATATTATTCACTAGCTTCTGATTATTCACTGTTGACATCATAGCTAGATCTGTCTGTCAATAACTTCTCCGAGATTTTGGAAGGTCATGCCTGGTCATTAATGATACTATTGTGTCTTCTTTTTGCCTTTTCTTCTTTCCCTTCAATTTTTCCAGACATCATGGTCTGGAAGTGCAAGTGACTCTTGCATTCACATTATGTGCTCAATATATCTAAGCATTATCTTCTAATGTAATATTCGGGTTTTTTTTTAATGTGGAGCAGCAAACAATTGTTGCATTCTCTTATTTCATCTTCAAGAAAACAGTTAAAAATCTTTCTTGCCTCTAGTGGTTAAAATTAACATACTTGAAATAGCTGATGTTTGTTCTGACAATTCTAATTCTAGACTAGCATTTCTCATACTACAATTTGCATATAAATTAGATGACAGTACACAACCTTGGCAAATTCCTTTCCCAATTTTGAACCATTTAGAGTGGTATATTCTAACTATTATCTCTGGTCAACATACAAATTCTTCAAAAGGCAAGTAAGCTAGCTCAATACAACCCTGTTTTGTTACCAATTTGTGGTATAGTCATGTCTTTTTTGGAACTCCCTTGTCTTTTCCATTATCCATCAGAGGTTCATAGTGGGATTTTTGACTGCCTCTGCCTCTTTTGAATCCAGATTCCACATTGGGCACTAAATTTATTTAATTTATTTATGTTGAAGTCTAGATTGAAAAATGTTGAACTCTAACATACAGATTTGTTAATTTGAGCAGTCTTTAGTATTGTACCTTAAAATCCCACCTCTATTTTCAATAGGCAAATGCAATATTGTAAAAATCTTGATCACTATAATCACAATTTATCAGGATAACAATGATGATGACAATTATGACATAAGGATACCAAATATAGATTACATGGAAGACGCTTTCTGCATGATTCTTTGTATGTATTTTATTGCTGTATGATTGTTTAGATGTTTATATCCTGCCTCTCTTCCATCCTGACCAGTTTATTATTGAATTACCATTTTGTTTTAATATTTCTTTGGACAAGGCAGCCTGAGAGAAATTATTGAACTGCCAGGAGCAAAGGCTGTTGTAATTCATATATCCCCAGTTACCTAGCATTCCTTTACCAATTAAATTGATGGGCACTTCCCTTACAGATAATAGATGTTGCACTGAAAACTAATTATGCACGCCATCCTGCTCGTAAATACATTTAGTAGCAAATAGTCAGACTAGGGATACTGTACTCTTAACATGGCCTACTTTGATGTACCGACAGATAACATAACCACTTGGGTAATTTAGGAAAAATGAGTTTCCATTAAATAGCTAAGAAGATAGGCTTTAAAAGAAGTTTGATTATCTCCTGAATCCTGTTATTATTAATTCATGTTGGCCTCAAATCATTCCTAACCCTGATTCTCTGACCGAAGATATTCTCAGTCTTAGACTTCAAGCTAATCTCAGATCTATTCTTCCCTAGTTCTTCCAAATCTCTCTCCAGATCCTTCTTCCTGCTGCCATATAACTGGGAGGATATACAGTACTCGTTTCTTTGAGGGGCAGTTTCTCCACCCAACTACTGTATCTTATTCATGGACCAAATATCTTCCATAAAATTGTTACAATTAATTTGGCTCAAGGAATTCACCGAAGGTTCATTTTGATTCCTTGTGATCCTTTACTTCAGTTTTTAATGTTTCTCTAATGCTACTTTCCAGACTACATTTGGTACATACAATTTTGTTTAACATTTGAATGTTAAGACCGCTCAGAATTGTTAGTCACACATGAATTGTTAGTCAAACACTCCCTGATCAAATGAAGCATAGTCTAATTTGCATAAGATTTGAGGTAAAAACAGTACACCTAAGATGTCATTGCTTTTCAAGATTTATACAATTCTTAAAATTCATTGAATGATGTGGCCTCAAAGTGTTTTCAGTTTTAGGACAGATGGATGAACAGATGATAGATAGCACCCTCCCTTCTTCAGAAAACTAGTACATATGAAGAAGGAAGCACAAGCCAAAGAATGAAGGAATAAACCCCTGAGACAAAAAGGAAATGAGTAGTAATACACATTTTCCTTTTGGCTACCAAACCTTGGCTTCATCCTCAAAACTTATCTGAGTACAGTGTTATTTCAGTACTCAGTTAGAATTGAATGTATAAATAATCAAATAAAAATGAATCAGCCATTTTCTTTTCTTTCACATTTTTTTAAATGAGCCCAAAAGTCGGTTAGCTACTGAAAACATCAGACAGAAGGGGTGAGGAGGTAGAAAGCTCTTATTCGGAAGAATCACCATTAAATTCTATCTTGAAGAAAAACCTGGCTTTTGAAAGTTTTCTTGGAACATAAAGAAGCATACAATTTCTAACACACAATAAACTTATATTAACTAAATCTGGAAAATGAACAGAACAAATGAAACTGTCTTGCAAATGCCTGGTTTTTTAAAACAGTAATCCTGTTTATTTTGGTTCTGAAAATATCTTGGTTAAAAAGAGCTCCCGTTTGTGCCTTGTCAGCCTAAGGACCAAAAGTATTGTGCTGCTTTTCATTTTCTTGAAGGGAAGATTTTTATAGCTGAAGTAGCTGAATTTCTGCGCACACCCGGACAGAGCAGTGCCTTCACTTCAAGAAAAGGAATTATTTAAGGAGGCATCTAATATATTTTCTTCTTAACTGTCTCTTTTCTCTGAAATAGAGCAGCACAGATTTTTGTTTTTCTTTTCTGCAGCTGGAATTTAAATGGCAAACAGAATCTACTATTAGATTAGATAACCAGGTAATGTATTACATCTACATATTAAATTACTACTTAAAATATGGGAGATTGACTACCAATATATTGTGTGTGTGTGTGTGTGTTTGTGTGTGTGTGTGTATGCATTAGAGAACAAATATAAAATGTATTTGCAGAAAGTATATTGTATTTAATTTCATGAAGCTTAACTGATATGAATAAAACCAATTATTTTTACTTTGGTATAGGAGTAATAAAAAGCATTGTTCACAACATTTTATGAAAAATGCTAACATTTTAGCAATTCTTTAACAATACTTTTTAAGGCTGTGTTCATAGCTATGAATTTCAATGGTATGGGATAATCAATAAAAATAACATTGTGTTATTAATTGTGTTATAATCAACTTCTTTTTCCCAAATGCATTTGGAAAAATTCTCTTTTTACTCTTTGGAGAGTAGTCCATTACAATATGGGTTTAATGGCGTAATTTGAGGTGACAGGTTATCTGAATAAATGTATAAGTTCCCCTGTCCTTTCCCACAGAACAAACTGTAAACATAATGCAATTACCTGGGAAAATAGACTATTCCTCTCTCATATGACATTTAGTGTGTGGCATATGCAATATGCAGAATACACTTGTGCAGTCCGGTTCTGCCAGATGTTACTTCCTTAATGCAGTCCAAGAGGAAGCAGCCTCTTGTTCAATGTATATCCACCCTTTATTGGCCCCCACCCCTCTTTCCTGAATATAAAGACTGATTCAGTAGATCCAGACGATGCTTTTCATGATCCAGAAATAGTAACTGCTATTGCCATGCTCATAGCTTTCATCAGGAGTACATGAAGGGCAGCATTTGTGGGAAACTTGTCCTTCTCATACCTTACACAGAAGGTAAGCCTTAGACTAAACACCATAAAAGGCACCTACCCTATATTTTTTAGGCTTTTAAATCCAGTAAGGGAACAAACAAACATGCTTTTGTGGGAAATCATAAACCAAAGTATATACAGCCTGGCTTCTTGACCTTTTTCTACCACCTTTACTAGCAAAGGACACAGGCTGTGTCTGTACTCTTCTCTGTAATGAAATATGTTGCAATTCTCTGTGTTTGGATGTATAAGCACTATTTCTCCCGAGGACTAATCAGAGTGGGTATATATGTGCAGCCTCTATGTTTGTCTATTTTGCTCTCCTCTCATATTGTGCATGTATGGCTATGCAGGAAGGCGTGGGAAGGAATATGAGCATGTCTAGGTCACATGATTAAGGGGGGAAGGGTGGAATAAGCAACATACCAACTGATTGCCTAATTTCCTTTCCCATACGGATACATTAGAGGAAATTTTCTGAATTTATTTTGTCTACTCCCACAGCCTGATCCAGCTCGCTGATCTTGCTCTGTTCTGAGTTTGGAGAATTATCCTGCAGATAGACAGATAGAGAGACAGAATCCCAAGTTCTTTTACATGATTACTTTTCAACTTTTCCTTAGGTTGGTAATATTAAAAACTACCAACTTTTGCCCTGAAGAAAACTTTTGCTAGCTATTTTTAATATACAGCATTATTATAACTGCCATACTACAATATATAGCCATTTTTAATATATAGCATAATTATAACTGCTGTACTGTTATACAGCTTTACTTTAAAGTGATAAACAGAGTATTAAGAACCTTATATCATTTATAATTTGCAATATGTGGCCTAAACTAAGAGCCTTCTTCACACAAAAAGTCCAATTGTTTATAAAATGAAGCCAAAGAACTTGTCTTTATACATGACAATGTGACATTCACAAAGAATAAACTTTCAACAATATTTCATTTATTAATCTCATCAGATTAAATTCAGAGAAATCAACTATCTATATATCCTTTAAGTTGTATTAATTAATTTTCAATCTTTCTAATTATTCATTAATCCAGAATAAGAGGATTGTACTTCTCTCCTAAAGCAGGGGTTCCCAACCTCTGGGCTGCAAATTGTTTGCAACCATGTCACAGAAAGGGCAGCGGAGTTCACGCAAGGCCCTTAACCACTGTCTTCACTGACACGCTTAATAAAACATAATGTTTTAGGGAAATTGGAAATCATATCTTTAACTATAATCAGATTAATATTTCATTCCATATCTTCACAGGATAAATGTTTGTTGAGATAAATAAGTCACTGAACAAATATTTCTAATTATTGTAATTCAGATCTGGAACTATGCTAAACCAATTTCTTTTTCATTAATCAACCGCACCTTGGCAAAATGGGCAGCATACCAATTTGATAAACAAACAAGCACAATAATAAACATGGTTCAGAGCAGCTAGCTCATATCTCGATCAAACTTCAGTTTGAAACTGGAGTCTTGTCTTTCCATAGACCTGCAGTGCAAAAATGAGATCCAACCCCATCCAAATATAACAGAATAACAGAGTTGGAAGGAACCTTGGGGGTCTTCTAATCCAACCTGCTGCTCAGGCAGAAGACCTTATACCATTTCAGATAAATGGTTGTCCAATCAATCTCTTCTTAAAAACTTCCAGTGTTGGAGTATCCGCAATGTCTGGAAGCAAGTCGTTCCACGGATTAATTGTTCTAACTTTCCTTAGTTTTAGGTTGGTTCTCTCCTTGACTAGTTTCCATCTATTGCTTCTTGTTCTGCCTTCAGGTGCTTTGGAGAATAGGTTGACCCCCTCTTCTTAGACATTGGAACACTGCTATCATGTGTTTGCTTCCAAAGAGCATTGCTTTATCTAGATTATATACAGAAGATTCTCACCCTTCTATAATCTGTAAATAAAAACAAATAGTCACCGACCTTGCCTTAGACACTCCACTTAATAAGGACTTTAATAAAAAAATAGGCACTTTTCATTTTTAATTCTAATCGCTTTAATCTTCAAATGATTTTCTTTCTTTTTTGTGCAGTGCTCCAGGGAACAATGCAAAAAGCAGTCCTAGTCTACTATCTTCTGCTTGTTTATTTGTTTGTTGCTCTTGCCCAGAATAAACCCAATGGAATGCCCGGAAGAGCAAGGCGAAGAATAATCTACAGAAGACTACGAAAGATCCCCTTAAGAAATCACAGTTTAAATAGGCAGTCACAAATTAGACCTCCAATCTCTAGCACTCCTCTAATGAGCATCCCACTTACTAATATTGAAGGAGATATTACTGGAGTATTTAACTCTCTTACCCAATTGGATGTTCAAGAATCCAGTTATAATATTTTGCCAGGTAAGGAGGAAAAACTTATTTTTTATATATATTTATAAATCATCCATGTAAAAAAGAAAACTATTAAAAATAGATGAATTCTTCTTGCTTAATCTTGGGTATCATGTATGATTTTCATTCACTGTAGAGAAATACCAGAAATCTAATAGTAGTATTCGGTGCTCTTCACCTAATACTAGAAATAGATTTTATTATTTATTTTATGTCCTTCCAACTCATATTCACAATTTGAGATCTCAATCACCTAAAAATTTAAACATAAACAAGTATGATATTTTTTTTTTTGCACTCATGTCAGAAGCACCAAGGCACTTCTGGGTTGAAAGGATTAGCCAGTGACATCACCATTACCCTGGGGACGCCTGTTGTTGGCTCCTTTCATGCCCCTGGTAGGCACTGGAGTGAAGGATGAGAGCTCAACCCCAGCTCTTGGGTCTCAAATGCAGGCTTGCTAATCTCCTGTTCAGTGTTCCAACCACTCGAACCACCATGCTCCACAAGTGTGATTAAATCAAAAATACTAACATGCTAGTGTGTAGGCCAAGCATTTTTCTACTACCAGGTCAAGTTAAAATGTACAATTAATTAATACACATCTTTTAAATACTGTAGAACATCATAAAAATCAGGATATTTCCCCCCAAAGCAGGTAACAGTGCACAAGTATTAGTAGTCTAACAACTTTATTATCAGAGCACACGAAATTGGATAAAACAGTGAGTCAGCAATATTTAGATGGTAAAAGTCATCCTAGTGAGTGAACAATTCATATAACTGACATTTGCACTCTCAATGGATGTGCAAACTGATTTTGTGAATGTATGTTCCAAAGCTAATTCATGATTTTTAATGCTCTGAAACAACCATCCTATCAACTATGTTGATCCACTTGACACAAAAGTGAGATGACATTAGCAGATATCTCAATTGTAGCCCTTAAAATGCAAGTTTTCTCACTACAGCCCATTATACCTTACAAAATTCTTCTAGAAAATTCCACAGTCCTCTGAAACACATCTGGGTGGTACTGGCACATGGGAAAAGAAAAATATACTTGATATTCCAATGCTATCCATTCTATCACTAAAGATATACAATTATATAAAAATGTTATAGAAACTTTATTTCTCCAAGATATTCAAAATTAAAATGTATGTGATAGCAACAATTTGGCTTAGCCATGTACAATAAAAACATGGCACAAAAATATTTGGAATAAATAAGTATAGTTTCATTAATATAATATATGAATGTATATAATATATTAATATAATATATGAAAGTAAGTAAGGGTGAAATCATGGCTTTTATTGACTTCATTGTAGTAAACATTCATGCTGCAATATGCAGCAGCAATCTTCTGAATATATAGAAGATGTCTACTACATTACTAGTAAAAGATGTCTGTAATTTATTTCATTTTGATATTTCTAGAAATTGTACAGTATCATAGTTAGCTTGATTGAGAAACTTTTTCATGGCAGATAGTTATTTTAGAAAACATCAGAAACTAATCTATAAACCACACACGCATATTTATATTCCAAATCTATTATTCCTGTTTCAAGGTGCCTACAATAAATTAAATAAATGATCTCAAAGTGGAATTACATAGAAAATGTAGGTATATAAAGTAGGGTGTTTTTTTTTTAAATAAAAGGGCAATTAGAACACAAAAAAATATAATTGCGGTCCATTTTTAATAGTCTCTCTAAAGCTGCTCATTTGGGAGCATTTATTTTCATATTAAAGGAAATATGCCAGCATATATACCATACCTTCTATATGAAGTACTTTAGATCAGGAGTCGCCAACATTTTGAACCTCAGGGACCACCAAACTCATAACTTTAAACCCCGCGGATCACTAATAGGGATTTTGACTGAGGGTGGCTAGCTGCTGTTGGTGGGAAAGTCAGTCCCATATTCCTGTGCAGTAGTCACAGGACTGGCCCTTTGGTCATCCTGGAGGAATACATCCATGGCAGGCCGGTGTACTCGGGTGGAGGAGCAGCTGCTCTGGGATGATCAAAGGGCCAGTCCTGTGATTATTGAAGCTTTGGAATGTGGGACCAACTTTCCCACAAATATCAGCAAGCCACCCCGGGCTGGATTTCCCTCCCTCACCTTTGGTCTTACCTACCAGTTCCAGCTCTACTCAAGATAAGGTTTGCGCTCGGCCGAAGGGTGGGAGCCAGGCAGGTGGGCGGGCCATGTGGGTGGTGCAGCCTTGTGTTCCCACACAGCATGGATTAATTGCTTTGGGGGAGACATTTCTCTGTGGACCACCAAAATTTTCTCACGGACCACCAGTGGTCCCCGGCCCACCGGTTGGTGACCACTGCTTTAGATCTCCCTCAGGAATCATCTGAAGTAATATGTAGTTTCCTCATTTTTCCCTTGATTGTTTCTTTTTATCTGGAATTTTACCCAAAGGTGGAACTAAAATCACTAAACTCAAATAAGTTGGAGCTCATATTTCTGAAGCTGAAAGCATTGAGGTATCTGTCAAGGATTTCATCCATAAGGTATTTTTAGTCTAGTATTTAGAGTGATTGCAAGTGAAGATCGCATTGGAAAAGAGCCTACCTATCTCTAGCTTTACAATCAAATGTTCAGTTAAATATTTTACATTTTATTAGGACAGACATATATTTTTGAAGATGTTAAATACCTTTTTAAAAATTTTTACATCTTTCTTTCCTAACATTATATTCCAGGTATCGTACAATAAATATTTATATTTGTAATGAGCATACCACAAGTAAGTCATCAATCAATGGATGACCGAAAGGTATTATCCTCTTTTATAAATTTGTTACGAGAATTCTTTTAAATGAGTTTGCATCTAGGTTTGTGCAGATCTAATCTGGCAATCGAATTGTTACACCATCAACTTCTCATGTGGGATAATAGATGATAGATAGAATTCTTTATTGGCCAAGTATGATTGGACACACAAGGAATTTGTCTTGGTGCAAATGCTCTCAGTATACATACATTGCATCACCACTGTCTGTCTGACAATAATAGATTGCCACATACATAAAAATTCAAATAAAAGCTGGTAGTGAAAATCAGTACACTTTATAATTATTTTATATATTTGTATAATAAAATCTGCTTTTGGCTTCCATTTCTTAGGAAAAGAAGGACGATGCTTCGCTAATGGAATGATTATGTTTGATAAAGCTGTGTGGTCTCCTAAACACTGCGTTACATGCCTCTGTTCAAAAGGAAAGGTGTTCTGTGATGAAACCTCATGCAATCCTCTGACATGTCACAAATCTACAAAACCTGAAGGAGAATGTTGCCCTGTGTGTCTGGAGAGTGGTACAGTATATTAATTTCTTATATACATGGTTATATGCATAGGACACACAGGAAGTCCTTGACTAAAACATTCATTTAGCTACTGTTTGAATTTAGGGTGATAGCAAAAAAAGTTTAGTCTTTGTACTTACAACCCGTCTTCGCATTTACAATCATTACAGCATTCCCATGATCATCTGATTAACATTTTGGCAGTTGGCAACCGGCATATATTAACCTCCCTGGTTTCCAACGAAGTTAATGGGGAAAGCCAAATTTGCTTAATAACTGTGTGACTCAATTAACTGCTGTGGTAATTCAGTTAACAACTTAACAACAAAAAAATTGTAAAATTGGGCGCAGCCCTGCTTAGCAATGGACATTCCAGATATAATGATAGTAAGTTGAAGGGTACTTGTATATTTTAGGGTATATTAATTTCTTATATATAATTTGAAGATAATATGCACACATGCACATTTCACATATGTCTTCAATTATAGTCAAAAGCTGCAAGGGAATGAAAAGGAAAATAAATCAGTGACCCTTGAATGCAACTGAAACATTAGTTTGGAAATCTGAATTTGTGAAAATAATATTTAATCATACCAATAATAATATTTTAAAAAATCATTCAGAATAAAATATCCTGAATGGAATATGATTGCTCTGGGTCTCTCTCTCTCTCTCTCTCTCACACACACACACACACAAAGATACAGTACATGTATGTGTAATGTTCATAGTCACCACTTAAGAACAGTTTAGTGGTATTTGCTGCACAGTGGTAATGATAGCATCCTTATTCTTCTGTCCCAAATCACCTTCTAAGTTCACATCTGATAGCCATTAAATAAAAGCCACAAAGATGGACATACATTTACATAACCAGATTGGAAAACTGTAGGACTTAATATCTTACAATTCTGGAACAATAAGACATCCATTATGGAATTGCTAGAACTACCCCCAAAAAAGGACAATAAATGGCAAATGTGATATTTCTTGCTCTTAGAGTATTACATTATTCAGAATATAACTGGAAAGGCATATTTCGGTATCACCAAACCAGGTGTGTCCAACCTGCAGCCTCTGGACCATATGCAGACCACTTACTTACAGCTAGTAATGTGGCTCCAAAAGATTGTAAAGTTTTAACATTATGATGTAATTTATATACATTAACAATATTATATATTTTATATATGGTTCAAGACAATTCCTCTTCAATGCAGCTCAGGCAACCCAAAAAGTTGAACTATCATGATCTAAATATATCAGAAAATATTATTTCTTAATCACAATGTTCTTTGCTTACTTTATACTATTGTTATAATGGAATGCATGTTTTATATTGAGATCAGAATCAAACTGAATGATTCAAAAATCTATCGGAAGATTGCAAGTTGATTGAATTGCAAATAAAACAAAACTATTTCTGTCATGGGAAGCAATGGAGACTTGTGACGAGCTCTGAATTCCGTTGTTTTTTACCAGGACACACAGATAAGTGGAATTGTTGTCCAATGTAACAGCTACTCAGAGGCATGATATGTGTCTGTGTGTAGAGAATAAGGAAGATGATATTGACGTTAACATTACCTGGACAAAAGGGGCTAAAATATGTTTAATTCCTGAGAAACGACATAACATGTTGAGTGATACAGACAGATCCCTGCTTGATTAACTGTAGTAGCTTATATGTAGTATAATAAGAGTACAGCACAGTCAAACTGGCATTATTCTATTATTGTAGCCCATCTTAATAAGGATAGTTTAGCTTTCTTGCAGAATTGATTGCCTGGTCTGGTCAACTTAGTGGAGTGACTGGGGAGGAAACAGAGGGAAGGAGCGGCTTTGATCACACAATTATGCTTGCCATCTTAATATTTTAACTTCATCTATCGATGTCTCCTCAATTATTCTTGCATTATTAAGAATAATTTTATGGCACATCAATATACCAAATCAAATCACATGTGACAGACAAAAATTCCTGAAAAGCTCATATGACAAAAGCAAGCAATCACATGCCCTTGGATCTGAGACAATAAAACTTCAGCACGAGACAAGAGAAAAGAAAGTAGAACTGCCTTCCTGCCAATCCCACAGCAAATGTTTCATCTTGGCATTTTGAAAATTTACAAGGCACACAGTCTAATCCAAAACTTAATTAGGGCTGAAATCAGCACAGGGCCTTGACATTTTAAATGTAGCTGGAAGCTCAAAATTAACAGTTCAACAAATTAATCTTAACAACTTTGTACTAGTATCTTTGTATTAACAAAGACATGATAACACTTTTAGTAAAAGCTGTTTTATGAAAGATAATAATGCACATGTTTATTTTGCTCAATGTACATACATGCAGGCTATTCTCTCACATGAACTCTAACATCTATAGCAAATAAGCCATGCAGCTACTATGAGTAGCCTTTTTGTTCAGCCAGGTGTTTTTTCAGCTGCTTTCCTCTGAATATTTTATTACCCCATTAGCCGATCCATCAAACCAATAGAAGCGGGGACATAACCAATTGATTTTTTTTAAAAAGCAGCCCAATGACAACACTCAGAATAGTCAGAACATTTGAAACAACACAGTTTGAAAGTTTTATTTAATGTCTTTTGTGTCAACTTTTAAATAGAACTCATAAAAAATACATATCTAAGAGTAATCTTAGTAGTTTTTAAGTCAGAACACTTTAAAATCATTATGTTTTGCACAACTTGATTGTATCTTAATACATAACACATGTTCAGAAAAATGAAAAACATGGAATTTTTATGAGAATTTATACTAATATCCAATTTATAAATTTTCTTTGCATGAAGTATTTATGAACAAGATAAATCATTAGAGAAACTAATGCTAATAAGACTAAAAAATTAGGACTTTAATATTTAACTAAATATCTCGTTCACATATTTATTCCCTTTTCTCTCTCTCTCTCTCTCTCTCTCTCAATAAATATAAGTACATCCAATAAAATAAGTTTATTGGATACCCATAAAACCACAGAAAATAACAAATAAGTCCAATTAAACTTCTAATATTTCTGATTTTATATACAATATTGTTTGCATGCAATATTGATTTTGTATATACTTTCAGCAATATTAAGTATAGGTCTAGTTTCAGATACATCTTTATTGACACTTACTATAAAAATGGCATTACGATTCTGTGTTATATTAGCATTAACTCTTTTTCCCCCTCCTTTATATTCAGCATTAACTACAATTTCTCAAAGTGACACAGCTGAAGTTTCTGGAGATTCTCCTGTGCCAACTAATCCGAGTGAACCAGTCTTGCATTATACGCAGACACAAGATCCAATGCAAAAGAAGGAAGGAACACTTGAAAAGAATATTCATATAAAAAAACCAGGAAAGATGAAAAAAAAGGGAATAAAAAGCCACAAACCAAGAAGAAAACATGCACATATCAATGATCAAAGGGAGGAAGAAGTGGAAACCAGATCAGAGGAAGAAAAACGAAGAGTTTATGAAGAAGAAGAGCTAAGAATTGAGAAAGAAATTAAAAAACAAGAGCAAGAGGAAAAACAAGAAAAGGACCAAGAGCAAGAGCAAGAAGAAAATGAACAAGAGAAAGAAGAAAGTGAAGAGGAGGAAGACACGTTGCGTGGAGATGTGTTCAGAATGCCCCCACACTTCCCAATTCCTGAGCCTTCTACTGAAATGCCTCCTTTGCCAACTGGATGCTCTGTCTTAGAAAATACAGTAAGCTGTGTTAATGCCAAACTCACACATATACCCATAATCAGAGATGAAGAGCTTACAAGCATAGAGCTTGATGGTGAGGATTTTTTAAAAAATACATTGAAAGTATTTTAAAAGGATTCTTCATCCAAATGAAACCCAGAACTCTGTTTAAAGGCATTGTTATAATTTTGACAATATAAACACAGTAAGTTGCTTCTTATTTATACTGATCCTGATGCACTCCTTTTACCGTTACTTCACTCACGGCAGAAGCATATTATTTTAAAATAGGCCATCCTCTGAAGAGAGTTGAAAAAAAACCTCTCTTTTGTACTGTATGTAGCAGGTTACTGCAAAAGCAAGCACTGGGGAAAATCTTGAAAAAGCAATATCCTACTCATTCATCAGTTTTCCAATGTTGCATTTAAACAGTCATATTTTCTATAGCTGCAATTTCCTGTTATGAAAATTGGGAAAAGAAGGAAGGGAGATCATTTTTATTTCCTGTTTGCTGTTTAATGAAGAGACCATATAAATCGTTACTAAAAAAAAACCCCCAGCATTATAAATTATTACTGTCTTCCCCTGTGTTTGATTACTTGTACTGTAAATTTTTTAAAAATGGTCAACAATTAGAGAGAACGTTCTTAACTTTTTTCTTCCTTTCCCTAGGGAATGACATCACTGAAATTCCAGATGGAGTTTTCAATGGG
The DNA here is from genome assembly GCF_049901715.1 of Pseudonaja textilis. Classification (NCBI taxonomy): domain Eukaryota; kingdom Metazoa; phylum Chordata; class Lepidosauria; order Squamata; family Elapidae; genus Pseudonaja; species Pseudonaja textilis. Next base: position 56,797,289 of record NC_141991.1, on the reverse strand, counting down.
ATACCTAATTTGGAGAGAATTGATCTTCGTAAAAATAAAATCACATCATCTGGCATTGGTCCACAGGCATTTAAAGTAAGAAGAATCTATATAATCACACACAACCAACATGTACACAAAGGTTATACTCAATGTTGGATGAAAAGTTAAATAATTTTATTTCTTGCAACACTGGCATCATTTTACTTTCCTCTTTTTATTTTCAATATTTTAAGAGTTTTAAATAATAGCATGTTTACAATATGATTCATATTTTATAAGCATTACTACATTGAAATAATATAAGGGATCATAATTTGCAACATTTCATTTTGGTGCCCTCAAGACAATGTTGACTCTTGGTGACTGCATGGATAGGTCCCTGCAGTTTTCTTGGCAAGATTTAGAAGTGGTTTGTCATTGTCCCTTTCCCAGAACTAAGAGAGAGTGACTGGTCCAAGTCACCCAGCTGGCTTTAGGCCTAAAGTAGAACTAAGTCTCCCAGTTTCTAGCATGATGTCTTAACAACTACAGCAAAATGTCTCCAATTTACAACATTACAATTTTAAAAAAGTAAAAATATCAAAATGTCCTTCCTTGTGCTTTAAATCGTGCAGTATTATTATTATTATGCTTTTGCTTATTATGGATTGCATAGTCTTTCATCCATGCCTTTTTTCTGTAAAAGTTTCAGTCCTAAAATTACATATAATTTTCCTGATTCTTGTAATCCTTAAGGATTACTTCAGATTACACATTTTTTGTTTTGGCTATCATAAATTCCAAGAAGATTACATCTAGAGCTGGGGTGTCAAACTCAATTTCATTGAGGGCCGCATCGGGGCTGTGATTGACCTCGGGGGGCTGGGTGGAGGTAGCCAGTTTGATGCCACTCACTGGGTGTGGCTGACTGGGTGGCTGTGGCCAGCTCTGCTGGCATGTTTTCTCATCGTTCTGAGTAGAACGGGCCAAAGCCATGCTGGCCTAATGTTTTCTCTTTGCACTGGGTAGAACGGGCCAAAGCCATGTGGACCAGCCCCTTACGTTTTCCAGGATGGCTCTACAGGCTGGACAACCCTCATCTACAGAGAAAATTTGTGCCTGCTCTAATCTGATCTAATCTAATCTGGCTATAAGAAATGGCTGGGAGTGTGCTGCACTGGAAATTATTTCCAGTAATCTTCCAACAAAAGTAGTGTGGGTGCAGCAGGGAGTTATAGCTAAATCCTAATACCGGGAGCACCCCAGTTACTAAACTTCCTAATTTATTTCCAAGTACTTAGTCAAGATGAATCAGCATTCAGATGCCACACAATGCAGTATTTATTAAGACTTAAAACATTCTACTAGGAGAGTGTTTTTTTCATGCCTTTAAAGCTATCATAAAGTTTTTGGAAATGGCAGTAACATCAAAATCAGATCATCTTAGGCTTGAAGATGATGCTGGAGCATGAAGATGGAAACATTATTTGAAAAGCTGAGCTCTTTGGAGATATTATGTCCAGAAGCCAAGCCAGAAGAACAGATGGATACTTAAGTTTGAAATCAAACTGAGATGGAATGTGATCTGTAAATTGATTCAAAATTGTGCTTCAGAAAGGGAAAATTGTGACAAACATTTACATGATCAGGAATGAACAATAATATTTGTTCAAGAAATATGTAAAACTGAAATTATCAGGACACAAAAGTTAAATGGAACCTGTTGGAATATGTCTCTATTCAAGAGACTAAAACAAACTAATGTGAATCTTACTGATGTTTTAATTTAAGATTGAGAGTATCTTGGATGTTACAACACAGGATGTTACAACACAGGCAACGACCCAGGAGATTACAGCACAAGACCCAGAATATCACAACAATAGAACTCAGAAGGTCATCACACAGCCCATTACCCAGGTCAATACAACCCAGGAGATTACAGCACAAGACCCAGGAGGTCAAAACAACAGAACTCAGAAGTGCATCACACAGCCCATTACCCAGGTTGTTACAACACAGGAGGCTGATAGACACATAGCCAATAACTCAGCCACACATGTTCTTACAAAAAAGCAGCCAATCTGCAAACATCAACTCCATCAACCAATGGGGAAATGACAACACAGCCAACCTCCCCACCAGTATTTATAGAGAGACAGCAGCTCTGATCACGCTTTGCTTGCACAAGCACGAAGCCGAAAGCACCAGTCTGAAGATGGCAAGTGGGACCTCGTCAAAACGTTGTCAAGATACTCTCAATCTTACACGGGAAAAGACCTGAACACGCCAAGACGTGCATACTGGTACCTGTGAAAATCTATGAAAAAAATATATACATATATATATTTTCTTAAGTTTTCGCGGGTATTTGTATGTATGGTATTCAGCTTTGTTCGGGTATTTTCCCACGTCATTATAGTTGTGCTTTTAAAGTTGTAGCAACGTTTTGGCAGAATCTCATCTGCCATCATCAGGCTTGTGTATTGTGTTTGTCTGTGAGTCAGACTTTCACAGCCGTTTCAGTTTTAAATTTGGGGCTACCTACTGCTGTGCCAGAATGGTTTTTTCTTCATCCTGGTTGGTTGGGAGTCTTGGTCTGTGTTTTTGGTCTTGGAGTTTGCTGTGTTCTGCTTGATTGGTGTTTCTAATATCTTCTGTCTGTTTTGTGGCTTTTTTTGTCTTGATTGGCTGGCAACATTGTGTTCCTGTATTGGAGGCTTTTAGTGCGGCTTGACTCCAAGTCAATGGACGGCTATCATTTATTAGGAAGCTAGGTTTCATCTGGGTGCCTGGTTGGGGTATGTTTGAGCTGGAGGTATCAGGGGGAATCTGTTTGTGCCCAGGTGTTTGCCTGGCTTGTAGTGTGGAGATTTTTTTGTTTGTGAGTGCAGGCTTCCAAATAATTGACAGTCTGGTGGAATCATCTCTTCTATTCATGCTTTCAGGTCTTTTTTCAATCTCTATGGCTTCTTTGATAATTCTGTGGCTGGGGTTTTCTATAGTGGCTAGGGCTTTGGTGCCATTGAAGTTGATGCTATGACCTGTGGCTTTCATGTGTTGCTCTAGTGAGGAAGTGTGTTCCAGTTTTTTTATTGCATTTTTGTGTTCATCCAAGTGGGTACTTATTCTTCTATTGGTCTATCCAATGTATGTGGCAGGGCATGATGCACAGGGGACTTCATATATGCCTTGGTTTTCCAGGTCGATTTTATCTTTGGGGTTTCTAAGGATGGCTGCTATTTTTCTGTCTGTTTTGAAGGCAGTCTTGAAGTGATGCCTGTGTAGTATCTTACTGATTTTGTCTGTAGTACCTTATGAGGGCAGGACAGCTGTTCCATAGGTTTGTTCATCTTCTAGGTCTCCATTATGTCTCAGTGTGTTTTTGTGGATCAAGCACAGCAGTAGGCTAGCCCCAAATTTAAAACTGAAATAGCTGTGAAAGTCTGACTCACAGACGAACACAATATACAAGCCTGATGATGGCAGATGAGATTCTGCCGAAACGTTGCTACAACTTTAAAAGCACAACTATAATGATGTGGGAAAATACCCGAACAAAGGTGAATACCATACATGTAAGTACCTGCAAAAACTTAAGAATATATATATATACATACATACATACATACATACATACATACATTGATTGTTAATCAAACTTTATGATAAATTTCTTTGGGAATATAATTATTAAACTGGAGGCCTATCCATATGAACAGAATTAATTGCCTGCTGCAGCAAGAAACAAAGGACAGCAGCCCTAACATCTGCAGAAGCTGAATATTTGTGCTGTGAAAAAAAGCATGCAGGGAATATATGTGGCCATACAAACTATTGCTACATACAAACAAACAATCCCAATCATGTTATTTGAGGTCAACATGGGATGTGTAACAATTGCAGACAAAGTACTCCAACCCGCAAAAGAAATACATAGATATTGAACTATAAAGGACATGCAAGAAAAGAGGTAGGCACAAAGGAAGTATCACCCAACTGATGCAATGATGGCAGCTGTACTTACCAATCAGTTGCTCAGAGGCTACTTCCTAAGGCTGGGAGAAGCCCTGGGAGTCAGTACATGAAACCAGTACAACCCACTATAGTACAGAATGCCATGCACAGAACTGATGCAGAGGCAAACATTTGATACACCATACTTCTGTGCCAGACTGTTACTTTCATGTGAAGAAGAGAGGGCAGATCTCTCCTACTTTTTATCACTATTCTGTCCCTATTATATTCATAAAAGTTCAAAGCTGGAATAAGCCAAAGCCCTTTGGATCTGTTCATGGTAATTACACCAATATTGTTTCCAATGACCCCGGACAGTTCTTCTTTGTTGTTTTGATAGAGGTAAGAGATAGAGACGGTAATACAGATAAAGTGAATTGTCATATGCTGTTCATATCTCTCCCTGCTATTGTGGGCCTTTTGTCTGTTTTTTGTCAAATACTTTTCTTAATGTTTGATGATGTTTAATAAATAAATATCAGGCTATGGCTTTTGGTAGCTGAACTGAGTACTGAGTGTACTTGCTCTGGTTTGGATATAGGATTGATTGGGAGTGTCCTGGGTCCAAACTAAACTGGAAATTATTCACAATAATTTTCCAGTGACAGCCAGTTTGTAGCAGTGGTTAAGGCAGCAGGTTAGAAACCAGAGATCAGTGAGTTCTAGACTTGCCTAAGTCAGCTAAGTGACTTTGGCCTATTTACTTTTAGCTCTAGGCAGAAGGAAAAGGCACACAATTTAAAAATGGATAGTGATTCAAGTGCACACGTATTGCCCTAGCTGTTGAGTTTATTCCTTTCAAACATGAGAATGCACTTACCACACAATATTTGAATTTCCTCCCAAATTTCCCATATTCTGTCTTTTAATAAATTCGTTTTGATGTGATAATTTTCCATGTTAATGTTTCATGATACTAATACCCTACTTTCATTTTTTTTATTTCACACGTTTTAAAATCACTACCTCAAATTCCCAGGATTGTATACATTATTCAATTTAAATTATTTAAATTAATGAAAATTATTATGTTGCTATGTTGTATTTTAGCTTGTATTGGCAAAAGTTCTTTGGCCATTGAATCTATTGTCTCCAAAGAGTTACAGCACTACCAGACACCGCACATGTTATTTGGACCATTAATTTAACTAGTGTAGATGAAGAAAGCAGAGGCTTACAAAATGAGTATTTTCTTTTAATTCAGAACTTGAAGAATCTGCAGCGTTTATATATGGATGGAAATACACTAGTTAGTATTCCACATGGTTTGCCATCATCTTTGGAAGAACTTAAAATAAATGAAAACGAAATCCATTTAATTAATGAAGACAGCTTTCAAGGTATTTTAAAATGTTACCTGACATCATTATCATTATGCAAATTGAGATCTTTGATTTTTCTGGGAAGCAGCTTACTTTTTTTCACTTAGATTCCATCAGTAAGAATTACTTACTTTCATTCCTACAACACAAAGTTATGTGTTGGCTTCATCAAAAATTATAAGATGCTGCAAACGGTGAATCACAGGATGAATCAGACCTTCCACATTATGATAAACATCATGAAAGTCATTGTTAGGAGGCATTTTTTTCTATCAATGAATACCTTGGAGCAGCAGGGAGCATTGTGGAATATGGGAATTGCACTTAAGTTTTATAGCACAATGCTATACGCTTGGGCTCAAAGTGGGATTTCCCAAGGCAACCTCTGGCAACTACGGTACATACTTACAAGGGAGCCTTTGGTGCTCTTTGGTTGTTTGGTTGCAGACATTTCCTTTATCTAACTAGGTAATATATCCGTGCTAACAACATGTGGTTTGTTTCCAGTTTCTACATCATAGCCTGAGCTGCAATGTTGATGGCCATGTTGATTTCTCTTGATCAGAGTATTTTCTGTTTGACAGTTTATCTGGAGTTTTTGTTTTATTCTTACCTTTTTAAATTCTTTCTTGAATGGTGTGTGGATGTGATTTATCTCTACGTGTGTACCAAATAAACTAATCAAGAGAGGTTAATCCTAGACAAACAATTAAACAGAAAACTAATCAGGGAACTACCAGGGAGAAAGCTACATCCCCATCAACACCTTAAGGCAAACTATATGAAAAGGGAACAAACCCACATTCACTCTCATTGATGATGTTACTTGGTAATTAAACCTCAGCAAGCAAACAGCCAAGCTCAGAGAACATCATGGACTCTACAGTTCAATGCTGAGCTGCATATATTTTCTTCTATTGGATACTTATAACAGCCAGCTATATTCATCTATTGATAGCTATTATTGTCCCCCAGATATCATTGATAGAGGCCTAATTCAGTCATTTACTGGATGATTTATGGGCTCCTCCTCCCTAGATCCTCAGAGTTCTGATAATTTTAGTGATGTCTATTGCCATGTCTTATTAATAGCTCCTGTGTGTGATGGTAATGGAATGTGTGGATGATCTTGGGGAATAAGGGAAGACATGTTGTCTAGGAAACAACCAGACAAGAGACACAAGAGCCCCCAGAAGGAACTTAATGGTTCAAGCACTTAAAAAGTGGCAGCAAAAAGTTTATAGGAAAAAGGTGTTGAAACTTAATACATAGTAAACAATATAGTCTAGAACCAAATTCAATCCTACAATGGGTGTTAATAATATAATGCTAGTAACTACTGATATCTGCAGCTCTGACCCAACATTCAAAGAACTTATAAAATAGAATTACTGAGAGATATTTCATGGAGAAAATGTATCTACCTATTTGTCTGTCTAACTATCTAGTTATCTCTACCTGTACCTATCATCTATCAAATAGACAGGAGGGAATGCATATTTAGATCCAAAATAAGTTTTCTTCAATTAAATCTGAGTTTCTACCATATAAGACCTTATTAAATTCACCAATACTGCTCAGAATATAACTGACAATTAACTACTGAACTTAGCCTTTTATAGAAAACTAGGAACTGTCATTTGACAGTTTTCATTCCTACTGCATTCCTTTTATGCCCATCAGCCCACCCAGGTAACCCAGCTAGGGTTCTACTTTATTGTAAGGCTACATTAGAAGAATCTGCAAGTCTAATGCAGATTCTTCTAATGTAGCCTTACAATAAAGTAGAATTAATTATGTAGCTATGTTTTCTGTCTGACCGACTTCAGAAGGTTGGAAGGCTGAGTCCACCTTGAGCTGTTCAGAATCGAACTTCCAGCAGTCAACAGTGAGGTAGCTTGCAGTACTGCTTTCTAACCATTGCACCACCATGACTCTTACAATGTCAAGCCCTCATCCAACCATCTCCTAAATGGGATCTGTACTTATTTCTCAAATCATTTAGTGGGATATGTATGTATGTAACCTGGATAGTTGTGATAGAAATGTGTTTGTGTGTACATGTATCATGATTATTTATTAGCCTAAAATTCTACTCTTAGCTGAGGATAATAGATAATACATTAATGCTTTATTTAATGTTATTTTTAACTGGTTTTTTTTTTTAATTCTAAAGGTTTAAAAAAGTTGCTAATACTGGAATTAGAGAGCAACAAACTTAGTGAAGCAAATGTCAGCCCTTTAGCTTTTCAGCCTTTGAAGAGCTTGTCATATTTGCGGCTTGGGCGAAATCAGTTTAGAACTATTCCACAAGGTCTGCCCCATTCTATTGAGGTAAAATAATTTTTGAAATTATTAATTTCCTTTATTTTGTAAAATTTAAATATTTGTTCAGGAGATAGTTATACATTAGTAATAATCAATTAAGTTCTTAGACCACTTGGCACGTTAAGTGTAGAACACATTCTACACTTCATAATAGCTAAAGGAAATACAGTTATTGTGTTTCTTCTTTCAGTTACAACTTACATCTCTTATGCAACTTTGTATAAAAATAGCACAGCAGCTCTAGGAAATCAGTTTCCAATCATAAATAATAGTTTTCAAACAGCTATTTTAAGTTTTTAATATACCAAACCATATGATTCCATGTGTTTCTTTTTTCTACCATTTGTTTAAGTAGGAACTATATCTTGATAACAACCAGATAGAAGAAATTTCAGAAATATGCTTTAATCATACCAAAAACCTAAACATCATTGTTCTAAGACACAATAAACTAGAGGAAAGCAGAATAGCCCCATTGGCATGGATCAATCACGAGTAAGTACAAATTACCAGCAATATTTTTCTAATGTAAAAATAAAGTACATTAAAATAAGTTGAACTGAGTAGAAGGTAAGTTTTCTGCAATTGTATTGGGGTTCATAATTATTTGTAAGCTGTTTGTTTTCCTCCTGTGTTACAGTATGAAAAGAGGGCAATAAAACTTTCTGTTTGATGTAAGTTTTGGAACAGACAAACAGAAAAAGATGCATTTGTTTCTGTTTCTTGCATGGTCTCGGTATAGGATGAAAATTATCTTCAGTGCCTGCTCTGATATATATTGATATACACAATAAGTAGTAGAAGAAGGTCCAGACTATTTTTCACTGGGTTTTAAAATATAAATGTCAGCAGCAAATTCTCTCATTCTTTTCCCTTTATCACGAACTAACAAGATATGAGAGGTAAATGGTCTTGATCAGACATTTTCAAATAATACTGTAAAAGAACTTTTTTCCCCTGACAAAATGAAAGGAAGGAATGCCTCTGTGCATAACAGGACTTTAAGGAAGGGCCTGATTTTTGTTTCATATGTAGTAAGTTTTGGAGAAGGATGAAACTGACCCTTACATGAATGAAATTCTGGAGAACTCAGAAATGTTTCATTCCTTCTCTAGAAAATACCTGCTAGTGATCTAGCAATTTCCTAGAAGTTAGTACATACAGATAGCCCTCAATTTATAACCACTTGTTTATGACCAATGTATTGCCCCTGTGGTCCTGGGATTGCAATTTGGGCACTTGGAAACTAGCAAGTATTTGCAACAGTGTAGCATCTTGCAGTCACATGTTCATGACTTGCTTTACAACAACATCAACTTATGGAAATTGGATGGAAATTCCTGGCCCGTTGTGGTCATAATTTGAAGACTCCCTGTATCATGAACTACGGTATTATTAATTTGCAGGATTAGCTACCAGAAAGTTGTCAAATGACTTCTGGGATTATCAGATTAGTGTGATCCAGAGGAGAGTGGAACTTTCATAGGACTTATAGAATATTGCCTGGAAAAATAGATTTTGCACTTCCCTACTAAATTTTCTGAAAATCTCTGTAATAGCCCTTGGTCATTGTAGAACTCAGAATATTTATCTCTTCTTTGCCCTAGAATTAGCAGAAACAGTTGGGTCAGAAACAGTTTCCAGGAAGAATACACAGAAACACTATGAGAAGAAGGAAAAAAAGTTTAAAGGACATTATGCATGGAATGGACTTATTGATAAGCTGAAAAAGAAGCTGAGAATTGTATAGAAAATTAAAGTAAGGGCAAATGACTAAGAAAGAGTAGAAATTGGAAATTTTAATTAGTGGGGATGGTGTCAGAAAAGCTAATGAGACTAGTGAGGAATGCAAAATGTAAGAAAAATCAGGGCTTGAACTCTGTCCATTGTAAAAGAAAAGGCTTTAGTTTATTACACAAAAGTAGATCTGTAAGTAACTAAGTACCTAAAAACTGTTACTGCAAGAGAACAAACTTATTCTCCACTGATACTGAAGACAGGAAAGAAAGAACAAGTTGATATTAAAAGAAAGAAGAGTCCGGCTTCATATAATGAGGAATTTCCTGATAGCAAGAACTGTTCATCACTAGAATAGTGTACCTGCAACAGCGATGAATTCCTCTTATTGTTCTTCAAATGCTCTTCCAGAGATGATTTGATGCAGTTCTTCCCTTCTTAGAATAACAGAGTTGGAAGGGACTTTGGAGGTCAACTAGTCCAACCCCCTGCTGGAGCAGGAGAGTCTATTCCAAATATTAGCCTCTACCTAGGATGGAACTCACAGCCTCCTGATTGTGAGGTGAGAGCTCCACCTTCCCAAACCTTTTTGTTCAGTATTCAAACCACTTATCAGAAAATTGTTTCACCCAACGTAGGAAAAATACTTAAGCCAATTTAAATGTCCCTGTTTATGTTGTGATAATGGGTTTGTGTACCATTACCCAAAGAAAAACAGCTTTTACCCAATTTGTGGTGATTTACCCAAGTTTGGCAAGAACCATTTGATGGATCGAAACACTGTATGACAACCCATAAGATCCCTCCCAATTCACACATTCTAGAGTCAGTCAATACAACATAGGATCTCGGCAGAATAATTTGTGTATCTATTATAAAAAAACATAATATTTGAAAAAAGTAGAATTAAAACACTATTCAAAACTTATTTTGTTGAACTTTGCCAACTAAACATATGTTCAATTCAATTAAAACAAAAGTAAGTATTTGAAGCACTTTCCTCCTAAATGTCAAAAAAAGAAAGAAAAAAACCTCACCATTATTCTTTAGTTTAAAAACAGAATCAATATAGTCAAGTTACATTGTATTACTTTAGCAGAGTTTTCAAGAAATAACTGGAGAAGGAAAATTAAGAAGGCAACTGGGGCTATAAATACTACCATGATTATTTCCCCCCTTATGTAGCTTTGAATCTGCCAGTCCCAGAAACTGGAAATTATGATGAGAAAAGAGTAGGTGGTGCAAAAAAAAAAATTCTCTTTAGAGAGTTGAGATGTTTATTAAAAACAAATGGCTAGCTGGAATTTCTTTTTGCAGTCCTACCTCTATATTAAGTAATGCAGAATCTGTTGCAGAACTGCAAATTTCCAGTTTTTTGAGGCATGAAATAATTAACCAATCACCACCTTTAGGTAGAGTCCCTGTTGTTCTGACAGCTTCATCAATGTAAGTAGTTCTTTTAGGTTAGTAAGCTGCATGCTGATTTTCTTTCTGGAAGGTGAAAAATGCAACAAAATGCAAATAACCATTAAGACTTCATTCTTGACTATATGTTGTGGGGAATTTCTAGAACTAAACTCTTCTAAATGTGCTACCAATTTATTTCCAGAGGAAACACATTGGGTCACTAGACTCTTTGTCTGTGAAGAGTACATAAAGGCTTTTCATTAGGGCACAATTTTTTGCCTGGTAATCAGCTATTATCCTTTCCTTGGATAAACTAAAAGGCAGAGGAAGGTTCAAACACACTCCTACTTTCTACATAAATCTTAATCTGAAAGTTCATTGGTCATTATCCAGGGCCTACTGCCTAGATGGCTATAGCTGTCCTAAAGTTCTACTGACTTCTTTTTTCCATATGATTTCATTCATAACTGTCTAACAGCCTTCAACAAGGCTGGGTGAGAGAGTGGTACACAAACATCTGCTGTAAGCATTTGCACTATCCATCAGTGTCAGCCAAACAACATTAAAAACATTATTGAGGCCACAGATTTTACTAACAAAATTTGTTTAACAAAACAGAGATGAATCAACCAACCCTGGTTCTTGAATTATAATGAATCATTTTGCTTTTTTTTTTTTTGGCTTAATAGAATTGAAACTTCCCATTTGGTTTACTATCATGTACGATCTAGGCCACAATGGCTTTTGCAACAAAACATGGAGTCAAAATTTTCTATTTGCTATTATACATTAACCAGACGTTAATCCTGCAGAGTAATTATAGCTTGTTTGCTTTTTCCTTTTGTTAAAAAAAATCTATTCTTTCCTTCAATTTATGTGAATTTATTAGAGACATGGATAAAAACAAAACAGAAATAACAAAAAAAAAATCAAACTGTATCTCCTCATTCAGGTAACACACTACTATTTCAGTCAGTAAATCAAGAAAACCTATCTGCCCATCATATTATGAAAAAAACCTATCAAATTATACCCTAGAGCAGGGGTGTCCAACCTTGGCAACTTTAAGGCTTGCTTTGCTGGCTGAGGAATTCTGGGAGTTGAAGTCCACAAGTCTTAAAGTTGTCAAGGTTGGACACCCCTGCCCTAGAGCAACATGAACTTAGCTACACAGTTGGAAGAGATGAGATTGAGTGCTTCAATATTCCTACCTTTTGCTTTAGAATGTCTGTTACCTTGCTCTTTTTGACTTTTGTGCATTTTTGTCTTTATGCAGGAACTTGGAGTCTATTGATCTTTCTTACAATAAGTTGTATCAGGTTCCTTCCTATTTGCCAAAGTCATTAGTACATCTTGTACTTATAGGGAACCAAATTGACAGAATTCCAGGATTTGTATTTGGACATATGAAACCAGGGCTGGAATATCTCTATCTTTCATTTAACAAACTTGATGATAATGGAATAGATCTTGTATCGTTCTATGGAGCATACCACTCTCTCAGAGAAATGTTTTTAGATCATAACCAGTTGAAATCTGTGCCACTTGGTATTGCAGAACTGAAAACATTAAATTTTCTAAGACTCAACAACAACAAAATCAGGTAATATAATGGTGTGTGGTAGATGGAGAGAAGAGTTACTATATAGCAGTGATCCTGAATTTTTCCGCCTTAGAGGGGAGAGGGGATGGCTCCGCACAAGCGGTGCACACAGCTCTACTTGTGTGAGCAGTGCAAGCATGTGCTTCCACAAATAGAGCTGCATGTGCGCTCTTGGCCACTGCTTGCACGCCCAGTTCCAAAAAGGCCGTGGCCTAATAGTGGCCCTGGGTTGAAAGAAAGATAACTATATAGTAGGTATTCAAGTAAGTTCTTTTTAATAGGACAAAAGTTGAGTGGCCAGTTAGAAAGTATTGATAATTTTAATGGGAAAATATTGTTACCGAAATAACCAGAAAAGTATGCTAGATTTGTTTAAAAGTGTTTGATTTATCTTCTTCCAGGAAAAAATTGCTGGCAATCAAATTCCTGGGATGGAATTTGATTTCCAGCAAAGACAGATTAATCATTTGAACATATAATTTTTTTAAAAAAATGTCCAAAGACATTGAGAATACTTCAAAACTATTTTTAAAGAAAGGAGTTAGAATGCCAAACATAACCAAATTTGAATAAACACTGCAAGACACAATTTATATGGAACTTTGTAGCAATTAGGAGTCAAGTTCAAATCAAGATAGTTTTTAGTTGGGGTGTGAAACTCGCATCATCATGCGATGTATCACGACTTTTCCCCCTTTGCTAAAGTGGGCGTGGGAATGGCCAGGCAGAATGCATCCAGCCCGCAGGCTGCGAGTTTGACAGCCCTGTAGTAGAAGATTGTGTCCTGCAATTTATATTCAGATTTCAGTATGTTTGGCCTTTTAACTGCTTTCTTTAAGCAAACATTAAAAGCAAGAGCTGAGTATGCTTTGACGAGTATTTTTCAGCTAAATCTCGACCCATTAAAGAGGTAACACCAATCAATTTATTTCACTACAGCTAATGGCCAACATAACAATAGTAAAAATATATAGTAGGCTCCCAAATATACTGTATTCTGGTATCCTCCAAGTATGCTGCTTAACTAGATGGGTCTTGTTTTAGCCTAGCTAGAAAGATTCATTTTGGCATTTCATTATGAACAATATATTTACATAGCAGATTCTTCAATCTAATTTTTCCGTAACCATCTAAAACTTAACTAACATTTAATTATTTATACATTTAATCAGTGAGAATATACTGCTATGAGACTAAGCACTTTTGCAATCAGGTTTAGGAAGCTACCTGATATGGCGAGGGAACACTTCCTTGCTGACCAGGTATGAGACTAAATGACCAATTTGTCATTTTTGGACTGCTGTGTAAGGAACATGTCAATTAGCCAGAGTAAGGCACACTTTTCAGCTAGTTTTTTCAACCGTCCATCAAAGTTTCTAGCTTAAAAATTATCTGGAAGATAATTGATGAGATCTATTAACAAAATATAACTTTTACCCTTGTTTCACTAATCCTGGTATGGTTTTACAGAGCTGTCCATCCAGAGCGAATTTGTAGATCCAGGTTAAATATTGAGGAGGAAAATGATGACAGTGATGAGGAAGAAGACTATGAAGATTCGCAGTTAGAACATCTTCATCTTGAACACAATTTTATTAATACCAGGAACCTTTCACCATATACTTTTTCATGTGTACGATCATATTCCAGTGTGATTCTGAAACCTCAGAATGTTAAATAAAATATTTTGTAGTACAAAGCTATTTTTATATGTAAATAATACAGTTACGTTATTTGTTCTTCATCTGCAATTAATATGTCATAAAAAGTATCTGAATATTACTGTTGCTTAATAATAGTAATATTAAAGGCAATCAAGTATGGAGTATGAGTATGAAAGTATGTGGTATGAATGTCTCCAAGAAAGTGTTAACATGCTACAGATAAAATGCTATATTCTAATATACATATAATATAAATGTTTTAAGGAAGAACAATAAAGCTGGAATTTATTGAATTTCCAATTTTAGAGTTGGTTTAATCAAGACAGTTTTCAATACAATGAATTATAATATTTCACATCTTTTGAAATATGCAATTACACCGTTATCCAAATACATCATATCCGAAATATGTCAAAATTAAGATGCCATGGCAGTAAAAAATAAAAGTTCTGTAATATGAAGACTGTTCATCAGAACTACATTTAAAAAAAACTGGCTTATTCTTTTGCACCATTGCAAAATGCATTCATCCTAGCTATGCAATATCCTAGAGATCATCCAAGAATTCTTAGGAAAAAAACTGTATTTCAGATATTGCAATATGCTCTGATACTTGAGAAAACTAGTAAGGACCGTTTGGAATCCCAAAGCTACATATATTCTCAACTTGCTATATGATTAGGTGGATGTACCAAAGGCTACTTTCTCTCGTAACTCTACATTTAAGTGAACTTGTAAATACCTTTTATAGGCAGAGTAAAGTAATGTGAGGCTTCCTTATATAACATCAATATGGTATTTATAGGCAAACCTGGGAAGAATATCTAAGCATTTGGGAACAATTACAAGTCTCCTGAAGGCTTTCCTAGCAATATATTCAACAAAGAAGGCTATGAAGAAATCACATATTTAGATTTTCTGGTGGGAAAGATATGAAATTAGGTAAAAAGACAACATTAGTTCTGAAAGATGTCAAGGCTCCAAAAACAAAGAAGGAAGTTAATTTTC
Organism: Pseudonaja textilis; assembly: GCF_049901715.1. Classification (NCBI taxonomy): domain Eukaryota; kingdom Metazoa; phylum Chordata; class Lepidosauria; order Squamata; family Elapidae; genus Pseudonaja; species Pseudonaja textilis. The sequence continues at coordinate 56,782,242 of NC_141991.1, read as the reverse complement.
TCATCGAGGAGATAAAACAAACAATATTGGTTATTGGTTATATTATGTATATTATATTACATATTAAATTTATTTTATCTAACTTACTGTAAACTGCCTAGAGTCACATATGTGAAATGCATGGCTATATAAATCAAATAAATAAATAGTGAAGTTGACATCAGAATGTCACTTGACAGAAGCTTTGTCCAAGGGCTTATCCTAAGAGGGCCAGCGTACGAAAAGGCTTCCATCAATAAATTATGCTTGTGACATAGAACTCATGGGGAAATTGGAAATAATCCTCATGGAAATAATGCAGTGGTATATTTAGCCAAGAAACTATTCTTAGAAGAAGCTAACTACAGCACCATTGAAAAGAAAGAGATGGTCTTGATGCTTAAAGTATAATTGTGAGACTGAGAGTTTAAAATCATAATGGATAACCAACCCATTGCCTAGATACAGTGGACGAAAAAAAGTAATCCTTCAATGACAATTATATGTCTTTGCGAACCTACCTATTCACCGTACAACAGAGAGCAAGGATATAAATCATTCTTTATCTCGTCAGGGATATGATATAGAAATGTTTAGTGAACTGATCTGGCAGGAATTTAAAGAAAGGATTTCATCTTTTAAAAGAGGAAAGGATGTGGAACTTCCCAGATTGAGCAGGCATTTCTCCTTCCCTTCTGGAATCCAGAAAGGGAAAGGGGGATAAAAGAGCCCTGCCTTCTCCTTAATTAGAGGGATGGCCTCTTAAATGGACCAGAAATCCAGCATATGTGTGGGTACAGCAGAGGGGGAGTTGAACCAGGAAAACTACAGAGAGGCAGGGAAAAGTTTTCTGTTCAAAGGCAAGTAACTCAGCAGCAGTCCAGAATGATAAAAGCCTTGGCGCTCTAAAACCCACTGAGAGACAGAGCCGAAAGTTCAAGGGAAAGAGCCCAACTAACGCCTGCAAAGAAGTGACTGGAGCAAAGCCATTCTGTGCAGCAGTCCAAGCCTTACAAAACCAGCTCCAGGAAGAGAAGATTGTGAATGCTGGCGAGGAGAGAAAAGCCTCATATGCAAATCAACAGCGAAAGCATGAAAGGGATTTTCAAGTGTAAATAGTTAGAGTTTGGCTACAAGACATGAAGATTCCCCACTCAAAGGGTTAGGAAATACTCTTTATAGAAAAATGTAGAGCTAAAGAACAGAGAGATTAGAATACAGACATGGAGTATTTGGAGTAAGCTTATAGTAATGGGAAGGTGCTAGATTAAGATAGGTTGTAAGAAATTAAGTAGGAAATGGGTTTAAACATAGAATTTATCTGAGACTGCGTGAGAGAGATTCTCATGTACTAAATATTGGACAACAATGTTGGACCACCTTCCCTAAGATTATGGGAAGGTGGCAATAGAGGAAATGTTTTCTCATTGGGAAGCTATGCAACTCAATTATTTTCATTCCCTTATTTACAAGAGTGACATATTTTTTTCAACAGTTAAAAGAAGCTTTATATTCTAAAACGCATGCTAGCAACGCTAGTGACATTCTATGGAAAGCTTCAACTTTTCCAAAAACCACTAACAACTATTTATTAAAGCAGTATGCCATAATAAGTCAAAGCATTCCATCTGAAATTACATAAATTTTCCCTGAACTTGTTAAAAAACTAAAAATTATAGTTCAGACAAGTGATGGGGAATATTCCCAAGCATAAGTTTATCCGCAAAATGTAGTCAGTATATTCATAGAACTGTAGTACACTTATATGGGCTGTATAATTTTCATTACTATACAAATCAAATTGAATTTTTGATGGCTTTTTAGAAGTATTAAACATTGTGGGCTTCTTGGAAGCAACTGACTTGTTGCTGCCATAAATTAGCTACTGAATTAGATGAACATTTGGTTTTTTTAATGTTTAATCCACAGGAAGCTTTTCTTTAAAGCTGACAACTAATGTTTTGTATTAAGAGTCAGTATATCAAAGACCAGTGTGCCATCCTGATCTAGTTTAATTACCCATGTTTTTTTGTGTCTGTTATTGGCATATACAGATCATATCTTGTTATTCATGAAAAGGATTCTGCATATCCTCAGTTCATTTTTGTGTGTGTGGTTTGGAAGATTTTTGGAGTGTTCTGCCTATTACATATGCACAAAATGAGACATAGGTTTTTGCACATGTGTAAAGAACATTAGTTTGAGTCCTCTTTATTTGCAAACATATTATTGAAGTTGTTAGCCTGGACCTAAAACAGGGGTGTCCAACCTTTCACCTTCCCTGGGCCACATTAGAAGATGAAAATTTGGTTTGGGCCGCACATAAAATAAAATAACAGTAATGATACCTGATCATCCAAAAAAACCATAGAAAACATAGTTAACATTAAATTTATTTGGAAATGAAGTTAGTGAGATGTTTTTATTATTTATTAAAAATTATTTATTTTTTATCATGGTTTTATTATCATGGTTTTTTTATCACGGTTTATTTTCCAGCCAAATTTTGCGGGGGGGGGGAAGCTCGCCCGCCTCGCGCCTACCTCTCCTCCTGCAAATGGCCCGGCTAGATGAGGCAGGACTGGAAGGCAGAAGCAGCAGTGGCGGCGGGGGCAGAAGCAGCGGCAGTGGCGGGGGAAGAAGCAGCGGGGGCGGGGGCAGCGGCAGTAGAAGTGGCAGCGGGAGCAGAAGCAGCAGCGCTGGCGGGGGAAGAAGCAGCAGCGTTGGTGGGGGCAGAAGCGGTGGCAGGGGCAGAAGTGGCAGCGGGGGCAGAAGCGGTGGCGGGGGCGGCGGCAGCAACAGCAGGAGGTGGCGCTCTGATGGCGCCCGCCTTTTCTGTTGCTGCTTGGCCTGGCGCTCGCCCTGCACCTGCCTCTCCTCCTCCTCCTTGCTGGCTCTGGCATGAAGGTTGGGGTGGGCACTGGGCCGCATTACGAGGCGACCTGGGCCGCATGCGGCCCCTGGGCCACGGGTTGGACAAGCCTGACCTAAAACCTTGTGAACAAGAGAAACAAAATACATTACAAATAGTGAAAGATTAAAAAAAAACAGAACTGAAATTAATACTCCATAACTATGCAACATAACAATGTCCCATTGAATAAAAGAAACTAGGCTGAACTAAAGCCAAAGCAAATGCTAAGAGACTATGGCATGTATTAAAGCTTTTGGCCTCTTTCTATTGGCTTTCAAATTATAATAAATTTACAAACAATTGAAACAATGTTTTGTAGAGTGTTTACACAGAAGCATGCCTTAATAAATGGAATGCTAATATAATTTGAGGGTTTAAAGAAAAGGAATGAAAATACTAAAGAGCTTCTTACCTATAATTGCAAAAGCTATTGCTATTTTTGTACAAAGACAAGTTGGCTTAATGCTATTGATGAAGGCAGGGCTGAGCACTGGCTCTTCAGGTTCCTTATTTGCTTGAAGGCAGCTTTGACATATAGATTGTTTACATTACAGATCCCTCAAAAAGCAGTTCATTTCATAAAAAAATCAGTTTGATAAATCAAGACACGTGTATTTAATAGGTCTTCCCAAATTTTCTAAAGCATATATTTTAATCTAGTATTGATGTTCTGACATTAGAAAAATTACATTTATCTTAAATTGCATATCTTTAGAATCAAGATTCTTGTAGTTGTAAGCTGGTTGATACTTACAAAGGAGATAAACCAGAAATAACAGAGTACAAATTAGATTAAGAAGTTGAAAAGGTATCTTAAAAGAGGATAATGGCAATTTATTTCCATATTCTTGCAAAAGAGTACCTAGAAAATTATCACGATGTAAACATGACTTGAGAGAGAGTTAATCTCTAAATTATTCTAACTTAATTTTATAGAAGCAAACATAGATTTTACTGTGATGTTCTTTCTTCATAAGTCTCTTGAACCCTGCTTCATCTGTGAAATTTAAAAATCTGGATTAAAGTTATTTAAAAACATATTTTAGATATTTCTTCTCAGTTTTACTAATTTAATGGATAATTTCCCAAGTACAATATTTTAATCCATTCTAAGATACATATTTTAATTTACCAGTCCTTTATTTAATTGTGCATTACGAAATCCGGAATAAAAAGATGAAGGATAACTATCTGATCTGCAGTTACTCAAAAAAAACATATTGTATTTTTTAGACAGATGAACATTCTTGAACATCTCTACCTGGACTAAAGTGTTTCAATATATTTTCAGAGAACAATTCCTCACTGCCTTCTTGGATTGTTTCTCAGCTTCTACAGCCTTGGATTAGCTGGTGGTTGCCCTCCAAGTACTAACTACATCTGATCCTGCTTAGCTTTTAGGGATCATCCAAGGTCAACTAGGAATTGCCACTAACTAGTCACTTAAGCAGTATCACTGTTAGGATTAAGCTGTTAGATTGCTTTGGCTAGACAGAATATTTCAAAATGCTATACAAGAAAATGTATGCTATATTTTGTTTCACAAGGTGTGTACTTGTACAACAGACTTCAGTAAACCATCCAGGGTTTGCACTGGCTTTCTGCCATCCATTATTAAGGTTCAAATTTAACCACATCTTGTGCTTAGACGTCTAGAGTTAGCTAGAAGTTTTGGCTCAGATACAGGCAGTGATGAAAAACACATGAGCAGTAACAAGTTTTCTTAGTGTTATTCTTCAGTGCTCAGATAGACAAATCTACAGAAGGAGTTTATTCAAGTATTACCCAGGGTGCCAGGAAGAAAAAGACATCTGAAGTGATTTTTAACCCCTTTAAAAATACTTACTGTTAATTTTATGAACTCAATCTTTTATAAATTATCAAGGTGGAAATAATTTTCTTAGCTGGAGCATTTTTAAGGGACTTGACAAATTTGCAAGGTAGGTCTTTTTTTAAACTTTTTATTAATGCATCAGTGTTCTAATGAAGCAATATTCTTGTCAATAGTAATAATGTATTTAAATACTGTTCAACGTTTTATAGCATGCATTAGAAAAATGCATTAGTGCATTTAGTTATTTATTAATTTAACTGCTTTTATACTATGAACAGAAAAATATATCATTTATTGATCTGTTTATTCAGAATTAAGTCCTACTGAATTAAAGAGAACTTTCTGTCAAGCAAGTAAATCACTATTTAGCTATATTTTCAGCAATTCATAATCTCCCCATCCTTTAGTTTCTTAAAGGATGAAAGAGAAGGGAGGTCTGTATAGAATACTTTCCCTATTCTGTCAGCTGAGCCCTCTACTATATAAAAAAACGAAGTGGAAAAAAATGTAGAAGTGGAATGAACTTCCTATAATTAGCATTTAGAAAATAGCCATTAGGTGAGGAAATAATATGCATTAGAAATCATTGTGTGAATTCATTATTCTATTTGGACTGTTTGATTGGATCAAACAAAATATCAAACAAAGTATCTGATGAAGACCATTTAGGCTGTAATTCTATAACACTTACCTAGCAGTGCCATTTAACTCAAATTGGCTTATTTCTAAACAAACTAATGCTAGAAGAAATTCCTCATATTTCATGTATATTCAATGTAATTTGATTTTATACAATTCTATGTTCAGATTACTCAGGACATATAAATATGTGGTTTCACAAATATTAATGATTTTAAAGTAAGGATATTTAAGTACTGGCAAAACTAGGCAGGAAAGCTTTTCTGTCTGTGCTCCATGCAGGTGAAGTCTTTAGCATTTCAAACTAAGCAGTCCAACTTTCTGACTGAATGTAATTAATAAAGTTAAGTAACATTATTTCTGGCCATATTGGCAGCCTGAATCAAAGCACTTTCTCTGACTTGCTTTGCAAAAACGAAATTTTCAGAAATTCCAGACACCCAGTTAATTTAAATGTAATACTTTTCTTATTATTGAGATTATTATTATTATTATTATTATTATTATTATTATTATTATTATTATTATTATTATTATTATTATTATTAAAATAAGAAATTATAACTAGGGCTTAGGTTAATATTATTCAAAATAACCAATGATTTCTTCAAAACAGGATTTTATTTCTTATAATCTTGGCAGCCATTAATAATTGAATGATCTGTTGGATATAAAGGATTACCACACATGGCACAAGCAGAAAGCACATATTGTTTTATAATACTGAATGTGCATTTTCAGACAATTTAATAATAGTCCTTTTTTTAAAAAGTTAAGGAAACTGCTGCCTTTCAGTGATTTGGAAGTTGAATGGCAACTGTCAAGCACAAGCCCTTAGACTAGACTAATTTACTCATGAGGAACCCATGCTTTGCCCTATATCCCTGCTAAACATGCAGTCATGGACAAATCTGAGATGGTATTAAAGTTAAATATTAGATGGATCTAATACAAATGAAAAGATTAATTATATTAATATAACGGTGTCTTCAGTGATTTGGAAGAGAAAGGGATGGAAATGTGACTATGGGCCAGGGAGGGTGCCAAGGCAACAGAAACAGTTGTTCAAATTGAACTTGGGTCAGGCAACATATACCACAGCCGATGTGTCAGCCTTAAAACTGCCCTAACAGTTTTTGCTGTGGTTACGACCATGATATGACAGTCATCTCCCTTAACCAGTTAATTCTAAAGAATGCAGTGTAGCAATGTTACACTGCATCCTTAGGAGGGCAGGGCAAAGACAGTTCATGAAAAAGTACTGAGAGTTTTAGAAGCTCACAGAATTCTTCCCCTCTCTGCTTTCATTTTACTGGCTCAGAAAAATTCAGGGCTTCATTAGATAATTTAATACTTCCAAACAACAATGCAATTCATTTTTTTTGTGAGGAGACTAGATGCAGTATTCTGTAAAAGGCATGAATGAAGTGCTTAGATCCAGCCATTAAGCTGCTCTTTTAAACAGTCTTTTAAAATGCTATCAATATTTTAAGATATGTACACTAGAATATTTGAAAGTTATTGAGAATTTTATAAACATTAGGCACGTAGAGTTTCCCAAAATGCAGTTTCCTCTAAGAACTCATATCTGCCTTAATTAGGCTAAGCCAAATTATAGAGAACACAGAATTACATTGCTTATCAAGTTATAGAAAATGTAATATAATCTCTTATGTTCCAAAACTCAAACCACTATTTTACTATTATGAAATATAAATAATCATATCTTAATTAATTCTCACTTTAAAGCTCATATTCGGATTACTGAGAAATTATATGCATTGGATCTTCATCTCTTATGACTTGGATGAAGTATTTTCTGTTCTTCATGATTTTATTTATCTGCATTTCTATATTGTCCACTAACTGAAACGCTCTAGTTTTACACAAAATATCCAAGTTACATGCATCTTAGATCCCTGAAGGAATTAGCTGATGGACTAAGTAGAACTTTAATCAATTAGCTTCTGATAAGTTCTGGAGAATGGAAAAATGCCAGAATTTCAAAATATTCCTGTTTTGGAAAAGGGGGGTGGGAGGTAGAAAAACTAAAAACAAATCAATCTAATACCTGATACTTAGAAAAAATTCTATGCTCTCTTTATGAGAAGTTCATAAAGAGCATGCATTGAAAACTAAAACATGGATTATTATTTTTTGCTTGCTAACACCTCATTTCTGGACTTTTAACAAAATGTGGGAATGTTGCAGAAGCCCTTTCTCTTCTTTGCAAACTCTACCAGAAACAGGAAAGGAAACTGTAGCACTTTTTTTTAGATTTAACTCCTTTCAATTAAGCTACATTGATATACAAATAAATAAATAATATCGTAGAACTAACTATATTTTGCCATTGGTACCATTTAGACTAAACTATGTAAGCAGATGGTGTTCTAGAATTGCTGGAGTGAATGATTATAGTTTACAACTAGGACCCCATTCCATTATCTGTCAACTGTGTGCTCCTTTATACCCAGAACAGACTGGATTCTGAGTGGGATAGGAAATTTTCCAGTTTGGTAGCCTCATTTCCCTTCCAAATTTCTACAATATTTTGTTTCTAAAGGCTAATCTGTTCATTTTGGCAACACAGACTGAGTACTGTACTCTGCAACAATCAGATCCTTCATTTCAAAAGTTAACTTGCTAAGAGAATTCTAGGGTTCCATATAATTTGCAGAAATAAAACATTTTAGCCACTGTAGTTCTCAGGTAAAATCTCAACAGATGAATTAATATTTATATTTTAGACATTTATGTATGGCACTTCTTTTTAATATTTCTGAAAGTAAAATATCAATAATGGTATTTTTTTTTTGTTTGGCACTCATTTTGTTTTAGGCGTGTGTATTCTACAAATATGAAGGAATATATACTTCTACTTCTTGTGGCCTTAAGTTCTGCAAAGCCTTTCCAAAAGCCTTCATATTTCACCTTTAAAAATATAATGCTCATGGATATGGAAGATCTGGATGATGATGATGATGATGATGATGATGTTGACGATGATGATAAAGATGACAATTCCCTTTTTCCTACCAGAGCACCCTTGATACCAGTTGACATATTTCCAGTATGTCCCTTTGGATGTCAGTGCTATTTAAGAGTTGTCCACTGTTCTGATTTAGGTAAGCTACACCTATGCAGTACATTAGTGATGTAGACATTTGAAATTAGTGAGTTTTCTTCAGCTTCCTGAGAAGAAACTCCAGAGATGCACTAATACTATTTCAATACTCACCTTAAGCTTTAAGGATTTCCACATCAATTGATCTTGATTACAAGCAATAATTGGCCTATTGCCTTTGGGTGACCAAAATGAACAACTTCCTCCTTTACTACAGAACAATCTGGAGTTCACAAAAATTTCAATTGTGTAACACTCCAGAAAGCTAGTGTTGATTATTTGACTGAATTGCTTCTTCGCCTCTGATGGAGTGCATTATCTCTGGGAGAGCATATTGCTGATTTTCAGTTGTTAGTTCAAGATATGGACTGGAACGAAAAAGAAACCTGATTGTTCAGTTTAAATGGGACAAACTCATTCATCACTTTACTGTATTAATGAAAGTCTGCTTGGGTATTGACAGATTATGGCAGAGTGAATCAGTGGTGGGATTCAATTTTTTTTTACTACCGGTTCTGTGGGCATGGCTTGGTAGGCTTGGCAGGGGAAGGATACTGTAAAATCTCCAGTCGGAGGTGGTATTTGCCAGTTCTCCGAACTGCTCAAAATTTCCGCTACCAGTTCTCCAGAACTGGTCAGAACCTGCTGAATACCAAAAAAAAAAAAAAGGCTCCACATAGTTTGGCAAATTACAAAAGCAAGAATTATACAGAATTCAGTTAGGTATTTTTAATGTTTAAATATAGACTGTGGGAAAATATGAGAGAAATTTTTCACTCATTGATAGGTAGTTAAGAAAGATTAGATCTCTTTGATTTATTCTTCCCAGGATTCTTCTCATTTGGCTTAAGTTGTCATTTATAAGATAAGTTGATGTTCGTCTTAACTTCTATCTCTTGAGTATGTCTGGTCTTCCATTCCTTTTTCAGCCTGGCCAAAATCTTTCATAGCACCAAGACACATAAGCTCCATGTTTATATTATGGGAAATCTTCACATGGAAGTTTTCCCTTTATGATAAAGTTAACTGTTATAGTTGGGAATGTGTTATAAACAGATAACCCAAACATTAATGTGAAATTATTCAGTCTCAACCATTGAGACTTCAGAGGCTGGAACACTCAGACCGTAAGACAAGAACATTTTACATTTTAGTTACTGTTACTCTGCAAATTCAGACCAGATCTGAGTAGAGCTGCAAGTCTATAACTTATATATTATAAGATTATATAAGGAATTTAATGTAACTGTCCACTGCATATGAATATAATGCTGCATATCAATTAGGTCACTCATTCTGCAAAGCCCCCTACAAAAGCTGAAACTATTTATGACCAGCACTTACACACAAGACCAATCAAAGAGTGCCATGACTCATATGCAACCACGAGAAATCTCTAAAACTTAACCTAGCTTCCTGTTACATTTCCCAAGAAATTAGGGTTGGGCAGATTGCAAGCTCACAAGCCACATATTCACTGAAACTGAGGAACCATAACAGCTGATTCTCTATGAAATTTTCATAATGTGCAATACTACCAGCCTCTTGCTCTCACCATCAAGAACAGCAAGAACTCTTCCTGTATTGCCTGCTAAATATGCTGATTCTACTGATGTTGAATAGAAGCACAGACTCTCTCCCACTCCCCAATTTGATCAGACGTTGAATTTCCATAACACATCACTACCCCAAGTCAAAGGGTGAATCTTGCTACTAAAGAGAGTTGCATGATGACTATTTGCAGAAAGACTTTACCTGCTTTGTTCCTTTTCATCAGTGCTCCTCTATTTGTTAAGGAAAACCAGTGCTCCATGTTTATTGGCTCCTAAATTCTGTAGCTTATTAGGGATTGCCAACCTCTTCCTCTAATTTCTGATGATTTAGTGCATTTGCAGAAAGCTTGCATTGTTACTAAATTAAACCTTAGGTGCAATCTGACCAGAGCAATATATTGTAGAGGGGAATAGTAATTTTCATAAAGTTGACATTATATTGACCTATATTAATCTAGCCCAAAGTTACATTGGCTCTTTTGCAATTTTGCTTCTAGCTATACTGAAAACGCAGTTGTTTTAAGTTCAAAAGTGCTAGAAAATTTCTGGAAGTTTGACCCTGAAGAAAAATCAGCCATCAATAGGCACATAGAGATCAACAACATTTATACACCATTTAAAAGAGACAATCAAAAGCTAAAAAAGGAAACAGATCAAAACTGATCTTCACCAGCAATCAACACCAATATAAACAGGAATTAGCACTAGGATTAATACCAAGTTAACAATCCAACAGTAAATAATACCTTAATCAAGGAACTATGGGTATAAACTCATATAAACAATTGTAAGCAACAGCCTAATCAAGGAATTACCAAGAACAATACTCTGACCAACATTGACAGAGCAAGCCATTATATATAATCAGAGCAGACCCCAGTCCCTTCTAGCACTGAAGATGTTACTATTTGGATATTGAAACATCTTTAAAAAACCATCTCAGAGCACCAAGGCTCCATAGTTTGACCATGATGTACACATATTCTCTTCTATTGGTATACTTGGTTTTCTACTTTTTCCTCCTGGTCCTGGACAAGTTCTCTTGTGCTTTGTTAAGTTCTGCTCTCACAACCCCATGTCAAAATGAGGAGGGGGGAGGAATTTGAGAGGGAGCATATTTGGAATTCTTGGAGCAAAAGGGGCGGATTCATGGAGAATCATATTCATTGGAAGGGATTAGAGAGATCCTGAAAAACAGTAGATAATGTCCATGCCCCTGCCTCTTTTGACCATTTGCCATGCTCACAAAGCCCGGATCACCTGCGTTCTGTCTTCAACTTTCTGGCTGAATATAAAGACAGTTAGATATACTCTACAAAGGCTTCCATACAAAGTTTCTTTATTGGATTGTAATAGGCATCCTCAAGGTATAACTCACAGTTATGTTGAGATCCATCTAATGTCCAATCTTTGCACAGTCGTCTTCATAGTGGAAAAATATGGTTATCTTCATCCCATAATGATATAGCAAGGGATCCAGCACACTGCTGCGTCCAGGCAAGGAAAGAACAAAGGCTTCCCCCAACCCAACTACAGGTCAATTCAGTGACCAATCAGGATTACAGATGTGACATGACATGAACTACATTTCCCATGAGGCATTCCCGTAGGCACAGCTCCCAATTCCTTATTAACTATATAGTGTCTGACCAGCACAACCTGATTGGGTTTGTACTCCATTTACTGCCTATGGATAAATCTAACACTGAAGGGGGTTGGTTTGGGAAAAGGAGGTGGCTTCAAAGAGCATTTGGGGATTTTTTTCAATTCCCTGATGGGCACTTTTGTTCAGTCCCAGAAAGTAATACTACTGCCTCTGACCACCCTTTTTCTAGAGTCCAATCATAGACAGCAATTTGGTTTACTAAAGTTAACTGGGAGGTGAAGTGCCTCCCTGGATACCTGGAAGATGCTGGAGGAAGTAAATCTAACTCAGCATGAATATGTACCTATGTTCAGGCCTACATTGTGGTGATATGAGAGGTGAAAAATATTTACCAGTACTTCTCCTCTTGCAGACAATTATTGATATTAACTGGGGCATTGCCTTGTCCTGTTATCTGGTACTTCATTTTGTTTGTGACCTTCAAGGAAATGGATAGGATTTTGCCTTAGTTGCCTTCTACCATCAGATGAACCCTTGCCTCTCCCAACTTCTATGATAAGTAGATAGAGGAAGTGATGATTTGAGTCTAGGAAACTGTGAGAGCTTCTGGCAGCCTTGATGTGATGTGATGTAACCCAGGTATTTTTGGATGCAATGGTGTTAAAGAATTACTTTAACCTTTTAAAGGAAAGTTGATGGTGGGAAATACCCAGCCAGCAAGGTATTTCAAATGAGCAATTAGCCTTGAATCACTGCACAGCTGCAAGAATTCCAAGACTAACACTCCTACTCATTTCAAGCTCCATGAAATCTTATCTGTCTATTCCCAAGTGAAGTCAAGCAGTCTGGGTAGATTTCTGTACTATAGGTAGAATTATAACAAACCAGTCAACTTGAACTCTTCATGTGTTGATCTATTGCTTGGGCTTGACAGTTGTTGAAATGGTTGGGATGAATCAACAATGTTTCATCCCAACTAAAAAAAAAAAGGATATTTGTGAACCTTTTCGGTCTTCAGTCCAATCAGGGTTTAGGCCTAATTTTGGACCATAGGTACTATTGATCAATCTTCTAGATTACCTGTGTTGTGACTTGGGGAGGTATACCCATTCTGGTCTTATTAGACCCCAGCAGCTTTTGATACCATCAATCATGGTTCACTTTTGGATTGTTTTAACCATGATTCTACTCCTTCCTTAGTTGGTGGGAGAAGAGAGATCGGCCCAGTGGCCCCTGATTTATGGAACACCACACAGTTTGTCTTGTATCTACTGTTTTTAACTTCTATATGAAGTTATTAGCAAGGTTGTATATTGTGGGGGGAAAAAGATTACTCAACAGTTTAGGGGTGGGTATCTTCAATATACTGATGATACTGAATTGTATTTTGCCATCTGACTTATTATTAATTTTAACTGGTATCTAGAGGCTGTCAAGTTCTGGATGAGAAAGAACAAACTAAAATTGAACCCTGCCAATTTGGAGCTGTGGTTGATCCATTAATGTCCTTTTGTTACAAGTACTACCTATCAGGAAGTAGGTTCACAACTTGGGGCTGCTTCTGATCTCCAGAGTGGTCAATGCCCAGCTTTAGCAGGCATGCTGGAATAAGGATAGGAGGTCTAGCTACTGTAACTCATGCTCTAATCACCACACAGTTGGACAACTTTAATGCATTCTGCTTGTCACTGTATTCAGAAACTACAATTAGTAGCTGCCTCCTTTTGTAATTCCAGCATAGGGAACATATTACGGCATTTTTGGGATCCTGCATTGTTTGCCCTTTGGGTCCTATTTAAGATGCTGGAGTTGACTCATAATGCCCTCTACAACTTAGCCTCTAAGTACCTTCCGGACTGCCTACTGCTGTCAGTATCACCCCGACCAATTGGAGCTATTAGAAAAAAACAAATGCAAATTGTACATTTTCAAGAGGCTTGGCATTGCTGCTTCTTTGTACAGAGCCAACACTGTGGAACAGTCTGACCATGGTGAAAAGAATTGCTCTTTCCTTGTTGGCCTTTTGGAAGCTCTGGAAGACCAAAGTGTTTCAGACAACTTTCCCCTAATGTGAATGTTGACATCTTCGTTTAATTTTTATTTATTTTATTTTTAATGGATTTTTAAAAAATGTATATGGCTACTTTTTTAATCTGTATGCATTTTATAAAAGGCACCAAGAGTTTCCTTTGACTGCAATGCACAGAAATATGTTTAATAAAAAAACATATTTTATTTTTCTTCTTATAAATAGGCTTGACTTCTGTACCAAGGAATATTCCATTAGATACTCGTATGATAGATCTTCAAAACAACAAAATAAAAGAGATCAAGGAAAATGATTTTAAAGGACTTTCATCACTATATGTAAGCTTATTTTCTGAACTTCCTCTCACGATACGCTATCATGCTTCATTTTATCTATCTTTCTATCTACCTACCTACCTACCTTCCTACCTACACACACAGAGAGAGACATTTGTGTGTGTGTATATGCTAAGTAACAACATAAAAGTAATATAAATTGATGTGTAAGGCAATACATAAAGATAATTATTTTGGAAAATCAGTAATTTGATCTATACTAATAATATTTTCAAAACTGAGCAATGTGCGATCATTTTATTAATCTATAGTAAAAGCAAAAGATAAACTCTAATGTGTAATATTAGAATTAAATCTAATTTTCCTTTGAAAGTCTTTAGTGACTCCTTTTCCATGTTACTTGTGCTTTATTCAAATCATACATAAACAATTTCATGTGGAATTTTATTTGAGTTTTAAGTTTGAGTACTTAAAAAAAAACCAATATATTTCCATTTAAAGAATATCATACTCTGTCCTTTTAAGTGAGAACTTTAGAATAAAATCAATGCCTAACATTAAGCTCATATTTTGATTAGGCCCTTGCCTTGAACAACAACAAAATAACAAAGATCCATCCTAAAGCGTTTCAGTCAACAAACAAGCTGCGGCGCCTCTACTTGTCCCATAATCATTTAACTCAGATCCCAGAAAATCTGCCAAGAAGTTTAGCTGAGATAAGAATTCATGACAACAAAGTTAAAAAGATTCATAAAGATGTATTTAAGGGAATGAAGTCTTTACATGTTTTAGGTAAGTGTATTATTTTTATAAATCTGCTGCACAATAGTGGGGGGTGGGGAAGCTTATTCTGTGAACCCTACCAGAATCACAGAGAGATGGGCAGTGAACAAATTTAATAAATAAATAAACCATTAGATGAGAAACTTAGATTGAACAAACTAAAATGGAAAAAGGGTAAAAGAGGTAATGCTTCTTGGTGGATAGCACGAAAATCTGTCTGCATGTTGAAAAGGGATATAAATAGAAACTATTGGCTTCTTTTGTGTGTGTGTGTGTGTGTGTGTGTGTACGTGCGCGCGTGCACACACACACACACATTCTTTTGAGATCGGGAATCAGAATTTCATTTTTTAATGTGTGCCAATGTGTTCATAGAAACACATTAAAACCATATATATCAAAAAATAAAAGTTAGCTTATTTGTTTATATAGTTTCACTATAACGTTCCCTGGGCTAAATGCTTCATTTTTTATATTTCTGACTACCTACAGATTTTCCACTGTATATTTTTGGAAATGTATTCTTGTACATATTGTCAAAATATTCCCAGGTTCAAGTTACCATGCAAAGGTTTGCTTGCAATCTTCATGACATTTTCTGTAAAAAGCCAAAATGTCATTACTAGGAGAGAAAAATTATGGAATTCTGATACATGAGCTATAACTGAATAAAATAATCACTCAAAGCTAAAGTAGACTGCATCATATGGCATAAATATGGATACAAACCAACAGTTATGTAATATTACAATGGCAAATCTTGCCTCATTTCAAAATTCCTAAAAACCTCTTTTGTGAAATAATGTTTTATTTTGTAAGGATTGTCTAGATTTAATAATTTTATGGAATGTTGAGGTTTGTAATTTTTGTTTAAAGATGAATAGGAGTATTGAGCTTTTTCTATCATCAACACAAAGGAAGACAAAGGAAGGCAAACAAATTAATCTTCTTCAAACATAATATAAACCTATACTTCAAGGTTTTGGGGCTTAATGTGATGTAAGATGTCAGTGTTCCACCTCCAAATTAAAAGACTCCGAGACTGTCATCTTATCCATTTTATTAGAGATGTCATATTGGCACATCTGAGGAAAACCTGAATCTGAGATTCTGCTTGCTGTATTTTCTATTTTTTGAGATCATATTAAGCAAAAAACAAATGAAACACTCATATAAAAAAGCTCTCCTTTAAAATAATTAATGCTATCTTCTTGCTCAAATTTCACAGGTAGAACATAGATTCCTATTTTTCTGTGCTGCATGGTTTAAACAAAATAGCTGCCTCCTGAAATTGAGAGAAAGCAGATAATCATTTGTTTATTGGAACTGAATATGGGGAAAGTTCTTGTTTGGTAACCAGCTTGATAGTCCAATTCATTGTGTGGCTCTGTCTGTAATAAATGTTTATTTTTGAAAAGATGAAATGCACCAACATTTCACTCTTTTAGAAGTTTTGATATATATAGTTTTTCGTGTGTATATTCCTCCAGAAATGTATCTGTTCATGAATTTATGCCATATTTTATAAATTAGTGGTGTTAGAAAGTTTCCTACCCCTTCGTACAAAGCCACTTCCTTTATACATATAAAGATTAACAGATTATAAAGATACATCGCTGTACTCTTTCACTAGAACTATAAAATCCTTGATTGGGGTAGTGGGGGAATTTGAAAATCTCCTGTCTTTCCAACTAATAGAATGTGCTCTTTTGACAGAAATGAGTGCAAATCCTCTTGACAATGATGGGATAGAACCTGGGGCTTTTGAAGGTTTGACAGTCTATCATATAAGGATAGCAGAAGCAAAATTAACATCTGTACCAAAAGGTATGATGTATTTGGTATATATATATATATATATATATATATATATATATATATATATATATATATATATATATATATATCTATATCTATATATATATATATATATATATCTTCTTTTATAAACTATATTTCAAATTTGATATTAATATGTTATTTCAGTTAAAATAACTGTAACTGACTTGTGTAATGATGTATTGTAAGAATTCATTGATTTCTGAAAATAGGATCCAGAAGCTTGGCAGCACATCAGTTCCATTCTTGGAAAGAAAAAAATACATTTACAACTAAGCAAACAGTAAAAAAGAACAAACTACCCAAACCAGATTTAAAGCACCTATGTTACAGAAAATCATTGACCATTGGGTTGAGGATCTAGCTATGCCATACTTTTGTTCAAGGCAAATAAACAAGCTGTACAATTCATTTGTCTGATAGACCTCAAAGAAAGCATATTGTTTTATGCTAGAATCTAATCCAAAAATAGTGCTTGTTAGAAGTGGAGGCAAAATTTAGGCTAAGCAGTTAGCCAAATAACAAGTTATTTATTAAATTGACCATCTTAAACTTGCAGAGTACTGATATGTGCCACAAGGAGAAATATAGTCCATACCTCTCTGGAAGTTATCACTCCTAATCAAGAATTGGTACTCTTCTTTTGAGATGTACACCAATAAATTCCACTTGATAAGAAAACCAGAGCCAAGTGAATTTAAACATAAACATCCATGATGGTCAATAAAAAGACTTCATGGGGGCAACAATTAAATGAGTATGGTTCCTAATCCACATAACTATTAAGCTGGCAAATCACTATGAGGTTACCCTGAAAGACTAAAAAATGTCAAATGGTTAAAAAAAATGTAAAAAGTTCCAAGAGTTCAGAAATACTTCAGAAATATTTTTCTTCTTAATTAAATAATCAATTGGAAAATCATGCCATGTTTTTATAACAACTCAAGAAAAGGAAAACGCTAGTGGATTAACTGTAATATCTTTGCATCCAATCCTAGGATGATCTTATATGCTAAAATATAAGCATATCATGTACATATTTATTCAAATGTAAATTTTCACCGTATTCTGTGTGACTTTATCCTATTAAACATGTGAGAATTTCTGAGAAAGGTATTGGAATAACTTTCAATGTTACTCAAGCTTCTAATTTCAAGATGAGCTGAAAATTCTGGAAGTTGAAATGTATATATCTGCAATTCTCAAGGACAAGAAATTGGCATATTCAAAGTTATTTTGCAGCCCTATACATAAACACTCAAGAAATCTCAACATGCCACAGATGCACAAGTCTGTTCACTTCAGGATTCATTTACAAATGAATCTCAGAGGTCAATATGTATGAATATTAGTGACTAATTTATCAATCTAATAAACAGACATGCACATTCATACATAAATTAGAAAAACAAAGGTAGAGTTGGAAACCAACAAGGAGAAACTTTTTGGTATTTGTAATAATGCTGCCAAGATGAAATCATTGGAGAACTAATATTTTCCTAGACCATAATGGAAACCAAAGGCATGCTTTAGATCATATTGTAACAACATAGAAAACAGATACATGAATATAACAAGCACTATCATTTTAAAATTTAGATTAAATTTCTCCATCACTTTAATTTTATGTGGTGGGGAGTTTGTTAATTTTAGGATGCCACAAAATTTTGTTGTGCATATTGGCAAACAGTTCTAAAATAACAAATGTGCCTTATATTTAATTTGGAAAACTATTTTTCAGATCAACATGAGGGTAGCACAAGAATACTGTTACGCTTTCCATAAGCTATGCAGATTTGGGTTTGTTCTGCACGACCTATATATTTTAGCAGTCATAAAAATTGCTACCACAATTTCCTTTGAAATAGTCATAATAAATGGCAATACTTTTCTCAAATATACATAGGGAAGAAAAGGAGTTGTTGCCACCAACTATTGACAAATTGCACTCAATTTACAGCTCTATTTCCCAGATTTTGAGAAGTACCAATTGAAAACTGAACATGCAAGTTTTATCATGAAAATAAAGAAGTAGGCTATTTGTGAACTTAAATACAATAATAGACTGTTAATAGGGGGATTTGAAGTTTAATTCTGCTATTGGTTTACCTGTTAACTATGCTTTTTTCTATGTAGTACATAGATGTAGGCCAAGCTGGTCAGGTAAACAGTGTTATAGAAATTTATAAATTGTGTGCCTTCTTTGCAAAGCGGGGGGATTATTATTTTTGAAATATATTTATCAGTATTCACCAAGGGGGGATACTTTATTGTTTTATTTTTTATTCACGTTTTATTTTACTTTTGGATTTCTTTCCCTTTTGGGGAGTTTGTGTTTTAAAGCTTTGAATAACACTTAAAACATTGAAGTAACAATAAAAAAAGAAAATGAAGAAATAGGCCAACAATTTATTTTGGTATAAGATGATATTCTAAGATGACATGCAGTGGGATACCTGCACATGTGGGATGTTATGACCTTCCTTCTTGTTAATGAAGCAAGTTGGAGGATGTGATCCTGCTCCAATTCAGCTATCTATCCATTTTAATTCCTGAAATGTATATTTGAGCAGGATAAGCCTCATTGCTCATCGTGACTGTGCATTCCTGTAACAATTATAGCTGCCATAAAATATTTGATATTGCCACATTTGATCTCCACATATCTAATAATATATTAATGCTTAATTTTTAGTGTTTAACTTATTCAAGATATGTATTTTCCCCTTTTTAACAGGGTTACCATCCAGTCTACTGGAACTTCACCTAGATGACAACAAAATCTCTGCAATTGAACTTGAAGATTTCATTCGATATAAAAATCTTCAGAGGTAGATCTTAAGCTTTAAATGAGTTGCCAGTAGTATGCTGATAACATTTAGTGCTGCCAATCCTGTCTATAGATGTAATAAAGTGAAAGCAGTAAAATTATCTGACTGTTTCTTAGGCTCAGTAATATTATTCAAGGGAACAGACTGAAATGAAATCCTGATAGGCAGAGGTGTTGTTGCTGTATGGAAAACCAGAGGACAGCTTGTTCTCGGATGAGGTTGCACCAGCTGTTAATGGGCATTTGCCCAATTATTTCTACTGCAAACTGCAACTCTTCTTATGTTATGGTCTGATCGTGGTAAACCAATTGTAATCTTCAACATGAGCTAAGCTTGAAGAGTTTCAAAAGTATGGCAGCTAAAAAATGGCAGCTAACCCGTCCATAAAATTGGAATATTGTTTCCATGTTGAAAGATTTGCACTTTTAAACACACTTTTAAACACAGCCCAGTGTTTTTTATTATTAACATTATCATGTATAACATTAATATCAGCAAGAAGACAAACTGTTTTAGAAGCTTCCCAATGGGGATATAAGAGAAAGCTTTTTTCTACTTTGCTCCTTACCAAGGGAATATATTTAGCCTCCAGGAAAGAATTTAAGAGCTGAGTGCCTTATATAGAAAAACAAGGCAACTAAGTAATTAAATTTAAAAATTGTAGATATTATAATTCAATATTTGATGTAATATTTTGTAACAATAATTCCTTAACATTATATTAACTTATTAAGAACACTTCCAAGAACTTCTATTTCTTTGAGGTCTTTTGTTTTCCTTTGATTTATATAAACACATTTCTACATTATACTGTATCTTTGTAGTCAATTCCTTTTTTTCTTTGAACCTATGAGGGGTCAGGAAGATCTTTTCTTTCTGAAGCAGGTTAGATCTTGTGACCTCTGTTTCTATATAGATATACTGAGGAGTTTTGGCTATGTCTATAAATAATAGATGGAGAGAATGAAGTAAAAAAAAAACACCAGAATGCCCTTCAAGACACCTGAAAAAAATGATATATACGGCTCCACTATGGATATATTAGATTGAATTAAATTGTGTTAAAAGAGGTAAGATAACTTTAAAGGAATGTAATAAGTGCAGCTAGAAGAATGTTACAAAAGAGATGCAAGTTATATTTAACAATATTCTGACAGCCCAAAAGAATATTGGAAAGCAGTTCTTGGGGAAATAGTTTTGAGAATGAAATCCTGAAATACACCATTTTAAATAGTTTATATAGTTTTCAAGCTTTATTATAAAATATATTGTCTGAGCTATTTCAAATTTTATTTACCACTAGGTTGGGGTTGGGAAACAACAAAATCAAGGATGTGGAAAATGGAAGTTTTGCTAATATACCAAATATTAGAGAAATCCATCTAGAAAAAAACAAACTGAAAAAAGTACCTGTTGGTCTTCAAGAACTAAAATATCTACAGGTAATATACAACTTAATAGGCTTTTTTTCCCTTTACTGAGACAGTTGTCAAGTTCATAACAATATCTATGGCTAGCACAAGTCAGCTGGTAACTCATTTTCATTACTAATTGTTTCAGTTCTTTACTAAATACTTCAGTTCTTTACTAAATTTTGTATTTGTATTGTATTGATCTGGGGCCATTAATCTGCTAACCCTATCTGGCAAATACCAAACTTGTGGTAGTAAGTTTAAACGTATTGTCTGGTGATTACTGAAATTTCTTTTTATCTTCTCATAGGTTGTCTTTCTTCACTCAAATAGTATTTCAAGTGTGGGAGTGAATGATTTTTGTCCAACAGAAAGAAAGCTGAAGAAAACATTATATAATGGCATAAGCTTATTCAAGAATCCTGTCAAATACTGGGATATCCAACCAGCAACTTTTCGTTGTGTACTAAATAGAAACAGTGTGCAGATTGCAAATTATGGAAAATAAAATAGTACTGACAAAGTATTATTGAAGTACTATTATTAAAACCACCATTACAAAACTTGAAACTGTTAAAATCTGTAAATTATACTGCCCAATTTCTTTAAAAAACTTATACAAGATTTAATACATTAAAAACACAACACGCATTAAATTTGTTCAATTTATTGCTCTATACTTTTAATTTGTGTAATTTAGGAATCTTTCTAGAATAAATTGTTTCTTAGCACAAAATTGGGTTGTTTTATTCACTGAGATCCACATTAGGTTCCCTTTTCTTATAGAAGTAAATAGTAAGTTTTAAAACAATTTTCAGGGATTAAATAATTTGTTATGTACTGGAAAGAACTCCTGTATAAGTATTGATCATAGCTCAACAAAAGTAAACTAAACTGGCTTTAAAAAGCTTTATAGGGCACTTTATTATTAATCTGATAATCTTATTCATTATGACACTAGACCATATTTAAATATTTATGCTAAAATTGAAAGATAAACCTAATATCAAGCTCTTTAGCCTCAAAGGCTTTAATATTTATTCATGCGGATGTCTTGGAAGTATACACTAATTTTATAACAAAAACATATATAATCTGAATATTAACCATGTAGAAATATTTTTAAGAGAGAAATTAGTATATCCTCTGCACAAGGAGCACAAATACACAATCTTGTATTTCCTGTAAGAGGTTAGTCCAGTTAGGTTAGAATTTTAAGATCTAAGGTTAGAAAAGTATTTTATTTTGTGGTAAAATATTTTAGGCATATGGGGATCTTGATCATGTGCAGCTCATAAACAGGAGACAAACAGAAAGAGAGAGAGAAGTTATTGTATGCAGAGAGTCAATGACAGTCACAGACTGTTATACCTATAAATAGTTCATTTAAATAAACTGAAAACTGCATTAAAATCATTTATTTTCCCACAAGCAGTTATAGGTATTCTGGCTAGCCTTCCCTTTACATGTGAGATAAACAGATAAATAGCTTTAAAGACAGAAAACAATAACACAAATTAATACAGAATAAAGAAAATAAAGGAAGAAAAAAGCTCTTCACATGTGTTTTCACTTGATGTAAACAATACACTTTCATGACTAATTTAAGACTTTTCAACTTCTTGTCTTTTATGTATTATTAAAGCTGGATCCAATTCTTGTATATTTCTGCTTTAGTACTGTAACTTTGCTTTAGTCCAACTTGCATGTACTGTATACAAAAATTATGGTTGTTTAACTGATGATGGTACTGTATGAAAATAGCTATCTACTTCTATATTTAATGCATTGTTCATTTAAGTTAAGAGAATAGAAAAACGCTCAGTTGTTTTATTAAACATACTGAATTAAAATTTTGTACTACTGTGATACTACTGCTTCTGTTTTAGATAAGATTCACAGTATAAATCTACACATAAATTTGAATCTTAGTACTTTGATACTGGGAACATACTTTCAACAGATGTTCTATTTTACTTGTGACTCTGGTACCATTAAAACTTCTTTTCTGAAGAACTAAGATTAATGAACATAGCAAATAAAGAAGACAATATGGAAGTTTCAGAAAAAAAGAAAAAATGTGAAAGCGGACCTCCATTCTTTGAGGAAAATTATTAACTTTACTGTCTGTTTTTTTAATAATTTTTATTCAATTCAAACAAGTTCAGTAGGTCTACATTGCTAATAAGAATTACCAAGATAATTAGGGTTGTTTCATTAATTGGAAAAGTTTACTACACATACCTATACCAAAGAAAGAGATACAAGCTATGGACTTATTCCATGAATTTTTCATATAAACAAAGGTTATCTTATAAACCAGCCCCCCACCAACCGCTAGGCCATGGCCCCACTCCTGGGCCATGGCCTGTTTGGAACCAGGTCACAGAGGGGGCAGATGAGTTCATGCATGTGCATTTACATTTGCACAAGCAGTGGGCAAGTGTGTGCACACAGCTTCATTTGTGCATGTGGCTGGTGCATGTGGCTGCCACCTGTGCAAATGGAGCTGCACATATTTATGCGCTCATCCACTGCTCATGCAGAACCATCCCATTCCCCCCACCAGTCTGCAAAGCCAGAAATGTTGGGGAACACCATTATAAACAATAGCATATGTTAGACGTACATGTTGATTTCAGAAGATGCAAAGGAACATGAGATTGATGGGGGGTGGGGGGAAGAGAATAGTAGGAGGGGCTTTCCTTTCTTTTAATAAGTACAGCTTTGATGGTATGGATCATGACAAAATATGAAACATATTAACACTAATAGCTGTGCTGGACCACCTGATTATTCTTCTGACAAATCTTTGCAATGGTTAAGTTACATTAAGAATTGAATCTGAAACATAAGAATTGAATATGAAACAGAATGCTTCAGAAAACATAAAGGAGGAAGACAAAGATGCATACATCCCCATATATTTTACATATGCTTGATGAGACTGGAAGAATTGTAAAACAAAATAAAATGATGGCAGTTGAAATACTGATAAGTAGATGAATTCATTGCAAAAGTGAACATAGAAAATGAAAAATTCAGGATAATGGTAAATATTAATAAGAGTAATGTTTTAGTGAGTTTGCACTTGATTCCAAAGAAGTGAGGGTAATGTATGGTTTCGTTTTCTTGAGGTCAACAATAAATACATATGAGCAGTATGTTTGGAAAAACAAAGAGAATAATGTGAGGGAGGAAGATTATGATAAACTTCCATTCAATCATGAAGAATAAGGACATTTCAGAGAAAACAAAGATCAAATACTTTTAAATAACCAGTCTGGGTATAGAGAAAAAAGACAAGCAGATAAGTAGGAGTTACTGACCTAGATACAGTTACCATGGATTGTTGTTGTTGTTCAGTCACTAAGTTGTGTCTGACTCTTAGTGACCCCATGGACCATAGAACGCCAAGCCCCTCCGTCCTCTACTGTCACCCACAGTTCGCTCAAATTTATAAACTGTAACAAATGCCAATCAATTCATTCTACATCATATAAAATTTGACTAAACTCCTGAAACACTGATCAGCACACAGATGCTCACACAATTTGGACATGGTAGCGGGACATGGTTATGAAAAAATGTTTTGTCATATAATTTATTTTGTCTATTGACCTGATCTTTTCCACTCATTCTACTTCCAGGTTCAGACTTCCCATTCTTTTGACATCGGGCATTCTGTTTATCTTTAAAACATGTGTTACATTGCTATTCAGAATGCTACAAATATACAGCTCTATCGGTTTGCCTATTCATCATTTTGATACAAAGACAGAATTCATACCCGATGTCATCCGTCCTGTTGGCATATGCAGCAAAAGAAACTCCTGGGACATAGCTTTACTGATAAATCCATATAGGCACAACAAAAGCTAAAAACTTTTCATGGAAAAAACTACGTAGTAAAATCCCACTTTTTCCACCCACCGTCCACTGTTCACCAATCCAATCTCTTTGTTTCAGCGAACAGTCTGCTCGGCTGAGAAGGCTCTAATAGTTCAACTTTGAGGTGTCGAGATTCTTCCAGGCCACATATGGGGCACATGAATTCCTCAATTCCCTGCAAGCCAATCATGCATTCCAATCATACCCCTCCCCTCTCCCTGTTGTCTGTCTGCGAGCAAAATTGCACAATGAGTCGGCCAATAACCCTAATCATTTCCTAAGTTGATTGTAGCTAGACTATTCACATTTCTTATTCTATTCTGAATTAATCTAATCTAAGTTGGAAAAGGCCATTTTTGGACATTGTGTCTAAATTCCTGCTGAGTGCAGGAATCCAAATTAAAGCATTCCAGACAGAAGGCTAACTCTGTGTAAACATATCAGATGAAAGAGAACCGAACACCTGTGTAACTGGTTCCATGGTTCAATTGAACCCAATAACTCTCCTTAAATTCTTAAACTAATTTGTTTATTGTTTCAGTTTCTAATAAAACTTTAAACTTGTTTTTATTGTCATACAACTTATTTTATTATTGCATTATAGCCCCTTAAGGTTCTGTTCCTACTTTATTCTTGGATGTATTAAATGTATTGCCCCAGCTGTGGGTAGCAGCTAGGAGAGCTAAGTGGAACCTGAAGTTTCAGATGTGGTATTGCTTATTTGTAAAATTTAAGTATTATTAGTGATATATACATTATTTTATATTATAGCTTTAAAATATATAACTATTTCTGTATGTACATTATTCCTGCAAAACTTTGATTCTTGGTAAAATCAAGAATGTTAACAATTGCAATTCAATTGTTTATACACTGCTCAAAAAAATAAAGGGAACACTTAAACAACACAATCTAACTCCAAGTCAATCACACTTCTGTGAAATCAAACTGTCCACTTAGGTAGCAACACTGATTGACAATCAATGTCACATGCTGTTGTGCAAATGGAGTAGACAACAGGTGGAAAACATAGGCAGTTAGCAAGACATCCCCAATAAAGGAGCGGTTCTGAGGTGGTGACCACAGATCACTTCTCAGTTCCTATGCTTTCTGGCTGATGGTTTGGTCACTTTTGAATGCTGGTGGTGCTTTCACTCTAGTGGTAGCATGAGACGGAGTCTACAACCCACACAAGTGGCTCAGGAAGTGTAGCTTATCCAGGATGGCACATCAATGTAAGCTGTGGCAAGAAGGTTTGCTGTGTCTGTCAGGGTAGTGTCCAGAGCATGGAGGTGCTACCAGGAGACAGGCCAGTACATCAGGAGACGTGGAGGAGGCTGTAGGAGGGCAACAACCCAGCATCAGGACCGCTACCTCCGCCTTTGTGCAAGGAGAGACAGGAGGAGCACTGCCAGAGCCCTGCAAAACGACCTCCAGTGGGCCACAAATGTGCATGTGGCTGCTCAAATGGTCAGAAACAGACTCCATGAGGGTGGTATGAGGGCCCGACGTCCACAGGTGGGGGTTGTGCTTACAGCCCAACACCGTGCAGGACGTTTGGCATTTGCCAGAGAACACCAAGATTGGCAAATTCACCACTGGTGCCCTGTGCTCTTCACAGATAAAAGCAGGTTTATGCTGAGAACATGTGACAGACGTGACAGGGTCTGGAGATGCCGTGGAGAATGTTCTGCTGCCTGCAACATCCTCCAGCATGACCGGTTTGGCAGTGGGTCAGTAATGGTGTGGGGTGGCATTTCTTTAGGGGGCCGCACAGCCCTCCATGTGTTCGCCAGAGGTAGCCTGACTGCCATTAGGTACTGAGTTGAGAACCTCAGACCCTTTGTGTGGTTGTCCCTGGGTTCCTCCTAATGCAAGACAATGCTAGATCTCATATGGCTGGAGTGTGTCAGCAGTTCCTGCAAGACGAAGGCATTGATGCTGTGGACTGGCCCGCTCGTTCCCCAGACCTGAATCCAATTGAGCACATCTGGGACATCATTTCTCGCTCCATCCACCAATGCCACGTTGCACCACAGACCACCAGATCCCTCAGGAGACCATCCGCCACCTCATCAGGAGCATGCCCAGGCATTGTAGGGAGGTCATACAGGCACACCGAGGCCACACACACTACTGAGCCTCATTTTGACTTGTTTTAAGGACATTACATCAAAGTTGGATCAGCCTTTAGTGTTTTTTTCCACTTTAATTTTGAGTGTAACTCCAAATCCAGACCTCCATAGGTTGCTAAATTTGATTTCCATTGATAATTTTTGTGTGATTTTGTTGTCAGCACATTCAACTATATATTGAACAAAGTATTTCATAAGAACATTTTATTCATTCAGATCTAGGATGTCTTATTGTTATGTTCCCTTTATTTTTTTGAGCAGTGTATTTTAAATATACTTTCATTCATCCATCCATCCAATTTACATGGTTGCCCATCTCAACTCTGGGTGACAAACTGAATTAAAAAAACATTAACATTTTAAAAATTAAAAGTGTAGGCAGCTAAGAAACAACAACTGAAAAATGCTAATACAATCAAGTCAGTCCTTGCACACACCTGGAGCCCAGGCACAGGCACATAACCTGATCTTTAGATGGGACCTTATGAAATGCCAGAAGAATTGGGACCAACCTGATCTCCAGAGGGAGAATATTCCAAGATGGGCGCTACAGCAGTTGTCTTCTAGGCAATGCAAACCAACATTCTTTGGCCACTGGGACCTGAAGCACTCCCATCCTCTCTGACTAGATTGGATCGTGTCCTGTCCCAGTTCACACAATTAACGCTTCAGAGGTATTTAATATGTTCATTTTATAACTAAATGCTTTAAAGCATTTCTCAAGAACCCTCAGTAAGTTTCCCTGTAACCTGCGATTGGATGCCTTCTATCCGAAAACTGGAACTCGCCGGCAGGGCTTGGCTAAGAACAGCAGCCCAACACCAGAAACATGGGCAACAAAGGGATGAACAGTAGTTCCTATGTAGAAAGGCTTGAGCATGGAATGGAGAAAGGTCCAAGCACACGGCCAACACACTTGAGAGGCTGTCAATAATTCAGCTTGATTAGTCCTGAGTTATAATGAGCAAGAACTAATCTTATTATGAAAGTCTAAGTCAACACAAAGTCCAGGAGCAAAGCTGAAATAATGAAGTCTTCCTTGAACTTGAATCAAGGTACAGGAATGAAGCAAGGAGCCAGAAACATCATACCAAAGAAAAACACCCGTTGTCTCTGAAACAGATGCCCAATTCTATTCCCTTAAATCACTCCCTACTTGGTGCTTCTCATTAGGAGGAATGAAGCTGCTTTCTCATGAGTAGACTCACTGACCTTCATCATGCCTCGTGGCATTCTGCTCTCCTCATCTGAGGGGGGGCAGTTATTCCTCATCCGAATCGACCTGCTGCCACTATGCCTCATTGCCTTCTCCCTCTTCTGCTTGCCTGGGTGGCTGCTCATCTGAACGATCATTTACCCCATTTCCCAAAGTTCATAGGCCTTCATCCCTTTCTGCCACAAAGTTATCCAGGATTTCCTAAGAGCCCAAACTTTGCTCCGTTCTGATGGCCCCAGCTTCAGGTCATTCTCCTCATCGGACCTGGTCTCCAGCAGGGTCATAACAGATGAGTAGAAACAACCAGGGAGAGACAGACTTTCAAGTAAGCTGCCAGAGTTGCTTCAAAGTGGAATGGGCAGCAAACAAATTTAATAAACCTGGTTCTAATACGTGAATGGTTTAAATCATCTTGAATTGTACCTGGAGCACAATGGCAATCAATGTGGAGTCATGGTGTTACATGCACCAAGTATCCAGCACCATTTACTACCTGTGTTGCCCATTGTGCACCAATTGAACCTTCCAAATACTCTTCAAGGGCAAGAGTAGTCTCATGCAGACCCTGTTGCAGTTATCCAGATGAGAAGTCATAAGGCATGAGTGACAGTGAGCAAAGCTCCTGATCCAGGAATGGATACAAGTGGTGCACAACCTGAAGGTGTGCAAAGGCCCTCTTAGCCATGGCTGCCACTTGTCCTTTCAATAGGAGCCATAAGCCCAAGAAGACCCCCACAGATTAACTGTGCACCAGATCTGTCTGAGACAGTTCCACCCAATTCAGGACAAAAGACAGAAACTCCCCAGCACCCGAGGATCCCAAAGCCACACAATCTTGCTTTGGTGAAGCTCACCATCCAGGCCCACATAGCCTCCAGACACTGGGCTTGGACTTCCATGGCATCACTCAGGTAGCCTTGAGTAGAAATATAAAGTTGAGTACCATCAGCATATTGATGATAGTTCACCTCAAACTTTTGGTTGACTTTACCCAACAATCTCATGTAGATGTTAAGCAAGAAGGGAGAAAGGATAGAAACCTGTGGCATCCCATGAAGTAGGGATTGATGACTGACCCTATCTCCCCCATCCACACTGACTGGAATCAGCACATGTCATACTTACTTTGCAATTGCAATTTGAATAGTTTTGTTGCTTACTTATACAGTTTAATCAATAAATATAACCTATTTACACCAAGCTATTGTATGATAAACAAAAACCAAAAGATTTATGATTGGTGCAAAATATATCAGCTGCACAGGTTGCAATTGCTTCTCAGCAACTGAAGACATATTTCATGAAGCTTTTCCTGTGTAGTAATTAGGCCAAGGTGGCCCCCTTGAGGACATCATTAGTTAAACAGGCTAGGCTAGAGTAGGCTGTGAAGAGAACCAGATAGTTTTTGTTCTTCGCTATTCCAAAACTCAGGAATGGATTTCCTCCAAATCTATCCCAACTTTCATTTTCTCTATTTTTAAAAAAGATATTAACTCATAATTCTTTCATTTGATCTTCCCAATTGTTGTCAGTATTGTGTGTTTCATTGTTCTCTTACTGATACTTGTAGCTTATTGTATTTTTAAACATGAATCTAAAATCACTAGTTATCAGAGATAACTTAAAAAGAGAGAATGTTAAAAAAAATTCTGCATTTTGGCATCTTTCAAATTAGCACATCTAACACATAAACAAGAGATTTGTTTATACACAACTGTGTATTGATTTTAAAATGAAGACTTTGTTTTTTCATCCTTACTTAAAAGAAGGATCATGGCCTACTTGACACACATCAAATGTACCTCTCATATATCCAGTGCTTCTTTATCCACAACTACAATAACCATCAGGAGGCACTACATAACTGATTTCATCCTTATTTGGTGATATACACAGCCAGATCATGCTCATATTCAAGGAAAGATGGAGTCTATGTACCATTCTAATAGATTTTATAGCCATTCCTGGCTAGCTCCTAAATTTAATTCCCAGTAAGATCTAACTTTGTACAACTGATGATTCCTAATAAGGGAGCCTGGTCACATATTGCCTCATGGAAAATAATGTAAGCACAAATGCCTATAGAATATATACTGTGTAGAAACGGAAAAAAGCACGTACAACCTTTTATCAGGGACATGACATAATGTAACATCTGTATCTCCCCTGTGTCTGAGATTTAGAGAAGGTAAACTCCATATACTATTCTGATAGTCTTTTTCCCCGTATATCTTGTGAATTCCTTCCTGTCAGGTAAATGTACTTTTTCTGCATTGAGTTATTTCATGTAATAGCATTACATAACAGAAGAATAATTATAGGAACATATTTACTACATTACAACAGTTTTAAAAGAAATCAACATATATTTAACTAATATCTCAATACAATTGCACATATACGTGTACACACACATACATATGCGCACATAGATTCATACATAGACTGAATGATACATCATTGCTCCAGGACTGATTGACAATAAACAGAAATATCACCATTTAGTCCTCAAAAGTGATTCAGAGTGGTTGGGCTCATTTTAATAAATCTATTTCTGCTGTCATGGTGGTTTTTTAAAAAATGGAAAACTGATTATTAAAATGATGTTCGGGGGGGGGGGGAGTCAAAATACTTTGGGAAGAGGTATGCACTGTTATGGCCCAGAGATTAGGCACTAATCCAAGCTGTAAAGGATGAGAAAAAGTCT
Organism: Pseudonaja textilis; assembly: GCF_049901715.1. Taxonomy (NCBI): domain Eukaryota; kingdom Metazoa; phylum Chordata; class Lepidosauria; order Squamata; family Elapidae; genus Pseudonaja; species Pseudonaja textilis. The sequence goes on along the minus strand of NC_141991.1, from coordinate 56,751,451 downwards.
GTTTAACTAGATAGTGTGATTTATTATATTTACACAATTTCTAGTTAAACAGAATTTAACTAGAAACTTTGTTATATTTGCAGAAATATTCTGTGAGATCAGCAAAGCAGGATTATGAGATAACAAGCAACATGTGGTACAGAAAGTTATTGGTTTCCTATCCCTCTTCTATAGAAAATAATTTGTCTGTGTACATCAAGCACCGTTTGGAAGTCAAGACATTTTATACTGTTCTTATGCAATATATAATCTCTTTAAAGTTAAAGCAAAGGCAAGGAAAACTCATAGGATGAACAAAGTATCACTGTTATCAGTAACATTAGAATGTGTCCTAGAATAATAAACATTCCAACACAGAAACATAAAATGTTATCAGTAGAAGGAATCTTGAAAATCATACAGGCCCATCTGCATTGCAATGCAGATGGGCATCCAGCTTCTGGTTAAACACTTCCACCATTTCCTTCAGTAATCTGTTTCATTGTTGAACAACTCTTTATCATTAGGAAATTTATCCTGATATCCAACCAACTTCTTCTTCCTTGAATTTTAAACCATTTTAATCTGCATTTTATTTTATTTTTGTTACTGAGTGGTACCAAAGGATGGCAGTATAAATCTGTTATATCAAAAGCCTTTAAAAAAGTGTAAGGAATGGACTGTAGATGATAACTTTCAGTAAGATGGGAGATACATCTTACACACCGAGAGAAAGAAATATGTATTGGGTTATTTCAAAACGTACTTACATATTTAGAATACAGCTAGGTCAGTGATGGCAAACCTTTTGGGCACTGAGGTAGATTCTAGGGAATGGCTATATCCAAAATGCAAGGTGCGATGCCCGTGCATGCTCCCCGCACACATGCACGGAGAGACCCAAAGGTCAGTTGGCCAGAGGAAGGCACGTGAGCATGCACAGTGGAGCTGAGCTGGGGCAATGGAGTGCGTGCCCACAGAGAGGCCTCTGCATGCTACTTGTGGCACGCATGCCATAGGTTTACCACCACTGATCTAGGTATTGACCCTGGCTAATATGAAGATGCTTCTGATAATCTTGTATCTTAGATTCTATATAACAGTGGCTGAAGGTAACTAGATGCCAGCAGTTTGCTCTAACTTTCAAATATATTTAGTATGGAACAAGGCTTTCTGAATATAGCGTTGTTTTTCTTGTTTTGGCACAAAATAAGGACATTAATGTATTAGATTTGCGTTAGAAAACAACATGCCCTCAATTGTTCAGATCACATTTTTAGGAGAGAAATATATGTTCAATAAAGTTTCAGAATTCGTAATTCTTTTAACAGTGAAAATATGTTTTCTTTCAAAAGCAATTATGTAATTCAATAATTCTCCAGTGATATATCACTTAGTCATTGCCTTGACAATTGGAGATTCTGCTGCGCTAAAAAATATACATGTTTAAAAATGCAAGAGAATGAAGATTGGAAGATTGTTCATTATATTCTAGAACTGAATTTATTTATGGTCTCATACCAATAAAACATCAATACAGAATTTAAAATGCAAAAATACCAATAAAAGACAATTTATTGAGTAAGGGGATTTGAAGCTGAGTATGGGACATGGAGTGCGATTTTCAGAAACTTGGGATTGCTTCTAAAATAGGAACATCTATCAGGCCAGGGCCAAAAACAATGTAGAACTATTCACCAGTGTCTGTTCTTTATTTGCTTACGCACAATAGACAGAATCTTACCAGACTAAACCCTAATTACTCTATCAAATATACTCTGGTAATTCTAGGGAATGGTTATTCTAACTTTCTTCCTCTTCCATCCAAATCCAGGCAATGCTGCCTCTTTTTCCCTTCACCCTTTCTGGAATGTACTGCCTACTTCCTGGGAAACTGCCATTTCACTGTAATCCATCAGATCAGCTCCCAAAGACATCATCTCTCCCTTTTGCATTATACATTGGTGTTTTGTTTTTGTTTTTGCTGTAGGAACATAATTATTGCCATATTTTAAGATTTCATTAGAAACTTTTTTGAACTCTGGAGAAGCTTCCAGTAGGCAGACAGATGTCTTGCAGATAATGGGAGATGTTATGACTAAAAGGCAGGTAGATGGTGGATCCAGACTGCCAAAAACACTTCCTGGAACTTGTAAAGATATTGAGATCACCATATATACTCCAGGTAGCTGTTCTTATGTGTGTTTAAGTAGATGACAAAAACTGACTTTTCACAGTCTCTTTACAGCTGGGTGTCACGGGATCCCACCAAGCTCAGAGCTGCTAATGTAGCCTTTTATGGACTTAAGGCTCAACTAAACTTCAATTTTTTAGTCATTTTGGATATACTGGTCTTTGACCTTGATAAAGATTTGATTAATCAGTTTGGGGTTTATTTTTCTTTTGTTTTTTTGTCTTGTTAAAAGACTGAAAACCTCCAGAACCTCAAATCTGGTTATATTTGCTAGATGAAGGGATCCCTTCAATACATTTAGAAACAAAATTGTGTTTAAAATTTTTAAGAACAGTCTCTGGAATATATAGTAAGGGATAATTATAGCATTAATTTTAGAAAATTTTAAATGAATTAAGAGCTCAGATAGATGTCAATTGAAGAAAGGCTTTTAAGTTAAATTAAAATAATCCTTTCTTGTGGAAAATGTCTACACATACAGTGATATCTTGGTACTCAACTGCTTTGAAACTAATTGAATTTGGTACTCAATGCATTTTGACTTGAAAATTTTGTCCCAATTTTGCCCCAATTATTGTCAGTCAGTCTGGTACTCAATGCACAACTTAGAACTTCTCGGTGTTGGCTGCCTTGTGACACACTGTATTTTTTCTCATGGGAAAAATTGGTACTTATTGTTTTTGGTACTCATCATACCTCCTGGAACCAATTAATGATAAGCACTGAGGTGCCACAGTGTATAATAATGAGATAACTTTGAAGGCTGGACATTAGATGATCCTAGAAGGAAATAAAAGATGGTTACTTTAAATAAAAATTTGGGGCTAAAGATGTGTGACCACCTAAATACCTGAAATATTTGACCTGTGCAATTGTTCTAAGGAATTAAACTTGTAGGCATTGCACAGCTGTTGTTTAAGTCTCTCTATCATAACTCAAATGTTGAAATGGAGATAGAAATAGCCACATAGGTTATTGGATCTAATTACTTGCTGAAATTCAAATTAAAGCACTCCCACAGAGTGCTATCTAGTCTCCAGTGTACTTGAATACATGCACTGAAAGAAAGTTTACCATATCTTTGAATAATTGGTTCCATTGTGGAACTGATCATACCGTTAAGGAAGTTAACCATCAAAATATAGATAAAGTTACTCTGGAAAGATTTGTACTTGATAAATCCATTCTAATGTCTTGTAATTATTGCATCCTTTTCAAGGTGCTTAAAAATTAACCATTCAAAATAATTGAGTATTTTCTATCAATTTCAATGATGGTGCTAAAGTGGTTTCCCATGTGAAGCATACTCTTTTCAAAACAAACAGTGAGAAACTTCACTTTTCTTTCTTACCTTTTAAGCATTCTACTGGCTTTATTCAGCACCTAGGGCTGCTTTTTGTGATTATTTTAAGCATAACTTTAAAAACTAAAATTGGAATTAAATTGAGGGGAACAAAATTAGTGTGGAAGAAAATTTAAAATAAGAAAACAATGTGACACTCCTTAAAGTTATTTAAAGTCCACCCCCCATTTCTAGGCTATATATATGCAACATTTCTATTTACTAATTTAATAGTAATACCCAATTTTATCAAAGTTCTTCTTAAAATGCATTGACTATACTTTTTGATTTCACATAGGCCTGTGTATTTTTTAAAATATCATCACATCATTGACTTGTGTTCACCTTATAATCCAGGAAGACCCAGAGATCCCTTTGGCATACACTGCTGTGCAGTATGATTCTCTCCCCCTTGATTTTTCCTATAGGATACTGCACAGGAGCCTCTGTGGCGCAGTGGTTAGGATGCAGTACTGCAAGTTACTTCTGCTGCAGCCAGCTGCCTAGAATTTGGCAGTTCAAATCCCTCCCGCCAGGCTCAAGGTTGACTTAGCCTTCCATCCTTCCAAGGTGGGTAAAATGAGGACCCAAAGTACTGGGGGCAATATGCTGACTCTGTAAACCACTTAGAGAGGGCTGTAAAGCACTATAAAGCAGCATATAAGTGTAAGTGCTATTGCTATTTGCCCTATTGAAATCTATGTTGCTGGTTTTTGCCATTCATTCATTCATTCATTCGTTCATTCATTCATATATTTATCGGATGACATATCATATATGGACTTGTAATATATGTTAACATAAGCACAATAAAATATAAATTTATTTATATAAATATAAATACATAAATATTCTGTCCCTTGATCCAACAGGTCAAGATCTTCCTAAATTTTGATTCAATTTCTTATTATTTGCTTTCTGGGGACAGAGTATTACATAGGACAGGGACTGCCACAGAAAAGGAACACTTCCTAGCTTTCATCAGATGGCAATATTTAAGGGACAAGGCTAGGAGCATGATCTGGTCAGGTTAATATATGTCCTTAGTGAAAGGCAGTTCAACAGATAACCTGGTCCTGTGCCATAAATGGCTTTAAAGGTAATAACCATCACTTTGAATTACACCCAGAAAGAAACTGAAAATCAGTACAGCTTGCTCAACCTAGGGCTCCCCTTTCCTGTGTGTGTTGCTGCATTTTGAACCAGTTGAAGTTTCTGGATGGTTTTGAAGGGCAGCCCTATGTAGAATGCATTGCAATAATCCAAACGGGAAGTGACCAAAGCATGAGTGACCATGTGCAAGGGCTCCTGATCAAAGAAATTATTATGGGTTTGTACAGTTTAATACAGCAATTTCTATTCTTTAAAGAAGCAAAACTTCAGTTATGTAAAGAAGTATGGCTCTTAGATGGTCACACGTAAGTAGCGTGATACCAAATCATCTGCTACCAATGTGGGTAGTCCTCATTTAAGAATGGTAATTGGGACTGGCAACTCATTTGCTAAGCAATGCTGTTGTAAAGCACAATATCACATGACAGCGTCAACTTGCAACAGCAGCTCTAGCAGTTCCAATGGCTGTTATTGGGTGATTCCCTGGGATTGACTCTGCTAGTTGGAGACTGGAAGTGAAGATTGCAAATGATGATCTTCTAACCGCAGGATGCTGCGAAGTCATAACTGCAAGCCATTTAGCCTGCCTAGAGATGTAATCCAGTACTCCCTCAGCAGAAAATAAGTTTAACTGATCTGAGTGATGTTCACATTTGACTGCATGTGAAACTTGCTATTTTATTATTTGTTCATGCTTTTGTAATTTATGCAAATATTAAACAACTCTCATTCAAAATTTAAATTGAAGTCTGAGTAAAATTTTATAGAAAATTACTGCCAAATTCAGGAACAATTACTGAACGCACTTTCATACTTACGGTATTTCTATCTATATTACATACACATTGTAAAACATTAAAGTTACTCAATGAAAATATACAGAGAACTCTTTTTGCACTCACTCCTATTCAGTACAGTTTGAATCTGTTTTTTATTTGTTTCTGGAGAGACTTGAGGTCTGAGAACAAAGCTACTAACAGGAAACATATGGAAAAGTTCTACAATAAGTGAACAACTGACTTCAACTCCAAATGCCACGTATCACATTCCAGTGTCTCAACCAATCTAGGAAAAAGCTTGTAGCACTTACTTTATAAATTTAATCAGTTGCTAAATGAATTTTAAAAAGTTAGCAAATATAAACAAGGGAAAACATTAATAGATTGTTAACCAATGTAGCTAATGAGTTTGTTCAGATATTAAATTAATTAGGTGGCTAATTATTTCATAAAACTACCTCAACAGCATATGCTGCCAGGAAAGATACTTGCTGTAGCTTGTTTATAAAATGAGAATATTTTAGTACAGATGTAAGTTAAGAGTTATTAACTATAAAATTGCTAGGAGCCATCAAAGAACAAGCTACTATTCCCTAGACCTTATATGACACATTAATACACAATGCAAGTTTTAGAACACTTCAATCGCACGTATAGAGCTTGTGTGTAAATGTAACAACTTCTGATTTAGTATTGGAAATGTTCAGCATTAAAAATGAGGTCACAAATATTGGTTTGCCTCACCCCCAGCCAATTTTGTATTCACTGTCCTTGTGAAGAACCGTATTATACTTTTATTTGTGAGTGTATCCCATGTCTAAGGAATGTTCAGAATCCTCGGTGGCCAAGAGGAATAGTGGGAACAAATTATTGTTTTCTTTTCTTCCTGTAAGGAATAGGACTCTGCTAGAAAAGTTCCGGTTTTCTGGTTTTCTTAATTTCAGGGGGAAAATAACTTTATTAGAATTCTCTCAAAAATAAAAGTGATAAAAACTTCCAGCATGGACAGAAGGGATGCCTCCATTAATACAGTTCAAGAAAAAGGTGCATACTTAATGAAGAATCTCAATCATCGTAAAAAAAATTATACTGATAGCAATGCAGTTGTGAAATATTGGGAACACATACAAAACAAAGCATTTGTTCCTGATGCAGCTGGTTTTTCTCAAATAGGATAATCCAGAGGTTTTAATTTTTTTCTCCATGAATATAACATAGAACAGAATAGAATAGAATTCTTCATTGGCCAAGTGTGATTGGATTCACAAGGAATTTGTCTTTGGTCCACATGCTCTCAGTGTACATAAAGGAAAAAATACATTCATCAAGAATCATAAGAGACAACACTTAGTGATAGTCATGGGTTACTAATAAGCAATCAAATCATACTAGGAAACAAATAAAACAATATAAATTGTAAAGATACAAGCAACACGGTTATAGTCAGAAGTGGGAAGAGATGGGTACTGTTAGAAGTAGGAAGAGATATGGGTACTGTTAGAAGGAGAAGTATCAAAATCTGAAAACTGAAGTTGAAAGATTATGGCATAAACCAGTTGTGGTGATCTCCAAAGTTACTAGCACATGGGGTACTATAATCTAGTAGTAGAGAAATAATAGTAATACAGTAAATAAGTTGACAGTGTTGTGGGAATTAGTTGTTTAGCAGACTGATGGCATTTGGGGGAAAAACTGTCCTTGTGTCTAGTTCTGGTGTGCAAGTGCCCTATAACATGGAAGTTGTTTAGTTCAATTAAAATAAATGAAGTTAATTAGCTTAATTTAATGCATTTGTTTAAAATTAGTGAATTTTAAAAAACTTTTCAAATTATTTTGTTTAGAAAAAAAGAATAGTAAGCCACTGATTGTAATCTTTAATTTATAAAAATGTGATTAAATGCTTGATGTTTCAATTCACTTTTACTCAAACATGCTGAATTATTGTTTTGCATTTTCTTACTCTTCACCATATGCAGGAATGCCAAGAGTCATAACAGAATTGGCTCCTTTAACTAACCAGGAAAAAAAATTGTTTTTCTATTTTGCAGCCTTACTACAAATTACGGCTCCAAGAAGGCCACTCTACAGCAGCTCAGATTGTAACAAATGCAAAACTAAATCGGTTAAGGTACCTCCCTGCTTTTTCTGCAGTTAGCTTGTGGGCCCAGTTTATATTAACCTCATTCATCTTCCCTCCTAACAGAAGAATGCACACAAATGTTCTTTATGTTTGCCTCCCATGGCTAAATTATCCCAGAAATATTCATCAACAAACAACAAATCATTCAGAGCTGAATTATTGCCAAGTCTCACATTCTCTCCTTTTGTGGCTGTTTGCTTGCCTTTTATATCCCATTCTGCTCATATTGAAGGAGATGCTAAATGGTTTGCTTTGGAAATATTCCGAGTTCAAACCATTCATTATGACTGTTTTAGGCATGAAATAAAACTTGGCTCTTTGGAAGGCATTGTTTTCAGAATTCTAACTGTCTGAGACAGTGCAACTGGTCTTGTTTTGCAACATGACTGGATTTCCCCCCCAAAACTCTTTCCAGCCTAGAAGTTCAGTATAACTCATTTCCCTACTGCTTCTGGTTTAGATTCGAGTAGAAGTAGAAGAAAGAAATAATTAAGCAAATGGTAGATAGAAGGCGACTGCTTGCAGTGGCATAATTGCCAATCTGTCTCAAAAGCTACTTTTAAAACCTTTCACTTAAATCAAGGATGTCAAACTCATATCCTCACGGTGGCATCACGTGACATATAGGGACTTCCCCCCCCTTCACTAAACTGGGTGTGGGTATGGTCAGTACATGACGCACCTGGTCTGCAGGTTGAGAGTTTGACATCCGTGACTTTTATATGTGTATTCTGTGCAGGCTTTGAAATATTTGCTTATACCTGCAGCCAGTAACTGTTACTACGTGTAAACAAAATAATTAGGAAAGAACACATTATTTTTGTATGGCTTGCAACTGAAAGTCAGGTGTTTGTGAGTGGAATCATTAACTAGCAGGTTAAAATATTGTGGGATTTTCAAATGCACACTGAAAAAATCTTGGCTTATAACACAAATTTAATTGTGATTGGAAAGAAGAAAAATGGATAAGCCACGTGGTAATATCAGGAGATAGTAGAATAGAAAACAGAAAGCTGGAGAAGTAACAAGATCTGAAAACTGAAGTTGAAAGATTATGGCATAAACCAGTTGTGGTGATCTCCAAAGTTACTAGCACATGGGGTACTATACCAAAAATCTTGGATAGCATTTAGAAAATCTGTGCATTCCATCTATCAATTACAAAAAACTCACATTGCTTGCATCCACACCTACTAGATAGTATTTCTTGAACACCATCCTGCAGCAATAGTGTCAACACCATCAACAATAACATCTGTCTCTCCCAAGTTCTTGGGAAGAGCTCAACAGGTGGACAAAAAGCCAAGCCCAGTCTAAATAATAATAATAATAATAATAATAATAATAATAATGACTGTGGCAAAAGATAATAGAACGACTATGACAAAAAAGCAAAGATAGCACCAATAATAATAGGTGCTTTGGTACAATTCCCAAAATATCTGCATGAGTCACTTAAACACCATTGCTACTGACAAACTCACCATCAGTCTAATTGCAAAAGGCATTTTTACTTGGAACAGCTTACATCCTTTTACAATAATATTAATAATATTAAGCAACATCTGCCTATCCCAGGCCCTTAAGAAGGACTTAATTGGTAGATAAACACGCCAAAGCCAATTTTAATATCTGGCTGACTGTGTGATCAACCATAATTTTTAATTTGGTGAAATGGCTTTCTATTGTTTCCTAACAGGAAACAATATTTCTATATTATTTTTATAGAATTTATAAAAATATTATTTTTAATATTTTAATAAATATAGTAAAAACTATGCTGGCTGATTTTTGGGAAATCAACTCATACATATTAATCAAAGCAGAGTATTGTCCTATCTACTTTCAAAGTTATGGGGGTTAAAAATAAGTGAGCAGTAGCAGTTTCCTATGACCTGAACATCTGAAATATTTCAAGTTTTATTTCAAATGTAGGTAACTTGAAATATTTCATCTGTGTATTTGGTTTGTGGGGTTGTTTTGTTCCATTCTTCAAACAAATAAATGTTTTTATGAATACCCTTACATTATAATCTGCCTGTTCCTTCTCTTCCTAAAAGATGATTCTCCAACAATACGCCCCCCCAATAGGAAGTCCCAGCATGTTTTCTAGGCATAAGGTGAAATTAAGCCCCTCCTCCCAAATTTAGGTCTATTTTAAAACATGCCAAATGGGGGGTAGGGCAGGGGAAACTTGCCATTAGGAGCGCCCTGTGGGCAGTCACGCCTCACCACCAGCCGCTCCTAACGGCTAATCATGGCAGAGCGTGGAGGGCTCCCTACCCTTGCCAAGTGCCTTTGCTGAAGACCCGGGTTGTTGGCTGCAGGCTGGGTCAGCGGGTGAGCAGTGGTGGCATGGATGTCAGCCTCGGTGGGGAACTTTACATCATGAGACCTTCAGTGCCCGACGCTGTTGCTTCCTGTGCCACTGCCACGTTTGGAGTGCTGCGCATTCCTCCACCAGCAGTGTTTCAGACGCTTCTCAGGCAGTGGAGCCGCCTCAGTAGCTTCCACAGTTCCCGCCGGCATCTCTCTCGCCAGCGCCTTCTCCAACAACAGCGGCAGCAGCGGCGGGACAGACCCTGCTGCCCCCTCCCGCAGGGGCATCGCTTTGGTCAACAGTGGCTGCATCGAGAACATCTTTTGGGCTTTGGGGGAGTTTAAGCATTTAAGGGAGTGCTAAGGATCTGTAGGATGATTCCCTTTCTCTTATGTTTGGATTGGAAGGTTCATTCATTCATTCACCCTTAGCACTCCTTTAAATGGAACTCCTTTAAATTTAAACTCCTTGCCTGGACCCCAGCTTCGTGCTGGTGTCTTACCCTTTGCTCCATCATTATGAGATGAAGATCACTATACTTTCACACTATGAAGTCAGCTATGCAAAGATTTGGACATTAGATGAATCTCGACATAACTGAGTTACACCTTGAGAATGTTTTTAAGATGGCGTCAGCAGTAGCAGCAGTGTGAGGAGCTCCAGCCGGCACGGGTAGTGCCAGGCGACAAGCCCTCAAATCCCTGCGGGTCCAGCTGATGAGGTAGAAAGCCTAAAGCCTAAGACTTGCCAGCAAACCTGAAAAGAGCTCCATTCCTCAGTAAACGCTCAATTCAAAAGTACTCAGAGATTTCCGATTCCTCCCATCATTGACCAGCATGCCAGAAAAGAGCTCATTTCTCGGTAAGCGCTAAATTCAAAAGCACTCTATTCAAAAGCGCTCAACAATCTGCGACTCGACCCATCCTTACTAGAAGGTAAGGCAGTGAGATGGTGAGATTCATCCCATCTTGGCACGGCAGTGAGCACCAGGAGCTGTGAGTCGGTCTTCAGACATTTGCAGCCAGGGTGTGAAGCAGACTGCTTCCCCTCCCCCGCCGCCCTCCTTCCCTCTTCCCCAAATTGCTCATTCTCTTTAAAAGGACAGTAACTTAGTTTTGTTATAACTGAACTCCTGTGAAGATTGGAAGCAATTTTATTTCCTGTGATAGAAGCAGAAGTATATTGAATCCAGGAGCAAATGCTCAATACAAATCTGAATCTACATAGTAAAAATATAAACTGTTTGAATTGCCAGTGCAAGACTATCTACGTGCTTCTTTCTCTTAAAGCAACAAACTTTGAAAGTGTATTTAATTAACTAAGAGGTTAATTAACTAGGAACATCACTCAAAACCAGGCACGCACACCCCTAACTACCTCTATTCCAACCACAACTGGCCATAAATGCAAGCTACTCAATGCACGAAGCCTTGTAAATAAAATACCTGAATTTCTCCTCCTACTAAATATGGCTAAATTCGACATTATACTTGTCTGTGAAACATGGCTCAACGCATCTCTCCCTGACTTCATTACCACAGTAAGAGACTATCATGTTTTCCTATCAGATTGTGAAATCTGTAGAGGAGGTGGTGTTTCTATCTTCTATAAAAAGTCCCCACATCTAAAAAACATCCAAGTTACCCAGGAGCTTGCTATTCCTGAGACCATTGTCTGTGAACTTTCCTTAAATATCACATTTAGGTTCTTATTATGTTACAGAGCCCCTGATTATGACATTGAACATGCAAACAAGCTAAATATACTACTAACATGGGCAGCATCCTGCCCACACAGTCGTACCTTTCTTGGTGACTTCAATTTACCTAATATTAACTGGACCCTTAACAAATGTACAACTGAACCCAGACATGCAACCTTATACAATGCAGTAACAAATCTGGGACTACAACAAATAGTAACCAACAACACGAGACTTAACAACTGCCTCAATCTCATCTTCTGCAATAGTTTGAATTCAATTTATGGAACATAAATTAAAGAACCCTTTTCCAACAGTGACTACAACATGATTGACTTTTGTCTCAACATATGTCCACACAAAAATCATCACGACGGAATCCCAAATTATAACTTTAAAAAAGGCAACCATGATCTTATAAACAACGATCTCTCACCCTTGATTGGCAATTTCTATTCTCTGGATGCAATACCGCAGAAGACCATTACAAGATATTTTTACTTGAAGTCAAAAGAGTCATCAAACTATATGTACCATTAACAACTCCCCAAACTAGAAAAAAACAAATTACCCATAACAATAAGGAAGCTTCAATCCAAAAAGAAATCACTTTGGCTGAAAAACAAATCTGGTCCCGTTGCCAACTTCAAAAGTCGATACAAAAATTAATGCCACCAGATAAAAACTGAATGCACCAATTATCACATTAAATAAAAAGAAAACCTTCTGCACACCAATTCCACCTGTACTTTCTACAATTTTGTAAACAACAAACTAAAAGACTCAAGATCCATCCCACCCCTAAAAGGACCTTATGGTAAGGACTGCAACAACGACACTATTAAAGCCAACCTCTTTAACACATTCTTTGGCTCAGTATTTGTAAACAGCAATGGATCATGCCCAGTATTTCCTAGTCGAACCACAGACAACTACAATGATCTAATACATATCGATTTTACAGAAGACAATGTTGAAAAAGCACTATGCAATCTAAAACCATCTCTATCTATTGGACCGGATGGAATATGTGCCTACTTCTTAAAAAAGCTACCCACTGCCATAGCCGAACCTCTAAGCATAATCTTTGAAAAATCTTTCAGGACCAGCTCCTTGTCAAAACTATGGTCACAAGCCACGGTCATCCCCATCTTCAAAAAGGGAGACCCCAGCCTAGTTGAAAATTACAGACCAATCTCTTTATGCTGCGTCACATGTAAAGTAATGGAATCAATTATTAACCAATCCATCATCCTCCACTTAGAAACAAGAAACCTACTCTCTAATAAACAATTTGGTTTTAGGAAAAAACTATCCTGTAATCTGCAACTCTTACACTGAAAAAACATATGGACTACACAACTCGATCAGGGCAAAACAATAGAGGCAATCTACATAGACTTCTGTAAAGCCTTTGAGTCAGTGGTACACGACAAACTACTCCTAAAAAGAAAATCTTATGGAGGGAATGAGAGTAAAGAAAACTTAGAGGGGGAAAAGGTTCGGGGGGCTGGAACAAGAGGAGAGCACCCAACCCTACAGGGTATGAGACCATGACCCGAAGCTCTGGGGTGGAAGAAAAGCAAGACGTGGGGGGATAGAAACGATGGCATCACCCTTCCACTGCCACTTCCACCCATCAAAGCCCGAAAGACGTTGTTGACACAGCCTCCGTCAACCAAAGCGATGCCCCTGTGAGAGGGCAGGCGGTTCTTGTTGGCAGTGGGGTCTGTCCCACCACTGCTGCTGCTGTTGTTGGAGACAGCACTGGTGAGAGAGGTGCCGGTGGGAACTGTGGAAGCTACGGAGATGGCTCCCCTGCCCGAGAAGCGGCTGAAACATTGCTGGTGGAGGAATGCAGAACACTCCAAACGCGGCAGGGGCACAGATAGAAGGGAAAGCAATGACGCCGGAGGAAGCAGCAGTGGCAGGCACCGAAGTTCTCGCGATGTAAAGTGCCTCACCAAGGCTGACATCCACGGCCCTGCTGCCTGCCCGCTGACCCGGCCTGCAGCCAGAATCATACCCGGGTCTGCAGTAAAGGCAGTTGGCAAGGGTAGGGAGCCCTCCGCTCTCTGCCATAATCAACCATTAGCAGCAGCTGGTGGTGAGGCATAGCTGCCCACAGCGCGCTCTAGGCAAGGCGGGGGAATTAAGTCACCCCTGAAAAGACAGCCTAGCCGTTTTTTCGGGATCAAAAGAAAATAAGGCCCGGCCTTATTTTCTGAGAAACACGATAGTATGCTTAGAAAGCACACCATATTTGTACAGCAGGTATATTTCTCATGAAGCTCAACCAATTATTTTTATCACTATTCTGGACAAACTACTAGGAGAAAAAACTAATTATTTATTGAAATAATTATGGTAGTGATAGTGACCTGATTGAATTATGAAACAAAGAAGGTAACTGAAGGCATAAACACAGTAGCTCCTCTCCTTTGGTTGCTGTCTTTTATGTACTCCATTTGTATCCAACACTTACTAGTCATTATACACAGAATATATATGCAATTATTCTACACAAAATCAACACTTAAAAGCAATAATTAATTACATGGAGCTGAAGCTAAATAAAATTTGCAAAATTTTAAAATGTGGCATATATTAAGCTTATAACAAACCAGATTAAACTGCACTAAAGCTGTTATATTATTTTAAAAACATATAGAAAAAACATACAGTTTATTAAAGGATCTGAATACATAATTAGGGATGGTCAAGAATGGAAAAGGTATGAAAGTAGAGTCTGGATAAGGCATTTCATAAATAGAAAAACTATCTGGGCATGACCTTGGAAAAAGGCCTCTGATAGGAATTTCATCATGGTCCATATAGAATATATAGGGACTCTGAACCATAAACCACAAAGGTCTTTATATGTCAAAACATTTATTCATTATATGTCAAAACATATATTGTTTGCTCATGGTTGGTTTACTGTCCAGTAAGTCAGCCATGACCAAACAATATTTATTTATTGTTATACTATGTTCATATGCAATGCATTCACTTGAATTAAAATTGAAACAAAATCCATCATAGTATCACAAAAGATTACAATGAATTAAATAATTGGCAGAAAATATAGACAGTACAAAGATGAGTTGAAAGGAGCAAAATTTTTCCATGAAATTCATAGGAAGAAGGGCTTGATGGACATATTAATCTTCAACATGGACCTAAAAGATCTAATTGGAAATGGCTACAATATTAAGGGAGGTAGAGACAAACTCAGAAAGGATTCATCAAGTACAAGCAGCAAGTTTCTATTAATGACTGTGTTTTTCCATTCTATGCCTTGAAATAGGTACAGCAGCATGACTAGTATTGGCTCCTTGAAACATTTAAAAATCACTGAGAACTGATCGTTTTAGTGGATCTTCTTCACTTGCAGGAGGGGATATATGACTTGAGATAAGTTTAAAATATAGGATAATATAACCATAGGTCCCATTCCTATTTAAATGCCTTAGTGGTTAATAGTCTTTAATTTCTTGGTTTCTTTTCAGAGGCATCAAACATATAATACATTGTAGCAATTAAAGAGCGCAAAGTTTTATGTGTGGACCCCAAAGCTGCTTTGAAAATTGCTGATAAACTATAATGCAATGAGACATAAAGATAATTTTTTAAAATACATGGGAGAATATATAACTAAATTTGAATTTAAAATTAATAACTTTTACTTTCAACTTTTCCCATGAACCTCTTCTCCCAATTTTTGGAATATAGCCTTCACAGGCTCCATGTGAAGATACTGCAGTAATGTAGATTTTGTTGCTCTTCAACAACACCATTCCATCTGCTCAGTGTCATCCAGAGGCGCTTTCCCAAGTGGCTAGCCCATTAATGAATTCTAGCTGTATCAGACTGTCCTCTCAAAGTTAAAACCGCCAAGATTCTGCTGTGGTATACAAAAATTTTCCAATGTGAACTGTAATTAATACAGAGTACAAGCCAGAATGGTAATTATTGGGGAGTTTTTGTATATGTTTTGATATATTTGAGTTTGTTTCTCTCCAATATTGACAGAGTGTTCAGTGAGGTAAGTGTTGATGCATGTGTCTTAGCTTTGTTTGCATCACAGTTGATGCAACTATAAGAAAATTCTGGGTACATTTGGCAAATACAAAACATTGCTTTTAGAGAAGCTATGCTAGTTATATAAAGAAATAAGTTCCTTCTAATGAAGCAATTTCTGTCTTACTTAACAGTGGCTGCAAAAATACTTATTACCCCTCCTCCTTCCTTAGTACAACAATAATCCTTTCAGTCCCTTATTCTACTTTTTTTTCAATCAACAAATTCAGAAATCTGAATTTCACTGTTTTTCCATTTTTCATTCATAGAAGAGGTTCTTATAAAAGTACTTATTGCTGTGTTCCCTGACCAGCTAGTTCTACCATCTTCACAATCCACTCTTTCCATTGTGGATATTTCAGCATTTCTCCACCTTTGTGCAAATAATAATCTTGCTGCAGTTATCATATATAAAATCAGTCTCCTTAAGTAACTATTCATTAGTCCCAATAAAAAGAGTTCTGGTTTCATCTTGATATTACTATTCAAAAGTCTTTGTATCATATGTGTACTGGTATGTCAGTTATGCCACACCCCGATAGACAAGGAATTTGAAAAAAAGTCTAGAATTTTGTTACTATATATGCTTATTGCAGCAAAAAATATGTATGCACAAAAATGGTAAGATATAATAATCCCATAATGGAAGAATGTATAGAAAAATTGAGATGGCCAAATTAACTGTTTTAATTAAAGAAAAGATACTTTTTTATTTTTTCCTTGACTCCACAGTTCTTCTTCCCCCTTTTCTTCTTCCATTTCCCTATTATCTTTATTTTCATTTGTATGTTCTATTATGATAATTTCAATAAAATTATATAAGTTATGCCACCTCCTCGAACAGAAGGCTGTATTCACAATTACTGTGGCTTTAGTTACTCAGTTGCATTATTGCAATGCATTCTTCATAGAGCTATCCTTAAAATAAGTTTTACTTAGTGTCTGAAAAGTGTACACAGAATTACAGTCAATATATTTGATTATGTCAGCTGTTATTTGTGTTTTCACAAAATAAGCTCATACACTCAGGACTCAGTTCTGTTAGAACTGATATGAAATAGAAAAAAAATCATGCTTTATAACAACTATAAAACTAAACAATATTTACCCATTTTAAAATACTAACATTAAATGCCTTTGTAAAAGATTGAATACTAATGTATTTTCCTTGGATTTTCATTGAGTAACAAATGAACATAAGAACTGGTACTGACAAGGAAACAAGCATAGTTTGATGGTCAGTGCTAAAAATAATCTTTAGCCATCCCCTCAAGTGAAGGAAATTCCTACCACACCTCAAACCAAAAATTAGAGAAAGAGAGTTAAGCCACATAATTTCACCAGAGTAAAATTACATCCTTACTTGTATAATCTATTCTGTACAACAAGGAATACTTCATTCTCCAGAATCTTTTGCAGCAAATTATACTTGGTAAAATGCTTATATCGACAAGATAACACTTATACCTTGAGGGCATCATCATATACAATCTCTGGTATATTCTTTGGCAGAAAACTACCAAATTATCTTCAGGTAGGAAATAATTTGTTTTTAAAACTTCTACTAATTCTGTGGTAATGTGCCTTCGAGTACTACATTTCAAATCCAATTTATCTACTATTGTTATACAGTGTTACTTTTAATAACAGATAGCTTTTAAAAAGACATACCTCATAATAAACATACATTTGTCTAATTTATGCATGAATTAATAGCAATGTATGAAGACTTCTTAAGATAAGACAAGATTACTTTGCATAGGTTTGGTAGAAAACAGATTATTGGGCAATAGTAGAAGAAAACAACGCTGCGAATTTCCTAAGAGTTAGCTTTAATGGAATCCTATCTTCTCCTGTGCCAGCACTAATGTAGATCTGAATCTGCTGCCTAGCTGCTCCATTGTAGCACTATGATGCTGCTATTTTTCCAGTTCTCTTAAGCCATTATTCCAGAAAGGCTGCCTATTGCTCAGCTGCTTCCATAACAGACTTTGGAGAGAACAGGAATATATTTCAGAAGGTAAAGTTTACAGGAACAGAGCAGCATATGTTGATTCACGCATCTAATACAAGATTCTGCTTGAGTTATAAGGATAACTATTGAAAGCTATTAGCCTATTATTTAACAGTCAACAACTTCATTTGGTGGTTTATACTCAGATCTAATGGTTCATATTCTTAAACCAATGTTGTACTTTTCTGGTTCTTTTGGTAGGCATTTCATTTTTTGAAAATCAGTTCAGTTCAAAAGCAGCAGATAGCAAACCAGAATGAAAAATTATTTTAGACATAGTCAAAGCTGATAGCAAGAGGAAACTGATTGGGACGCTAGAAGTGTGTGGTTGAATAGAATTTTTAGCAGCTAAAGCTGATGAAAAACAGTATGCTCCTTGCTTTAGATAAGCTATGGTGCAAATAAACATTTAATTTTCTTAATTATGTGATTAAAATGAATTCAACAAACAAAGAAAGGTAGGAAGAAAAGGAAAATTGTGTCAGGAAAAATATTTCCTATCTCAGGAGACATAAAATATGTATTTTAAACTTTTATAACAGAAGGCTTAGAGACTGTTCTGATTTACACATATGAAAGAGTATACTTTATTTAGCAACAATTTCATGGAATAGAATTTATTCAATAGAAGTGAATGCTTATAAGTGAAGATATTTTTATATCAACCAATTCCTAATTTATATTCTGCTTAGAAACTTTTGCTCTTGTTTTTTTTAATTTGGGCATTTGCTTGAATACAAAATAAATCTATTTACTAACCTGAATTAAGCATAAATTATTACTTGTTTAGATTATTTCTCCATGTTTCTTGTGTTGATTTATCATCTAATACTAACGTTGTCAGGCAACAAACTTTACATATAACTTTACATATAGCAAGAATTTATGCTATTTGATATTGGTTAATTGCTCAATATCATATATGCAAAATTTCAACTTGACTTGACATTTATGGAATGCAACCGTTGTATAATATTTAGTCCTTTAACTATGGTTGCTGTTTTGGCCATCATTATGCATTCTCTCTTCCCAAATTTACTGGAATCAATTAACTATTTTTTTTTACTCTGTTTCAGAGACTAATAATAATATTTTTACTGTGGCAATTATGCTGCAGTACGGTAGCTCCTTTCAATTTATTTTACAGGATGATAATAACTTATTTTAAATGGAAGGACAGTTAAAGAAAATATAGCCAATTTCTCTTACTTCTGAATCTAAAGAACGATATCTAGGCTTTCCAATTAATTGTATAAGTCTTCTCATTCTTATGCTTATTTAAATTACTATTTTTTTTTATTAAAACATATATTACTAAAGAGCTAAAAAGTGAATAGCCAGCTATAAACACCCCAATCAATAATGAAAAAGTCACACCAACCAGGCACAATAAAAATACCCCCACACAGAATAGCCCAAAGCACACACTCTGCTACAGAGAAGTTCCCTGAGAATGGGCTCCAGCTCTAGTCCAAAAGCTCTGATCCCTGTGACTGACCCAGATTGGCTTCTTCTGCAACTTTATCCTGGGACACGTACATTTGCCTTCATTCGTATCTGGCCTGTGTTTGAAAATCCCTAATAAAAGGGAAGAAACCATTTCATGATGTAACACGTTCCATTGATTTGAGAGTTCTTATTGTCAATTTAAACACTGAGACACTGAACTTATCGATCAGAAAGGTCGGCAGTTTGGCGGTTCAAATCCCTAGCACCACGTAACAGAGTGAGCTCCTGTTATTTGTCCCAGATTCTGCCAACCTAGGAGTTCGAAAAGATGTAAAAAATGCAAGTAGAAAAATAGGGACCACTTTGGTGGGAAGGTAATCTTACATAAGATCTTTTAACCCATATATTAGAAGAAAAGTACATCCAATCAACTTCCTGATTTACCTAGGATTTTCCATATATCAGGTAAACACAAAAAAATTAGATCTACAAAAATCCAGATGTCTACTAGATATCTACTGAGATACAAAATACTGTAAACCTTTACTCCCATCAGCCAGATTTTTTTTCCAGATTATATGATAGCCTGACAAGAAGTACTTTTATAAATCTTAACTATTGTTAAAACAATAAACTTTTCTAACTTACTCAGTAGGGTTTCCATAGTTGATGCTGATGTCTTACAGAAAATTGCTCAGCTACCAGTCTTGGATGCCTTAGACATGCCCCCGCCCCCTTTACCAATGAATTCAAGAATGCGATCTTGAAGATGAACTTAAGTAAAGCAACAGTGCCGGATATAATTTCATTCCTGCTGAGATCTACAAATCTCTAGACCCAAATGCTTTATAAACATTCTAAGACATCTTGGAAATCATTTGATCCACACAGGAGATGCTTGATGATGTCTGTGATGCCCAATTGGCTCTCTATAAAGGATAAGGGAAGCAAATTAGATTACAGTTAGGGAGGACTTACCCCAATTGATCAAATGGTTAAAAGTGATAGCAGGATTTTTCTAGTGTTAGATCTGTAAAGTTCTGTTAATGTACCCCTATTAAAAAAAAGTAGAATTAGTTCTTGTCTGGCTTACCTGGGAGGGCTGACATGATGTCTAGAGACTGGGCTTTAAGACTGGGCTGCAGAGCCACCACCAGGTTCAGAGATGAACTGCACAACAGTGTTTTTCTTTGAAGCCAGAGGATTGCCATATTATACCTTAAAACTTCAGCCATTTTTTCATAACAGGGAAATTCCAATGGAACCATATTAATCAGTAAGTAAGCTAACAGTAACACCAATGTTTATAATATGAAAAATAAGAATTTATGTTGAACACTCATATTGGATAATTTTAACTGTAGGAACAGATCAAAATAGACAATGGGAAAATGTATATAGAGTCTTAAAATAAGTTAAATGTATATGCCTTATCCTTTACATGCCACTAAGCACCAACAAATTTTTTTAATGCTACATTGCTTAGCTACGTCTATTGAATGTTGTACTCATTCAAGCTTAGTGCAAACAGAAAAAGAATTTTAATTCCAAGCTGAGGATAATTTTAAACCTTAAATATATAAAAATGTTAGCTCCTAGCCCAGTGGTAGTCAACCTGGTCCCTACCGCCCACTAGTGGGCGTTCCAGCTTTCATGGTGGGCAGTAAATCCCCCAATTTATAAATCACCATTATTGTGGAACCGGCGGGCAGTTAGAGAACATTTTACTACTAACAGATACAAAAGTGGGTGGTAGGTATAAAAAGGTTGACTACCCCTGTCCTAGACAAAACAAAGAAAACATTGTTCTGTTAACTGTACAATACCAATATTTCCTTTGTTATCAACTTTTTAATATTAACATATTTAATCTTGTTTTCTTCTTTCTGCAGGATACACATGAAGAAAATGAATGTGGTAAAACCAAGCCAAGTGTTAACTCTTTTTCTTCTCTTTGAAATGTCAGTATTTGGTCAATATGAGAGTGATGATTTTGAGGATGTATACGAACATGAGATGGATAGTGAATATCCATCTATTTTTCATCAAGTTCCTCATGTAGAATATAACATCCCATACTCCAACGTACATGTTGAGTGTGCCAAAGAATGCTTCTGTTCACCTACATTCCCAACAACTATGTACTGTGATCATCGCAAGCTTCTGACAATACCAAAGATTCCAGCTCACATCCAGCAACTTTATTTGCAACATAATGAGATTGAAGCTGTGCCTCTGGAATCCTTTGTTAATGCTACAGCTTTGAAAGACATTAATCTCAGCCACAACAAAATCAAGTCTCATAAGATTGACAATGGTGTATTCGTCAAACTTGCAAACCTCATTCAACTTCATTTAGAATATAATCAGTTGGAAGAAATTCCATTCCCATTACCTGGAAGCTTAGAAAGGCTGATCCTGGGTTTCAATCAAATTTCCAAGTCACACAGTAAAGCCTTGGAAGGGCTGACACATTTAACAATGCTTGACCTCTGTAATAATTATCTTGAGGATTCCCAGCTCAAAGGAATAGACTTTTCAAATATGAGAAACTTAATGCAGATTAACCTTTGTAACAACAAGCTACAGTCTATGCTTCCAGATCTACCACCTTCAGTGATGTATCTTTCACTTGAAAATAATTCAGTTTCTTCCATTCCAGATAATTACTTCCACAAACTTCCAAATCTTACTGCTTTAAGAATGTCACACAATAATCTTGAAGAAATTCCTTATAATGCTTTTATGTTTTCTAATCTTCTGGAACTTAATCTTGGGCATAACAAATTGAAACACCTTTTCTATATTCCAAGAACCCTACAACATTTATACTTAGAAGATAATGAACTAGAAGGTCAGTTTAATTGCTTTTATAAATCTAGTTTTTTAAACATTTACTTTTACTTGAAGTATATTTAATTACACTGTAATATATGTATAAGTGAATTACCTTTTCAAAGATTCTTATGCTAAAATTCATGTGGTACTAAATTAGGTAGCAAGATATGGAATTTTAGATATAGGAAGAAAACAATTAGGAGATACGATCCAATTTTTTCCCTATGTTGCAATTAGTCTTTTGCTTAAAAGATACACATACATGCCAAATCCTTACGTAGGATTTGTTATAGAAAAAAAGATGGCCACAATTTCCCAAACTCTCAGTTAAGATCTTATTTGATGCTGGTTTTTTGTCCCATTTCAATGATTGAGGAACCTACATTAACAGAGTGGTGGAGACTGAAAAAAATAAATTTCAGCTTAAGTAAAGTCAACAATGATAGAAGAATTCAGGTTATTGGTTTTGCTCTCATAATAGGAAAAGAGTACTTTGGAATATCTTAAAGGAACCTATTTACTTTAATGAACATTGTTTTTGTCTTTTTACAGTCATGAATGTTACTTTAATGTGTCCTGCTATTGATCCACTGAACTTCAAACATTTAACGTACATACGAGTAGACCAAAACAAGCTTACAGCTCCTATCAGCACCTATGCATTCTTCTGCTTTCCACAAGTGCGGACCATTTATTATGGAGAACAAAAAATTAGCAAAGATCAGCAAACACAGCTGAAAACACCTGTGTTCCGAAGATTTCTGACTCCAGAAGAATATGAAGAAGCAGAAGATTTTCATGAAGAAGATGAAAGTCATGATCATGATTCCAGAGAAAGTGACAATGACAACTACCTTGATCCTTACTTCTATTAACAATTTTAAGAGGTAGTAAAACTAGCAAACAAAAAAATAATAATATCAAGTATAAATGAAAACAGAATAAACTGGAAAATGCAGTAAACCATCTGAAGCCGATCAATATATTTTATAGCATATAGAATATTTTTATGTAGAAAATATCAATAGCCATGAAAATAGTATTTCTTAGATGTTCAAACTATTAATAGCAGACTATGAAAACATTTTAAATATTATAGAAACATTTAGGTGAATACAATACATGCCATGACAATGTCGTTTGTATAATATTGGTATGGTAATGATACTCTCTAAATGCTGATATATTTGAGACTGCAATATGATACACTACTGTTGTTTGACATAGATCTTATTTTTCGTTTGAATAACTTTTCTAAGAGAAGTTAGTTTATTCTGAATCCTAACTAGGCTTGCAGCAAACCCATTACAATAGTAGATTTAAAAATCTCTTGGTATTTCAGCTAACATTTAACTGAATAGTTAAATAGTCAAGCGTTTAACTATTTTATGGTTTATGCATGTAGATGTGTGCGTCTGTGTATAAACTTACTATTCATGAAAAATTCATCTTTTGCCCAAATTCACTTCATAAATATGAAATTATTCAAGGAGCTATCCATTGACTCAGAAGAATAATTTGAAGTTAATATTGTACTCAAGTGAAACAGATGACTAATAGGTTAAAAACAATTTGAATCCAAAGATGTATTAATTATAAAATGTATAATAGAAAGAACAGCAATCTTTTCAGTTGACAGGATACCCAGAAATAAAATGAAAGCTGACTAAAATCTTAAGATATCATCAAATTTCACATAATCTTACTAACTTTACTCCTGAAATCTTTGCTATCACTCATGATAAATAATAAAACATTCATCCTGCTGCATAACATTTCAGGAGATTTTGATTCATTATCATTATCATCCCTCTTTTTTTGCCTATAGACACCTACATTTTGGGTTACATAAAATCATTGCTGATATCATGAATACTTTGTCCTGGGGCCAACTATTCATTCTTGCTACCAAGTACATTTCAAGTATATTTAATGAGTAACAAACTTAATATTTGTTACAGAATATAAAATATTATCTAGGATTCAATCTCAATAAAAGGAGAATATTTGTAACTCAGAGTTGATGCAATCTACATCAATGAAACTATCACTAAACAAGAACATACTGTCACATATTGCAACATAGGGAAAAATCAACAGACTTGGCATATATTTAGTTCATCAATAATACAAGGCTATCAAAAGTATTATTTTTAAAAATACATAATATTTTTAATCAGTATTCACATTTATTTTGCTTTTATATATGGATTTTAATCTGATAGTTAATAAATATTTAAATATATATTATGTTTATAAAACTATAAGATGTTACAAATAAATTATGATACGATTGAAATACATAGGGGTTTTTTTGCCAGCAAATTACTTTGCCTCTATATTAAATTGGGATATCGATAGACAGTGATGCACCGAAACGATGGAAATTGATGCACCAAAAGGATGGAACTTCATTTTGATAATCTTTATTTTCGTTTTCTAAATGCTAAACATCATGTTGTGCTCTTAACTTGAAACACCACATTAATTCATTAACATTTAACACATATTCTGTATTCTTAAAGATTAATATAATGTACTAGCATTCCGCAGGGATAAGCAATCAATTTCTTATATATTTGTTATATAAAGCTATGAATTAAAAACTAACCATATCATCCTTTTGGGAACATTTCAGAAGATCAATGTTAGAGCTAACAGCAAAAGATATTTTAGAAAAATTGGATTACATAGTTTTATTCCTATTTTCCACTTCCATTCAATCATGTCTGATTCTTGGAGACTATCCGACTATCTGTAGTTTTCTTGGCAAGGCTTTTTAGAAATTGTTTGCCTCCTTCCAAGAGCTGAACATGACTGTCCCAGTCATGATCTCTGTGTTTGTATCTAGTCTGATGCATTAACCTCTACAGCAAACTGGCTTTTACTTGTAGAGATGTTATATACAATACCAGCTCGATACCCATGCTTCACTACGAAACTATGTGGCCGGGCTTAGTTTTGGGGGAGCAAAATAAGGGGGGGAATTCTACCAGTATCCATCAGTATTCATTTGGCTAGTGTCCTGTTAGTGTGTGAGAGAGTTGAGAAACTGAAAGAGTATTTGCTGTGTGAGCAAGAAGGAGACAGCAAGGAGCCTGAGTGTGGCTTGGCTCAACTGTTCTGTACTAAAGCTGCTTGGTGCTGTGAAACTGAAACTCCTCTCCTCTGCTTGTGTTTGGCATTTGGAACAGACTTCTTTTCAGGTGGGGAGGCGGAGTAGAACTCCTTACATCAGAACATGTTAATAATAATATACGAAATACTAATGCTCTGATGGTCATTTCAAAAAATCCTTTCTTAGTGAGCACCTAGAAGCACAGAGGAACATAAATGCCAAATTTCAAATTTGCAGGCTTTACAGTTCTGGAGATTTTGTGAAGATGCATGAGTGGTATTTTGCTTATATATATATAGATTGAATCATCTAATTAAGTATCTTAATTGATAACACATGCCATAAATTGTTGATTTTTAGTTAAGTGAGAATGCTAGCAATAGCATTCTCACTTATGTTGTTTTAACAGCTTGGCTAAATTAGCTAGTATAATTTAGGTAGCAACTTGGTTCTAAAGATATAGTCATTTTTATATAGTCATATATATGGGATATATCATGTATGCCAATAAGTCAAGACTTTAAATGTTCTTCATCCTGCATGTAATTTTCAAGGTAAAACCATTTTTATACTTTATCAGTGATTTTTAATGTTTTGTCATTTCAACCCTAACAGTTACCAAAAGGGAAAAAAGCTTATTCCATAGTAAGTATTATCTTTATCAAAAGGAACAAATAATATTTCCAGAAAATAGTATATCATATTATCTGATAATCTTTAATGTCACCTATTGCATTTCTCATTAACTAAACCAAATGTGGATCAATCTCTTATATTCCACAGTCCACATATTCCCCAACATGAGAATAGAAAACTGAACATATGATCATTCATTTCCACTAAATGAAAACCTCTGCCAAGATTGAACCGCTTTGGTTCTTTCAAACCTTAACATTTTTCAACTTGCCAATGAACTGGAGGGAGGGAAGAGGGAAAGAGAATGCTGAAAATGTGTGCACGGACTGTGAGAGCTTGGCAACCATCAAGGTTACCATTGCAGGTGCTTGAGAAAGAGATGGACTGTTCCCATAACAAAAGGATATCTCATAATTGGACAATGTGATCACCCAGGGGTGAGGAGAAAGGGAACTTGTTGTTTATCTAAGCAAGCATTTGTGCGGGGAAAACCAGAACTGGTTTTGATTCTTCAGTACCAAAATGGTGTATCCAATAAAGTGTTACTTTTGGGAATTCAAAGCTCCCAAGAGTGTTTCCTTATTTTGGGTTCACTAGTCGGACAGTTGATGTAGATTATTATGATTCTACATGTACAGCTCAGGATGATTCCTGTGTAATGCCATTATTCCATGTGCAGGATATTTGAACAGTTGAACCAAAATTTTAGTTTTCAGAAAAAATTCTATTGCATGTAGCAGTATTTGCCATCTATAAAAAGGCAGTATTTTCATAAATAAATTATGTTTAAATAATCCTAACAAAGTTTAGATATTTTCTAAATATTACTTTAAAGTTGCAACTGCACAAATTCTTCTATTATTTGTTCCTTGAATGTACAGTACGGTGAAAAATCAAAGAAAATGCATATTCCCTAGAAAACAATAACTATTTCCTTAATAGTTTAGGTATTTGGAAATGGAAGCAAATGAACAACAACTAACAACATTGAAGGCTAACATAAATAACCAAACCATATTCATGTATTTTCAGCAGAGCACAATTTATCAATTTTCATAAAAGTGTTGATAAATAAGTCTGCCGCCCATCTCACTGATACAGCAACCTAGGATGAAGTACATGATACAGATAAGGCCTCTGAATACAAGAAGTTATTGAAACCTCCCTTCAACAACTTTGAGAATAAGGCATTAAATTTGCCAGTACCCTACCATGTGAGGTGGAAAGTATGTTAGAAAAATATAACATCAAATTGTCTATTTGCAGAGACTCCCATAGCAACAGTTGGAAGTTTTGCAATGGCAATATCATCCTACCTCTTTGTATGACTTCCGACAGATCTTTCTCTGGTTAACAAAGATTGAGTTAAGAGGCTGCAACTGGAGAAATCTCAGAGAATAAACTAGATCAGAAACTCACAGTAGAACATTTGTTTCATCATCTACATCAGGATGTCCCAGCTGAGAAATTCTGGGAGCTGGGACACCCTGATGTAAATGGAGGACATGAATGGAATGTGATCATTGTGACAGTACAATTGCAATTGTTTTTCTTCCCAGAAACAACAATTTAAGGTGGTGTTATCACCTATAATGCCCCACAGGACAGGGTAATTTGCAGGAGGAACCTTTCCAATGACATTACTCAGTCCCATTCACTATATTGGGTAGCTACATTTTGGGTCCCTTCCCCGAAACAATGCTTTTTCCTTGTCGTGTGAAATGATCTATTCACTTCTCTCCCAATGTTTGGCTGGCTCTGATTCTGCTGGCCTTTATTAATCTGAGTATTTCTCCAGATAATGGGCCTGGAATAATTGTTCCCATCAAAAAGCAGGTATGAACATGTTTGTCTGCGTTTTCATTCAAAATTTTTCTTGTTTTCTTGGCTGTTGTAAGTCAAGTAAGTACAACCTGGGCAGCCATACATAATTTAAATAAACAAAACTGCTATAAACTGCCTCAATCTGTGTACTAATAGTGACCAAAGTATAAAATTAAGCTTACTTGCATGCAGTGCACACTTCTGAATGAAGAGTTGCTTATTAACTCATTCCTTAGAAAACATGCTGAATATGGACATTTCCAAAGTAATTGGCCCTAAGTATGAATGCATCAATTTTAATAGATGGAAGCTACATTTACTGATTTTTTCCCCCAAGTTAGGTACTGTGACTTCATACCTCTGAAATGTCAGAAGAAAATTTGAGGAGGAAAAGAAGTATGGCTTGCAATAGGGAGGATGGGAATTTTCCTTCTCTGAATACTAGCTTGGAATATATGTTTGTTTCCATTCTTCCAGACCTCATATTTGGGTGAAAATATAATATAAAAATTAGAGATCTATATTCAATAACCCCTGAATTTACTAAACAGAAGACAAAACAGATGACAGAACTTTAAAAAGTCTTCACATGCATTCATATTCAAAACCAACAAAAGACCAAAAAAATTGCAACATAATGTGAACTGATTCCAGTTTTGCATTTAACAACACTCTCAGTCAACACAGTGAATGGAGAGAACGGTTATGTTAAACATGGATCAAGTTGCAAAAGAGCACAAATTGTAAAGCAACAGATGTGCTATTATCCAAAGCATCCAATTCCAACTGAGATGGTATTCCAGAGCAAACAGCTGGTTTCTGAACTCTGACTTTTGTGGAGCAATAAGATGTGTAAAAAACCTTCAGGGTAGCTGTTGTTTTAAAAAGCTCTCTAAAGTTAAGAAATAAAAATCTCAGCTGATATTTTTAGCAGGTCTATCAAATGGAAGAATGCAACAAAATCCAATAAATGAAACAGACACGTTATTCAACATTAAATGATTTTGTGCATATCCAGTTCTTATTAATCTTTACTGTCTATATATAAAACAATGAATGTTCTGAAATGTTTTATAGCAGGACATATCAAAAGTTTTCACTGAAATCCTTTATAATGCAAACCTGCTTCTCCTAAACATTATATGTTCAATGAATATTTTTCATTGTTTTCTGTATTTTTCACTCTTTTCTGTAATGATCTATTAAGATTGGAATGCTAGCCAGTCTTTCAAAAAATAAAAGTAATTAACTCTGACACTGCTGAAGACTCAAGAAGGTGAATGGAAAACAGTGTCAACCAACTGATGTTTTAAAGTTTATGCTGCAAGCTTAAGTTTTGCAACTTTTTTCCTACACACACACAAATGGAATGCTTATGCTTTATCTGAAACAGAAGTCACTTTCTTTGTTTTTCATTAAATGCTAGACTAAATGAAAAGCATATGACTTTGCTGAAGTCTTTATTGCATGAAACTGCAGCTGATCTAAGAAATGCTTTCAACTATGAGCAACTAGATTAACATATTTTAAACTGGACTCATTCCATTTTGTAGCAGAGCAAAACTGATTTATCATGTAACATTTTGCATGTAAGCCTCCATGCTAACACAACTCTTTTTACCCTACAGACAGTACATCAAAAGTCTATCCATCTTTGAAACTGCATTACTTCAATTTCTTGAAAATAAACCATAACTTTTCTCTGGCCATTTGGAATTAATGCACAGAAAACTATATTGAACACAGATACACAAGAAGTCTTATTCAGCAAAACGGTAGGTATTGTTTTCCAATAAATGATCTTAATGTATACCACATGGTTACAAGTTACTGTAAAAATATTTTGACTGTATAATACATTATCTAGAAACTATAATCAGTGTATCTTTCTTGAATTATATACAAGCATGCTTTATGTTTAAAATATGCTTTTATTCATTTTTATTTTTCAATTCCTATTTTTTCTGGAAAGCATAGATCTTTAAGACAATACAAACTCTTACTTTCACTCCAGGGATGGGCTTAGCTTGGTTCCACATTTTAACTATTTCTTCACTCTGTGTAACAGATCTTAAAATATGGGGTTTCAATTACTTCTAATTAGCATGCAAAACCAGAAATTATAGGAATCTGAAATAATATCAAGTATATAAATATATATTGTTATACTATATAGTACCAAATTTTAAACAATAGAAGGATTTAAATAAAGAATACTAAGAGTTAAGTCATCATCCCCCGTTCCCTGAGCATTAGAAAACTGCTGCCAGCTACTCTTCTAGGGCTTTAAATATTGTTCTGACAGATTACTTTCCTTGCTTCCAGTTACAAGAATCATTCTCCTTGGTTCTTTCAGCAAAACTCAAGTCTGAGCTCCTGAAATGAAGACTTCACAGAAATTTTATCTCTTCTGTTTTTTTATGCCCTTGGTGAAGTTAGCACCACCTAATCAACAACACTCGACCCTATTTCATGAAACATTCCAGCAAGGTTATGAAGATGCATTATTTCAGGAAGACTATGAAGA
Source organism: Pseudonaja textilis (assembly GCF_049901715.1). Classification (NCBI taxonomy): domain Eukaryota; kingdom Metazoa; phylum Chordata; class Lepidosauria; order Squamata; family Elapidae; genus Pseudonaja; species Pseudonaja textilis. Next base: position 56,721,393 of record NC_141991.1, on the reverse strand, counting down.
CAATCCACAGGACGGGCTAAAAAATAAGGTAGTTTACAAGTTCTGTATTCCTTTTTTCCACTCTGCCAGTGTATAAGTTAGCCCTGCATGCATGTTTCATGGCTAAATATAGCAGCCAATAAAGGGGGGGGGGGAACGGCAGACAAGGAGATACAAAAAAATAATAAAATACATATACATTATTGTTTTATTTTGTATGATTTATTCCTTTATCCTTACCTAATCCAAATACCTGTGCTTATAGAAATATATAATATGGCCATGAGCTCAGCTTAAAATTTGCCTCAAACTATAATTATTGTTTTATTCCTAATAATATACACAATGTTATGTATCATTCCAAGCATTCAAATTGGTCTCCTGAGAGTCATAACTGAGGGGGACCTGCTATTAATTTATTTTCTGGCCTGGGAAAGTCATGAACTAATTCCCCAACCATGTATAGGAAACATATTTAATAATGAACTACTTTATGTGAGGCAAATTAAAATAAATCCATGTTAGGTACATTATATAAATAACACACTGTTGCAATGTGATAGTTATTTATTGATACTACTGTACTGTCAGCATGCTGATTAACTCAGTTATCTTTGAGTAAGAATAGAATAATTTACACTGAATTAACCACACAATAGTCTAATCTTAATCAACAGAACTATGTTATCTACTCATTCACAGTATACTTAGATAGAAATTTTGAATTTGTTGAGCCCATTTTGATGTTCAGTCAATACCAAGAAGAAATAACAGACTTAGAATTTATACTGTGTGGAGATTATATTCAGTTGAAACATAAAAATTAAAAACGTGTGCGTGTTTAGATTAATTCTGTCAAGGGAAAGCAGTTTAATCATTAATTTATGTAAATAGATTTTGCTTTCCATTCTTTGAGAATACCTATTTGCTATTATTAATCTAAAATAAGTTAAACACTAATAAATCATCCTCCTAGCCACCTCTGACTTGAGGGATTGCCTGAAAGTCAGTATTGACTCCTGGTGACTATCTGAATTAGTCCCTCCAGGCTTCTTAGTAAGATTTTCAGAAGTGGTTTGCTATTGTCTCCCTCCTAGGGCTGAGAGTGTATGATTAGCCTAAGGTAACCCAGCTGACTTTATGACTAAACACACAGACTCTTGATGTCTAGCCTAGTGCCTTAAACACTACACCAAACTGGTTCTGTTACCACTATAATACTTACTCTGACCTGTAAGAGCATATATTTTGTATTTTCACATAATGTCTGCCATGACAAACATTCCCAACAGCCAAAATCCATTGTGGCAAACCCATAAGCTTGTTTCTTGCCTCTCCCAGCTTATCTCTAGTTCTTCTGAGAAACAGAGCTACATTTTCAAACCAAGCACTATTATGGTCACCCACCCTTTTTATTTTCTAAGGATGTTCAGTAAATTTATAGGTGAGACCAAACGCAAAAATGAAGCTAGCAACTAATAAGCAAAATAGCTTTTACATTAAATGAACAAAAATAAACTGAGCTTTCTGAATTCACCATTTTTTTATCAGAATGCTCCTGAGAAACCCATGAGCAAAACTGGGACACAGAGAAGATTTAGTGGACTTTAATGGACAAAAGCTTTGACCAAACTCGGACAATAATGGACTGTACTTCAGATAATAGACAAAATCTGATTAGTGTATCAGTACTCACAATATATTGTTTCATCTCAAAAGAGAAATTCACTGTTGAAAAGGACATGGTGCTTTCATGGGACTTGACAAAACCTACAGCAAAATATTCATTATTATTATTATTATTTGCTTTTCATTATAATTACATCCTCTCCATTATTCTATGATAAGCAATAGGAAAAAATAATGAAATACTGAATACTTGAATATGTGTTTAAACACAATCATGCTGACTAGCTTTATGTCTCACTTAGGCCAATGAATTGATGGGCAGCTTGACTAAAGCTGCAGCTATGCCTGGGATAGGCAAGTCACAACTGTCTTGGATTGGATTGTTCATTTGTGGCTTGTCACTATTTGTCAAGTTTAGAGAAAACCTTAGTTTTCCAAAGAGCTCAAGGCTATGAAATATCAGTTTTCCTCAAGTGCAACTATTAAGTATTATGTAATAGTAATAGCCATAGCACTTAGACATGTGTTTCACAGCCCTTTCTAAGCGGTTTACAGAGTTAGCATATTACCCCCAACAATCTGGGTCTCCGTTTTACCCACCTCGGAAGGATGGAAGGCTGAGTCAATCTTGAGCCAGTGAGAATCGAACTGTCAAACTGCAGGCAGCTAGCAGGCAGCAGCAATAGAACTGCATTCTAACCAGGAGTGGGCTTCAAAAATTTTAGCAAAGGGTTCTCTGCCTGGTTGCTGGGTGGGAGTGGCCCTGGTGCGCATGGCCTAGTCAGCCTCCTGAACCATGGGAGGCATTTTTGCCCTCCCTGAGCTTCGGAGGCTTTCCTTGAGCCTCCAGGATGGTGAAAACGGCCTTCCTGGGCTCCAAAGGCTCTCTGGAAGCCGGAAATGGGCTCATTTCCTCCCTTCCTGAAGGCCTGTTTTTCACCCTTCTCGAGCCTCGTGACCTGCACTTACCTGCATACAAAATGGGCTGCATGGGGACTCCTGGGAGGGGCGGGTTGGCAGGCCCATCCAGTAGGATTTGGGAGTTGTCCAAACTCTGCAGAATCTTAGCTAGGGGCTCTCGCAAACACCCAGCATCCCACCAGATTCTAACAACTGCACCATTACGGTTCAATAATGGTGATAAAGGCAACAAAAGATACTTATTTTCTCCCTTCTGTCGTGTCTACAGATAAGCAACTGTCAAACCCGTTTAAGGTGTTTTAATCAATGTTGGGAAAGAATGGGCTTCAGGCTGACTCTAGGGCTGCTGCAATGAATACCCTAGTTACCTATGGGATAAAAACACTTTGGTTCATTCAAAATTGGACTCAATTGGACAAGACCTGTTAAAATGCATTTGGCAGTCTTGTGAAGTTAAGATGGGATGGCTTTGAGTCTATAAGTTATTGAGCATGGTGAACCCAATCATTTATTCCTCCTGGTATGTGAAAGTGTTTGGGAAGTGACTTGTGATTAGTTCAATGTGATGATGCAATCCTCCTTGAGGAAGAGGTTTTCCTGCCAACCTTGAATAGGCCATATCCAAGAAATCATAAATGGATCCAACATTGCTGGACAAACTTTTGTCTAGACTCCAGCCTTTCCTTTTTAGTGATTGGGCTGACACTCAGGTGGTTCTGAAGGAAACAGAGTGTTTGGGTTCTTTTTACTTAGATTAGTCAGTCAAAGAATTTTGGCTGGTTGGATGGGTGGGGCTGAAGATTCATTTTTATTGTGACACCCTTTGGAATTTCTTACCCCAAGATGAGATTGGCTTCCGCCCTTCTGACCTTCTGTAAGAGCCTGAAGATCTGGTTCTGCCAGATGGCTGTGGCCCAATAGGGAATATCACACTGGAGGTGGTTGATTAATTCAAAGCCAATCCTACTTCTCGCCCTATCCAGCTCCGCTCTTCCCTACCTTAGAACTATGATTTTACCTTGACTGTAGTTTCATGTTATCTCTGATGATTTTAATCTTTTATGGTGTAAGCTGTCCAAAGTTGATGCAAATTGAGATGAGCAGCTTGACATTGAGATGGATAGGATATAAATTTAATAAATAGCACTGATTGTGTTTGTGCATTACTACTGGGATGGAGTTGGCTTCATTTGCATGTCTGAGGAGCAACCTACCTAAGTCATTTATGAAAATGTTGAAGACCTCTGAGCCCAAGACAGAATCCTGAGATATTTCACTGCTTACTGAATCTTCTTCTATTTAATTTTTCAAAGTCTAATTTAAGTGATATACATACAGAGAGTAGTTCCTAACACGCTTTTAAAGATTCTTCTTTTTCTAACTTTCTAGACTGTGATTCTCATTTTTTTCTTCCAAGTGTGTCTTACACATGTTTTAAATGCATTCCAGAGTATTAGGCAACTGCGTATTTTGGGGGGAGGGAGTGATCTATATTTGTTGTTGTTGACCTGTAAACTGAGAGTTATTTAATAATACTACTCCTCACTATTTGAGCTTTTCCTCAAAACTCATGAGTATAATGGAATTCTCTGAGCCTGATAATGTGAATGATATTATCAAAATATTGTGGAAAAAGATCAGATGGACATTCCTTTTGCATTTTCTAAACCTTCCCTTGAGTAAAAGGGTCAAAAAATTCAGAAATGTCAAGGAAACTCTGCCTTAATGGACTCACTGAAAAATGAATGCTAAAGTAGACATGTCCAATTTCCAAGATTCTAATCCCCTTTTCTTGGCAACAAACCTCACTACTGAGACTGTGAGAATCTAGCTTTCTTGGTTGGGATCAAAGTTATAGATTTGGCAATGACATTGTTACTAATGTATCATCAGAAATTGTAATTGGTCAAATACATATTTGTTACTTAACTAACCATATATAGGATATTAAGAAATAGTTCAATCATGAATACATCCTATACAGAGGATTTAAGAAAGTATATTTTTGCTTGTTTGAATTTACCATCGCCATGCTTCAACTAAATTAAATCCCTAAATTCTTGCCTGAAAAAAATTCAAGCCTTGCATGTTTTTTTTAACTAGGAAACATTTTTCAATCCAATAAAGGAACCAAAATTAAATTAGAATTCCCAGCAATGATAATCATATCTACCATCTATTAATCCAATCAAATTTTCAAAATGATTATGTAAAACAGCAAGTTGGATCTCAAAAAAAAAAAAAATATCCAAGCCATCTAGATTATTTTTCACAACCAAAATTATATAGTATAAATTAAATTCTAACAAATTCTGAATTTCCAAAATTCCAATTGTTTATTCATAATATTAATGATAAATACTGACAATATATAGCAGTATAAAAATAAAAAAAATTCTGGTAGCTAAGGATTTTTTCTTCAATTCTATTACATAAACATATCTAATTCAACTAAATGCTCTTTAAAATCATGATACCAAGTTCAATCCTACTAAGTATTTTCAAATAATTGCTATAGATTAACTCTCAACTCAAAGGCTGACATCTTTTATCCTGCAGAACAGATTCCAATCTACTTGGAAACAGAAAATTGGAGATAAAGTTCAAAAATTATATTTTGCACTAGAAGCACATTTGATACTGGCACAACAGCAGGTTATGGCAGCCTTTATGCAAAGGATTCTTGATACAGAATTGCAAGCTGAGCACAGCACAATGCCGGCTGGAATGTTGTGGGACATATGAGATATGTTTCCATCTAGTCTGGTATCTTAACAAATTCACAGTTAAGTGGTTTCTTAGGGCCTTCACACCGCTGTGCTTTGATATCCTACTATCAGGAAGGCAAATTTCAGAAAAACCTCTGAGCAGAAAGGACTTCCTTGGGTCAGTTAGGGAGAATGTCTCATGTATTATTCAAATGGAACTTCTATAGAGAGGCATCAGCTCTTAATGTCCAATTAGGCCCCTCTTACAGATATCTAAGATGAATTTTATGGAAAACTCCTTGGCAGATAAGGACACTGAAAAAAACAAAACACATGGCTAAATTTACATTTGCAACTTGCAGAAACTGTGCTTCACTAATGATAAATAACTTTGGACTGATTACTGGTTATATTGGGGAGATTAGAATATTGTGTTAAAATATAAGAATACTGTATGGTTCTGATTTTATTGCATTTTTCCTTTTTTCTTCTTATTTTATTTTGATTGTTTGATGGATCTGTAATAAATAAATTCATTCATTCATTCTCAATGGAAAGAGTTAAGTTTACAATATAATTTTCTGCACTGTTTTCAACCATTCAGCAAAAACTTAAGATAACTATGTTTTAACTATTGTAACATGTAAAAACATCATTACCATTATAGCTTAATATTGCTATATTATCAGCTATGCTTATATAACATATATATTGCATATTATATGTTATATGTTTTATATATTTAAAAGGAAGACAATACTTTCGTCGTTTTCAATGAAAATAAGGTGCAGCTGCAAAGAGATGATGAAAAACTTGCAGAGGGAACAACAAATTATACAAGTAAGTTTTTCAACTTTATAATAAACAGAATAAAGTCTGCAGAGTTTCTCAGTCATTCAGGTCATGGTTGTCCCAAAGGCGCTTTTTCAAGAGGCAACTGGACTTCATTTTTTCTTTGGAAGACGTTTCACTTATCATCCAAGAAGCTTCTTCAGCTCTGACTAGATAGTGGGGAAGGGAAGATTCATATTCCTTGCAGACAACTGCTCATTTGCATTCCTTTGGAAGGTCGTTGAAACACGTGAAGGCTTATCTGTGTCCTCAGGATCACCTAAGTAGTGCTCCTGGTTCCTGTAACCTGCAATTTTTCCTCTGGAAATCCATTCCTACTCCCACATCATTCAAAGGGTGTTTCATCCCAAATTGTACAATTGAAAGTCTGTAGAGATTCTCAGTCATCCAGGTCACGGCTGTCCCAAAGGTGCTTTTTCAGGAGGCAATCGGACTTTGTTTTTTCTTTTTTTATATGTAAAAATTTTATTTGGGTTTTCACAAAACATAATACAAGTAAAATTTCTTTTTTTGAGAATAGCATGGTCCCGGGTTATCACTTCTCCATACAGACACAAATTCAATTTCATATTCATCTTTGTGTTCTATTCCATATCTTATTACTATTTTAACATTTTCTCAATAATTTTTCCCTTCCCTTAGTTTTCTCAATCTTACTTTTAATTATCTCATTCCTTTATAAATTCAATTATATATATCTTTTTCTAAGTTTTAACACCTTTCTAGTCATTATATTTATACTTTTGTCTGTCCTGTTTCAATTTCATATTTTCTTTTCTTTTCTTTTCTCATTAAACAAAATTTTCCCCTGTAGTTACTAATTGGAGTATGACACCTTTGTCTCTTTTAATTTTTATCCATTCAACTCTTATTTAAACTTCAATTTATGTCTTTACCATTTTAACATTCAATATAACACATAACTTCCAGTCAAATTCTGCTTGGTACAGTCTTGAAAAAGTCCATAACTTTTTCATGTTTCTTTCATATTCCTATCACTTAATTTTTATAACACATGTATAATAATTAAAATGTTCTCCTTCTTTCCTAATATCATTCTCTCATTCTCTTTATTTCACTTATTTATCAAACATTCCATTACATTACAATGAGTATTTTATCTATCATTTTAATCACACTTGTTTCATATTTTCAAAGTTCATTTCTATTTCTAATGTAACAATACTATCTTACGTACCCTTGCAGAATCCCCCTTTCAATTAAATTTTCACCCATTATCTCTGTGTCTTCTAAATAGGCTTATACCCTTAATCCTTGTACGTTTTCCCTATTTCTCTATGTCCTGTTTCTATCCTTTATAATTTCTTTTCCTTTCCCTCTCCCCGCTCTTCTTCTCCCTTCCCTTTTTGACCACTTCTCTCTCTAATTCTGATTCTCTCTTCTGTAATCCTCTCTTCTGTTTCTTCCTAATGTTGTAATTACTTTTCAAAGTATTCTTTTTTGGGGTTGTTTTTTCAGATCTTAAATTTTCCATTCTCTTTCCCCCCTTTCCTTTCTTTTCCCCACATAGAAATACTTGGTCATTGAAGAGGGTTTCTTCTTTGTCCTGCCCTTCTTGTTCTATAGGCATTTCTTGTTGTTTCTCATAGTTCAGGATCTCCATTTCTAAAAATTGAAATACGAAACCAAAAGAACCTCTTCCTTCTTGTGCATCTTCTTTCTATTTTTTAAGTTCCATTCTCAATTCTTCCAAGAGTGATACCATTTTAAAAACTTTTAAACAACCAATCAATTAATTTTAGTCCTTTAGATCCAATACCCAAATATCCAAAAATCACCAAGTAATCCAAATAATCCAAAGCTGTTTCTTCTTGCTTCTTTTTTCCACTTTCTCTTCCTGAGGTTCTCTTATCTTGTTACAAAGTTTCAGTTAAAATGTATCTTTTAGGAATCTTGTTAAAGTTTCACTGTTAATTCCTTTCATTTCCAGGTGGTCTCCTCCATTTTTCCAGATCCCACCCTTTTGTTTTTTTCCTTCTTTTAAAAGTTTTTGAGAATCCAGAAATCTTTATTATCCCTTTGGCATTTTATTTTCAGCTTAAATACCTGTTAATGTCCAAGTGGATTTTTGCTGGTTTCTTGCTTAAGTCTCTTAGTTGTCAATATAGGGAAGAAAAGAAAAAAAAACTAAATCCTTTCACTTCCCTCTCTCATTCACCACTTCAAAGTCTTCTTTGGGAATAATGTTGTTCTTTATAATTCAAATTCCAGGGTACCTTGCATTGTTGCTTTTTCAGTTCAACCCGGTCAGCCAAAACTTTCTTTTCTTATCTTCCTCCTGCACATTGTTTTCCGGTCGATTCTTCTTTGAGGTGGCCATTTCTGACCACTGCTGCAACTGCCTTCAGGAAAGGGAGTAATGGCCAACTGAGGAGGAGAGATGCGACTCTCCTTGGCCCTGCTGGCAGTCTCCCCCCTCTTCACCACCTCTACGGGGTGGCTTAGCCCCAAAACCAGCCGGCTCGGGGCACTCCAGCGGCGAGCATAGATTGAAACTGCGCATGATCGCAGATTTCAGTCTGTCGCCAAAGAAGCTCAAACTGGAAGCCCGGACTTTGTTTTTTCTTTTGAAGACGTTTCACTTCTCATTGCTAAGCAGGTAATGAGGACACAGATAAACCACCAAGTGCTTCAACAACCCTCTAAAAGGATGCAAATGACCAGCTGTCTGCAAAGAATATAAATCCTTCCATTCCCACTATCCTGACAGAGCTGAAGAAGCTTCTTGAATGAGAAGCGAAATGTCTTTAAAAGAAAAAACAAGGAAGTCCAGTTGCCTCCTGAAAAAGCACCTTTGGGACAATAAACAGAATAGTTTCCAAAACCTGTCAGTATTAGGGTAAGAAACATTATTAAGTATGTTTATTGTATTGTTGTATGTGTTGTAACCAAACCAACTGTTTGGTTAAGCAATTAGGCAGCAATTATGGGATATTATAGAAATTCTATATAGGAATTCCAGCTTTTCAGTAAGCATTTTTAAAATATATATAGTACAATGACATGCTTACTGATACCGCAGAACTATGATAGGACTACCTAACATAAGCTAAAGTAGCGATCCCTTTTCCTTTTGGCAATGAAGACTTATTGAGCTCATGAAGCAGCATTTGCGACATATACAATCTGTATGTTGCTGCACTGAAATGACTATGGAATTTCAGTGTTTTCAGAAAAAATCATAGTAAACTTCAGGAAGACCACCAATCAGAATACAACCAAAATACATTGTTCCCTAAATGTTATGGGCCATAATCTACCACATTAGTCCAGTCCAGTTTGGTAAGCAAAGGCATTTCATTTATCACATCACCTGTCACTCTCCCAGGCTAGGAAAGATAACAGATTTGTCACTGCAGTATAACAGATCTATATCTAAAGACAGTTTTCATCAGCACAAAATGAATTTTCATTTTTTCACCATCTTGCAATTTGTACATGCAATTGCATGAAAAATTGCTGTTCAAAATTACACTAAAAGGTCCAAAAGCCCAACCTGGCTAACTTGTTTCTGTCTATTGCTCATTACAACCCAAACTTAGCTAATTTGCAAAGTTAAGCAGTGAGAGCACTAGGAACAATTATTTATCTATGTTAAACTTAATATTTTAAAATAATCCTAGAAGAAAACAATAGGAACTACATGATTGCCAAGAAAACTACTCGGACTGGGTATATTATAAAATGATCAGGAATTGAATTTAACTAGAGGGAATGTTTACCTTTTATTCAAAGCAATGTGTATATTTCCTCTGTATAGACTTTTTTCTCAAAGGCTAGAGCTATCAGTAAGCACCTGCTACCAACCTGCTCTCCCTCAAAGGATGTTTGAATAACCTAGATTCTGCAGAAAATTGTGGAAGATCATTTTATTATTAACTGTTGAAACATTTATCAGGCTTCTACATAAACTGACACAAAATTATATACTTTCAGAATTGGCTACTTGTCTACTATGTGTTTGTTTAATTCGTTCAATTTACTGCGAAGAAATGGATATTGAAAGTATCCCTGTTCTGCCAAAGGAAACAGGTTACCTTTATGCACGATTCAACAAAATCAAGAAGGTGAAAGTATCTGATTTTGCTGAAATTCGTAAGTAAACCATAAAAATAAATTTGATGATCAATCATTAGAAACACACTTTGGTTAGCATTTAGTTATCTGTATTTTTGAATCACTAAGCTATTACAGAAAGTAATAACACTTTTTTCAGAGAAAAGTAATTTTACTGGCCAAATTAATTCACAAATCAAATTAAAGTTTGCTTTATATGATGGCTTTTGAAGATTATACTTTAAAACACTCCAATCTTCTGGTGACTACATTCCTTTGGAAGTGATTGCTGGAGAGATGGTGCCAGAGGTGGTGGTATAAGAGGTCAATGGCAGTTCATGCCCCAGAGAGTAGATCCAGGATCAAATGTATCCATGATTTCTAAAATGGCGTATTTCATTTTAGAAATATATTTTCATTTTCATGTTGATTTTAAGATGGGATTGCACTTATCAGAAATCCAGATTATTTGTATTTATGAGTAGTCCTCAGGTTATGACAGAAATTCAAACTGTATTACCATGGCTAACCAATGCATTCATAAAGCCCAATGTGATATGACCAATTTGCTTAGCGATGAGAATCCATGCGGTTCTAGTTGTCACTATAATCCAAAACATTTGGGTCATTAAGTGGGAAGAAGTAAGGTAAAGGGTGCTGTGGTGTTGGGGAGGAGAGCTACTGCAGGCCATATATAAGTTGGGAAAGGCAGAGGAGGCCTGGTTCAGCCAGCACAGGTTGCATACAAATCACGGAAGACCATGGAAGAAAAGGTGGGAGTGACAAACTGAAGTGACTTGTAACTTTCCCTGCTAGCTTCTCCAGTGCCTTTGCTTGTGAGAAGATGGCAGGGAAGGTTGCAAATGGCGGTCCCATTACTGCACTCCCTGAAATGTCATAATTGTGAGCTGGGTATCCAAGTGTCCTGATCACAATTACATGCTTGTAGGTGTGCTGCAAGGGCCAGAACTTTGAAGACTACTCATATATCAATTTTTGAGTACCACTTTACAATTTTGAATAATTTCTGAATGAATGAACATAAGCCGAGAACTACCTGTATATGCCTTTAGAATTTAGGCAAAAGATTAAAGTTAGGATAAAAATTGCATATGGCCCACTGCCACTCCTGACTTACAAGAAGCACAAATTAAGCAAACCATGTTTCCTAAGTAAATCAACACTGTTCAGTTGCTGACAGCTAAAATACCTTGCTGGCCTTTCTCTTTGATTCAAAGGATTTTTTTAAAAAATCTGAGTGAAATTCATAGCCCAAAGTTTAAAAAGTCTTCTATTTCATATGAACTAGTGCCATCACCCTAGGTATGTTTAAGAGACAGAATCAATGCTTTCCTCCTCTATGCTCCCTGTTTGTAAACTCCATGGTTAACTACTGACATAATTAAGAGACAAAGAAAAATTATTGAAAAAAAGTGAAAAATATTAATTCCATGTTTCCCCAATTAAGAAAAAAGTCAGAAATGCCCTCTCCTTCCAGTCTTCAAGAGTGACCACCAGGAGCCACACAATTGGAAAATAAAAATGGCAATCTAGGAATGCAAAAAAAGTGCCAGTAAAGTCTTACTATTCGTATCTTGGAGGAGGACATTGCCAATAGGCTTATATCAAACTGAGGGAAAGGATACAATTTTACTTCAGATCTCAAATGCTCTGTAATTTTGTTTTAAAAATATTTCTACTTTTCTAGAGAATTAATGATTTACAAATAGTTGTGGTGTTTTTACAAAGGAGGAAATTTTCAGCTCCCGTGTTGGGAAAGTCATCTACCTCTCAAGTAGAATCCAGAGAACCATCTTAATAAGATATGTAAAACTGGTTCTTTATTTAGTCACTTCAGCACATTGTAGAGCATGCCTTTAAGCAGTAAACACCTGTAGAAAAGATATTTTAATTGTAATATTGTTTGCTTTTAAGCCACCCTAAGAAGAATTGATTTGACTGGGAATGCAATTCAAGAGATTGAAGACGCAGCCTTTGCAAAGCTAATTCTGCTAGAAGAACTTTCATTAGCTGATAATCGGATAGTCAAGCTTCCAGTTTTGCCTCCCAAACTAACTACACTCAACCTAAATAACAACAAAATTAAAAGCAGAGGAATTAAAGCAAATGCTTTCAAGGTAAAATAATTATTAAGTACATGCACTACTAAACGAAGCCAGTCTGAATTATTTCAGAAGGAGATATTGCACTTAGAAAATAAGTATTATATAAAAAATATATTGGACCAATATGTTGTCATGATTACCATTCCAAGATTTAAATTTTAAACTTGCTAAATTGATTGACTTGTGCTGAAGGATCACTATGGATCACTATCTTATAGCAGAGACCAAGAAACTTGTCCATCCCTTTACTATATAGCTAGAGAAAACATTTGTAAGAACAAAAGCACCACCCTCTACCTGCTTGTATGGAAATAAATCCTGCTGAATTCAATAAACATTACTTTTAAGTAAGATAATGTACTGATATACAATATTTTCATTTTACTTTAAGCCTTCAAGCAATATTGCCAAATGTATTACAGATGGAAACGTTATGTAGGTATAAAGTAGATTTGCAATTTCAAAATATTATTAGCATTCATGCATATTTATTCTTATTACAGGTACTGATTATAGTACTTAGGTCATGAGATATGACTAAACAAGTTAGATGCTGAATATCTTCCATAATCATCTATGAGAAAAGGAACAAAAAACTAGGGTTGTTTTTTATTCCTGAAGTTCTGATGAGATTATTGTATTTCAAGATTCCACATCTCTTGAGACTCTAGTGGTCTTTTGTGAAATTTCAATTTATTGTTACATTTTAATATTCTTTAAATTAATTTTGAGGTGTATACTTATTAGGATTTTGTGAGTGCTGCATATCCATGTTCTAATGGAAATCTTATTATTTTTGTGAAGTTGTCCAGCCTTTGCCAATGACAACCAAACAAATATTTTACAAGCCTTGTTTAAAGTATTTACATATTTTATTCTGACTGACTTCTATTAGTTTACATTTTAAACAGCAGTCTAAATGCAGCATCTTCACTTGCAATCAACATCTGGACTTAGTCTATTTCTCAGTTAATACTAATCCCAAATACTTTATCCTGCATTGCAGTTTAATTTGCAGTGCATAGATAGAACTATACTACCAAATGTATTTATCCTAAATACACAATATTGTCCAGATTTTTTTTATAAAGTAGCAATTTTCCTTAATAGGAACTTTTTACCCGTCTTTCTTAAAAATAAAAATAAAATAAGGAGGGGTGATACACAGTGCCACTGCATGAACACAGTCATGTGGTCATGCTGGGGTAGTGGCTCCTATGGACTCAATGGGCCACCATTTACTATTGTTAACTCTGGGTCTTTAATCTGATTCTATGTATCTGTATGATCTTAATATATTTTTGTAAATATCCCATAACTTTTTGGATTGTGTAGCAAATAAACTAAAAATAAGTAAAGCAAATAAGAATGCTGCTGTACTATACAACCTTTAGCTATTGGCTACGTTTCACTTCCAGATTCAAGCAGATTACTGTTTACCCAATTTAACTACTAAATAACATAGTATTATTTAGTAAAAAAAAATATCTTCTTCTTTTTACAGAAGCTGACAAAATTGTCCTATCTCTACTTAGCACAGAATGCACTGGAGTCTGTTCCTCCTAATTTGCCAGAAAGCCTACGTATTCTGCACCTTCAGGTTTGTCAATCTATTTTTTTTAACTGTTGCTCAAACAGTAATGGTTTACAACAAGCTTAATGCTTTAAAATACATCCCCAGTATCTGGGGAAAATGTACATCAATCACTTGTTAATGTGGATTTGCAATGTGCTACAATTAAAAAATGTCAAGTATGACAGCACTCAAAAAATTATTACACTGATTAAATCTAACTGATGTTAATATGAGCACGTGGTCACACACTACTGTAGTATTTACAATGAATAGATGAAGAATACTGGAGAAAGATATTTCAAATAACTTGAAAATGCCTAAAAACAGAAATCCTTAGAATTATATTTGTTTAAACTTATTTATTGCTTAACTAAGGAAGAATATTAACCCGTGTTAAGTACAATGCTAATTTGGTTTCTGAATCTTCTTAGAGAAAATGTATATGTTCTATAACATTACAGAAATATTAATAATATCTCAACAAAAGAAAAAAATGAAATTTCAAAGAGGATGCTTGGATTTTTCAAATGCATTGCTTTGATTTACAGTTCAACAACATAACCAGCATCACAGATACAACTTTCTGCAAAGGAAACAATCAGACCCGTTACGTTCGTCAGCGCATGGATGAGATTAGAATGGAAGGCAATCCAGTCATCTTGGGAAAATATCCCAATGCTTATATTTGCTTGAAGACTTTGCCTGTAGGCCAATACTTTTAGTTGCTAATCAAAGTGAAACACGTAAAAATTAGATAAAATTACTGTTATATCACTGTTCTAAACATGTCTTTGTATTAATAGCCTCTCACATATATTCAGAACTGTTAATGGTAACGATATATTTAGATCTTCCCTAATGTGGTGATATTGTACCTTCTGATTTAAAATGTTTGAGTGTTTTTCTACTTTTAGATAAAAGACTCAAGTATGAAACCAGGAAAAAGCATCGACGCTTTCTGAGTAATCAGATTACAAAATGAATTAAAATTGATTTTAAAATTGTTACTGTTATGAAGCTAAGAATCACAGTAAACTTAAAGGAATGCATTCTTTTAGGGGACGAGTATAATTTAATTACAAAAGTACTGAAAATAGACTGTACAGTACTTTGGATTTAAAGAGGAAAAAGTCATTCACAGCACATTCTGTGTGCAAAGACATATAGGAGCTCTTGCAATGCCTTAAATCCATTTTTCTCAGGATCATGCTGTACCCCTGGAGGGCATCCATGTGTTCCTGGAAAAAAACTTAGCTCATTTAATAAGTTGCTGATAGGTGGTACATAAGCATCCTACACAGTTCAAACTATTTTCTCCTTGAAATACAAAGGATGCACTTAATGAAAATCCAGGGAATATGGGGCAACATAAAGCAAGCCTATGATGCTTTCTCAGTCAACGTAGACACAGGTTGGATAGAAAGGGCAAGGGGTTCTTAGATAGCTGACCAAGTGCTAGAGTTTGACACAGTTGAGATTGCTGAAACGTCAGACAAGGCTATGGCTTCATGCTACTGGCAGGCACAGCTATTTATGCAAGAAAGAACCAATATAATACAGAGATCAGCTGAAATTGCAACATAGATTATTTAAGCCAAACAGCCCTTCCCAATTCAACTTCCAATGCTGGTGAAAGAAGATAATATTATTTTAAATATATTAGCAATCTATTAATCTTATTGGCGAATGTTATTCATTAGCCTAGCAAAATAACAACCACAAATGAAATTAAAAAAACTAATCATACTGTTTCAGCCTGATCTCTGCGCTGCAAACTATTGAAATAAAACTATTCAGTGTAGAAAAATGAAATGTGTTCCAGTTTAAATTTTATTATGTATTTTAAAGAAAAAGTGACCCAAGCTTATTAAAAGTGTTTATCAAAATGAAAGGGAAAAAAACTACCAATCAATTTATGCTATAGCATGGAGGATTTTGCTTAAATGTTAGCCTGCCTGCAAGTCCATTCTGTGGATCCTTTTGTGTGCATTGGGGGTGAGTACAAAAGTTTAAAAAAGGAAAATATATATCTTAAATCTTGAGGATTAGACACTCCTAACCTTTAGTGAGTTTGTGAAATTTATCTCCAACCAACTAATGTGGCATAGTATTTGCAATATGAAAAAGTAACATTGTTTAAATCTTTGTTGCATTTAAAGTATATTGACGTAACCAATATCACAATTTTGGTGTGATATCAGAATTGTAATTAATTCAGCTGAATTAATTCATAAAAGTCAGCTTAGTTGATTTCAACACAGCAATAAAACAATTTGCATGCATGTATCAGATGAAGGGTTTTTTTTTTCAGAAATACCAGCAGTAAGTCTTATTTGTACTCATTCTCATTCTTTGCATATGTTTGATTAAGACAGATATTTCTGATTTAATTATTCACCAATATTGGAGACTATTTTACAGCCATGAGCCTTTGCTGTATCTATATACTTTTAGCAATTTAAAATGTCATACTTCAATTATATGGTGAATTTATATGATGTGAAACCTTTACAGAAATTTGATTGATTTTAGTCTGCACATGCTTCCTGTTGTCTAGAATTCTCCATGCCTAATAAATAATTATAAAGAAAAAAGGCTTACTGTTCTTTTGTAGATGTCTTACATATCACAGACAGTAAAATGATAAATTGCTGTAGTTTCCTCGTTTCTCCTACCCCCTACCTCCTACAACACCTGAGTGAATCAGTCTATTTGTATTCTTCCTACCATCAACAGTATTAGGCTATATTTTAATCTTCTTTCTTGCCTTCATTCAACTGAAATCACATGATTCCCCACTCTTCCTACTGTTCCTTCTATGGTGATTCTATAATCTATAGGATATTTTCATATTAATCACTCTGATATTCCAAGCAACAATTCGATGCTCTTGAGTATACTGTGAATAACCAAGAAAATTAATAAATGGATCAGAGAACAATCCAGAGTTTTCACTCAAGGTACATATGACCAGACTCATTACCATATTTTGAGCACATTATGTAAACACCTAACTCTCTTGAGAATCTGTAACTCTGGGAAAGATGGAAGGAAGACAAGAGGGTAATGAGCAACAAGGCAAATGGACTTGATTACAGCAGCCATAGAAGAACCACTGAAAGGTTTGAAAATCTAAGTCATCCTGGAGAAGATTTGTCTATGTGGTTCTTAAGAAATGACACCAACCTAATGACACATAATTAATCACATTTTTATTTTGGCAAAATTAAATCTGACAGAGATAGACTAGCAACGGATTTCTATACCCATTGATCTCATATTTAGGCTGCAATAATACAAATACCTTTGCATATGATCTATTGAAAATTGAATTTATTTATTAATATAGTAACACCTCTGGTGATACAACTAAGCTGGCTTCTAATTAGCTACAGTACTGAGTCCTGTTCCAGAGTATGTTTTTGACATGTTAGACCCTAAACAACTTGGGACCAGAATACTGCAGAAACTGCCTATACAGTCACAGAACTAATCTGTAATTATAATTTTGTACAGTTAAATGACCTGTAATCATTTAAAACATTAAACTTATCAGAAGTCTTATTGTGTGTACCAAGAGTGACACACTACAAGAGTTATCTTGTACAGTAATTACTCAAGATAGGGGATTTTTTGAGTGGTGGCATCTACACTCAGAATGTTCTTCGTCCATAAATTCATACGGCAACTATTTTTTAGTTGAAGTAGCAATGCAATAGCCCAGTGACTGCCAACCAGTGGGCTGGGGACCACTGGTGGTACGTGAGAAAATTTTGGTGGTCCGCAGAGAAAAGTCACCCCAAAGCACCCCCCCAAAGCAATTAATCCAGGCTGCAGGAACACAAGGCTGCGCTGCTCACATGGCCCCGCGGGGACACAAGGCTTGCGTCGCATTGCAAACAACACAAGGTAGTGAGAGGAGGGGAGAAAGGGCCAAAGGGGAGAACTTGCCCACTCGCCCCTTGTGCCTCGCCTGGCCACCAGGCTGCTTCTTTCTGCTTTTTTCTTCTTGTGCTTGTGGCTGCATGCAAGGAAAGCAGCAAAAGTCTTTTATTCTCTCCCCCAACCTTCGCCAGAAATGAGTCTTTGGGACCCTGCAAGGCATCCTGCTTCAAGAGGCTGTGCCAGTGCGACAAGCCTCACAAAGACTAATTTCTGGTGGAGTTTGGGGCAGAGAAAGAAAGACTTCTACTGCTTCTGCTGCTTTCCTTGCATGAAGCCAAGTCTCTCTCTCTCTCCCTGAGAACAGATCTGGAGATGGTATCCTGCGATCCCAAATAATGATTGATTGGTAGGAAAACGGGGTGGGAAATTTTCCTGCAGATTTTTTTTGGGATTTTCCCAGGGTCTCTGGTCCGCAGAATTTAAAATTATGAGTTTGATGCTCCCTGAGTTCCAAAAGGTTGGTGACCCCTGCAATAGCCAATAAGGTTTATCTGAGGCGAGATTATTACTAACCAGAAACGTATCTATATAAGTGAATTGATGAATTATTTTTACTTAGTGAGATATGTGAATACAGCTCTGGTTGGCAACTGTTCTGCAATCCTTTTATAGTAGTATAAAGATCCAGTTTTTTCCATTAAAAAATTCTGAGATGTATCTCTGCTATTCTGCTATGTTGATGCCACAGTTATTTTATTATTATTTTATACTTAGATTTTTATTACTTGGTTATTTTAAATTGTTTTATATAATACCCAGAGTTGATCTGATGATGATAGTCCAGCTATATAATAAATAAATATACAACATATCTAAAACTGTGGGTTTGCCAAAATATTATCTTACAGTCTATACTGGATGAGATAAACTTTCTGGCATTCTTTTTAACACAGTCCTCAAGCTGGTGTTTTGTATAGTCATTGGGAGAGAAAAAAATCACACTTCTATCCAGGAAATTATAAACAGTATAATTTTGAAGCATTGCAATCTTCATAAACATATATTACTGAAATGCTCTCTATTAAATTAATGGGTCATTTACACATTCATTTAACTCCACTAATTCATGCACCAAAATTGTTTCCAAAGTATTACCTTAAAATGAGTGAAAGCACGTTCCCGATGTTTACACCATTCAGAGAAACAAGTCAGACTTCTGAAGAACAGGCAGAGATTCCCATTTTCTTCAACCCTAGAACGCATTAATATATATTAATATATATTATATATGTAATTTGCATGGATAACTTTTGTCCATATTATTTTTCTAAACTCTTGAATGCATAAAAAGTGACAAAACTATTAAACATTTTTGCATAAATTGCTGAACAGTGTCCTTAAGTTGTAAATTTTTTATTTAAGATCATGTGTTACTTTAATAAATCTTGATAAGTTGAGGCTTAGTTTGTATGTATTAATTTTATTTATTTAAAACATTTATATAGTTTCTCATCTTATAATCAAATTGAAATGTATTTACTCCCATCATTTTGCTTTCAATTATCTCCTTTCTCTGCTGAACATCTATGTAGTTTGCAGCAATATTAATAAACTTTATACATATCTAACAAAGACATATTAGCACCATATGTTAGCTCTAAAAAAACTAAATCAACAGTTAGTTCAAAAGACATATAATTTTGTCTCCCTAATTTTACCAACCATTCCTTTCCTCCAAAGGAAACTAATTTGCTTAACAAATACTGATTTTGGTTTCTTCAAGAGGCAGTTATTAAAACAAAGTATTACTTAGCATGATATTTTAATCAGGTCTGTGATTGGATTTACATGCCGTGCTTTGTACAGTTTATTAATAAACCACAATTATTGGCTTTATAAAATCAAACAGGCCACATTTTGGCTTAAGGAATGCTGTATTTCTAAACATGCTTTTTTCTGAAACACAAGAAACAATATTGTGTCTCCCTGATTTACTGGAAAGATAAAACAATGAACGATTTAACTTTGAAAAGATACAGAAAAACTTTATATAGTGTTGTAACAACATGGTTATTTAATCATTACATTACCCACTCCAGGCCTAAGGGTAAAATAGCAGGTGACAATTAACACATTATGTTTAAAAAAGCAACAAAAGAGAAGATAGCTGTGTTCAGTAATTCAAAACCAGCATAACTGAATTATTATTAATATGATTTGAATATTTATTTATTCAATTTATATTGCCGCCTATTCACCTATAGCAACTCAAAGCAGCTTACAGAATATAAAACCACATTTAAAACAATAAAAACTAACAAAAAATCAAATAAATTAATATAGTACAATATAACAAAATCACCCTCCAATTCCCACCCTCTGCCCGCGACAGCAGATCACATGAGCCATTTAATGGGCTCCATCCCACTCCGGGTTCCACAGGCTCAGTGGCAGAACCAGGTCTTCACCACCTTCTGGAAGAGTATTAGGTGGGGCTGTTCTAATCTCTGGGGGAATGATGTTCCAGAGAGGAAGCCACCATGGAGAAGGCCCTTCTTCTGGGTCTCAACAGGTATATCTCCCTCAGGGATGGGACCCGCAATTACTTCAAGAATTCCAGAGCATTTTAAGATCAGTCTAAAGCAAGGGTGTCAAACTCGCATTGCACGGCAGCATCACATGACATATCAGGACTTTTCCCCCCATTGCTAAACCAGGCAGGGGCAGGGCCAGCACGTGACGTATCTGGCCTGTGGTCCGCGAATTTAACAACCCTGGTCTAAAGTCACTGTACTAAAAATGTAACAAACCAAAAGCCAAATGGTTGAGTATTAAAGCAAAAATATGATATGAGGAATCCTTGATGTTCTATTCAAAAAAGACTATCACCCAGCCCAAAAAGGAACAAAGACTCCAGCACCTCTCCACCAGCAATCAGCACCCAGATCAGCATAGATTAACTCCAAGATAAACTTCAGACCAACAATCAAGTAAATACCCCATTCAAGAAACTGCCAAAGAAGCTGGAAGGGCGGAAATGGCGTCGCAACGATACGGCATGCGATCTTGGAGGTCTGAGATCGCTGCTGATATCTTTGCTCCTGGATGGTCCAAACGGATCTAAACTGTCCCGAAGAGACGGTGAATGTAAAGAGCGCATCCTGTCGATCCCAGGGATATCGCAAAGTCCCTGGTAGATCCAGGAGAAGCTCTTTTTGCCAGCAGCAAAGAGGCAGCCATTAAAGCTGCCTTTAATGGGGAACAGAAAGAGAAAGTGTGCCGGTTTTGGAGAGAATTTTATTTTTTACTTTAAGATTTGAAAGGATACCCTAAGGAAAAGAATCTGTAAAATTTTAGAAAGAAGTGATTAAGCGGCAATTTTAAACAGGAAGTCAAAGTAATTTTTTTTCTTTGCTGGACTTTTTACATATGATTTTATATTTTGAAACTGGACTGGGTTTTTTCTACCTATTTTTTCTCTCCTTTTTGACTTTATAACATTTTAGGCTAGAGACTCCCTTCTAGTCATCTTTTTAAATTTCTTTTTCCCTTTTTAATTAATTTTTATTATATCTTGTTTGGAAAAGGAGGGGGAAAGTGAAAGCAGAAGAAACTTTGTAACACTGACAGCTAGAGGCTTGGAAATATTGTATGTCTTTTTTTTTCTCTTGACCAGACAAAGCTGAGAAAGATCTGAGACTTCTTCTCAAGGACTTTGAGCCTGTTTGATAAGATAGAGGGAAGAGCATGGGAGAATATTATTGCAGGTGCTCTTCTGGGTTTCTATCAGTAGCTGCAGTCTGGTGTTGAAGTTTACAGAAAAAAAAGATGATAAGACTATAGAGAAGAGAGTTATAAATTTTAACAAAAGCCTTGGATAACTAAATAAGGTGCAGTGTGTTCTTTCTACTTTTTTTAAGCTGGGCTATTTCTTACTTTAACAAACTCCCTCCTTACTAGCTTACTTTTTGTAGTAGTTATTTGGATCTTTGGCCTTCTGGAACTTGTTTTAATCCTTTTTGTTTTTGAAGTCTAATTTTTACATTTGCATTTTATTTTAAAGGAAAAGCTTTAGTATTAATGTTTTCGTTCTTTTTTTTTCTTTTAAGCAAGTAGTCTCTTTTCTCTCTCTCCCTCCCCTGTATTTTTTATTACTTTCCATATTGGGTTTTTTTTCCTTTTTTTTTCTTTGTACATCTTTTTATACCTGAGACTTCTTAATTGGATTAAGGTGTTGAAGAACTTGAAGAACTTCTTTTTTTCTTCTTTAGTTTTTTATCTTCTATTTTTCCTCCTTCTCCAGGATTTAACAATTTTTTCCTTTTTCTGTTTATGATGTTTTCTTCCTTTTTTGAGTTTTTTCTGCTATCTAACCAATCGATTGGATTAAGTTATACAAGAACCTGAAGAAATTCTCTTTTTATTATTACTATTATTTGGCTTCTTTTTTCCTACTATTTTTACTTGGAATTACAATTGGCTATTTCACTAGTGGATTAAGGTCTAGAAGAACCTGAAGATTGTTAATTGTCTGAAATGAGTAGGAAACTAACAGCGGCTGGTCCTTCAACTTCTACTTCTTCCTCTTCACCATCTGGAGGACAATGCTCAATACAGATGATGTTACAGTAAGAAAAAGAACAGGAAAAGGTGATGCTGCAAATGATTATGCAAGGCATTCAAAATATACAAACAAGAACAGAGAATATTGAAAAGGGAACAGAGAACATTGAACAAAGAACAGGAAAAACTGATGAAAAGGTGGAGAACATTCAACAAATGATGATGAAGTATGATGAGAGATTCCAAAAAATTGAAGAAGATAAACAAAGAAATAAGAAGATTGGAGATATTGATAGCAGATTAACTGTGGTTGAACAAGATAAAAGTGGGATGCTGAGATGGGAGATGGACAGATCAGAATTATATGTCAGATTCTAAAACATAGAGGAAGAAGAGAGACAAAACCTAGCTGAGATAAAGAAAGAAATCTTGGCTGAAGCTTTGGAAATAACCAAAGAGAAGATGATGGATGGAATAGATGAGGTTTATTGAGTCTTCACAAGATATGCAATGAGAAATAGCTTACCAGGAGAAGTTCATATTAGATTTACAAAGAAAGCCATTAAAACGCAAATATTGCAAGTGGCAAGAGAGAAAACATTGAAATATAAAGATAAGGAGACTCTGGTCCTGAAACAAGTACCCAGAAGAGTGAGAGAGAGATGAGAAGAGAAGAGAATACTGATTTCTGACTAAAATGCTACTTTAAAAAGAGGTGAATTATAGATGGCTGATTCCAGAAGGTTTAATGTTTACATGGCAAAACAGAGACATAGAATTGATTCAATTGAGAAAGCTGAATTATTTTACACAGAATATTTTGGAGGGAAAGAGGAGGAGACAGAAAAAGAAGTGTCACTAATCGAATTCCAGGAGGACTGCCAAATAGCGACCGAAAAAGAAGACGGTGCAGTAGGCGGAAAGGTGGAGGTTAAAGAACAACATGAGATCTACGAGATCTGCTAAAACTACTTATAAAATATAATCATGGAAGAGAAAAAACTGATTACAATTAACATAAATGGACTTAACTCAGCCGTTAAAAGGAAAACTTTCCATTAATTAGAGAAATTAAAATTTGATATAATCTGCCTACAAGAAGTACATATTAAAAAGCAACATGAACAACTATTGATACAGCCAAAATTAGGAAAAATATTCACTTCTTTGACACAGTGCAAGAAAAGAGGAGTGGTTTTATACATTAAAGATATTATCCCAGCAAAATTGATCCATACTGATGATGGTGGAAATAATGGACAATAATATGAAAACACTCTTGATTGCAATCTATGCCCCGAATGACAATCAAAAAGAATTTTATAGAAAACTGCATATGAAAATAATCGAATTGGACTTGCTAATATAGTTATGATGGGAAACGTTAATGGAATTGTAGACAATAAACTGGATTATAGCAGCACAGAAAACAACAAAACAGAAAGACTCTCTCTAAATCCTTTTTTTAAATGATAGATGAAATAAATTTAAAAGATACATGGAGAGAAAGAAATGCTAAGACTAAACAATACACCTTCTATTCAAACAGACATTTTTCATGGTCCAGAATAGATATGATATGGATGTCAACAGAATTGTTAGCTAATATCCAAGAAATAAATATTGAAACAAGTACTTGGGCAGACCACAATCCAATGACAATTAAATGGAAAGGACAAAGAAGAAGATCTAGATGGATGTTAAATAATACTATACTAAAAGAAAAATACTTCATACAGAGGATGGAGAAAGAACTGCCTTTTTTCTTTAGAGAAAATAAAAAAGAACATATGGGATACAATGAAGGCATATGCCAGAGACTTGACAATAGACTACACAAGGAAAAGAAATACTACGAAAAAACGAGCCTCTAAGACATTAGAGGATGAGTATAAAGGACTTGAAAAAGAGTTACAGAAAATGCCACAGAAAAAGGACATTAAGTTAAAAATGGATATAATTAAACATAAAATGGGACTAATGAAAAAAGAAGAACTAGCACAGAAAATCAGAGGTGCGAAGCAGAACTATTTTGAAGATGCAAACAAACCAGGTAGATGGTTAGCATATAAACTGAGACAGGAGAAAGAATCAAGGAAAATATTGCAATTAATAGATGATCGAGGCTAAGTTTGCTATGGAAGTAAAGAGAAGAAGGAAATTATATGAGACTATTATGGGAAACTATACACACAAGAGAATATTGATGAGGAAAGAGTTAAACGGTACTTACAGAATGCTAATCTACCCCAGATACCTAAAGAGATTGAAACAATGTTAGAAAGCAATATAACGATGATGGAGCTAACTGAAGCACTTAAGAAGCAAAACAATGGAAAGGCACCAGGCCCAGATGGACTTCCGGCAGAATTCTACAAAACACTACAAGAATCATTGAACCTTCCATTACTAGAAGTTATGAATGAAGTTATGTTAAAGAAGATGATACCTAAATCATGGTCAGAAGCTTATATTACACTTATCCCAAAAGAGGAGACCGATCCATTACAAATCAAGAACTATAGACCTATTTCCTTACTAAACACAGATTATAAAATTTTTGCTTCAATATTGACAGAAAGACTTAAAAAATACCTAAACAATTTTATTCACCCTGATCAAAATGGATTTCTGCCAAAGAGACAAAGACAATATGAGAGTAATCTTGGACATTTTGGAATACTATGAGCACACCCTGAAAAACAAATGGCTTTGATATTTTTAGATGCACAGAAGGCATTTGATAATGTGAATTGGCGATTCATGTTATTACAGCTGGAACAGATGGGCTTTGGTAAAAAAATTATTCATGCAACAGAAGCTATATATCATAACCAAACGGCAAAGGTAATGATAGAGGGAGAACTGACAGACTCTATTGATATAAGAAAAGGAACAAGACAAGAGTGCCCACTGTCACCTTTGTTGTTTGTGTTAACCTTGGAAGTGTTAAACAGAAATATTAGAGAAGAAAAGGATATAAAAGGGATGAAAATTAAAAAGGAAGAATTTAAGTTGCAAGCATTCGCAGATGATCTGGTTTTCATTTTAGAAGACCCACTAGAAACAGCATTAAAATTGATAGAAAAGATAGAGGTATATGGGAAGGTGGCTGATTTGAAAATAAATAAAGACAAAACAAAGATTTTAATAAAGAATATGTTATCAAGACAAAAGGAAGAACTGGCAGATGTACTGAAAATCCAGGTCATGAATAAGATCAAGTACCTGGGGATACATTTGACAGCAAGATGTAGTACACTAAAAGAGAATAACTATATTAAACTTAAGCAGCAGATAGCGCTAGATTTGGCGAAATGGGAAAATTTACAACTGTCATTAATAGGGAGAATATCAACAATCAAGATGAATATACTACCCAGAATTTTATTTTTGTTCCAAACAATTCCAGTTAGGCTTGGAAAAGATTATTTTGAAGATTTAAATAAAATTGTGTTGAAATATATATGGCAAGGTAAGAAAGCGAGAATAAAATTAAAACTTTTGAAAGATGCTAGAATAAGAGGAGGATTTCATTTGCCAAATTGGGAGTTGTACTACCAAGCTACAAATTTGATGTAGGAATGGATAACATTAAGAAATGCTAGATTGTTGACATTAGAAGGACATGATCTGTTGCTGTGGTAGCATGCTTTTTTATGGTATAAAGGAACTAAAACACTGGGGTATTTTAGAAGACATTATATATGGGAGTCTCTGTGGTTAAACGGAGAAGATTAAAAGACAATGTTATTTGAAAATTCCAGTCTGGTAATCAACTATTGAAGCATTTTCTTATCCTATAATATAAAAAAAGGAACAAACAGTTAGATATGGTGAAATATTGAATGAAAAGGTTGAACTCAAATCTATACAAAAACTAGAGGAACAAGGTATAAAGATGAATTGGTTTTCATATGCGCAAATACATTCAAGGTATGATAAAGATTCTAAAATGTAAGGTTTCTATGATAAATTGACTGATTTAGGTAAGATTTTGACAAGTACTGATGAAAAGCTGATTAAAAAATTGTATGGATATTTATTAGAAATTAAATTAGAAGAACAAGAAGTTAAAGAAACAATGATTGCTTGGGGGAAGAATTTTGGATATGGGATTGATCTAGAGAAATGGCAAAAATTGTGGTCTCAAAATTATAAAATGACAATGTCAACAGTATATAAAGAAAATTTGTATAAGATGTTTTACAGGTGGCATTTTCCCCCCGACAAGAATAGCAAGAATATTCAAGAAGAAATCTGAAAAATTTTGGAAATGTCATCAGGTACCTGGCTCATATTACCATATGTGGTGGACTTGTGCAGATGACAAAAAATATTGGACTAAAATCCACACATGGCTGGAAAAAAATGACAAAAAAGCATATAGACTTGAAACCAGTGATATTTTTATTGTGAATTTTACCTGAAATATACAATAAAGAATTGAAATATCTGACTGTAAATGTGTTAACTGCGGCTAAGGTTGTATTTGCTAAAAACTGGAAAAATGAGAAAATACTATCACAGGAGGAAATTATTAAGAAAATATTGGAATGTGCTGAAATGAGTAGATTGACATTTGAAATCAG
The DNA here is from genome assembly GCF_049901715.1 of Pseudonaja textilis. Taxonomy (NCBI): domain Eukaryota; kingdom Metazoa; phylum Chordata; class Lepidosauria; order Squamata; family Elapidae; genus Pseudonaja; species Pseudonaja textilis. The sequence continues at coordinate 56,694,485 of NC_141991.1, read as the reverse complement.
GGAACAAGATGATAAACAATTTTATAAAATTTGGGATCTATTCTATCAACAGTTAGATAATAAAACATGGTATGAAATATGTAGAGTTTTAGAAAATAATGAATATATAAAGATGTATTTTTTCTTTTTATTATATCTACAAAATGTTTGTAGGATAGATTTGAGATGATAATATGAACTATCATAAAACAAATTACGTAAAATATGGATTATCTTGTAAATCATGAATGAATAATAGTATAATCAAATGATTAACAATGATATTAATGTATTTTATTTGATTGACAATATGAGAATATATACAATGTAATTGTAATTGAAGACTACGAAGTGGAAGCACAAAACAATTTGTAAACCAACCGACATACTGTATGTATATATATGGAAGATGGCTTGATGTTTTTATGTTTTGATGGTCTATGTTTGTCTTAAAAAACAATAAAATTTATTTTTAAAAAAAGAAACTGCCAAAGAAGCTAACAGAAAACAGCCCAACTAAAGAATCTCTAAGACCACCCCCAGCAACACTGACAGGCAAGCCACTATAGAATATAAACTGACATCAAATAACACTTCTTACTAGTACTGATTATGTTACCTGGTTTGGGTAATGAAATGTCTACAGGACAACAAGCTCAAAGAGCACCAAGGATCACTCATGTTAACCCTAAGCTACAAATATTCCCCTTTAAAAATATGATAAAAAAAGTCATAGGAAAAAGGAGGAAGGAAGAGAAATATGTTGATTACAAATATATAACTCTAGAATGAAAGAACCTGTTAACATGTTCAACTATACTAAGATTTGCTTAATCTCTAACTTCTGTGAAAAGCTGAAAGAAAGGGAAAAAGAGAAGAACAGTGCAGAATGTAAGGAACAAAAGCAAAAAGTAGATACCATGGTTAATATCTAAAGAAGACTGGCATGATCAAACTAAGTCTACTCTTCAGTTGGCTTTTCATCATAGACCATTATGAATCAAATCTTATCCACCACTAAATGGATGAAAATTCAATGATTGCCTCAAAAAGAGGAAGAGGACTATAATATATTCCTAAAAAGATTTGGTTGATGTTTGATTGCTACATGTTTCTAATTCTGTCACTTTTTTGTATATTTTTTGTATATTGCCCAGAGACCTGGCTTAATAAATCTTATAAATAAAAAGTAACTGCCAACCACTGCTTTTCAGTGCATGCAAGAAATAATAACATAATTTTCCTATGATTATCCCCACCTACTTCTCCGGTACCAACATGTCTAGCAATTGAAATCTTACCTTGAAACAAGCTTGCTTAAATCACAGTGTGTGTCACATAATGTTATAATATTAAGGTCAGTTACTATAGCAGAAGCATTTCTGTTCATCTGGGGGAAGAAAATTTGTAAGTTAAAAAGTGAAGAACAAATCACATTTATACATACATCTGTCAAATAGTCACAGCTTACTTAATATTTAAATATAAATGTTATGAGAAACTTCAAATGAGTTTGAGATTTAAATGTTCCCCAAAATAACTGCCAATTGGTATAGCATGGACAAGTTGATTATGGCATATTGTAGCAGCAAAGAGCTTCTGAGAATGTACCCTTGTTTGTTTATTTATTTATAAATAAAATTTATTGGCTGCCCATAGGATAACTGTGGGAGACTTACACACACACACAATTAAAACATAAACAATTAAAATCAACATTAAAACACAAGGGGAAGGCAGGGGCAGAGGGGAGAAGTGGGATCAGTTACTACTCAATCAACAACCTCCACTGTGCTGTATTTATGCATTCTCAAACATGCACATTTTCAAGCCATTGAAGGAATTTTAAAATTTGATATCTGATGGTCCAAAAAGTAGGTGCATGAAGGAAAGTGACTAAACTTATATTATGTTTGTAGAAACCAATATTTGACCATGTTTTGCCAGGGGGCATATTTTTTTCTGAAATTTTGTTTTTATTATTAAAAGCACATTGTGAATTTATAATGCAATTTTTGGAATTCATATTTAGATATTTTGTGTACTGGATTCTCAAGTTTAATTTCTCCAAGTTTATTTTATGGAATATATTAAACTCAAACAGGATCCTACTTGATTATTTCATCAAAATATGATAGTCTATGGCATTTTCAAAGAATTGTATTAAACATTTATATTTTAAATTATTTTTAATCTAATGCCTATTTAATTTATGAATTCAGCATGTTTACTAGTCATTGCCATATTTTATATTGTCAAGTTTCTAATTACCAGACAACATCAAGAACAGGCAATTAACTCAGGATTATTGCTGCTAGGATCAATCTTATTAAGAAAGCACTGAGGACTCTTTATCAGAAAACTCTTGTCCACGCATTCATCTGTTGATCAGTAAAGAAAAACGTAAGCCTACAACAGTACATGTCACTTGCTTTCCATATACAGGATCAGCTTTGCAGAACAGGACAATGGCTTAGATTCAAAATCCTTGTGCTAAGCTATAAATAATAAGTCATTTTTTAGATCCAGTATGATTGAATTTACAGCATACTAAACCAAAAACAAATATGCTTTTGTTTTCAAAGTAAACTTATGCTGTGTGAAAGTGTTCCTATGTATTCTTAGAAACAAAAAACTTATTAACGGTACAATATTTTAGATATAGACATTTGACTACAATAGCTAATATTGAGATATCATCTTATGATTGAAGGAGCAAATTACCAGACTATTTCACTTGTTTTATATACAGGTAGTCTTCAACGTATGACTGTTTAATAACAATGCAAAGTTATGACAGGCTCAAAAAATGTTTTGACTTGTACTTGTACTTATGACTTGCATCATCCCCATGGTCACATTTGCAATTTATGTGCTTGGCAATCAGTTTGCATTCATGACCAGCTGCAGCATCTTGCACTCACATGATTATGATGTGCTACAAAAATGGTTGTGAAATTGGGTCTGGTCACATGGTGATTTGACTTAGAATCATCAATGACTGTCTGTATGTATCTTCAAAGCAGTTCAAAGCTTTTATTATGTATATACCTGTATTCCATTCCAAAGTTTTAAAAAACTAATGCAATTAAAAATTAAAACAAATGGCTCCTTTAGTAAAAAAAAGGAAACAGAAGAAAAGGAAATACCAAAACATTTCAAAATGCCTAGACTTTTCAAAGATGCTTATGTAACTGTAGATACATATTGGAACCCGGGTAATGCTTCAGATTCAAAGGGAAAAGGATGTTGGATTACAAGTGTGCAAACAATTCCTACTGGCAACTCTGTCATCCAAACATATCTTTTCCTGGGATCATGCTGCCACTACTGAAGGTAGCTTTGCAAGCCTAAGAAGAAATGCCACCTACTGGCAATTTAGATTTAGTCCTTGCTTGTTTATCAATTTAACTTGTTTCTAAGAAATCAAGCATAAGAATACATTTCTAACTGAAGTATTACTAGAATTTATTTTTGTGTTGATTCCAAAACATACAAAATACATTTAAGCTGTAAGTTTTGGCAACATTATATTTATTTAATTTTATTGGGATTCATTTTTGTGCAGAATTGCAGGTTCTGTTTCTTCTATTAACTTTTTCCTGTCAAGATAACTGTTTGAAAAATTAAAGAGTTAAGATAATTAGGAAATTTATATCTTCATTTTCCTGTTTCTTCTTCAACTGCTTATTCTATGTATTTAACCACATGAAGATTTGGCTTACATTAATACTATGTAAATAGTATTAATTGTCAATCAAATATAAAGTATGAAGTTTGGAATAAAGTATGTGGTATCCAAAACTTACACATTAGTACAGAAAAGCAATATTTTAATATATATTCATCAGCATAAAATTACTAACCTTTTTAGAAAATTAAATTAATGTATCAAAATTACACCAAGAACCATGGATAGTTTCACAAGAAATGTCACAAATTCAGTTTGTGTATGATAATTATTGAAGCTTAGTGAAATGCTCTAGTTTATTTTAAAAACATCTTCCATTACCTGACTTTCTTCCGTGAGTTTAAACTCCAACTGAAATGAGATTGACTGACACTTTCCTGACAGCTTATAAGTTTGAATAGTTTTAGATCCATCTATAATGAAGAAATATTAAAATTAATCAGCTGTATAATCCTTCAATAATGTGTTCTTTATTAATCAATAACTTTTAAAAGCTAACCTATTTAATATAAGATACATAGTCAGTTCATTAATTCAGCAGTCTGTCTAAAATACAAATAATGTAGTGACTCTGGGCTGGCGGGATAGTTTTTTAAAGATTTTTTAAATTTAAAATAGGAAAGTTTTCAGGTTGCAAACTATAACCTCCAGCAACTTTACAAAGTGCCTCTGGCATCTTAGAAAATGAAAATGATATATAGCTCTACTCCACTACTTTGTCTGGAAACATGTCTGCTTGCTCAAAAAAAAAAATACCGAGTTCACTGGTAGAGAACACTAGTGACTGTAGGCAGAAGCAACCTCACAGATTTGCCTTCTGTAAATGTAACTGGCCACACCTACCATAAGCTATTCTGTGAATTAGGTGAAGTCCCTTTAGTAAACATGTTGTCAAAAATCCAAATAAGTCTGCCTGACAAAAAAGGATACAACAGAGCTTTGTTTTAAATATTCTGTTTCCTGGGAAAGATAAAACTGATAGTGGTCTCAAAACTCCGCAGCTACTTCAGTATTGTTGATTAACTGCACCCATTTCAATTGGACTTTTGGCTGAGAAATGGTACAGAGCATGCTTGCATCACCTTGGCAGATAAAACTGAATTCATCTGGTTTCAGAACCATAGTTATTTAATTAGGATTTATTATAAGTCAGCTTTCAACAAACCATACTTGAGATTGTTTTGATTTTGAAACCATAATAAACTGTGGGTCACTTAAACTAGAACAACAATATCAATATCTTAAATTTGTATATTAGAATAGTTTTGGAGATCCTTTTAATATGTTTTTATTCAAAGAATGTCTTTATCAATTATATCCAATTTTAGTCCAATTTTGGTACTATGAAGTAAAGGTAGATATGAAGTAATTGTCTTGATTACTGAGATTTGATTGGCCAGTTTAATCAGCTTTGGTTGATAGGACTAGCCAAATTTGAAATATAATACTTTCTCTGTCTTAGGTACTGAATAACAGTTAATAATTTTAATTTTATTAAAATATGGCAATATCAATTTTTGAGACTAGATATACAATGTTGAATCAAAATAATGTATGAAGTTTGAAAAAAGTGTATAATACTGTGACAATCATTAAAATACCTACTTTTTTCCACAAGTTTACGTGAATAATGTGTAAAGAAAATGCCTGTAAATTTCATTATAAACGAGAGATCAGCTTCTAACAAATGGAGTTGAGTTTCCTGATCTGGAGAAGATTTGGATTGCTTCAGTTCTTCAGGTTTTCTTCTAAGTAATTGCCTACAGTAAGCAAAAACTTTTATCAGCTAGACTAAATGAAAAACCTCTAGTATATTGGCATAGAAACTATGTTACTTAACAAAGTTTTATTTTTCCATAAGTTATTTATCTGTGTGGGGAAATCAAATATCTAATATGAATGAATCTAGGACAGAATAATAGATTTATTTTACATGTTACAAGTAGATGATGCACAATGCAACTTATACTTCTTTCAACGAATACGATTATTCTTTTTATATATTTTTGAGAGGTCAAGTATCTTCCAGGTGAGATACTGGAGGACAAAACCCCTATGCAGAATATAATTAACTCATCCATCAATTTCACCAAATGAGATTACTCAATTCAAAGTTTTGGGAACACTAATGCAGATGTACTAAATGAGGCTCTCTGTGGATTTAATTAAGGTTGAGAAATGGAATCCTCTATTTAAATTCTTACTAAAGTTGTTTTAACTCATTAGAGATTTGGTCTCTCTAAATATGGATTCTTCAGAGAACTTGAAGTTGAATAAAAATTATTGTACTATGGGTTTTGTCCTACACTGATTTAGGAAACCAACTTAGTAGTATCATATCATTAGGTATTTTGGTCAGCTTCTTATATCTAAACATTACATAACTCTTATGCTATTAAGCTTTAATTTTTAATGTTCCAAAATCCAAAATTTAAGACTCCTTGTATTTCGGGGATGGAACCTTTTATACAAAAGGCATGAGGTTTTCTATGCAGGTCTTTATAGAAAATTGTATTTTTATATTGACTTAATATAATTTAATAAAATCTTGTAGAATTTCTCAGCTTATTGAACATAATTATATACAACATATTTTGAACACAAAGATTTTAGTGTAATAATCATAGGAAAATTCTTAGTAATTGCAAGCCAAATACATGGTAGCACCTGCCTTGGACAACAACATTTCCTCCCAGATCCAAATGGAGTTGACCCAATTGGCTTTTTGTAAAACTCTGCAGACCTTGCTGTTTCCCAGGTATTTCGGTCAGGAGAGTAGGCTAGCCATATTTTTTTTATCATTGAAAGGTGTCATATAACACCTTATTGCTTTCATTGTTGTGTCTTAATCTTTGTAGTCTGCTTCAGAGATGGGTATCCATGTACATTATTTAAATAAACAAACAAAACATTACCTACATGATCTCCATTATTTCTGCTTCAGTATATGTCACTGACTGGTGTTGATTATGTTCATATTCTTCTGTTAGCATCTTAATTTCTTCTTCCAAACATTTAATTTCATCTTCGCAGGCCTCAAATTCATTGCTATTCATTTTTCAGGCACTTATCTTCCTAAAGCGAAAAAACTAATATAAATACAGCAGTTGGGCAACTTTTTTTCTCCCCTGTTCGTAACTTAAAGATTTCAGTTTGTCTCCATCAGTCCGATGAAAATAAAGCAGCATTATTATTTGCTTTCTTGGGAGATGTTGTGGAAAGCTGTCATTGAAATACTACTGAAATTATAACAATACCATAAATCTAATGCAAAACAGTTTTTGCCTTATCTGAAGCAAATTTAGGATGTGTGTACACACACACACACACACACACACACACACACACAAGAAAATTACACTTGCAACAATTTACATTAAAATTGTTACCAGTATATTTATTTACTTACGCTCCAACAAAAAAAAAACCTCCTAATTCAGCAGGGTGGTCTGTGTTTGTTGGACCACGGCTTCTAACTCCACGACTGCTGGCCAGTTTTGACAGGCAGACTTTTCAAAAACAGTCCCATATGTGATGCCAGTAACCTAGTCGCCTAAGCCTGGGAATCCTCAAGGAAGAAACAGTTGGGAGTTTTGGGGAAGAAAGAGGAGGAAGAGAAAAACACTCCGAGGTCTCTGTATTATGTGAGGAAAGTCCTGGAAGCAAAACAACGCGCAGCGTGATGATGCTCACAGACTACAGTACCTTTGCCCGAAGCAGATGCCACTGGTCGTCTTCTGAGCCCGCCGACCAAACTAACCGACCAAACTAACCACACTCTACCTCCTGCACCACTTCGAACGAGCCGCCAAAGAAAGCCGTCTCGGGCGCTACCATTCTGCAGAATGGGGGGGGAGAGGAGACGGAGGAAGACAAGAGAGGTTTCGATACTGAACCGGTTGCAGGTCTTCTCCGATCTCAGTTAATTTACATTAGGTTTTACACTACTCAGCAACAAAACATTTCTGCAGTGCAGAATGATGTGCCTACAAACTCTTTGCTCCACTTCCGTCTCTCCCGTTTTAGCGCCATTCGATAGTTCGATCCAACTTGTGCTGGGAGGGAGGAGGATCCGACTAGGAAAAGGAGAACATAGAGCTTCAAACTAGTATAGAGAGACTTAACATCCGAATTTCCGCTTAAAATTATAAAATTGCTCACAGATCCACGCGTTTGTATAGATTAGAGACCCCAGGTTGGGTGGAGAAGCGTATCGCGCCTACCTGAACTTATCGCCGCTGTCTATTAACACTTCAGCGTTTCTCTGTCATGCGTCTTTTTCAGGAGAAACCTAATAGAATAGCCACTTAGGATAAATTAAGCTAATGTTTCTCAACCTTAAGATAGGTGAACTTCAACTCCCAGAATTCCCCAGGTAGTCTGGCGGAAGTGGTGAGGAAGTGGAAGAAAAAAAAAAAAGCAGGCGACGAAGCAACAGTTGTGACCACGCTTGGCGTCGCGCGCCGCACTAGGTCGCGGGCGATTCCGAAGAGCGGCGCGTCGAAGTGCGAGGTGTGCAGCTGGACGTAGTTCTTACACGCCAGTAAGTCCCTTGCATTTAGTGGTGAGTTACAATGAGGGTCGGTGGTGCCCAGTTTCCAACGTGATGTTCAGGCATCACTCCCTGAGCAAATGCAAGGCAAGGTTAGCAGATCTGAAATGCAAAAATCCCGGCGACCGCGAGATAACGGCAGCGAGAGCGAGTTCTAGTTCTCTGCTATACTGCCACTTCAGAGTCGCCCGGATCTTGAACAGTTCGAATCTGGTAGCCGATAGATAACTTGCAGAGTTTTAAACTTAAGAGTTGGGCTTCTAAATAGTCCGAGTGGGGGCGTTTCAGCTTATAAAGGCAGCATTTATTTATTTATTATTTATTTATTTTGTCAAGCGATTATAAGATAACAGGTATAAGTATAAACATAGTTATGGATACATGAAATGGATACATATAAGAAAAATAAACCAGACATCAGCAGGCTTCTGTCTGATTGAGGTTGAGGCTGTGGACTTTCTTGATGATTTTAAAACTTGAAGGACTCAGTGTTGAAAAGATGCTTCAGAGCAGGGTTGATGATTTCTAAAGGGAGAGTATTTGTATCTCAGGATTGAAATGAGGGGTCCTTGGTGCTCCCTGAGCTTGCTTGTTTTCTTGTAGATGTTTCATTACCTAGCTAGGTAACATCATCAGTGCTTGGGTAAATGAAACGTCCGCAAGAAAATAAACAAGCTCAGAGAGCACCAAAGACCCCTCGTTGATGACTTCTGCTAAAATTTTAAGCTGTTGGAAATTTGAATAGGTTGAGCTAATTACTCTGTTTTAGAATTTTGCTTGAATACTAGGATGCTTTTTATTTATTTTTTATTTATATATCCATACGCTGCCCATCTCATGTAAAGGCGACTCCAGGTGGCTTACAAACAAAAACAACAAGATAAAACATTAACATAATATTTGCATTAAAATTGATATTAAAAAGAGTCAATTTCTTCTCTTTATGTGAATGATAATCAAAAACTGTACTTTTAATGCCTCAGCCTCCCTCTTCTTAGCTTGAGTTGTGGCTGTCCTTAGGGTATACGCAGGGGTGGGATTCTACCGGCTCTGTCCGGCTCTGTAGAACCAGTAGCTCTAAAGAGCAGCAGACACAGAACCGGTTCAATGTCTGCTGCTGTTTTGGCCCACCTGCCTGCCCAGGCTCTTACCTGACCTTTATTTCCTGCTTTTTCAACCTCAGCTGCTTTGCACAGCACAGCTGCAGTTGAAAAAGCTGGAAAAAAGTGCTTTTTCAACCACTGAGCACCTGTGCGCAGCGCTGCTCAGTTGTCCAGGGAGCAAGCTGATGACGATTTACACAAATCATAAACCACCAAACCGGTAGTTACACTGGTCAGATCCCACCTCTGGGTATATGTCTCCTCTTTCCTGTTCTCATTCCATTATTTTAACTTAAGTTCCAAAACCTATATATAGTTCATTCAGAACAGTAAATGAAATCTGTTAAAGCAATACTGAATAGACTTTTTTCTCTTCCTGGTCACACATAGAAACAGTGGAGAAGCTGGCATTTTGTATTAAAGTGGGGATCTTACAAAACTCTATGAACTGGACTGCTCTGAAGATATTTTGTATCACAGTAACTCTTAACATTGTTGAAAATATTTTGTTGTTGCTATGCACTTGTCATTTTGCAGAAAAGTTGTAGCTGAAAGGATAGTACTTTGGACATTTGTTGAATTGTTGAAAATGGAACAAATCTCATTCGTCAGACGACTGTACATTGGAGGACTTGGCCATTCAGTTTCTGAAGATGAACTGTATGAAAGATTTAGCAAGTTTGGAAATGTTACAGAGACTGAAATCATTAGCCGGAAGGATGAGCATGGTAATGCTTTAAAATTGCTTAAAAATAATGTCATCTGCTTTGTAATGGCAGCCCTATGTTGCAGTCAGAAATAAGCTCTATTGATCGGATGTACTGATAAGAAAATCTATGCTCAATTCTGCTGCTACATATTTTTCTCATATAAGATGCACATTAGCTTTAGAGGAGGAAAACAAGAAAAAAAAATTCTGCCTCTGCCTCCCAGCATCCAGCCAGTATTCATCTGGCTAGCGTCCTTGCAGCAAACAGCCTAATCAGCATCAGCAGGTTATTAGGTTATTGCAGCCCCAGCACATGGATTTTCAGGGCTCCGCTCCATTACACCCATACCAGTCATCTGAGCTGAATTTCTGCTGCCGGCAGGGAATGCTGGAGCCTTCACTGCCTAGCAGCTGATTGGCGGTTGGATCGTCTTCCCGGAATACCACCGATCAGCTGTTTCTAGGCAGTGGGGATTGCCACTGCCTATCAGAGCTGCCCATCTGTGGCGAGCAGGCAGCGGCAAACGGGTTGCCAGCGAATAGAGGCAATAGGTGGCAGCGGTGGTGACTCCTACCGCCTAGAACAGCTAATCGGCAGTATTCCAGGAGGCCGATCCAACTGCCAATCAGCTGCTTGTCAGCAAAGGCTCCAGCGTTCCCCACTGGCGGTGCTACACCCCACCTCCACCCTGCCGCAATATTCATTCTATAAGACGCAAAGGCAATTCCATCCACTTTGGGGGGGGGGGGGAGTGCGTCTTATGGTGTGAAAAACATGGTATTTCTGTTTTCCTTTTGACAGTGATCACTTATTTATTTTAAACAATTTGAAAATCAGGTTTTTCTTTTCATTTTTGAATAATCAGATTGTTATTTTTAAACAGGGAACCCTACCAAGACATTTGCATATCTTAACATCCTCCTTTCGGAAAAAGAACTTAAAAAATGTAAGTATACAAACTATGAATGCTGTTTTTGGTTCTTGGGAATGAAAGGATGAAAACCGATTAATGATACTAAAATCTGTGTACAGGAGAAGTCTGATGAAGTTCACAACCAATTTTTTTTAGTTGTAACTCTTAATCAGTAAGTAATTTAGCTTTAGTTTTAGTGCAAGTCACCTTAAACATTTCTGTATTTATGTGCATCCTGTTGATAAGGGAAGGAGAGTCTAATATACATATCTTTCAAATAACACAGAAGTCCCCAACCCCCGAGTTGTGGCCTATTTGCAACAAGCCAGGCGGATAATGGGCCAGCACACATGTGTGCACCGATTGACTTGAGCAAGTCGTGGGACTGCGTGCCTGCAAATGCGTACACAGCTCAACTTGCACAAGTCAAGCTGTGTGCGCATATACGTGCGTGCCAGTCCACTGCCTGCACAGCCAGGTTCCCCCTCCACTGGGCCACTAAGCCGCAAAAGTTGGGGACCGTTACTCTAACATACTGTTTGCTGCAACATCTCCAATATTTAATTGAATTTTTCTTATGTGGTCATGTTCCACCCTACTCCTTCTTTATGGATATCAGCTTTCCAAGCATGCTTAAGCAGTTGTCTTTCAGAATCTGAAATATTTTCTTCTTACCATGCTAGGCGTTCTCTTTTCCCATTCTCCAAATGAGAAAATGTCCCATGAGATTGAGTCTAGCACCATATTTCCCAAATGACTGCTATATCACACTGGTCCTTGTTCTTCTCTTTGAGGCCTCTTGGGATTTGTGGTTTATAATGTTTTAATAATGAGCAGAATAACCAGTTTATTTTTATTTTTTTTGTCTTTAAAGGTATATCAGTTTTAAATAAGACGAAATGGAAAGGTGGAACACTACAAATCGAATTAGCAAAAGAGAGCTTCTTACACAGGTAGTCCTTAGCATATTGTATAGAGTTTCTGATGAAAACAAGCATACATATGAGGAAATAAAGATTTTCAGAGAAAGATATAATTTCATATTTATAAATAATTCAGGCAGAATCCAATTGTATGTTTCCATTAGTGGCAGGAAACAGGATGGAAGCAGTTACTCCCAGTAATCCTACATTTATCTCTCAATCTCGTATTGAGACTCCCTCAATTCTTTGAAACAGATTTGGAGGCATCATGGAGAACTGAAGAATGGAAGAGAAGACTTGCTTGTCTGGTTAAAGTTCTCAATATGGTATTAGATTTTACATTGGGTTTTAACAAAACATTAGAAAAATATAGTGAATGCTGTATGAGTGACATTGGAGATATTTAATGGGAGAGGTGCTTCTCATACTGAGAAGTGAAAACATGATAGCAAATCTGACTACTGCAAAACAAAGGACTGATTCAAAATTGAGCCTGTTAACACAAGAGTGAGAAAGAGAAGATGTTCCATTTGGAATATTATTACTACCCTGTTTCTCCAACAATACGGCCTCCCCCAATAGGAAGTCCCAGCATGTTTTATAGGCATGAAATGAAATTAAGCCCCTCCCCCCAAATTAAGGCCTATATTAAAACATGCAAAATGGGGGGGAATGGGGGGGGGACTTGCCATTAGGAAGTACTTTTGTTGCACACCCAGATATGGTGCTGCCTGCATTGACCCCGATACAAAGTGCCCCACCAATGCAGAGGTCAACATCCAAGCCACCGCCACCCGCCCGCCCAAAGATGCAAGGGTGGGGGAATTAAGTCACCCCCGAAAAGACAGCCTAGCCATTTTTTCGGGGCTCAAAGAAAAAAAAAAAGACCCGGCTTTATTATGTGAGAAACACGGTATCTGTAGAACCTGTTTGTAAAACACAGCAGTTGCTGAAATCCTCTGGTTTTAGCTTATATATCTGAAATTCTTGGATTATTTGTGAACTTGCCTAAATAGAACCATTAAGCTGGGTGAAACCATTCATTTGTGTGGAAGGAAGGAATTTGCATGAAATGAAGCTTGCAAGATTACAATAGAGAGAAGAGTCCAAATACAGTGCAAAATGCAGTGGAAATTATATACTATGAATTGAGAATTGAGAAAATCTTTCTCATTTCTCCGTTTAATTGTGGAATGAAACTTGCACTTTGATCCCAAAGAAATCTATTTTATTTTTAGCAACCTCATTTAGAGAATGCAGAATGGGAGTGAGCTTTATTGTGAACTGACACAGCTCTTATTCTTACAATTATAGAAGACAGAGCCTCTTGATAATTTTTGCATATTGCAGCAGTAGGTCCCGATCTACCTCCTATCCACTGCTAAGACATGTAATGTTGTAAAGTGGAAAGGATTACTATGGAAATACAAAAGAACTTTTCACTCATATTTTTGCTTTCTCACTCTGTTTAATTAGTACTAAACTGCAATCATGTTTGTGATGCAGACTAGCACGGGAGCGCCAAGAGGCGAGTGTGACAAAAGAAAAAACAGATTATAATGGTATGACAGATATTCAAAAATCTCTGAAGAAATCTGGAATTGTAGATTTTCATGTGAAGGCAGTACCAGGAACCGAAATACCAAATCATAAGGTATGGTAAATATAAAAGAAAGAAATGCAATATATTGTTCCTCCACACTAATGGGCTAAATTCAAATTTGTATTGCTTAGCTTAAAAAAATTAAAATTGCTACATTGCTTAAATACTTTCTTTCTGTAAAGTTGTTTTGCAAATGTTATTGCAAACTTTAAAACTAGTGTGAAAACAGTTTTGTAAAAGTTTATTGCAACATTCCCAAAAATAATACTTATTTTATTTGTTTTTATAGGACTGGGTGGTTAGTAAATTTGGCAGAGTTTTACCTATTCTTCACCTGAAAGATCAACACAAAAGTAAAATATCCTTTTCTGCAAGCTTTTACTACCCAATTCCTAATATTCTCTAAATAATAGTATTTCAGGAGCACTATCTTGCTGTCCATGTAAGAAAAAATGCCAGACAAGTATAATCAATTGAAATATCTGTTGAGTAGCAATAGAAATTTATGAAAAGACATAAGTAGCTCTGTCAAACTTCACTCCACACACAGTGAATTAATATTTAGATTTACTATGAAATTGGTAAGAAATAAAAATGACATAAGTAATATTATTGAAGAAAATAGGAAGTCATATCAAAAAACGCTATCAGCTGCAATGATTCAAGAACACGTCCTTTAGACAGAACCAGTACTCAAATTCTGGCATTTCCTTCTCCTTTTCACCCAATGTCATAAGCTGCTTAGTACTCTCTTTTCTGGATTGTTCATTCATCTTTTGTTTTTGAAACGATCAGTTTTGATATCATATTGTTTTTCACTGTCCGAAAGCTAATTCTCACATTTTCATGCTGAATATTTCTCAACTTTTTTTAAAAAAAAAAAGTTCTTTATGACAGACCAAGATGCTTTATTAACTTTTGTAATCATCTGTATTCAAAAAGTTACGTGATAATTGTTAAGTGAATGACTGCAATTGTTAAGTTAATAATATGGTTGATAGAATCTGGCTTCCCCATTGACTGCTTGTCACAGTCACAAAAGGAGATCACATGATTCCAAGACACTGCAACCATTGTAAATATGAGCCAGTTGGCAAACATTTTGAATTTTGGTCATGTAAAATGGGGATGCTGCAACCGTTGTTAAGTGTGAAAAATGTCATAAGTTCCTTTTTCAGTGCCGTTGTAACTTTGAATGGTCACTAAATGAACTCTTGTAAGTAGAGCACTACCTCTATGGGATTTCATTTTAAAAAATGCTTTGTCTTTTATTTTTTTAAAAACCACCCTAGAACATCTGAACTTTTCCTTGTACAATGGTATTTAGATATTCCTTAATTCAAAAATCAACATAATAAAATATGACCCTTCCAAATATTGCCAGAACCTTAAAAAACTAGATCAAGAACCTATGGATGCAGTTCCCATTTCGCAGCTCACTTGGCATCTGCAAGAAGCTGACAGTATCATGAGCAAGAAACGGCAAGGACAATTCCCTGAAGCTAAGAAGCCACCACCAAACAAGAAAACGAAAATACAGAACAGTGACAGCCTAGGCAAAGTCAACTCAAACCCAGCAAATGTCGTCCCTGCAAAACCAATTCAGAACTGCATCTCTAACTCCAGGAAGCCACCTAATCAGCACTCTTCGGGTCCAAAGCTAATAGCTGGAACCATATGTTCTAGGCATATAAAAAGCCTGTGTAATGATGATATAGATTCAGAAGAAGAAATCAGAGCAATTGAAGCAAGTGAGAGAAAAAAGCAGAAAGGTAATTCTATTATTGCAGCTGAAGATAATATGGAAGTTGTTGGTGATAACTTTAAGCTGAAATACAGTACTCATTGGTCCCTACAGAAAGCAAACAAGCATATAGCTCAAGCGTGTCATGGACTGATAAGGCCTGCAGAAAATGAATCTGATTATGATTCAGCTGACACTGATGAAATTATAGCTGTGACTAAATTATCTGATGAAAAAGAGAGATATGAATCTCTAGAGGGCTCTAAGGAAACAGAAAAACAGAATGATGGCCAGCCAGAAAGAACCATCCAGGTTGCAAGTTCTCCATCTTCTGGTTCAAAGGGATCCAAAGTGGGAGGGGAAAAAAGAGCAGAATCCAAAAAACCATCAGATGCACAAGCTGTTCTTGACAGATGCAGATCTGAGAGTGAGGAAAACTCAGGTTCATGTTCAGACACAAGTGAATCTGAAGGGGATGACGATTATGAATCCATGATGCAAAATGGCTTCCGATTAGATCTTACATTAGAAGATTTAGAGAAATTAGCTGGAGAAAGTAGTGAAGATTCAGAGGAAGACAATGGAATAATTCAAGGGGCCATTCAACCACAAACTAACTACTACTCAGGTAGGAACACTGGTACTGCTCCAGAGATCCCCACAATTACCACCACTTCCAAAAAATGTATTTGCCCTGAAGAAATACTTGCTGCCATTTTAAAAGAAGAGAGATCTGACAAAGATGATTTGAAACGAAAAGAGGAAAAGGTGAATATTCAACCTTTCAAGGGACTGGGGTCCCTCGTCAAAATACTGCCTGAGAGCGAATTGAATGTAAATGTGAGTGAAAAGAAACACTCTTCTTTTGAACATGAAGTGGAGTCTCGAAAAAGTATTACAGAAGTGAAATACTCAAGTTCTGCGAGTAAGAAACTTAACTCCAGACCACCATCCTTGAAAGGCTTGGACTTGGACATTCCTAAAGGAAGTCTTTCTAGAAACTCAAGTGAGTATTCTGACCATCTCCCAGACAGTATTGGAAAGGCAGAGAAAATAAGCCACAATATTAGTCATATCTCTGAAAGGGAACCCGCCCAACAGGAGAAGTCTCTTTCCAAGGGACCAACAACTTCCAATCTTATACACAATAAAAATTTAAATGACTCTCCAAAAAATGAAGGCAGCTACTCAGTTTCTCCCAGAAAAACAAAGAAATCGGACAACATGGAAATGCAACTACAGGACAACAAGAGAAGATTGGCAGCAATACAAGAGAGGCAGAAAGAATGGGAGCTCCAGAAAATAATTATTCAGGGAGCTCTTACCAGTCAGGTAATTTTGTTTCATTTGCCTATTTATTTCATTTGACTAGTACTGAGAGGAATTGTACAGAGCCGACATAAGTTGGAACTTAAACAAATAGCAATATGGCAATTTTTTAATTATTAATTATTTATACTTATGTGGAATAATTCTTGTAGTTCGTCATAACCTGAATTTTAACTATAAACGGCAATAAGTAAAATATATAAATGTTATTTCAGTAATGCTGCATTGCTAACATACTCAAACTTAAGCACATCTGTTAGAAAGTCAATGTGATTGAAGAAAGTGTCAGCGTTTGGAGATCAACAAAGCGGAGATAAATTGCACTTAACTGTTTCCATCTATCGACCAGCACAAGTAGGAAATGACCATTTATGGTTGCTTTATTCTTAGCAAGTCATTCAGTTGCAAGATACTTCTCAACCCTATGGAAGTGAGAGTTGATATAAAATTGAATAGAAAAGAGAGTGACGTGAAAGAAATTGAAATGGCTTAGTTGAGCTATAGAAAAAAAGAACAAATGAAGAGTGAATCATAAATGAAATTTATGAAGGGAGAGTGATAGGATGGTGAAGACTGGTGAAATTTGTGGTTGTATGGAATTAAGGAGCTCTTTGGAAAGAAAGAAATTTAAAGAAAAGGTCTATATAAAACTGGTTTTAATGGAAATTAAGATAGGCATGGAGAGGTGTAATGAATAATTTTGATGTAAAGTAGATTTAGCTGTATGTTCTTATCTTACTTGTTTAATTTCTTTGCCTTACTATTTCCTCTTCTGCTTCTGCATTTATAATGTAACTTCCCAAAGGGAATAGAATGATGAGTATGAATGTATGAATCTAATGAACTTGAGTCTGATCCACACAAAAATCATACTATGATTCTCATTTTTTTAAGATGCCACAAGACCCTTTATTGATGGTTGGATCTCTGTTTCTTTTCACTCCTTGATCATTATGTCCCTAATAATCCCTAGTTAATTGTTAATGTAATTTTAGCAAATTCAGTCAACAAATAAACAGAAGCACATCGTGTTTGGTTCAGATAATGAGAATGAAGTACAAGAGTGTGCTGAAGAAGAATCTTCAGGAAAGATCCCAGTAAAGGTGAGCAAACGAGAAGGGAATTTATTCTATCCTTAGAGATTATTTTTACATCTTCACACAAATTTTCTGTAGCTAGTGGTTGAAGAAAAAAAAATCCACTTATTTTAAATTATAGTTGCCCTCATTGATACAGTTAGAACACTTTAAAAAGAAAGAGGAAAAAAACAAATAAGTTTAACAATTAATACAGGTCCTATAAAAGAGCAGAGGCTGAGCTACTAAAGATACAGGTAAATATAAAATAACTTAATCCAGATACTAACAAAATGTAGCACTGCTATGCACTGCTACACTATTGTTAAAATAGTAACACAGGCCTGTTTTCCCAAATTGGGGTAAAGAAATTCTGCAAGATTCCATTGAATTAAATCGGAAATTATTTGAGTTTTTCTTTTAAAATGCAACAGAAAAATTCTGTTAGTTTCAGCAGACTGTTTAGGTGACAAGCAGGTATCGTCTATCTCAGGAACCATTACCATTCTGTTTATGGTGAAAGAGAATGGCTTGGGCCATGGTTAAGGGAATAAGAAAAGAGTTTTTTTTTTTAAAAAGGCAAAAATTTGGATTAGTAAGAAATATAATCTGGACAATAGAAGGAAAAGGAGAAATTGGGATAGGATATCAAGATGAGCAGATAATGTAAAAATGAGATAAATTAGAAAAATGTGATATAAAATAATGTGTTACCTGCTTTGTAAAGATCTATGATGGAAAGCGGTTTTTTTTTTAGTGTTTAATGATGTTTTGTCTTGTTTCTTGATAAAATTAATAAAATTTGTTTAAAAAAAAAAAGAGTTTTGGAGGAGGGGCGGGAAGGATACTTTCCTAACCTCTTATCTTGCTATAGCTGGTGGAGTACTTGCTAAAAACATTTGGCATTATCCCAAGAATGAGTTTGTTCAAATGAAATGCATGTTCATTATTGTGCCCAAGGAGTTCACACCCAAAACTTCTGGGAAGCTGTTTGAGAGCAGCGATGAAGAATCAGACACTGCAGCTGGTGAAAATGATCGGTTCAAAATCAAACCTCAGTTTGAGGGCAAAGCTGGAGAGAAGGTTGGTATGCTTACTTAGTGTATTATTTTCATGGCTTCTTACAATTCTGGAATAAGTGTTCCTAATATTGTGTACAGTTTCCAGCAGTTTTATCCAACATGTAAGCATTTGCTAGGTCACATGCTTCTGTCTCTAGGCTCTGGATATAAATCTTATTCATTTTATCAGTTTCTTTCCTGCATTAGGCAGCATTTTTCTATAATCCAGTCTTTCTCTACTATGAACAGTTTTGTGTCCCTTGGGTTCATTTTATTTCTTTCACAAAATATGGTACCACAAAATAAAGAATGTCCCAACGTTGCTTTTAAAAAGGCAACTAGACTTCCTTGGTTGTTGTTTTTTCTTGAAAACGTTTCGTTTCTCACCCAAGAAGCTTCTTCAATTCACTTCCTCAGTTCTAGAACTGAAGAAAGTTCTTGGATGAGAAACATTTTCAAGGAAAAAAACCAAGAAAGTTCAGCTTTTTGAAAAGCACCTTTAGAATAACCATGACCTGGATGATTGAGAATCTCCATAGACAAGAAATAAAGGAGTAACATGAAAAGTGGCAAACCTGAAAGAGGTTCATAAGAATTAAAAAATGTTTATGTTTACAACTTTGGTTTACCAAGGAAAATTCAAGAGCAAAACCAAGTAAAACACTTTACAAAAATGGATATTCTAGTTAAAAAAAAATCTGTTCTGAAAAAGTAATTGCAATAAAGAATATAATCCCTCTGTTACTACTCTTTCTCGTTGCAGCTTATGCATTTACAGTCACATTTTGGCACAGATGAAAGATTTCGTATGGATGCTCGTTTCCTTGAAAGTGATAGTGATCAGGAAGGTAAGGTATACAGTATTCTGTTGATTGCTAGTAGAATGCTTGCAAGACTTCATTACAATAAACCTCTTTCTACAATTCCTTTGAATATTTATTTCGCAGTAATTCCTCTGCATAGATCAAAAGGTCCTTCAAAAACATTTTACACATGACTCCACATCCAACAGTGGAAAGAGTAGTAACATGTTTCCTCTGAACAGGGAAAAATACTAAGTATATTAGTATATTTACATTTTTTATCATTTGTACTTAACAGGGACAAACTCAAAATATAAAAAGGTATTTCACAGAATTTCTTAGAAACATCTTCCACTGTAAACTGAAAATGATGAAAAATGCTTGGATATGTGTCTTTAATTATATTTGTTAGGCTATTGGTTATTTTAGAAGATGACTTGAGAGCTTCTATTTGTTTTGGGGGCTATACCTCTTGCAATGCATTACTACTGGCATAGAGATATTACTATCTCTCTAGAGAGCCAATGATTAAGGTCCGGGCCTAGAAACCAGGATACAGTAAATTCTAGTCTTGCC
Source organism: Pseudonaja textilis (assembly GCF_049901715.1). Lineage (NCBI taxonomy): Eukaryota > Metazoa > Chordata > Lepidosauria > Squamata > Elapidae > Pseudonaja > Pseudonaja textilis. The sequence goes on along the minus strand of NC_141991.1, from coordinate 56,674,422 downwards.
TTAGGTATGAAAGCCAGTTGTGTGACTGAACAAATTACTCTCTCTCAGCCCAACCTACTTTACAGGGTCATGATTGTGGAAAAAATAAGAGAAGGAAGAGGTATTAGGTATGTTTATCACCTTGAGTTTACCACCTTGAGAGTGTGTGTGTGTGTGTGTGTGTGTGTGTGTGTGTGTATGTAGGTTAAGTTATATAAGTGGGATAAAAATCTAATAATCATAGTACTAATGATATATAGACAGTGGATAATGATTACTGAAGACCTATCTGATCAGAAAAATAGAAATAGGCATCTTAAATTAAAACTAACCAAAGTATGAAGAAAATACTGGTATATCCAGGGCAGGGAAATTGGTTTGGATATGACAAAATTTGATTTCTTCATTGTACAAAATAGTTGCAGTGAGAATCAGACTTCCATGCATTCATTCTCCTTTTTTAAGCATAGATAATAGATAAGTTGTAGCTAATCTTAAAGAAAATGCTTTTGTACAATGAAATATAGTTTAATTAACACAGACAAATTTGGAGACTTCCAACTGTTCGTCCAAGGCAAGGACGAACAGAGGTGCAGAAGCCCGTCTGTGGTTTCAGTTAATCTCTTTTTGTGGTTGGTGCAATCCTTTGAGGGTGCACAAGTCCCAGAAAGATTTGTGCCGGCATGGGGAAGACTCGGGTTGCAGTGTGGGGAAGGCAACCCCCCTGCAGTGAAGAGGAGCCCTCTAGAGCCCAACGAGCAAGAAACAGCCCCCTATCAATGGCGGTTCTGAAGTCCGGACTGCTACCAATGTAAAGAAGCGAGTGAGTGACAGTTTGTGAGATCATTGGGGAAGAGTGTGGCAGAGAAAATTAGCGGCAGAGAGGATGATTGGAATGCTATAAACTTTTATAAGGCTGTTACAAGTGTCTGTCCAGAGCCCTAAAAGAAAGCGGCCAAAAAGCAAATGCGAGGCAAGTGAAAGTGAAAGGGCTTGGCAGACAGAAGAGAGAGAGAGGACAATAACGAGTAAAAAGGGAAGTTTACGAGGTTGGGAGACTAGCGGCTGGAAGATGCCTGGAAATTGTGGAGGATTTGGACTATCTCATTTGATTTTTATTCTGAAAGACTTTATTAAAGCGGAGATGGGAAGAAGATCGGAGCTGACGGAACAGAGACAGTGTGGTGCCACAGGCGATACTTAGAAACCCTGAAGCTATCGTAACAATATAACTGATATAAAACACTTAACAGCCCTTTAGGGAGCATACTGATTTAATTGAAGAGGTGGTTCCATCTGAAGAAAATCAGGAAAATTGAACTTAGGAACGCTAAGACAAAAAGTAAAAGTGGAAGCTTCCGAATGTGTGGAGATACCGTGTAATTGCAGTCACTAAGCATTTTTTAACTCCCCACTTCCGTGCGTTTGGAGTAAAAGCTCTCAAACTTAGAGACGGAAAGCTAAAAACTTACTTCAAAATTCCTTTTTCCCCTTTTTAACTCCCTTTTTTCTGTACACATTTGCTCTTTTTTTTTTTTCCCCCCACCATCTGGCGCTATGATGAACTATCTATCCTTCTTTATTCTCTCTTTATAATGATTATAAATATGTATAGTGGGGAAAGGAAAATTGCTTATTGTAACTGATTGTTAAATAATTGAATTAATTGATTTATTAATAATAGCAATAGTTATACTTTGATTAGATATATAGGGAAAATAGTAAGAACATTAAGTATTATTTAATTAATAATTATAGGATTTTATGTATTAATATTATAATTTATTGTGTGATCACAATTAATCCACTTGGGGACGAATGTAATACTGTTTGTATTTAAGAATATTTAAAATAAGGTTAGATAAATACACATATTTATAATATTTAACTATAGATGGATTTGGATATATTTTATATATATATTTTATATATATTATACGTGAAGTTATGTATAGAGGCTGAGCATAGACCTTACAAAATTATATATGTGATTTAGAATTTGGATTTAAAATAATACAGTGATAATATTTTTATATATAAGTACTTATACTCCAGTAACCAGTTAAGAGCACAGCTATCCAGCAGATAGATAGATTAAGTAATTAGATACCGGTCAATCCTAATACAGAGATTCTATCACTGAATGTTAATTTGGGATAGTATAATTAATATAGTACAACAACAGAAACAAATCTTAAAAGAAATGACTTCCACAACAACTACAGCTCTGAAAACTGGAAGAAAGGTCACCCCGGCGTTAACAACTACGACGGCAACAGCCTTGCCCATGGCACAAAAAACCATAGAAGAAACATTATCAGTGGAGAAACAAGCTAACATCTCGAATGCCAACATCCAATCAATTTTGCTGACTTTACAGGAATCGATGACGAAGCTGCAAGAAACAATGATGAAAACCCATAACGAGACGAGAGCAGATATCAATGAACTAAAAGAGAGATGGGGAAATTAAAAGCAGAAATGAAAGCAGGTATCTCCAAAGTAGAGGACAAAGTTGGATTATTACAGCAGGCCTTGGGAGAAAAATGAAGCAACAATAAAAGAGGTAGAGAAAAGGACTGGATGAACCGAAAGGAAATTAGAAAGGGTAGATGAAGAATTAAAGAATGTGAGTAAAGAAATGGAGGACTCACTGGTCTACCTAGAGATGGACAAGGCTGCTACATACTTGAAATTTTAAAAATGTAGTGGAATCCAAAGAAGAAGACCTGGAACAACTAATGGCGGGAATACTGGCTGGACTATTGGAAAAGGATAAAGATGACATCTTAAGGGAGTTTGATGAAGTTTACAAGATTAGCACTAATTATGCGAGACGCCACAAATGCCCAAGAGAAGTCCATATACAATTTGCAAGAAGGAGTGTCTGGGATATCATATACAGGATTTCAAAAGATGAAACAATCATGTATAAAGGCAAAGAAGTCTTGATTCTCAAACAAATAGCAAGAAGAGTAAGAGAAGAAAGACGAGACTACAAGTTCTTAGCAGCTTACCTAAATCAGAAAAGAATCGTATTTAAATGGCTAATCTCAGAGGGGATGTTAGTTTTTTGGAACGAAAGGAAAATTAAAATAAACTCCATGGAAAAGGCCAGGAATTTTATGAATGATTGATAGGTCTGGAAGACCAGAGCAGTAAGAATGAACTGGAAACAAACTCCCAGGAAGATCAAGGCTATCATAAGAACAGAGATGGAACTTTAGGAAATCAAAGAAATACTCATCTACAACAGGAGAGAGAAGAAAGTAGGACACATCTTCAGGCACAAGGAGAGACCGGAGCCATTACAAGACACAGAGCGAAACAGAATTAATTAAATGGAAGAAAAAAAGAAACTACTATCAATTAATATAAATGGTTTAAACTCGACGATAAAAAGGAAAAGGATAATAGCTAAACTAATCAAATAAAATGTTGATATAATATGCCTACAAGAAACTCATATAAAGAAAACAGATGAAAAATACCTAGAATGTCCAAAATTAGGGAAGCTATTTACCGCACCAGCAGACATGGGGAAAAAGAAAGGGATTGCAGTATATGTTAGAGGATTTGCAAGCAGATTTAATATGGTCGGATTCTGAGGGAAGAACTCTGGTTTTGCAGATCTGGATTAATGCCATCCCAATTCTCTTAGTGGTAATCTACGCCCCGAATGGAGATCAAAAAGAGTTTTTTAAGCATCTTTATGGAAAAATAGTACGATTGGAAAAAAGAAATATTTGTATCATAGGAGACTTTAATTCTATTGCTGATTATCAAAAAGACCACAGTAATGGGGGGAAGAACAAAGCGGGGAAAGAGAGCTTCCCAAGATATGTATGGAAATGATGAAGGAGTAAAATTTGATTGATATATGGAGAAGATCACATCCCGAGAAAAAAACAATTTACATTCTATTCCTCATCAAATATGTACATGAATTGATATGGCACGGGTGAATGGGGAAATAGCAAATGAGATAAAAGGGATTGAAATTTTACCTAATGAATGGGCGGATCACAATCCAATTTAGATAATATGGAAGGGTAGGGAAAAACCCAAGAAAAGATGGATGTTAAATACTCAGTTAATAAGAGAAAAAGAATACACCAACAAACTCAAGGAGGAATTAAAGTATTTCTTAAAGGAAAATGATAATGGAGCAACTATGAAACTAAACATTTGGGATACAATGAAGGCAGTAATAAGAGGTATAACAATCTCTTATAACGCCAAGAGGAATAAGGAAAAATACACCCAGCAAAACAAATTACAACAAAAAATTAAGGAATTAGAAACTCAATTACAGAGTACCCCAAAGGATTCAAAATTGCAAAATCAGATAATAACTAAACATAAATTGAATTGAATTGAACAAGAGAGAATGATTATAAATTTGAATACAACTAGACAAACTTATTTTGAGCATGCTAATAAGCCAGGGAGATGGCTATCATATAGACTAAAAAAAAGGAAAGAAAAGAGATTGATATACCAGCTAATAGATGGAAAGGGGGATATACAACAGGAGACAGAACAGAAAAAAGAAATTGCCCATAAGTATTTTGAAGAGTTATATAAAAAGGAAGAAGTTAATGAAGATAGAATAAGAAACTATTTAGATGAAGGATAAAGCAATTGGGGAAGAAATGGAAGAATTATTAAACGAAGATATTACTTGGTTTGAATTGAAATCAGCAATAGAGAACCAGAAAAACAATAAATCCCCGGGACCAGATGGGATTCCAGGGGAGCTGTACAAGGCAATAGCAGAACAAATAGGACCTCTTATGGTGGAAGTTTTTAATGACATCTTATTGGCAGCCAGGATGCCGGACTCATGTAGGGGGGGCATTGATTTCGCTGATCCCGAAGGAGGATTCAGATCCACGATGTATACATAATTATAGGCCGATTTCACTGTTAAATACTGATTACAAAATATTCACTTCTATTATAGCAAGTAGACTAAAAAGAATGTTAAATGAGCATATATTTGAAGATCAAAATGGATTTCTCCCGACCAGAAAAATCGGGAACAACTTAAGAATAGTACTAGATGTCTTAGAATTTTACGAAGCCCACCCCGAAAAAAAAATTGCACTTACGTTTTTAGATGCAGAGAAGGCCTTCGATAATTTAAATTGGCAATTTTTAATCCAAAAAATTTATAATATGAATTTAGGCACCAAATTTGAAAATATTATAACAACCATTTACGATACACAACAGGCTAATATTATAATAAACGGGGAATATACCCGCCCAATAAAAATAAGTCAGACAGGGCTGCCCACTCTCACCCCTACTCTTCACATTATCATTAGAAGCATTACTAATGCGAATTAGACAGAACCCAGGCATAAAAGGATTAAAGGTTAAGAAAGAAGAATATAAGTTGCAAGCGTTTGCAGATGATATGATTTTTTTCATTGAGGAACTAATAGAACTAATAGAAAGAGGATAAAAACTGATGAATGAATTAGAACAATTTGCAGCAGTAGCAGGATTTAAAATTAATAGGAAAAAAACAAAATTAATGACTAAAAATTTAACAGAAAAAATTTAACAGAAAAACAGAAAATAGAACTAGAAGAAGTTATGGGAATACAAGTGATAAAGAAAGTTAAATATTTAGGAATATTTAGGAATATGGTTGACAGCACATTGTAAGACACTTAAGGGAAATAATTATGATAAATTGATGCAACAGGTAAAGAAGGATTTAGAAACATGGGGCAAGCTGCAACTTTCATGATTAGGCAGGATTGCTGCTATTAAAATGAATATTCTTCCAAAATTCCTATATATATTTTTCAGGCGATCCCAATCAAAGTACACAATTTTTTTTGAAGAACTTAATAAAATAACTGTAAAATTTATCTGGCAAGGGAAAAAACCTAGAATAAATGTAAAGGCAATGCAGGATATGAAGAGCAGGGGAGGGCTGGCACTTCCAAATTGGGAGTTGTATTATAGTGCAGCCTCTTTAGTATGGTTGAAGGAATGGGTGAATTTAACCAATAAGAGAATATTATTCTTAGAAGGCCATGACTTGCAGAGGGGGTGGCATGCTTTTTTATGGGATGTAGGGAAAACTAGCCAGAAATATTTTCATAGACACCTAATCAGAGACTCATTATTAACTAATTGGAAGAAAATATGGAAAAAACACTATTTAAAAATACCAATTTGGATTTCAACAATGGAGGCAATGATTCACCCAAATAATCTGGATATCACTAAAACGATTAAATATAAAGACCTATTGGATACACAAGGAAATTTGAAATCGCGGCAAGAACTTCAAGAGCGGAGACTAAAAATTGATCAGTGGGCATATTTTCAAATTCAAAGTAGATATAAACAGGACAAAAAAGAATTTGGAATTAACAATAAACTCCAGCAATTAGATAAAATTTTATTAGGATCAGGCAAAAAAAAATATAACAAAATTTTATAATTATTTATTAGAAGTAGAATTAGAAGAAGAAATTGTAAAAGGGAACATGGTAGCCTGGAGTAGGAATATAGGACGTAGCATCACCATAACAGAATGGGAAAAGGTCTGGGGTAGAAATAATAAAATTACAAAATCGGTAGCATACAAAGAAAATGCCTATAAAATGTTTTATAGATGGCACCTTCCTCCTTCAAGATTAGCGAAGATGCACCCCAATATGAGTCCGAATTGCTGGAAATGCAAAAAAAAAAAAAAACAGGGAACTTTCTTCCATATTTGGTGATCCTATACAGAAGCTCAAAAATATTGGCAGAAAATTAGAAATTGGCTGGAAGAAATGACAAGAGAACAGATTGAATTCAAACCAGAGTCCTTTCTGTTAGGGATCTTTGATAAACAAATATCAAAAAAAGTGAAATATATAATAATACACATTTTGACAGCAGCCAGATTGGCTTTTGCACAATGTTGGAAGCAGCCTCGTGTTCCATCAGAGGAGATGATCATTAAAAAAATTTCAAGTTGTGCAGAAATGGACAAATTAACTTTGGCATTAAAAAATAAAGACACTTCAATATACTACAACAGCTGGAACTGCTGGTACAAATGGATAGACCAAAGATAGACTTCACACTAAAAGGCAAAAGAGGATAGGATAAATCCATAGTAGTGATACACAGATATATGTAAGGATTAGGTGTGTGTATATGGCATAAAATAAGGATAAAAAAGAGGTCTTACAAACTGTTGAACATGAGAATGTTTTTAATTGATTTCTATTTTTTTCTTTCTATTTTCTTCTCCCTTTCTTCTTTTTTTCTCTTTCATTTATGTATGTGTTGCTGGTTTGTTGTAATTGTGAAATCAATAAAATTTATTTAAAAAAAAACACAGACAAATTTGGAGCTGTTTCTGTCTGAATCTTATTCATATCCAGATTCACAAGGATGTACATTGACCTGACACAGCCAGTGTGCTAAGCCTGGGCAGTGACTGAATCTATTAATTTAGACTTATAAGCAAGCTTCAATTTACACAAATTTGGTTGCAGATCAGCATCAATCTATCCTGTATCTTAATAATAGCAATAGCACTTAGACTTTTATATAGCACTTTACAGTGCTTTACAGCCCTCTCTAAGCAGTTTACAGAGTCAGCATATTGCCCCCAATAATCTGGGTCCTCATTTTACCTCCCTCGGAAGAATGGAAGGCTGAGTCAACCTTGAGCCTGGTGAGATTCGAACTGCCAAATTACAGGCAGCCAGCAGTCAGCAGAAGTAGCCTGCAGTACTGCACTGCATCACCATGGCTCATAAGTAATCCTTCAAGTTGAGTTTAATTCAAGGTGATCAAATTACAACTATTTCAGGAATAATATTGAAACCAGATATTAAAAAATATCTAAAATCTGCCATTACCAACCCAATACCCAGCACTAAGATCTTTTAACATACAGCACTACAGTTTTTTGGTCTTTAATCCAAGTACTCATACATTCTGTCCTGCACAACTTTTGAGCTAATATAGAATTGTGTGATAAAGTAATATATGGTTTGATGTAATGGCTGAGTGCAATTGGTATCAGTTCTGTGAATTCAGTAACTAAGTCTGTTCCATTTTTTTCCCTGTCAGAGAAATCAAAGAAATCGATAACAGAGGAAGAAGACGAACTTTCTTTAGAAAAAAAGAAGACTCTTGAGATCTTGAAAAATCTTCTACATATTGATATAGACCCTCCCAAATGTAGGAAGCTAGCTGCAGAAGGCCAGAAATTCAGGTGTGAAAAATACTTTAGTAGAAAAACTAATACCAGATAAATAATTATTATATTCATAGTACTCCCCTAACACTAATTCATCTAGCATTGCCAACAAGCTTTGAGAGACACTGAAATTATGGACCTACAATGAAATATAAAGCATTTAACCCTGATTAGAAGTTATTTGTTATTTTAATACTGTAAGATTTTGTACTGTTAAGATACCAAGTCCTCCCTGAAATAGGGAAGCACAGAAGCATTGGCATAAATAATGAAATAATTGCAATCCTTTCTAATAATCTAATCAGTCTCATATAAAACTGAATTATTTCTTGACACTTATAGAAAAATACATGTCTACCTGATTGTGAACAAAGATAACATAACATTGCTAATTAAGACTACAATCTTAAACCGATTTTTAACAGATTAAGTCCATTCAACTCAATAGAATTACTTCTAAGTAGAAATGTAGACTTAATATAGTTTTTTTTTTTCAAAATTATTTGACATTTTATTGATTTATATATAGTTTGCTCCTCAACATACTTATAAATGTCCTAGAATGAAAAAAAAAATTATCCAGTGGAATTTTTATGGTATCTAAACTTACTTAAGGATGCTTAATTCTTTTTGTTATTATATAAATATTATTTATTTATAGAGATATGAATGCCTTACGGTATGACCCCACAAGGGAAGATCATGCAGTGTTTGAAAAAAAGCCAGCTAATACTGAAAAAGAGAGGTAATGATTCCATCAGTAGCTGATTATAAGAATTAAGCTGTCTTTTCTTTGACCAATTCACTATTTCAACTCTGTGACTGTTTAGAGTCAAATATTTATTTTATTCAGCAAATGAATAAAAAATTTGTTTTAATTAATAATTGGAATGAAAAAATGAGAAGAAAATCTTTACTTGGGAAAAGTTTCAGAGAAAAGTTGCAATTTTAAAATATTTCTTAATTGTCAGGATTTCTAAGAGGGATGGATTCCTTTTTTTTAGAAAACACATTGGTCATCAAATGTTGAAATTAAATGTTATACCTTTCATGAATTGGACTATAAATCAGTACAAATATTTTATACTATGTGAAAAAAATAATCCAAGTTAGGTTATTGTGTTTACTGGGATTTATATATTGAATGCATTAACAAAAATGGATTGTGAAAGCATCTGCATTTGTATTTCTTTGGTGTAAACATCTTATATAATACAAACTACTTGTATAAAATTATATATTTGATCAGTCAAATATTAGCAATTAACACACTATTTACATCAAATAGTAAAGCTAAAAAGAAGAAGAAAAAAGAAGAAGCTCAGAAACTGCCTGAGGTGTCTAAAGATACATTTTACAATGTCTCAGTGGACTTAAGAGAAGCTCTTGGAACTACAAAACAGGATGAAAAAACAGAAATAATACCATGGGACCAACATGATGATGCTGAACAAACCCCTTCAACCGATATACCAAAATTCAATGATGAAAGACAAGAAGGAAACAAGGGTTTCACCTTTTCCTTTTTTGGTGATGAAGTGGCAAGATCACCTATTAAAGAAGGTATCTTTACATATTCTAATCTAAACCATAGTCTCAGTATTTCAAACACATGTTTTTGCATTAGCGGCACCCTTTAAGACCTGATCACTGTGTTGCAATTTGTGCTGGTCTTTTCTTTAAAGAACAGTGATTTTATTTTGATAAGAGATGAATAGAAATATGTTATACCAGTTCTGTACTACCTGCCCTGGTTGCTAGGCTTGATGGATGGAAATGATCCATAATATTCCAAATTTGCTCATATCTAAACATTGCTTCTATCTTTTATTTCTACAGAACTTTAATATTACTCAGACGAAATATATGTTCAACAGCTTTTCTGTGGTTTTTACAGTATCAATCAAATTGAAGTCATTTGTGCCTGCATATTACCTTTTCTATTACCATGGCCTGGTTGCAAATAGGCCACAGCCTGACAGTGGGCCATGGCCCACAAGTTGGGATGCCTGATTTCAACCATATGACTAGATTGGGACCACAAAATGGAAGAACTAATATATTTAAATCTGGCTTGTGAGTTTACCTGAGTTATCTGTGAGAACAAAATGCTCAACAGCTTGCCACGTGAAATGATGCTCTTCATGGATGTGCCTTTAGTAAGAGACTGGAAGCTCATCTGTAAATCCTGCACTGAATAGAGAGTAGACTAGATGACTTCCCAGAGCACTATTTAATTCCATTTCGACCTGTCAATGTGATTCAGCAAACATTTTAGTTATGATGGTTTATGATTGTGTTTTCAGTTAAAAATAGATTATTTATTTATTTATTCATTCATTAAATTCTCACCATGGGGCTATTCTGTGTGACTTACAATAATAAAACAGAAAAATGATAAAGGTAAAGGTAACAATAGTGAAGGAATAAAACAATAGAAACAAACATGTTGATATAAACATGTTGACTATTCCTAACTAATAACATGCTAACAGCTTTTGCACACTTGAGTCCAATATCTAAGAAAGGAATTAATATGTAATAACCTGGGAACTACATATTTTGATTTGCAATACTGTCTTGCTTTACAAAGAGCATTTTCAATATTAGAATAGCAATAGCACTTAGACTTATCTACCGCTTCATAGTGCTTTACAACCCTCTTTAAGGGGTTTACAGAATCAGTGTAATACCTCCAACAATCTTCCTCTTACTGACCTCGAAATTCTTTCTACAATTTCCGTTGTAAGATGCTGTGTTTGTAAACAAGTCATCAAGGAACCGGACCTGATTTCACAGCCATTTTTTACTGTGCTTGTTAAGTGATTGTTAGGCTAATCAAAAGCTGGATCCAGCTTCCCCAATTGATGGCTTTTTGGTTGGAAATCAGCTTTGAAGGTTGCAAATCATGATCATGTGACCCCAGGACTCTGCAATTGGTCATAAATGCAAGCCGGTTGCCAAGCACACAAGTTATGATCATGTGAACGTGAGGCTAGTGCAACCATCCTAAAAGTGAAGACAGGTTGTAAATCACTTTTTGTAAATGTGAACTGTTGTTAAGCAAATGGCTTTAAGCTGGGGACTACCTGTAAATGTTTTTATGTATTGAAAATGGTTGGGTCTTGCTTTCCTTTCCTTTTTTATAGATCCGTACATAATTGAAATATTAAAACCTTTACGAGTAGCTTGGCAAGAAGACCCCCGTTTTCAAGATAGTAGTTCAGAAGACGAAGAATCAGAAGCAGCTGAAGTACAAGATGTTAAAGAAAGGTAAATTATACATTTGCAGTATTCATTGAACTTTAGATAAAATAGACCTCAAATTTAACATAGTGAGCCAGATTACACATTCTGAGATGATTGACTGTCAATTTTTTTCCAAGTGAAGCCACTTATGTCTATTGTATACTATAGTTTCATTAGCAGCAGCCAAAAGCCTTAAACCAATGTTATGTGACTTTCATGTCCCTTTGCATTTCCCATCATACCCCATGCTTTTCCTAAAGATTATATGGGACTGCAGAAGAAGGACAACGAGGCAGGAAACTCCAGTTTCTGTGTGATCTTGTATCCCTCAATAACATGTGAACAAATTGCTGAAATGTCCACCTTATAATTTCAGTCAGTCAGCATTACTTTCTGGGTTTTGCTCTTGAAAAAAATAACAACTATTTCCTGATTATTTCTGAGAGTTTGAAATCTCCAGATTTTTAATACAAACAAATACAAGATACTTGTTTGTTTAATTCATTTCTGAAATAAAAAGATATACTTCTTCCTCAAAATGAATTTATTGCTCAGGCTTGGAAAAATAGAGTTTTTTTGTCTTTGTTTTGGAAATTAATACTTTTGTTTCTTTTTCAGTTCCCCAGCTGAACTACATTCAAATATTAGATTTTTCTTCTTCTCACAAGATGATGACCGATTAAAAGGTAAAAATCAGAAAAAAATCTTAATTATTTTAGTTACCAACAAACCTATTCTTCAGATTTATTCTTAAAATGTAAACATCAAAGTTATTTAACTCAGAGGTCTCCTAAGTTTTGTTTGTTGTGCGTTCAATATACATAATTTCTGTAAGTTTTTCTACATTTTTGGAGAGTTTTAACATGAGTTCAGATTGCTATGAATAACATTACCTATTTTAGTTGCCAAAGAAGTCTAGCTTAAAACTTATTAAAATAGATGTCATTTTAAGAAGTTTCTATCTGGAACAATGGTTGCAGTTGCACAGAAAACCAGTATTTGGTGATATTTTTAAAAAATAGTTTTTAAAAGATCAAGTACAATCTTAGGAGCATCCTGTGGCTGACAGGACCATATAGTTTTGCCTCTATAATTGCGCTGGAAGGGTAAAATTTTCTATCCACCTCTTCCAGGTGTTTTTAAGCTCTGCCTCAAAGAATTGGGGAATCTTTGAAGCAAATGTTGAGGGGAAAGAGGAATACAAGGATGAGGAGAAAAAGGCAGCTTTCTTTTGTAAAAGAGAAATGTTCTTGAAAAACCTTAGGTTTCAAAATGTGTTAAATCTGATGGTCCGTGAACTTTATATGTGCATTTTTTTTCCTGAAGCCACGAGGATGAAAGCATGCAATCTCAACAGCAGGATAGAAAATACCATAATACCTTAAGCTACTGAAGTACAATTGTTTCATCTAGGCAGCCCCTGAGTCCTTGGCTTAAAGGGATCACTTGCTTCTTTCTTGGTTACAGGGCAGGCAGTTGACAAAGCTTACATTTTTTTTTATGCCTTTTCTAGAGGGCCCCAAGCTATTCTATAAAGCTTCAGATCTTGATGAAGAAACAGAGGATTGGGAAAGCAGGCGCCAAATATTGCTTGAGGTATGTGGCTAAGGATATTCTTGATATTTGGGCCAAAGGCTATTTCTCACTTTTGATCCAGGATCCTAGCAAACCAAAATCACAATCTAAGATTCATTCTGTTTTCTTTTAATAAGTTTTTGTATAATATTCATTTGTCAGTATGCATCCTAGTTCCACTTTGAAATCCAGCTGGTAAGAAAGCTGCATTTTGCCCTTGTTGATTCATTGTGAGGCATTACTGGAAGGGGAGAAAACTAATTTAATATTTTCTATTCATGGTATTATGGACCCTGCTCAGATGCTAAAAGCTGAAATGCTAATTAATACCAAAATTTATCATAACTATTTTAAACTTTCAACATTTTCAGGACTGTCGGAAGAAACATAAAGATGCAAGAAGGAAAGTTAAAGCAAAACATTAACAGCAGTTCTGCTAAAGAAGGAAAATTCAGAATGTTGAATATACTTTGACTGAATCCTGGGATAATGGAAACCATTGAAAAAACACATCTACGGATAGCTTGGAAGTATGAATTAGTGCTGAATAAACAACTTTGTGAAATCAGAATAGATTTGTAGTTCTGAAGTTTCTAAAGCTTACATTTCCATTATCCAGTATGAATATGTTTATTATTCAAATACTAAATTATGATAGGCAATGGTTTTTCACAATTAGCATTTATATTTATTACCTGTCTTTTATAATCCTCATGTCATACCTATTTCGAAAGACAACATTTAGGATTTCATATGCACCAAAAATCAACATTTGATGGACATTAATATAATTTGTTCTCTTATCTAGCCAAGACTAGGTATAGAACAAGGTAGGCAAGGATCAAATGTAATATTTTGAGGAGAATGACTGAATGTTAAATTTATGTAAGAAAATTTATGTAACAAAAAAGGCACAGTTTTTGTGTACAGAATTGCATAAATATATTTACTAAATATAATCAGATTAAATTATACAGAAATGTTTGTTACTATTTATGTTAATAATATGAGATTATTTTTGTACCTTGAAAGATTGAATCCAGACCATTGGGAGAGGAGGAGTTGGAAAAGTTATATTCCTGGAAGCTTCTTTCATATTGCAATGGTGCACATAATACATCCCTGGATGATTTTAATATAACAAAAAGTTAGATGATTGAAAAATAAAACTGCAAATTGCATCGTTTCTATATGAAAATGGTATTAAGTAATATAGAATATGTAAATGATTGAATATCCTTATGGAATATAAATATTCTTTTAATTTTAGTCTCTTTGTAGAATGTTGCTTTTGAATAGGAAATTGTCAAGAATTGTAGGCTTTTTTTCCTCCAACTTGTATCATAGATATAAATTGCCATATTCTTGCTTTTCAATACAGTAATGATGATATGCTTAAAGTCCTCACTAAAAGAGCCATCTGAGGCACAAGAGAAGAAATATTGAACTGAAAGAATATTTAAAGAAACTGACTTGAAGAAGGAGGCTAGAGATCTTAAACTGCTTAGAAAAGAATGGGTTTTCTATCAGCTTTTAACTGTTACAGGAAGTGAAATCCAGGAATCAATCTTTAAGTTTAAAACATAGGATTAATAAATGCTGAATTTTCAGAAACCAAAGCTTGCTGTATGATCTTTGGTAGATAATTCATTGTTTTTCACCTTTTATTTTTAAGTTTTATTTTCTCTCTCTGGGTGCAATGCGTAATTGTCTGCTGTGAACTCCACAGAGGCATCAGGAAGGGCATTGGGTCAGTAAACGCTCCAGCTCACTCAGTCACCCCAACGCCACCCTGATGCAACAGATTACGGCATTCTGCCCTCCAAATCCTCATAACTCCTAGTGTGGAGAGGGGATCTGAAAGAAGGAATGAAAGGAAAGTAATTAGAGGGGCAGGAAAACATTTGAAACTTGTAGGATTCCAATTCTTCACTAGAATAATTACCATTCAGCTTGGTTTGTATACCACACTTAAACATAATACAGTGACTAAACCACAGCAACTGGATTCAAACAATATGCTTTGTAAAATCAAACAAGCTTGTATGGCTTAGTATATTGCATTCTCAGTTATTCAGTAAATGCTTTTTACAATAAATCATGACTATATTCAGTATAAAAGTGCACCAGCCAGTATCTTAAGAGAGATTATTTGTTCTGGCCTAATTAAGGCTGTTTAAAAAAATATTATTTTTGTCTCTTTTAATATGTTATTTTTAATGACTTTCTTTGGCCTGATGCATGTTTCCAGAACTGAATGGAAGCCTTTGCTATGGCTGATATTTTCAATGCTCATCTCATTGTTTTTGATACAATCCGATAACAAATTATTCTAGATTCTCTCAAGCATTATACAGAGATTAAAAGTATTAAATGGTTCCCCTTACAAGATTTTATCTACCTTACTACAGATACATAGAAAGATCTCTGATGCAGTTCCTGGATGATACAAGCACTATACCCAAGGAATAATTAGCTATTGTTTGGCCCAGAAAAAAAGCACTGATATTTCTTACCCAAATTCTTTAAAATACATGACAATATAGCATATCTTCATTTTTACTCCTACTTCAGGACTGCTTAGTAAATTAGGTTGCAGATTATCGGGTTGTGCAGGCTTAAAAATTGATTGTTCTTAATGAAAATTATCCATCTCGTTACTGGTCATGTTAGCTTCTTTTTATCTACCAACATAATTCAGGGGAAAAGGAATTAGGACAGTACAAAAAGATGGAATTAAGAAAAGTTTTTGGATTTTATTTCTCCCAGCCAGTAAGTAATGATGAACAAGTTGACTTCAATGGATTTGGGGCTAATTCACTTCCAAAAGTAAAATTCTGGTTGGCTTTGCTAATGCAAAGGTCTTTATTGCTGTTCTCTTTCTTGTTTGGAAATCCATTTTTGCGAAAGGCAAGAGACAAATCTAGCTGCTGTCAATCATTCTTTTTAGAAATGGGAATCAACGATTGGTTCATTGTCCTGGAATGGTAGATGTGAATGCTTGCAACATCTTCTCTGTTGGCTAATACATTCAACAGTTGCAAACCACAAACTTCGCATGTTATGCAAACCCAGACAATGCGGTTAGCTTATAGTTTAGTGCCAATGGAATTGAGTAATGCATACTCAATTAACTATAGCAACATGTCAGGTGAATACACCAAGCTTTATTGTTTGAGGCTGCTTGTAGAGTTTTCCTGGGGTTTTCTTTAATAGCCCTTAATTTTTCTAACCCACAGAAATGTTGGGAAAAATATGTAAAGGAAGTTTGTCCATCAGTGTACCTGTCAGCTGGATAACACCCCCAAATTAGTAGAAGTGATGAAATTTGGTGGTGGGGAAGAAACTGGCAGAAGAAATAGCTGCAAGGAAAATAAAATCTAAAATAATTTGTCCAATGGGAGGAGTAGGCAGCAGCTCAGAATTTTTGAGACTGTGCCATTCTTCAATTCCCTCTCCCACATGATACAAGGCATAATCCTAGGCCCTACAACATGGGTGTCAAACTCAGTGTCACAGTGTTGTTACATGACGTATCAGGATATTTTTCACTTCATGGAGCTGAGATGGGTGTGGCCTATGCATGATAGTTTGACACCCCTGCCCTACAATCTTCTGCCTTGTTTTTTTATGGTGGCAGTGTTCTTTTCACCACTAGTCTCTTGAACACTGGAAAACTCAAGGGTTTGCTTTTTTTTGTGGTATTTCAGCACATTTTAATTCCCATCCCCCATCAACCCTGAAGCTGACTTGGCTGAAGCCACCTTGGAGCTTCAGTGCTGCCACGCTGGAGCAAGGGATAGGGAGTAGGGACTAGAGATAGACTAGAGAGGTTGTGTGGTCAAAATAAAATACTTCCTCTTGGGATGCAATGATGTTCTCACACCTGGCCAGAGGGAGCAGTGATGTCACCAGACCAGTGGACCCTGCCTTGTTTGGGCCATGTGACTGGGATTCAGGAATTTTTTTTACTTTTAATTAGGTGAAAACCAAGGGGCCCCTCAGTTGGTTTTCACCAGATACATGCCAATATGGTATTTCCAATAAAGCTATTCTTTGAGGAATTCACCTGCCTCAGAGTTTTTGCTTGCAATGGATCTATTACTTGGAACCAGGGGTGGGATTCTACCAGTTCGCACCTATTCGCTGGAACCGGTTGTTAATATTCTAAGCAGTTCGGAGAACCGGTTGCTAGAAGAAATTACTAGCCTAATCCTGTAAGGAAGGCAGGAAGGAAACATTCTGGTGTTGCTTGCAGAAACTGCCTCTCCGTTAACCCTTATTACATTCTTGGCAGGACTAGATTTCCTGTCTCAGGAACATCTCTGGAGTTTTTTTCCCCTCCTTTGCTGGTACTTTGCTTGTGTGGAGTGACCATTCAAAGTTACAATGGCACTGAAAAAAGTGACTTATGACCATTTTTCACACGACTGTTGCAACATCCCCACAGTCATGAGAAGCCAGGAGAGGAGATGCATGCCTCGATGTGAGTGATATTCAGTTGGACATTCCCAGCCAATAACATGACCACCAAGCTACGTCTACCCAGTCACATGACCACCAAATTACACCCAAAAACTAAGCCATGCTCACAGAACCGGTTCTTAAAAAATTTGAATCCCACCCCTGCTTGGAACCCTGACACCACATCTGATCAATGCAATTATTGTTGTTTTGTATTTCTTTTTAATTTGCAAAACATCTATTTGGGCTAGTATATTTTGATACCTCCTCTTCCTCATTTAATAAGTGTACAGACTAGGCCACCTGACTCTTGGTGATGCCAGGTGATTTACACATTGTTAAAAAACACTACAAAACAAGAAAACAAAGAAAATAAAGTTGGCAAAAATGACAAAACTGGATGGGAGCCAAGAGAAAAAATAAACCCCATAGTCTGAAGGAGGCTTCAATCACCCTTGCCAAAGGGCTGGGGAAAAAGCGAGGTTTACAAGGCACTGGCAGGGTGGGGACCACTTAAATCTCATGGGGAACTCATGCCACAGGGCAGGTGTTGCTTCACTGAAGGCATACTTCTGGGATCCTGATAGATGGCCTTGTTGAACTGAAGGAACCTGGAATGGACCAACCCTGCCAGATTGGATCAGATGGACAGATACTATGGGAGACAGGTGGTTTAGTTTTCAAGCCCTATGCCTTATAGGTAACCTTATAATGACCAGTATCGTGAATAGAAAGTATTACTTTTTATTTACTGATGCTGAGCACAATAAATGATTCAAAATATTTATTTATTCCATGGACTTTAGCCTCCCACAACTTGATGTCCTCTAAATGTGTCGGCACTGTAACAGACTTTACAGCTAGCCATCCTGCCATAGCTGAAAACTTTGGCAGAAGTCTGCACCTCTGGAGGTGAAAGACTGGTGTAGTAGGCACATCTGGGTTGTTACATCTGGGCTACATGCACACTTTCATCTACAGATGGCGATATTGAACAGGACTGGGTCAAGATAGTGCAAGAAGAGCAGCCAAAATAGCAGCTGTTTGTCTTAAAATAGCCCCAAAAGAAAGGGTACAATACTGATCTTAGTATCATACAACACACCATAAGCATTTTCACTGCCCTAAACCCGATGCCCTTCAGCAGCCTTCTTAAAAATTTCAGATATCGCCATCTCTACAGAGATTTGCTCAATTAAAAAGCAGCATTTACTATGCTAGTATTACCTAGCAGAATATACCTTTCTTGAACACACTGAATTATATAAATGAAGAAAATGTTGCCAAAGGCTTCACTTGGTCATCTGGAAAACAATCATTCTCTACAATTCAGTATATTAATTTTGTTCTTTACCTTTTCACGTGTAAAATTGAGAGTCACTGAGAGTAGAAAAAGTGCTACCAATAGCAAAAATAAAAATGTTACTTCCTTTTTTTTAGGGCATGCTTGTTGTGTATATCCACAGACACACCAGAACATCTTGCCTTCTGTTGCATCTTGCCTTCTGTTGTCTCAAAATCAATTTGTTGCTCTACATTGATTGATTGATCTATGCCCCATTTTAGCAAGGAATTGTTTTTAAAACAGTAATTTTTTTTTACTCTAGCATTTATGATCTGCCCATCTCCAAATCAGATTTCAGTCGCCTTTGGGCTATCAATTCATCGTAAAACTCTTTACTATAAAGTCATGTTATGACTATTAACCCTTAAATTGGAATTCTTCCAATACTGACCACCCTAGGAGTGGGAGAATTGCAGATTCACACAACTCAGTGAAAAGGCATCAGATTGAGAAATTGTCTTTTTGGAACAGCGCAGGTTCTACATGGCAAGCCTAAAATCCAGGGAAAACAGTGGGCATCCTTCCAGATGAATAGAATTCTTTATTGGCCAAGCATGATCGGACACACAAGGAATTTGTCTTGGTGCAAATACTCTCAGTATACATAAAAGTATTAAGTATGTCCTAATTCTTGCTCTCTAGTAGCCATCCAGATTCTGGAAGTCCAGGTTTGCTGGACTGGTTTCTTCTAATTTCAGGAATAATCAAAACAATCGTAACTGACAAGAGGGCGGAAAGCAAGGAGAGGTTCCCTTCCTGCCTGTGCAAGTCAGGCTGAAATGTTGCATTGGAAATCGCCTTATCACACTAGTCGTAAAGCAACGGGTCAAGGCTGTGTCTCTCTCCAAGCCTTCCTCAACTCTGTTAACCCCAAACTCCCCGCTCTGCGAGTCTAGCTATAGCAGCAGCAGCAGCACCAATAGCATTTTCTGGCCTCCGGGGCTAGCCTTTCGTATCACGCCGCAGCGCACAGAGTAAACGCGGGAGGCCTGTCCTCCTTGTTGGCCATTGGCCCGGAACACGCCACTCCTTCCTTTCGGTCGACGGATCTGGGCTTGCAACTGAGGGCCTTGGAGTCCAGCCAGCTGGATCAGGGTTTGTTTTTCTCCCACGGAAGAGGAAAGGCGGTTCGGGTGGAAAAGGGATGGTCTGGCACCCCTTCAAGAGCTCGGCCTGCTTCTCTGACTGGATCTGGGGGGAGGGGGGGGGGGAAGCAGTGGTGTAAACGCTTTCGCTTTTCTGCACTCAAAGCTTGGTTTTTAAGGAAAAAAGCGAGGACGTTTGCTGCTGTCTCCCTTTCCCCCTTGATGTCAGCGTTTCCCAGCCGGCTTCCCTTTCCAATAAGTAGGATTAAGAATAAAAACAAAGGCCCTGGCGACTTTCTTGCTTTTGTTCTGGCAGTGTCACCTTTGTGGTTGGTTCGTTATTGCTCCCTTCCGAGACGCTCTTTCGACTTCCAAACCTCTCTCAACTTAGCAACTTTTAAGATATGTGGACTTCCAACTCCCAGAAGTCAGGTCAAGAATTCTGTGAGCTGAAATCCACAATCTTACACTTGTCAAAGTTGAGAGATAGTGCTCTAACCTTAAAAGGCACTGCATAGCCCATAATTCATGTAGGCAGAAGGCTATAGTAATTGCAATTAAATTTGTAAGAGGTTAATCAGATTAATCAGGTCTCTAGAAGAACTTTTAAAATTTAACTATTGTTCCACGTTGTTGTGAAGTAACATGAGTTCCAGTAGGAGGAAAAGTGTAAACTTGATCCCCAAACCACATTTCCTTTCCAGAATGGTGTACTAGAACTACGCCGCCTTCTGTCCAATCTAAGTATAGTACATAAAATTATACATTGCAATGTCCTACCTGTCAATGAATATTTCAGCTTCAACCATAACAATACAAGAGCACACAACAGATACAAACTCAAGGTAAACCACACCAAACTTGATTGCAGGGAATACAACTTCAGCAACAGAGTGGTCAATGTCTGGAATACTCTACCTGACTCTGTGGTTCTTCCCCAAACCCCAAAAACTTTAACCTTAGACTGTCTACTATTGACCTCACCCCTTTGCTAAGAGTCTGTAGGGGGGCGTGCATAAGCGCACCAACGTGCCTACTGTCCCTGTCCTATTGTTTCTTTTTTATTTTTCTTATATGTATCCATTTCATGTATTCATAACTATGTTTATACTTATACCTGTTATCGTATCGCTTGACAAACAAACAAATAAATAAATAAATCTTTTTGCTGAGGAGAAACCAGAAAATGGGGAACATTGGCGGGGTGAAATCTTTATCCGAAATCCAGATAAGTGACTAACAATAACTCAAAGTTGAGATGATGTTGGACAAATAATCTAGGTTGATAGAAATAACCCCTGGTCCAAACCTTTAAGTCTGCTTTTGATACTTGCCTATACTTGTTTGCAGCTACATTCACAATGTTTAGAAATGAATATAAAAACAGAGCACATGCATGAACTTAATATATTTGCAACTATATGTATCTCATGAATATATGCACACTGGGAAATAGTCTTATACGGGTAGTCCTTGAGTTATGACCACAATTAGGTCCCAAATTTATGTTGCTAAGTGAAATATTTTTTAACTGAGCTTGCCCCATTTTACCATTTTTCTTGCCACAGTTGTTAAGGGAATCGTTGCATTTGTTAAGTAACATGGTTGTTAAGTGAATCTGGCTTCCCCATTGACTTCATTGTCAGAATGTTGCAAGAGTTGATCACATAACCCCAGGACACTGCAATCATCATAAATATGAACCACTTGCCAAGCATCTGAATTTTGATCATGTGACCATGGGGATGCTGTAATGGTCATAAGTGTGAAAAACTCGTAAGTGCCTTTTTTCAGTACTGTTGTAACTTTGAACTGTCATTAAATGAACTACTATAAGTAGTTCATAAGGACTACCTGTAATGAAATTATAAGCTTTGTAATGAAAGAATAAAAAGGATTCTTGTAGCAATATTTTTACAAATGCTGCAGTAACATAAAATGCTACTAAGTTTGAACAGTTAAAAATTGACATTTTTCAGTATAAGGTTAAATTAAATCATACTTGCTATAACCAGGCATGGCAAAGATATTTCATCAGCTTTTATTTTTAAATATATATCTGTATTCAGACAGCTTGTAAATGAAAAAGCAGTTATATATTCAAGCTGTTCAGAATTTTGCAATAGTTTTTTATTATTGTTTATCATTGGCAATTTTGCCTCTCTTTATTACATGCTATGAAATGTATTATAATTTTTATCAATGGAGAAGTCATATTTTATTGATTACACCCCTCCCCCTACAATCCTGGCAGTATGCTGATTGCTATGAAAGCAAGCTCTGTTTTATTGACTGATCTATTAATATTTAAGAGAACCAGTTTGATACAGTAGTTAAGGTATCAGTCTAGAAGCCAGGAGACTGTGAATTCTAATCCTCCCTTAGGCAGGAAGCCAGTTGAGTGACCTTGGGCTAGTCACTCTCTCAGCTGTAGGAAGCAGGCAATCTTGCCAAGAAAACTGCAGAAATTAGTCACCAAGAGTCAAAAACTGACTCAAAGAGGCATTCACATATTATTGTTTGAGGATATCATTCTGCTTTTCTTCCAAGTTTCAAAATTGATATTCTAAATTTATAATTAAGCTGTGTGTAATAATTTTTGCTTCCTGGTTTCTCCTATTTTTCTGGGCTGATTATTATTTTTCTTTGACTTTTATGTTAGTTTGTAAGCCTAATAATGTGTTATCTTATTTTAATAACGTGCAATCAAGTGCTGTAGAGGTAGTCCTTGACTTACAACCATCCATTTAGCGTCCATTTTAATTTCCTAAGAGACTAATGATCTGCACCCAAAGTTACAGCCACCACAACACCACTGTAGTCCTATGAACAAAATTTGGGCAGTTGGTAATCCACCTGCTTTTATGACTGATTGCAGGTTTGCTGCAGCAGTTTCCCAACTTCCCCTCATCCCCGCAACTTCTCCCCCTCACCCTATCTTCTAGATCTCTTGGGCCTACCTCCCGCTCAGTTGGATTTTCACAGGCCTTAGGCCTGCTTCCCGCACCACCCCAATCCCCACCATCCATCTCTCTCATTATGTCTCATTTTACATATCTTTCCCGAGGATCACCTTAGGAAAGGAGAACTGGCAGATCTGCCATGCAATCTTCCTATATGGAGGCCACGTGGTGCTATTCCAGAAGTGGCTACCATTTTAGGAGAGGCTGTAATTCTCAGATCACAAGAATTATGACCACTTCCAGGACAATACCATGTGACCTCTGTATAGGAAGGCTGTGTGGCAGATCAGCTACTTCTCCTGGAATGCAATCTTTGAAAGAGGCAAGAGATCCAAGGCATGAAGGGAGGAGGTCCAAACATGTGGGATCCAGCATTGCCGAAGGTAGAGTACAGGATACCTCAGGGTGGAGGAGCCGGGGGAGCCCCAGGGCAGGCGACATGTGAACTGGAAAGGTGCTGTAGTGTGGGCCTTGGTCTGCACATAGCTCTCAGGGCCTTCTCCACCCCCGAAGCATCCTGCGATCTGCTTAACAACCCAAGTCACTTAACAAGAGAAGGGATTTTGGTCATTAAGCAAGGTGATCGTATAAGCACTTGTTTTAATGTCCATCATAACTTATGATCATAATGGTCAAGCTCCATTACACTCATACGTGGAGGACTATTTCATAATTTTAGGCCTTATACTGCAGCAAAGGGGAAAAAAGGAGGGGAAAGGAATTTCCCTCAGATGTTGCCAAGGAACAAAATACCTGTCATGCCAATGTTTCAGAGATGGCTGGCTGAGTTGTACAAATATTCTGAATGGAAAACCTACTGCATATTTGCAGGATATAGACAGGGGCAGTTTGGCAGCTCATCTAAATGGATTGTTCACCATCTAAAAACTGGGAAGTAAACGTTGAGCTCCACTAATCTCCACCAGCTTAGCAGAAGCTCAGAGTTTGCAATTCCTCTGATTTACAAAGCTGACAGCAAAGAGACTTGGGAGACTCTTTGCCAAAAAGCAATCTTTTTATTTGCAAAATGCTGTTAAAGAAGCAGAAAATCTGCTGTTTTGCAAGTGACCTCTCACTTAAAGTGGCTTATTTTCACACCATTTTCACACTTTGCATTATCTCCTAGATAATTAGAAAATAAATAGTGCCAAAACAGAAAGAATTATATTTGAATTATGGTTACAGACCAAAGTTGTGCTAAGTACTATATCAATCAGACAGACAAGAAAAAAGAGATTTTGTATATTTAATGTCATCTCACTGGAATAGTACTAATGCAGGGCTGTCAAACTCCCAGCCCGGGGGGACGGATGCATCATGCGCTGGCCACACCCATGCCTGGTTTAGGGAAGGGGGAAAAAGGCCTGATAAAGTCCAGGAATGGGATTCAACTGGTATTACTACCAGTTCGCTGACTATGTTTTACACTGCACATGTGTGTAAAAAACCTTAAGCTGTGCTGCCCAGACAGCTGAAAAGCGCTGTGCGCAGGTGCACAGCATTTGAAAAGCCACTTTTTTCCTGCTTTTTCAACCTCAGCTGTGCTGCACAAAGCAGCTGAGATTGAAAAAGCAGGAAATAAAGGACAGGTAAGAGCCCAGGCAGGTGGGTGGGCCAAACAGCAGCAAACATAGAACTGGTTTGGTGTCTGCTGCTCTTTAGAGCTACCGGTTCTATAGAGCCGGGCAGAACTCCCTGGATATGTCACATGATGCCACTGTGACGACTTGAGTTTGATACCCCTGTACTAATGTACCTCATCATATGCCCCAGCCTAAAACATCCTTTTACTGCAGCTCCTTAAAAGTGAACACACAAAAAAATCTGGCAATACATTCAAATGTAAACTATGTTTCATGATCTTGGAGAAAGGTAGAACTTATGGTATTCTTTCTTCACTGAGAGAAACAGATATCCAATTAAACAAATGTATATATTAACATTTCAGCTTAATCATAAAAAGAAGCATTCCTAATCAAGCCACGGTCTTTCATATTTAGGCCCTTCTTGCTTTCTTATGTACAATATTATGAAAATGATACTGGAATATTTTCAGAATTTGAGCTTGTGAAGCTCCTTGTGTCAACTGCGGGAAAGATTTAGATTTTGTTTTCCACTGAAGCCGTGCCGATATGATGTGTTCATTAAAGAAGACCTTTGGGAAGGAACCAAGTGTCAGGGTTCTGATATGCTTGAGTTTGTTAGTCAGAGCCTTGACACCTTGGTCATTTAAAGTAAATGAGATGTATAAGTTGCCATTCCTGGGTCTTGTTTCATTTCAATAAAAGCACATTGGAATTATTCAGCTCTATATTCTGTTTTCAAATAGTGCATTTTTTTAAAAAAAAGTTTTTTAAAGGAGCATGCACCCAGGAGCAAACTTTTGCAAGTCTATCAGTCAATACGGTAAATGAATTCCATATACTGTAACTAAATATAGTTAATTTGGATGCGATCTAGGATTCTAGAAGAGTTTATTTAAAATCAGATGTTTTAAGCTACAAGCTATCCCTCCTTGAGCAGCACTACTTCCCTAGTAAGTCCTAAGTGCAAGTTAACAAGCTCAATTCCCTGCTCTTAATTAGTTGATTGGAACCCTCAGGGTCAGTTCCTTCTGCTTGAATTGACAAGACTTTAATGGGTTACAGACTGAAGACTTTTACTTTCTAACTGATTCTAGAATCTAGCACACTCCTGCCATTGGAAAACCAGTCTTTCTGATGGTGAAAAAAGTAATTTCATATACATGTAAACCTAAATAAGGGTGTCGGGTGATGGTGGCGGCAGTTTTTCATGTAATCTTTTTTTTTTACAAAATGTTTATTTTATTCCAAAGGATTAAAATACAAAATACAAAGGAGAGGAGAATAAAAAAAAACTAGACAAGAACAAATTTAAAATGTGAAATATTTTTCATGCAATTTTTGTTGCAGATGCTAAAGAAGTTAAGCACTTAGTGAGTCGTCCTCCCCACCTCCTTTGTCCTCCTTTCCAATTGTTCCTGTCCTCCTTTGTTCAGATATCTGGTAGCCTCAGGTCAATATCGTAAACTGTCATGAGGGAAAGTAACTTAAATCATTTCCTGTATTATTGATTTGCCACTCCATTCTCTGTACTTGGCAGGTCCTGGCAATAGAAAAGATCCATACATATTACTGCCTCTTATAAAAAAAAAGTGTGTATGTATCATGCTTGATTAGAGGTCTCTAGTTATTGCGATATTTATTAAATCACTAGGCCCTCACAATTCTGAATAGCTTGCAGTAGTTTATAGAATGAAATCTTCAGGGGTACAGTAGATAATGATGCAGCCACAAATATTCTGACAAGTAGGATATTTTAGTTGCCTGAAGTATAATCAGACAACACTATTGCATAATTCAGGCTCCTTCTGCTGAAATTAGTTTTACAAATACAAGACTCTAAGATTGATTACCAAAGCAATGGAACATCATTCGTTGAACATTTTTGTCTTCCTTCTCTCTAGTGTATAGGAAAAAAATGGCCTTTTTAAAATTTACAAAGGAAACAACAGGAATGTGTTCAGGCTTACAGGTTTCAATAGCCTTCTCCCACTTGCATGTCATTTGCAAAAGGGAGTGCAAATTTGCAACCAAAAAAAAAAAGCAAGCTGCCTCTCTTTTCAAGGGCACTGCTGAGTGGCAAACAGCTTGTATCATGACTGCTTGCTGACTTTCGTTAGCATAGTCTTTTGTTAGCAACAATTTCCCTTGGCCCTCTATCCTAATTTTTTAAAAAAATAACGATCAAGCTTTTTTTTTCTGAAGGAATTTGATCTCTTGGTTGTTTTAGAAACAAGCAAAACAAGACAACTTTATAAGGCTTAACATAAAAGCTTCACAGCTTCAGGCCTTTCCTCCTACCTTGGGAGCCTGAATATGTCTGTGGTTCATTCTCTTGGAGCAAATCTGTGAAGCAAATATTTAAAACATTTAAAGCAGTGTTTCCCAAATCTTTCCCTTCATTACCCCAAAAACCATTTTCAGAGTTCAGCAAATCATTTTTTTGTGCTCTTCGTGAAGGCAAGAGTGGAAAATCTTACTTTACACATGCATGTGCTTGGAAAAAGAAATAAGTGCATCACAGCATCTCCAGCTACCATAGGATATCCCTCCTGAATTGTTAACCAGGAAGGCTACAAACAGTTGTTTTTTGCACTGACTGCTTGACCTAAGATCAGTCATTGCTCTATCAATAGGGTTCCCCTGTTGTTATCCAAAGAAAAAGCACTATTTCCCAATTTTGGATAATTTACCCATCTCTGTGAAGCATTGCTTTAAGGAAATAGCAAATTGGAACTGTTTGAAATCATGGAGAAACTAGAAGGCAACACAATGCAGAACATTGTGACAGTCGTTGTGACTTGTCTACTCTTGACTTCACCCCATTGCTAAGAGGTCTTTAAGGGGCATGCATAAGCACACCAACATGCCTACCGTCCCTGTCCTAATGTTCCCTTTTATTTGTATCCATTTCATGTATTAATAATCATGTTTATACTTATAGCGGTTATCTAATATATGCTTGACAAATAAATAAAATAAAAATAAAACAAACACAAGCCTACTAGAAATTTTGTTAAAATTACATCCTGCAGTCAGTCTAAACTTGTCCTAAAGAATCGGCTTTCCCGGTTTTTTTTTTTTTTTTTTAAGAAGCAAATGGAAATATCTGAGGCACTATTTCCTCTTTGTAGTCTTAGTCATGTTGGCTGCAAGCACACACCCATTCAACAAAACAACTCACTGCATTATTTATGCCATAAAGCCCTTTTTCCACTCCTTGAAATTGGAAGCAAAAAGGGAAGCTGTATGTGCTAGTCAAAGCACATCTATGTTCAAATGGGAAAAGAAATTTGAAACAGACTGTTTGGAATGGATAAATGATATTGAAAGGGTTAAACTGTTTACTCTCTAATGTATTTCCTCTACAGAAAGCTACCAGCATTACAGTTTGCAGTGGTTAAGCAATCAGGAATGTAACATAGGCTTCTATACCAAATCCACCCCTCTGGAAAAAAAATTTTCTTCAATTACAGAACAGACATAAGCTGCCATTCTTTGAATCCAATATGAGCAGAGGTGAAGGAGAAAAAATATTTTTCAGTTCACGTGTATTAAGCCACAATTTTGCTAGTCATGGCTTGCTTGAACAACCACAACGGCTCGGTGCAGTCATAATTGTAGGTTCTGCCCATTTTACCTGTGACCTATTTAGCTTCCTTGCTAAGGCACCCATAAGCAAAAGCTTCACCTTATGAGAAGCCATGATATAATAGAATAAGTGGGATAGGTTTACATAACCTTGCAGCTTGATAGCTAGGTAAGACATATTGCCTGATTGGCAAAGGAAAGATCAGAAAGAGCTTCTTGAAAAGTGAGATTCAGCTGCAACCCTGGAAAAGTTGACATGACTCAGCTTGCAGAAAACTGTCCCAATCTTGTGATAAGTGAATATACACAAATAGCTTGCCTTGTACTGACAGCATCCCCAGGAAATTATGAAAATGGCCTCTCCACAGTTAACCATGTATTTGGGCATTGGTCAAAAGTAAAAAGCATCAAGTTGTGCAGATTTTATACATCTTTTTTTCAGTCAAGGGGATGTGCACACAATCAGCTGGATATATTACCATCAGGCAACATCCTAAAAAGCAACACCAATACATTTTGAAGTCATGTAAACAGTTTGTTATATCAGTGTTCTTAATGTAACTGCTTGGTTTGGAAAAAATGTCTGCAAGTATTTAAAAGCAGATCCCTGGAAAATTACATTATTTTTTCAATATATAACAGATAATCAGAGTTGGAAGGGACCTTGTAGGTCATCTACTCCAACCTCCCACCCAAGCGGGAGACCCTACACCATTTCTGACAAATGGCAGTCCAATCTCTTCTTGAAGGTCTCAAGTGATGGCGCTCCCACAACTTCCGAGGTCAAGCTGTTCCATTGGTTGATTGTTCTCACTGTCAGAAAGTTTCTCCTTATTTCCAGGTTAAATCTCTCCTTGTTCAGTTTCCATCCATTATTCCTTGTCTGGCCTATAGGAACTTTAGAAAATAACTTGTCCCCTTCCTCCCTGTGGCAGCCCCTCAAATATTGGAAGACTGCTATCATGTCTCCCCTGGTCCTTCTCTTTACTAGGCTAGCCAAGCCCAGTTTCTGCAACCGTTTTTTATATGTTTTAGTCTTCAGTCCCCTAATCATCCTGGTTGTTCTTCTCTGTACTTTTTCTAGAGTCTCAACATCTTTTTTATAATGTGGTGAACAAAACTGGATGCAGTACTCTAGGTGTGGTCTTACTAAGGCTTTATAGAGTGGTATTAGTACCTCCTTTGACCTTGATTGTATCCCTCTGTTCATACAACTTAGGATTGCATTAGCTTTTTTGGCTGCTGCTGCACACTGCTGGCTCATATTTAGCTGGTTGTCCACTAAGACTCCAAGATCCCTCTCACAGTTACTGCTATTGAGCCTGGTTTCACCCAGTCTATATGTGTACTTTTGGTTTTTCTTGCCTAAGTGTAGGACTTTACTTTTCTCTACATTGAATTTCATTTTGTTAGACATGGCCAGGGGTGGGATTCAAATTTTTTAACAACCGGTTCTGTGGGAATGGCTTAGTTGGTGGGCATGGCTTGGTGGTCATATGACTGGGTGGACATGGTTTGGTGGTATGCTAATGGCTGGGTGTGGCCAACTCAATATCACTCACATTGAGACATGCATCTCCTTGCCTGGCCTCTCATGACTGTGAGGATGCTGCAACAGTCGTAAGTGTGAAAAATGGTCATAAGTCACTTTTTTCAGTGCCATTGTAACTTTGAATGGTCACTACACACAAGCAAAGTACCAGCAAAGGAGGGGAAAAACTCCAGAGAAGTTCCTGAGACAGGAAGTCTAGTCCTGCCAAGAATGTAATAAGGGTTAATGGAGAGGCAGTTTCTGTAAGCAACACCACAATGTTTCCTTCCTGCCTTCCTTACAGGATTAGGCCAATAATTTCTTCTAACAACCGGTTCTCTGAATTGCTTAGAATGTTAACAACAGGTTCTACTGAATAGGTGCGAACTGGTAGAATCCCACCCCTGATAGGGAGCAAAAATCTAGAAGACACTATGGACCGTGGTAAAAATTTTGAGTTTTTGTAACTCTTTGCTGCCATTTAATGAAAGTTGAGTTTTTTGCCACAAAGATCTACCAACATTAACATTTGTTGCCTAACACGATATTATAATTTATTTAACTACACCTGACTGGCTGTACCAAACTGTTTTTTGCTAGTAGCACTGGATTGTGTTTATATGAACTCTGCATAAAACCTTGACTACACTACTTTCTGCTGTAAGTATTCTGTGCTGTCTTTTGACCCTGAACTTTTAAACAAACATCTCAGCACCTAACCAAATACAGTATGTTACAAATACTCCCTAGCAGTACTCTTTTCTCAACTGCTCTCCCCCATGTGGCAGTAACCTTGTCCACAGCCTTGGAATGAGATAGTGAGATAACAGTATTTTCTTCCTTATTCTGAAACTATCCAGCTGCACCCTCAAGATGCAACACAATGGCTTTTTCAACTATTACGGTATCTTGGAAGAAAGTTAGCTGGTTGGCAGTCAGTGAATGAAAAGGCAAGGAAAACAGCATAGAGATAAAAAAGGAATCATTAATTATACTATATCAAATAATTTACTGTTAAGTGTAGAATGGATGTCACCATCTTCACATAGAGGTAGCTCTTGCTTAAGAATCCTAAATGGGACTAGCAAGTCCATCGCTAAGCAAAGTGGTCATTAAGTGAAACAGCATGCTCAGCAATGGCCATTTTGGTAAGCCTAGGTGCATCATTAAGTGAATTGGTCATGGTCATTAAGGGAGACATCATTTGACCATGAATTGTAACACCAACCACCCCCAGCTTCCCCATTGACTTTGCTTGTTAGAAGCCATATTGGAAGGTCGCAAACGCACAATGGTTATGAAGCATCTGGATTGCAATCATGTGCCTGCTGCAAGGGTCATAATTTGTTTTCAGTGCTGTCATTTCAAACAGTCACTGAAATGGTTGTTAAGCAAGGACTCCCTGTAGCTACTTGCCATGTTCTCTTCCCATTCTGGACCCGATAAGAAGTCATGTTGCCTTAAACCTTGCTGCCTCCACTTTAGTACCTATTCGGAATGGGTCTGTGCTACTGTCCATATTACTTTAACATCCATTTTTTTAAGAGCTACAATTGGCTGTTCCTCCAGCTGACATTCCAGCCCTACCCAGCAATATCCATTATGCTGAAAGACTCCTCCAATTAGCATGCCCAATGCTCCAGAGTTATCTCATGCACTCTTTTCTTTCTGTCATAGTGCTGACCAGTTAAACTTTTAAGAATTATTATTCCTTGAAACTATGGTCAACCGGTCATCTGTTTGATCAATCAACCATTAGGTGATAGCAAAGAAGTAGAGGCCCTGAAAGTCTTAGCTGCCGTATCCTGAGGAATCTGGATTAGCAACAATAGCAATAACACTTAGACTTACAGTATATACCACTCCATAATGCTTTACAGCAATCGCTGAGGGGTTTACAACATCAACATATTGCCCCCAACAATCTGGGTCCTTGTTTTATTGACTTCAGAAGGATGTAAGGCTGAGTCAACTTTGAGCCAGTCAGGATCCAACTTCCTGGCTATGGCAGAGTTAGCCTGCAATAATGCATTCTAACCACTGTATCACCACCACTTTGCAAATACTGCATTCTAACCAATGCGACACCCTAGCAAAAAATATAGATTTTAGTTTTAGTTCAGTTTGTTGTTCTCTTCACTGGCATCTTATTTGGAATGCCATCTCAAGGAAGTTGAGTATATGCTACTAGTATTGTAAGACTCTTTTACCTCCAGGTTATAAAATCTTCATCTCTAAGTATATATATATTTTACAGTACTTCTTGGGACTGTCAATAGAATTGGCTGTGCATGCTCATCCAAATGCACACATGCACACAGGCAAGCTGACAAAGTGTTGCTATATTAAGTCTCCCACCTGATGAGGCAGTTTCCAACTTTCAAGGGAGAACGTTTGGCTCATGTCCATGTGCTTTATGTTCACAGCTTTAGGATCTACAGATGTAAAAACAACAGTCACTCTGAACTAGAAGGAAATTTGATTTTCCTAATTTTCTTTATTAAAATACATTTTCTTCCAAAGATCCTTTATTGAAAATAATAAGAAATATTTCCTTCTTCCTTCCTCCCTTCCTTCCTCCCTTCCTCCCTCCCTCCCTCCCTCCCTGCCTGCCTGCCTGCCTGCCTGCTTGCCTGCCTTCCTTCCTTCCTTCCTAAAGGTGTATGGATTACTTAAATGATATCCATCTATCCTCAGCTGCCTGAATATTACATAAACATAAAATTTGATGATTTCACTGATTCGTCTTCTGGTGAGAACTCAATGCCAGCAATTAGTGGATTTCCTTGGCTGTTTTTCTAGAAATCACCAGCTGGTGAGAAAATATCCATCAATCACTGTCCTTAGCCTGGGTTGGGGTAGAGAAGAAGTGAGTTTTAATATCTGTAATTCCTGTTTTTGTACAATACTTTTAAAAGAGATCAAAATTATCTGTGGATAGCTGGGCTGCTTGCGAACATGGATTTCATCATTCTGTTCTGGAATAATACTAAAACTAAGTTCAAACACAGCAACAGATGAGAAGCATGAGGAGGCTTGCCATCAGAGGGTTCTCCTCTTTTCCGCTTCACCAGGCAGATCCTGATAGCTACCCCTGGTAGCCAGCTAGAGGATTGGCTCAGAAATCGGATGGAGTTGATCCTTGTTGAAAAAATTGGACTCTCCCACTGCCAAAAACATGATGGCTCTGACAATCCCAGGGACCAGATGGGAGGGCTATACTATACTTGTACGAACTTAACACAGACAATCAGTGAAGGATTCACATAAGAATCATCTGACTCTACAATCAGCAAAGTATTTGGTGACATGTGTCAGGTTGAATCCATGCACTAATATGTGGTCAGATATGAGTAAAAGGACTACCTCAACAATTTATGGCAAAGGTGATTTAAGGCTTTCTTGGCTATTGGATAGCGAACAGTTGAAGGCAGAAGAAAAAAAGGGTGCCGTGACAAGTTTGTGCCATAGTGGGAAGCAAAGAAAGACTCCAAGATTAATAACTCAGTCCTAAGGAATAGGAACATATGGTTTCACAACTGGACACTGAGAAAATAGGAGATAAGGAAGACAGCTTAAAATATAGTTTTTTAGAGATTATTACTAAGAGTACAATAGACTTTAACAAAAAACAGTCAATCAGCCCTAGAGATAACAGACTATTCCCATGAGGTGATAATTAGCCAATATTTTGGGCCAGTGAGAAAATAATGCTTGGCAAGGTTGAAGGCGATAAAAAGGTGACAGATAAGATAGACAGCATTAGGATATCACAGGAAAATATCAGAAAAAGCTGTGGATCATCCCAAGGGTAGTTAAACATGGAGAGCATTTTCTATATAGTTTTCAAGACTTTTCAGGAGAGCATTTTCCATATAGTTTTGGGCCCAATACAATGATGCTTAATTCATGAATTCAGTTGCTCTTTCTCCCAGGTTAAAGTGCTAAATAATTATATTCATAGAAACAAAATTGGAGGAAGAAACTTTTAATAAACCATTTCTCAGATCATTAGTTTGGATTAATTATTTGTAATAAAAGTTCTTGGTTTTGTTTTACAAAATTTTGTTTTTCAATCTTGACATTAGGGAACATTCTAGTTTTTAGAATGCAGCTTGCCTTCAATTTCAAACCATTCATTTACAGACTGAAGTTTCAACAGTACTGAAAAAAATTGCCACAGATCCTAGCACAATGCAATTGTAACTTAACACTAAACAGACAGTTACCTGGATTGCCTGTAATTATTTTCTCTTTCTTTTCTTGTTTTTTTTTTAAGTCCAGGAACATTACTATTTTAATCTGTACCTTTGACAGAAGTGTCTAGCAACGTGCCTATTTTCCCATTATTATCTCTCAGAAATGATAGGCTGCTGAACAAGTCAAATTAGTAGCTATTTTGGTTAAGTTGAATTTCAAGGTCAGAAGGCTTGGCTTTTTGGTCTGCCCCAGTATGTATCCGTTGGTCAAGAAAGTAAAGCAGATTGCTGCTTGTGGGGAATTCATAAGGAGGAAACAGAATGTTCTACTACTGTATTGATCAAACCTTCAATTAAGTACATGTAGCCATTTCTTCCACACTGCTTTGTAAATCCCAGCCCCAAATTCGATTTTCCTGGAAGGGCTCCTTCTTCAAAGGGTGCTAAATCACTGTATGCTCATGCTTTATGCCCCTGATTACCAACCAGTAGTAAGGCACTGACAAGTATAATTTGAACCTGGCCTGAAATGTATATGAAAAGATTTATGATTCTATCAACACTAGTGAAGCTGGTAAAACACAGTTTCATTTTACTAATATGCACTTTCACAGGCTGCAGGAATAAAGCAAAGTACAATATTGGAGTGCCCAAATATTTATATATACTAGTTCTCAATTTATGACTATAATGAAACCTGCTCATTATAGTTCTATAACAGTCATAAAGTGGATTATGTATGTGTATAACCACCTGATTTTATGCCTTTTAGTGGTGGTTGTTAAGCCATTCACCGTGGTTAAGTTAATCCATGGTCATTAAGCAAGCACTATTATTGTTTTAAGCAAGCCCATTATTCACTCTGGGGTGTTTTTGCAGTAGTAAGTGCCAGTTTTTAACAAAAATGTTGTAAATCGGGGTCTACTGAGAGTGGGATTTATGAGCTTGTCCCTTCACAATCTTTTAAAACTGCACATCTACAGACTGAAAAAACTTCCACCTCCACAACTGTTTCATGCCTCCCTGTTTACAAATGCTTAGAAAAACCATGCAAGACAGGAATCTCAAGCTAATAAATCAAATCTTTATTACAGTCAGAGACCAGTATAAGGAGGGCAGTCATGAAAAAGCATAGAAGATACATCAGAGTAAAAATAAAAATCTAAAAAAAAATTATGAAAACCTAGATCTAAATAATATGAATTAAAAACAGAATATATCTATAAAATTTAAATGAATCTAAAATAAGCTTTAGACATGTATAGGGGAGCATAAAATATTAGTGTGCGGAAGATTGTATGAAGTTACAGAGCTCTCTGATAAAGTGAACGAGGTGCTCATTATATCATCAGGCTAATAATAAACCCTGGTTTAAACCCAATAACCTTGCACACAGGGAATGGTGAAACAGAAGTGTGCCTGCTATTCTGCTTTTGCATTTTTTTCATGTTTGACTTACTATTTCACATCAATGCAGCCCACTTGTGATAAAAGTGACAAGCCCCTTATCTTCAACGCAGTACGTGTGCATAAACCCATCCTTTCATAGTTCCTTTTTAAAACAGCACATATGCTTTAGCCCAGCCTAAGGCTGCAATTCTTGTTTTAGAGATAGAATTGCCCTGCCAGTCACATATATTAGATTAACATCATTAAGCTGCTGAATAAATGATGGAATATTGAACAGCAGAATGAGCCGTTTAAATCAGCAATGTTCGTATGAACCATTTCTCAGGATGATAAAATAACTGGGGTTAAGCTAAAAGGTTAGCATAGTGGAGAGATTCTAGTTTTTACTACAAGCTTTCATTTTAATTTCTGTACAAAAGAGCAGAAGTATAAAGATGATGAACATGCCACTAAAGCAAACTGCAATAATAGAATTTATCCCTCCATTGCAGATTATGACAATATATTTTCTGTCTTCTTTCTTGCTGTTTTAATTCCCCTCCCACTGCTAGGCAATTTGCACTTGTATTTCTCAGACATACATTCTTTCCTTGGCAATTTCCAGGATTATTCTGTTTTCCTAATGATCCAGAATAGCTAATGTGTAATAGCTGAGGTCTATACTCTTAATTTCATTCTATTGTTACATGATTTATTTACTTTTTATCCCCTTCATTCACAAATGTTTTCAGTTGCAATCTGGAGTTGAGCCGATGACCTCAATAAACAATCTGTATGACTGACAAACCACAATAGTAGGATTCGCATAGCACATTAAACCCAAACCAAATAAACCTCTTTTTGAACAGTTTTCTCACATGATGAAAAGAACACATTAAACATCTGTGCAACCACCCTCACCCCCAACACTCTCACAGGAGCTGCTGCAAAGCAGTTATAGTGCTTAATGTAGCATTGCAAATTGTTCCCCCAAAGAACATTTTTTTAAAAAATTGCCCTTCTACCTAGCAGAAGAAAGCAAATGCACTGCTTTCTCACTGCTTGTGAGTTGCTCTTTCCATTTACTGAAAAAATAACTTTCAGCCAACTTCCACTTCTCTGCAAGCACCCCTTTGTCCCTCCACCCTCACTCCTTTCTTCTGGATCACACTAAGGGAATATTTTCAAAATGTCCTTGTGAATAAAATACGAAGTTTCAAAACTTCCAGAATGAAGTTTCCTCTTATGTAGTCTTCATGGATGTAACTATACTGTTTGTTTGCCAATAAGCAATTTGCTGTTGTTCTTTTTTTGGTTTAGAGGCAACTTCTCTAGTCTGTTAGGACTAGGTCCCAGATGAGTTGCTCTGTGGCTGTAGAGCCAGGCTGTGAAACTCACGGCCCATAGGCCAGTTGTGTCACGTGCTGGTCACGCCCATACCTGTTTTAGCAAAGGGGGGGGGGAATTCACGATATATCACTTGATGCTGCAGTGATGCCACAAGTTTGATACCCCTTCTGTAGAGTTTGAGGGGATAAGAATATTCAGCCATTGTTGGTACATTTGAATACTAGGAGTAATTTTAGTCTATGGACCAATTTAGCAAATGTCTTATCTAATTTTTGAGATGATAGTGTTTTTGACTCATAGTGTGATATGGTTGAAATAAGTAATCCCTCCCCCCCTTTCTTAGCACCACATTCAAAAGAGCGAGCATTGGAAGAAATAAACCCTGCATCCACTCAATAACCACACTCCATGTCAGTTAGTACAGTTTTGCCTCACTATCCTATGGCTTCTTGTCACCTCCCAAACTTGAACAGAAGAAAGACTGAAGGAACTTAAAATCTCCATCATTCTACAGTAAAAGACAGAAGCTGGAAGTCTATCCGTCTCTTTCAAGAGCTGCTTTTTTTGGAGCATTTCTAACAGGAAGAGGTTGAAACATGCACCCAGGGGCATGAGTACTAACTCAACATGCATTACTTCTCTAAATCTATCTCTTTTGTTGTCCTCATACACACAACCCCAAAATAGCAGAACTGCAGTTTTATTTTTAAGAACCAGTGGCACAAGTGTCTTAGAAGCAGTCCTTCTAAGTTTTTGTTTTAATTTGTATTTTATTCTTAATCTAGTTTCTTTTAATATTCCTTGCAGCAATCTCCCCGTATGTGATTTCTTGGCTTCGCTCAATTATAATGATTGAATCATCTCTCCTCAAAAGTTAAATGCTGCTACAAAAGAACAATTTCCCCTAGCACGTCAAAGAGAAGATGAGCAGCAAAGTTTTGACTTTCCACAAAGCTGATGAATAGAATCTTCCCCCTTTTCTGCAGCTTCAGTTGGATTGGGGCTCTTGTGAAGAGTTGGCATTGCAACATTCTTGTTCTGACTTCCCTGTCCAATAAACAGACCTAGGATTTTCCAGTGATCTCTCATCCAAAAATATTAACCAGGTCAATCAATCAATCAAACATTTATTGTCAATGCACAACATGTGTACAATGAAATTGAAAGGACCAACCCTTCTTAACATTTTCAGGATCAGCCAAAATTGGGTATTATCCCCTCTTGCTCCCAGAGCAATTTTTATTTATTTTTATTTTATTTATTTGTCAATTGTTTACAAGATAATAAGTATAAGTGTATACATAGTTATGAATACATGAAATGGGTACATATAAGAAAAATAAAATAAAAATAAAAGAAACAATAGGACAGGGACAGTAGGCACGTTGGTGCGCTTATGCACGCCCCCTACAGACCTCTTAGGAAGGGGTGAGGTCAATAGTAGACAGTCTAAGGTTAAAGTTTTTGGGGTTTGGGGAAGAAACTATAGAGTCGGGTAGAGTATTCCAGACATTGACCACTCTGTTGCTGAAGTCGTATTTCCTGCAATCAAGCTTGGTGCGGTTAACCTTGAGTTTGTATCTGTTGTGTGCTCTTGTGTTGTTATGGTTGAAGCTGAAGTATTCATTGACAGGTAGGACATTGTAATGTATGATTTTATATACCATGCTTAAATCAGACCGAAGACGGCGTAATTCAAGGTTTTCTAGTTCTAGAATTTCAAGTCTGGTGGCATAAGGTATTCTACAACGAGTAGAGGAGTGAAGAACTCTTCTTGTGAAATATTTCTAGACTTTCTCAATTGTGCTAATATCAGATACGTAATGTGGGTTCCAGACTGATGAGCTGTATTCGAGTATTGGTCTAGCAAATGTTTTGTATGCTCTAGTTAGTAGTGTGATATTACCAGAGAAAAAGCTACGTAAGATTAGGTTAACAACTCTTAATGCCTTTTTGGCTATGTAGTTGCAGTGGGCTCTAGCACTTAGATCATTAGAGGTGAGTATTCCAAGGTCCTTTACAGAGCTTGGATCATCAACAAGATCTTGACTATTCAGCTTGCATTTTATTTTTCGGATTTTTTTGCCAATATGTAAGACAGAGCATTTATTTGTTGAGATTTGAAGTTGCCATTTGTTTGACCATTCTGATACACAGTCAAGATCTTTTTGAAGGGTAGCAGTATTGTTTGTGGTATTGAACAGCTTTACATCATCAGCGAAAAGAACGCAGTTGCTCTTAATATGATCACAGAGGTCATTTATGTAGAGTATGAAGAGAGTTGGTCCTAGAACACTGCCTTGGGGACACCACTATTGACAGGTACAGAATTTGATAGGACGCTCCCAATTTTGCGTATAGTTTGATGACTCTTTTGACTTCAAGTAAAAATATGTTGTAATGGTCTTCAACAGTATTGCATCCAGTGAATAGAGATTGCCAATCAAGGGATGAGAGATCGTTGTTTATAAGATCATAGTTGCCTTTTTTGAAATTATAATTGAAATTATAATTTTGCCTTAATATGCTTTGAGGTGCTCTTTAACGTAGGAGAGCCAAGTTCATCATTAGGCTTTAAGCTGCAGAAAAGGAGAAGCCAAAGTAGTTAGACCAGTTCTTCCTGTCACCCCCAGCTATAAATTGCAGCTCACGCACAACTCTCTATTGTAAGTTACTGCCCAGCACCATTAGGAAACACACAAGTGCCCTCCCTCTGTCAGCAACCAGACTGAAAATGCTGATTGGTATTTGTGTGTGTTTAACACCTGCTTGGGGTGGGGGGTGGGGTGGGGCTCTCATTAGCAGTTCATTGAATAACAGATATCACCTGGCACTTGAATAGTATCATTCTGGAATGGCTCAGAACTGCAGTTGGTTGTTGCCACAGATACAGGATTGCACCATTAATTTGGTCTTGATGCAATGGGGCATATGAAGGAGTCATGGAAATTTGGAGGCCATATGGCTTATCATATTTTGTGAGCCTCCCAATTGCTTTTATTTAAACAAAAATAGTTAAACAAATTCTAACCATATGTGAAACTATATTCTAATTACAAAATACACAGACAGGTAGGAATTGCCTCTGGTGTGTTTTGTCTAAATTTATATAGACAAAAAACTGTGAATGGAATGATTCCCTGAGAAAATGAATTTTTGGGATGGGAACAATTCTTTCAAATAGCACTACTCCAGGTACATTTTCTGGTGGGGGAGGAGAAAAAAGGAGGTATATCACACACACTCTTTATGTGTTACATCTCACTAAAGTTCTCTGAAAGCTTCAGGGGGAGTCAAATTTACTCTGGAACAATCTGAGTGTTTATGGATGAATTCCAAATCTGCCTAAAGCTGCCCAGTTCCAGCCAAGGGAGGAATACCTTCAGTTGGTAGAAATATCTGTGTAATTCTGCAGCCTTTTATTTGGCTTAATACAGTTAATACCACTTTAATGATTCTGCTTGCACTTCTATGTCAAAATAAATCAATAATGAACTGCCTTCAAGGCCTATCATTAGGTTTTCAAGTTATTTCCCAAAAGCAAAACATTATGCAGAGCTTAAAAGCTGAAATCCAAATCAAACATAGGTAGAATAACTATTTGGATCCAGGAGTCTTTCACACTTAACATATATTGGACTCACTGAATTTCACTAGGATATGGAATCAGCTGCTATAGTCTGATCTATGGAAACAGGGAATAATTGATAGTTATATATATAGCTATCCCTGTAAAACTTTATATCCTTTATATTTAACTTTTTGCTCCTTTTTTCTGTAGTTTAGCATTATATTTTGAAAGCTGACTAGGCGATGTTAGGCAAGTCACTCTTTCTTAGCCCAATTCACCTCACACGGTTGTTGTCGTGGGGTATCTAGGAAGAGGAGGAAGGAATATTGTGTATGTTTGCTGCCTTGAGTTAGTTATAAAAGTAATAAGGCAGGATATAAACAAACAAACAAACAAACAAACAAGCAAATAATATAAAAGCTGTAATGTGCCTGTAATGTGACCTGTTTTATTAGCACATACTACAAACTAGAGAGCCTTTTAAAAAAGTGCAAATTAGTTATAAGCTGTTATAACTGATGACATAGAAATAATCTTATTAGCTAACTGATGCATATTAAACAGTATGTTCTTTCTCTCTCCCCTCCTCCCCACATGTCTATATGTCAGCAACTTCAAAGATGAACAACAAACTTTTATTATGGCCTTTATGTCAGAAAATACAATATAGAAACCCATACATTTAAGGCATAAAATGCAAAAAATAACATTATCATATTAATATAAAAAATACTACTATCACCGGCTATCACCACTAGCACTAATCTTCAATTGTAGTTGGTAGGAATAGAAAAACAGAGGCACATAAGATGGAAATCTGGAAAGATATGTTAGAGCCCCAGTCAGATAGAAAATGCAACAAATATGCTTCATGCTCTTTGCCTGAGTATTTCTTTAAAATGGGATAGATGAATGTCAGACAAAATGTCCTATAAAGAGAGCAACAAAGGAACTGAGGCAGGGGTGGGATGCTGCCAGTTGTGCCCGGCTCTATAGAACCGGTAGCTCTGAAAAGCAGCAGACACAGAACCAGTTCTGTGTCTGCTGTTGTTTGGCCCACCTGCCCGTCTGACCTTTATTTCCTGCTTCTTCAACCTCAGCTGCTTTGCGTGGCACAGCTGAGGTTGAAAAATCAGTAAAAAAGTGCTTTTGAAACACTGTGCACCCACGCTCAGCACTTATCAGCTGTCCCGGTGGCTCAGATAATGGTGTAGTACATGCGCGCGCAGCAAAATGCAAATACCGAACTGGTAGTAATGCCGGTTGAATCCCCACCCCTGAACTGGGGTACTTCAGGGAGCTGTCTCCAGACAGGCATATGTGCTGTTTCTGGGGGACCCCCACAGGTTTATGGGAGGATAGTGTGTCCAACCTGGACAAGGTGAAGAAAGGCCTAGTGAAATTTCAGAGTTAGAATGGACAAGTGATAGGATGATGGCACATTCCCATTTGAAGAAAAAAAAACCCATGGATTATGGCAGGGGTGTCAAACTCAATTTCATGTGTTTGACCTCAGGGGGCCAGGATGGGTGTGGCCAGAGTGGGCATGGCCCGCTTGACATCAAGCTGACATCAAGCTTTGCATTGTGTTGGGCGCACCTGTGATGGCCCAAGCACTCTTCCAGCGAAACGGGCTCCTGAGCTCCATTTTCAGCTGCAATGGCCTCCTGCAATCCTCTGCCAGTGAAAACGGAGCTCAGGAAGGCTGTGAGTGGTCCTCCCGAGCTCCGTTTTCGCTGGCAGAGGCACCGTGGAGGTCCTTCACTATTTCCAGGGCAGCCCCGCAGGCCAGATCTAAGCACTCCGTAGGACAGATCCAGCCCCCAGGCCTCGAATTTGACACCCTTTGCCTATGGGATTGGATACTAACCTTATATTGGTTTGGAAATCAATATTCCAGATACGGTGCTTATGACAACTCCTGGCATTTTCAAATCCTTATGGCCAGTCAGTTTCCACAGAGAGACCTAAAGTCTGAGCTTGCTATATGTGTTAGCCAGGTTGATTAGAAGTAGTCTATGAGAACCAGTGGGGCCAGATCCACATGGGGGAAAAAAATCACCAGAAATTACTGGGATAGTTCCAGAGTTAGGCCACTCAAGAAACCAAACCTGGTTTTAACCATTCTCGATGCATCTCAAAACTGTAAGGAGAGAACTTGTAAACTTGGACTGGGAAGCTTCTGGGGTATTAAACTTAAAGCTGTGGAAATACAATGCTCTCTTTGAATGAAAAAAAACAACCCACACACAATCTCAAAACAGCTGAGGACGTCCAATGGGACAAATGGGTAGTCCAAGGATGCCTGGAACCACACCCAAAGATATTTACAATTATGCTTCTGCTACCTGTTAATTTGCCATGTAGGCATGCTCTCATTGTGTTGTGCAAAAATTAACACTTGATAATTTATTGCAAGTTTTTTTTTTTTTTTAGGCTAAAGAAGCCTATGGCTTCAGTGTCCTTCTCATTTCCACTTTGGAGACAGACAAAATTACTTCATCACCTGCAAATAAGAAAGCTGGAATTGCACCATCTACCAACATTGGAGAGTGGTGAGCAGATGACACGGGAACCTTCATTAGTGAACTAATACACAGATTGAGAAATATGAGGATTAGAGTGCATCCTTGCCCTGATCTTTTGAGTGGGAACAGTTCCAAAAAGATGTTCCCAAGGCTGATGACAAAGTGTTTGTAGAAAGATAAGAAGAAATAATCTTTTATCTAGTTGTGCATTTTTTCCCCATTGCGTCTTTTTTGGAATCAAAGACTGTTCTGAAGTCCATGAAAGTTACCAAAAAAAAAGTGGTTTTGGCAGTAAGGTGTATTGTTCAGCTAACTGGTGTAGGACCAGAGAGAGTAATCTAAGGTTGAACCCTCCCCTCTAAATTCTGCCTGCTCCTCAGCAAGGATATTTTTTTTATTCTGGATCCAATCTAATAGCTTGAAATAAATCTATTTTGCATATAGCTTGTTTATTGTACTAAGCAAGCTACTAGATCCGTTACCGGCAGGATTAAACATACTCCTTTATTCTTATGGAAAAGGATGATTATGGCCTCATTCCATTTGGCTAACAATGTGCTGCGCTGTTGATATAAATAAATAAAGCAGGTAGCATTGGGCTTCACAAATCTTTTCCTTTTAATAATTTTGGAGGGATGAAATATGTGGCTTAAAGTGAAATAGAAGAGCTAGGACCATGCTGGCTCCAACGTAGTCCAAGATCTATAAAGCTATTACATTAGTATTGATTTAGAATGCTTTCCCCTGCAATGATGAAGCTCACACAACTATATCCTTTGTCCAGATAATCCGGAAACAATGATCAAATCAGCTCCAGTACGAGTCTTCCACATGAAAAGAAGGAAGAAAGGACCATGAATATCCAAAATAATGATCTCAACAAGACTCAGAAGGACAAATGTCTAAAACTATA
Organism: Pseudonaja textilis; assembly: GCF_049901715.1. NCBI lineage: Eukaryota > Metazoa > Chordata > Lepidosauria > Squamata > Elapidae > Pseudonaja > Pseudonaja textilis. Next base: position 56,630,874 of record NC_141991.1, on the reverse strand, counting down.
ATGAGCCACAGTGGTGCAGTGGTTAGGGTACAGTACTGCAGGCTACTTCTGCTGCCTGCCGGCTGCCTGCAATTTGGCAGTTCAAATCTCACCAGGCTCAAGGTTGATTCAGCCTTCCATCCTTCTGAGGTGGATAAAATGAGGACCCAAATTGTTGTGGGCAATATGCTGACTTTGTAAACCGCTTAGAGTGGGTTGTAAAGAACTGTGAAGTGGTATATAAGTCTAAGTGCTATTGCTACTGCTATAATGACTTAGCACTTTAAGGATTTGTTTCAAATGAGTATAATATTTATTTGTGTGCATGAGATTATATTTAAACACAATTTAAGACATTTTTGCATTTAATTCTTCAAATGAATCGACATAATTTAATAGCTATTCAATTTTATAATTTTTTTCAATAACCATTATTATTTTTATTTATTAGTTTCATATTAGATTCATATTCATCAAGTGTAAATTCATATTAGACTTGGCTGCTTCTCATGGAAATCTCCTTTTGTTTTGTTCCTACAACAACATTGGGAGATAGGTTATATTCCAAATTAGGATTGATTCCAAGTCCCCCAATAAGTTTCATGACTAAGAATGGGTCTCTCCATTCCTGTTTCAATGTTGTAACCATCATACAACACTGGCTCTCTATATAAAATGATGAATTGTTACCTAGTATCAGCATAATCCCACTTCATTTATAAATGTTATTAATTTTCATGTTTTTCTTTGCCAGCCAGTGAGACTGCAATCTGTCCTCTACAGAATGCAATTTATAACAGTATGAACAAAAACCCAAAGAGACTTGTGGCACCCTAAAGACTAAAAATAAACGTGTTAATTTTTAAGATTCTATGAAACTCTTTGTATTTTTTTCTGCAAAAGACTAATGTAAGTATTCCTCTGGAGGCAATATTAAATCAATTTTAAATTTAACAATAAATCAGAACAAATTGGAAATAAGGAGAAACTTTCTGTCAGAACAATCAACCAATGGAACAGCTTGCCCTCGGAAGTTGTTGGAGCGCCATCACTTGAGACATTCAAGAGATTGGGTTGCCATTTGTCAGAAATGGCGTAGGGTCTCCCGCTTGGGCGGGGGGTTGGACTAGATGACCTATAGGGTCCCTTCCAACTCTGATTATCTGTATAAATTATAAATAAGGAATGTAAGCAATATCTATAATAAGCTCTTTTTAAGTTAAAAGGTAATTGAACTAAGTTCAGGTTCCTTTTCAAGTTACTGTACTATACATTTTATAATATATGGTACAATTCTTCAATTAAACCATCTTTCAGTAGCAACTTAATAAGAGAGGAACTAAAAATAGAAGCAACTAAAAATAGGAAGAGGAAGCAGTATATTAACATCTTGTTATTTATAAAAATAATAAAATACATTAATTTTTAAAAGCTTTCAATAAAAGAGAAAGTAAGGACATTTAATTGTAACACACAGCTGATTACTTTGAAGGTAACCTTTAACCTAGGAAAAAATTCCAGAATAATCATAGAAATGACTGAATACTGGAAAGGAATGATAATTGCAACAAAAATCTATCATTGATGAGAAAACAAATGAAGTTTTAATAGTAGAATGCAAACTTTGCTATAAATAAAGCAATCAACTTTATAAAGGTCTTTTCCATTATCACTGAATTTCACAATTTTGTTTGCTAATGTTTGTAAAACAGGGTAAACTGAACATAGCATTCTTCATAGTACAATATTGGAGGTGAGCAAGCTGACCAAATGTTTTACCAAACAGATAGCTTGACATTTTATATTGATTGATTACAAACAAAACAAGTTTTTATATATATTACATAGGTCTTTCCGACCTAACCTTTTTCTCATTGGACAAGTTCAGACAAATCTGCGCCCACGTATACACGCACTAAGTTCCATCTTGAATCAGGTAGTGGTAGAAAGCTTGGAACAAGTTATTAAATAGATTATTTACTAAGAAGAATGAAAAATATGAATAATATAAAAAAATAAAGTGTATTGGATGTATGCTAATTTAGAAAAACTATCTAGTCTTAGCAATGCTTTGCACAAGTATGGAGTTGTGGTTGGTTGTTGGCTGCAATAAGCAGATCATGAAGAAAATGCACCGTATAAGACTGGAATGGGAGAAACAGCTGCTCACATTGAAGGCAGCCTTAGTGTTTGGTACTGTTTCATGGTGGCCATGTTACAGATCCCTTGCTCAGCCCTGAGGTCTGGTCATGGCAGCTTTGGTAGTCCCTCATAATCACAAATGTGAGAAACAATAGACCAGGAATATACTACATAGATCTGGCTGGCTAGACTGACCAGTGATGATGGTTCCCCTCTTGTAAATGTGCTCACCTGGGTCTTGGGTGTGGTATCAGGTGAGATTTTGGGACAGTGGAGGGGATATAGCTAGTGATGCTTTTGGTGGCTTCCAGGGACATTTCTTTGCAGAAATCCAGATAAAAGATCCTGTCTGAGAAACTAGATCATAGGGGCCAAGTAAGATTGCTTCTTGTATAACAGCCTTTCAGCCACATTGTGGCTTATGGTGCATGTGTAGCTTTGCATGGAGACGTTTATTATTTACCTAGTTACACTTTACTGTCCAGATTGTTACAATCAAAATCAGCTCCCATTGGGTGCCATGTTGTTGGCTGAGAATGGAAATTATTTGAAGTGAATGTTAAACAGATTGCACAATGCAGTGAGGAATAGGGTTCGACCGATTAATGTATCGAAGATTAATTGTATTCGACAGGGAAATGGACAATAGCAAGTTAGAGATGAATGGCAAAAAGCTGAAGCGAGCAGATAAAGGTAACAGAATGTTTACGAAAGATGGAAAAATATTTGGACAAATCTTAAGACATGTAAATACTGATGCAACAGGAAGTGGGTAACATGGGAAATGAACATATATTGAAAGAATCAAAATGGTAATGTAAAAGAGCATATTTCCACCGCCCCAGTTGTATGGAAATAAGAGTTAGTATGTCAAGAAATGCCTAAAGTGCTGTGTACAAATGCTCTGCGACTTACAATAGTTCATCTAGTGACCGTTCAAAGTTACAACGGCACTGAAAATAGTGACTTATGAGCATTTTTCACACTTACAACCATTGCAGCATCCCCATGGTCACATAATCAAAATTCATATACTTGGTAACCGGTTCATATTTATGATGGTTGTAGCCTCCTGGGGTCACGTAATCACCTTTTGTGACCTTCTAACATTGCAAAGTGAATGGGGAAGCCAGACTCACTTAACAACCATGTTACTACTATAAGTTAACAAATGCAATGATTCACTTAATAACTATGGCAAGAAAAAAAAGGGCAAGACTCACTTAGCAAATGTTTCATTTAGCAACATACATTTGGGGCTCAATTGTAGTCCTAACTTGAGAACTACCTCTTTAGGAGAAAATACTAAGGTAATGTATATGGTAATCCAAGGAGAAGTAAGATCAAGAATGAATGTCTGAGGAACGAATACGGATTGAATTCAAAGATGAGGGGCCAGTGTGAAAGTATGTTGAGAGGAGATTTTGCTTATGTAAACAACATGAATGAAGAATGGATCTTAAAATAAATATATTGTTAAGGCTTCACTCAGATTAAAAGAGGTGCCAGCAGAAATTCAAGGCCGTAGTTCTGAGAACTGTAGACATCAGAAATGCCTCTAACAATAACAACATTTCCATTTGCAGATGGTAGCCTTTTGGTTATTACAGATAAAACCATTAAATCTTTTCTGCCACTTCATATATAGAGTTCAAGCTTAACAGCAAAGGCAACTGAAATGTAATAATGGAAGAAATGAAGTAGAACTGGCTTGAAAGAGGTTTCAGGAATCCCTAAAGAATGAACATCTTGTATAAAATAAAGATAAAACAAGCACCAAGTTCACTGGGTTTTGTTTGTGCTGAAGTGTCATTTAAACACATCTGCTACTGTAATGACAAACAATTAAAGTGAACAGCCATGGTTAATAAGTTGAGGCAATTAAAGAAATGGAAAATGCCTCTTACATTCATGCAAATACAAACTTCTGAAAAGACAGCTTTTTTTTTTCTTCCATGGAAAAGGCCACAATGGGTTACCAAAAAAAAAAAGCAATTAAATGATAGAATGTCCTTTAAAATGCACTATAAATTTCATTTTGGTTACATTATATGAACCCAGCTTTCTTGGTTAATATGTAGGTGTATGTGTATATACGGAGTCCTTTTATAAGTGAAGTGGTTGTTAATTGACTTGTGCCTAATATTATGATCTTTTTTACACCATGGTAGTTAAGTGGAGCACTGCAGTTGTTAAGTGAATAGGTGTGACAATTTAAAACAAGTCACTTTTTTTCAGTGCCGTTTTAACTTTGAATAGTCACTAACCAAATGATTGTAAGTTCGACTAGTGTTCCAAAATCTCAGGTGCTGCCACAAAGAAGAGGGAGTCAAGCTATGCTCCAAAGCACCTGAGGGCAGGACAAGAAGCAGTGGTGGAAACTAATCAAGGAGAGAAGCAATCTAGAACTTAAGGATAAATTTCCTGACAGTAATTAATGGGATGACTTGCCTCCAGAAACTGTGAATACTCCAAAACTGGAAGTTTTTAAGAAGGATTGGACAACCATTCATCTGAAATAGTACAGGGTTTCCTGCCTAAGCAGAGGGTTGGACTAGAAGACCTCCAGAGTACCTTCCAACTCTAATTCAGGGGTGTCAAAACTCAGGCCCATGGGCTGAATCCAGCCTGTGGGAGGGGCTTAGTTCTGGCCAGCAGGGCCAACCTGGAAACAGCGAAGGACTGGCCTGTGGTGCCTCTGCCAGAGAAAACGGAGCTGGGGAGGGCCATGCACAGCCTCCCAAGTTCCATTTTTGCTGGCAGGAGGCAGTCCCAGCCAAAAACAGAGCCCAGGAGCCCATTTTTGCTGGCACAATGCTTGGATTACCACAGCCACCCCCTGACACAAGTGACATCAAGCTGGCCATGTCCCCTACTTCCCTGAGATCAAACACAGCCTTGATGTGGTCCTCAATTAAATTGAGTTTGACACCCCTGTTCTAATTCTCTCTGTGTCTCTCTCTCTCTCTCTTTCTCTCTCTCTCTCTCTCTTTCTCTCTCTCTCTCTCTTTCTCTCTCTCTCTCTCTCTGTACAACACACACACACATACACCTCCCCACAGGTTTTATATGACACCCATCTCACTATCCAAAGTGACTGTATATCTTTTCATGTATATTGTGGCACATGTAAAAAAAGTTTGTTTATTATATATGATACCCACCTCCCTGTTCAGCAACTTGGTTGATTGCATGAGTGGGCCTGCTATCTTGACTTTTTTGACCTCCTTCCTGCAGACAATCCTGGATGATGTCATTTATAAAGCACTTGGAAGGGGGAAGTTGGGCATGACACTGTATGCAAAAAGGGGCAGGACTTCCATCACATCGCTTGCCACCTTGCCTGGTTTATCACCCCTGCTAATGCCCCTGAGAAACTGACAGATTAAGGCTTGCAAGTTTGTCAGGGGATGGAAAATCATAAGAGAAAATGAATATTTTGACCTCAGGCCACTTTTAATACCCTGAAACACAGACCTGACTCCCAAATAACTATGAATGGGATAGCAGTTCTATTTGTAAAATTTATTGTGAATTTGCACTCTTTATGTGTGTATGTGCCTTTAGCTCCTGCTGATTGCTTGGATTAATCCCTGAAGTTTTCTTGCAAGATTTTTTTGGAAGTGGTTTCCCCTTACCTGCTGAGAGAGACAGAGAGACAGAGAGTGAGTGTAACTGGAAACAAAGTCACCCAGCTGGCTTTGTGCCAAAGGCATGATTAGAATTTGTGATCTGCCTTGAGATTTCTAGTCTGATACATTAACTAGTACAACAAGCTAGTGGTTTATCTATTATGCCTGCTTTTTTAAAATAGGAATTTAATCAGAACAGAAGCTTGCATGACTATAAAAAATTATAGCACAAAAATACAGAACATTTTGGCCTGTGACCATGGATTTTCCTTGCAGTTATCACTGGGAGAAATACAGGTAATCTTCAATTTACGACCACAATTGAGTCCAAAATTTCTCTTACTAAGTGAGACATTTGTTAAGTGAGTTTTGTACCATTTTATGACCTTTTTTGCCATGGTTGTTAAGTGAATCTCTGCAGTTAAGTTAGTAACACAGTTGTTAAGTGAATCTGGCTTCCCCATTGACCTTGCTTGTCAGAAGGTTGCAAAAAGTGATCACATGACCCTTGGACATTGCAACCATCATAAATCTAAGTCACTTGGCAAATGCCTGAATTTTGATCACATCACCACGGGGACGCTGCAACGGTCATAACTGTGAAAAACAGTCGTAACTCTTTTTTCAGTGCCATTGTAACTGAGTGGTCATTAAATGAACCGTTGTAAGATTATTAGAATTCTGTTATTAGAATTTATAAAGTTTAATTCCATAAAATATGTAATAACTCCTATTACTTGCAAGCAATTTGTATATTTCAGTGAAGAACATTAGTAACTTCTGACCCACTTGTAAATGTTCGGGATGGAAAATACAAAATTATGAGGAGGAGGTAAAGATTTATTTCCTTATGTGTGTTAAATGCAACAAATACATTTCTGTGTAATCAACATATTTCTTTACTTGTAATTTTTGGGCATGTAAGCAATAGTTTGAGAATATAGCATCAAAGTCTTAAAGTATTTCCTTGTGAAAATAGAATGTTCCAAAGCTGCTATTTAGACAGGAAATAAAGCCATCACTGTCTTCTGTTGCAATAATGTTGATGCCTGTTTCTTCTTCTTGGAAAGTTTTGCTTGTGCCATTTCCCCATGACCCTCTGTATAATATTAAAATTTATATACAGTTACCTCTCTGCAAATGATACACTGAAACACATTTAAGGTCTCTAAAACTCAATTTAATAATGGCAGTATGCCTTATATGAAGCTCAGTGGTGGGATTCAATTTTTTTTTACTACTGGTTCTTGGTGGCTTGGTGAGCATGGCATGGCTTGCTGGGCATGGCAGGGAAAGGATACTGCAAAATCTCCATTCCCTCTCCACTCCAGAGGAAGGTTACTGCTAAATCTCCATTTCCTCTCCACCCCACCAACCTGCTTTCCAGTTCCGTTCTCCTATGCAGGGCAACAAAAGAAGACCCAGCCGATCAGCTGGGACAAGGGAGGCAGAGAATAGATGGAGGCGGACCAGTCAGAGGTGCTATTTGCCAGTTCTCTGACTACTCAAAATTTCTGCTACTGGTTCTCCAGAACTGGTCAGAACCAGCTGAGTACAACCTCTGATGCAGCTCAGGTATAATGTCTATGAAGTGGTATACTTTACACGAACTAAAGTCAATTATTGTGTGAAAAAGTGTTTGACAATTATTTATGTTTCCTAAAGCAATAGTTTGAATTGGCTAGGAGGCAAACTTTCTGCCGCCATAGGAAGGACAAAGGAGATTTTTAAAGAAACTTTTTTAAAGCTAAGAATGTTTATATGTGCTTTATTCTTGGTTCAAAAATTTGTATTAGGAGAAATACGGCCAGGCTCATAAAATCTTGTTTATGGTCCAATAAGCCCCGCAAAGCCAGGACACCCTAAAAATAGATGAGTTAGAAATTCTGTCCTAGATGATGAAAGCGTTGTGGCATGTACTATGTGCCGACCACTGCATTTTGCACCAGGGAGCAAAGGTCTGTCTATTCTATGTTAGTCATTTTAAAGTAATAACAAGGTACAAAATTCAGCTGTAAAGGACTGATATACAACATCAGTGCTTTAAAATTGGCATTGTGTTGTAAATGTATTGGACAAATCGTTGGATAATCTTTCACTTTAGGCATTTTCTATTAGGAAGAAGTCACATCATGTTAGGTTTATATCTGCTTCTGTGAAGGATTTTTCAAAATAGATCACAGAGTATTAAAAAAATATTAAAATTATCAAGCTCAATTCAAAAAGGAAAAAGGAGGAAAAAAGAGAAACACGTTTGTAATAATTGGGCAGTTTGTTTCGAGTAACAGATTTCTAAATCTTGGCAGGGAGCACTGGGATTAGGGCCACGTGACAAAGTAGAGGGAGTAATTCCTTTCCTTGAGTATTTTGATTAGGAAAATATTCTTCAAACTGTCTTGGAAGCATGAAACGAAAAAATGTAATGCTGTGGAAGCCAGTGTAGCCTTTCCATGGTTCACTCTGAGTCCTACTGGAGGAAAACAAACAAACCTTTTGCAATGCTCTCCTGTATAAATTTGCTTGCCTAGATATTCCAGGTAAGGTATAGCATGCCACAAAACTATTTATTTTGTAAAAAAAAAAAAAAAAGCCTCATGGCCAAACAAAATCTGTTCTGACTGACCGAATGCTGTCACCATTCACTGAGACATGTAGCTAGCTTTTGAACCATCTGTTTGAATATTAAGTGAAGCAAATGGAAAAATTAATATATGTTCCTTTTTTTATATACACTTGGGCATTTGGTTGCTCTGACAAAGGAAATAATATATAAATAATACATAAATTCTCCCAAGCTGACAATGCCTCATTACTTCCATTCAGGAAGTGTTCCTGAATAAGTTCAGCACCACATGTAAGCAACACTATGCCATGTCCTTGTACCATTCACAAAATCTATGTTTGTGCAAGCCCAGCCTCTAACGCAGGGTCCCCAAACCTGGCAACTTTAAGTCTTGTGGACTTCAACTCCCAGAATTCTTCAGACAGCCAATCTGGCTGAGGAGTTCTGGGAGTTGAAGCCCACAAGAGTTAAAGTTGCCAAGTTTGGAGACCTCTGCTCTAACGTCTCTAGCATTCCTATTTTCTGGGTCATCATCGCAAACAGTATAGAAGCTCATTGAATGCAGGACCCCCTTCGTATACCTTTTATAGCTGTGAACATGTTTGATGGGAACTATGCCTCAGTGGTCGTTCTCAGTGGGACTTTCCACCAGTGGACTTGAGCTGATGCTTGATAGTAACCCTGGCTGGGAGGTTGAAATTGAATGTCATTTCTCTAAAGTCAGAAATGAGTGTCTTGAATATCCTGTACAGCTGAAAACAAAGATTTCTCGGGCACCACAGAATTTCTAGAATACCCCACAGTATTATCAGATTACTGTGATCAAAGGCATCCTGTTTCATCCTACTATTGGTCTATGTGGGATAGCAAAATATCAGAAAGAAAAGATTTTCTCTTGGGATGTTGAATTGGCTTCAGTCACCTCCTTAAAGAATAAGACTATAACTTTTTCCAATTCCTGGGGATAAATAATATTCTATCTTTATATATGTGATGCCAAAGTATTAGGAAAAACATACAAATGAAAATTGTATGATGACCCCAGAAAAGAATCAAATAACTAAACCCAGCTCGTTGTCTTTTCTGTGGTGGGTGGAAAGTCCATCTATGGATAAAATAAAGGACATTTTTTAATGCTATAAGGTGCTAGTATCAGTAGAAAGGGTGTGCTTGGAATTTCTTTGGAAGAACAGTGTCAGTTCTGAAGCTGGCCTGACTGAGGCCATCTTGGAGGCTTCCGTGTTGTCACAATGGTGCTGAGGGATAGGGAAGGAGAGTATTATATAGGGTGTGTTTGCTATGGCTGTATCACATGGAACCTGACAGCGGTGGGATTCAAATTTTTTTACTATCGGTTCTGTGTGGCTTGGTGGGTGTGGCATGGCTTAGTGAGAGTGGCAAGGGAAGGATACTGCAAAATCTGCATTCCCACCCCACTCCAGGGAAAGGATATTGTAAAATCCCCATTCTCTCCCCATCCCGCTAACCTGCTTTCCAGTTCCGTTCTCCTGTGCAGGGCAACAAAAGAAGACCCAGCTGATCAGCTGGGACTTGGGAAGCAGAGAATAGCTGTGGGTGGGGCCAGTAAGAGGTGGTATTCCAAACTACTCAAAATTTCAGCTACCGGTTCTCCAGAACTGGTCAAAACCTGCTGAATACCACCTCTGAACACTGACAAACAGAAGATAGAGGCACTGGGTAGGTCAGCCTGTAATAAGGTCACTCAGTGTAGCTGTTATCAGGTTCTTTGTTCCTGCAGTAATTTAGCACTGCTTTTGTAAGTCTTGTTATCATTTGCAGAGGTATAACCTATAACGTTGTGGGTTTTGGGGCAATTCTATATTCTTTTGGCAAGGAGCCCAGTAATCACTGTACCTGTACATGCAAATAAAAGATACTTTCTTGCATCTGTCTCCCAGGGTTTTGGCTCCTTATGGTTAAGTTACTTGAAAACTCAGGGATTTGTGTAAATGTATGCCTTTTACATGCCTAATATGGTAGGCCCTTCTCTGACCCTATTCTTGCATATCATCTTAAAACAGACTCTGTCATGATATGCCCATGGGTTTTGATTATAATAGGCTGGGGATATATGACAGGATGTGTCAGTCCTTCAAGGTAGACCAGATAAGGAAACCAAAGTCATGTAGACCAATATTGTAAAATTTTATTGTAAAATTATAGTGCAGAATCTTGCAAATCTGAAGGTGGCTCTTCCCCTTCACTCTTTATCTTTGTGTGAATTGGGGAAGAGCTTGTCTGACACAACAGTTCTGCCCTGGACTAATATTCATTTTATCTCATTGCTCATGGCTCTTATTCATCTCTAAGGGCCATTCTCTTCTACAGGCTTACAGCAAAGCACAATACAGTATGTGGAACTGACTTTTAGAGTCAAGTAAAAGGCTGGTACAAAATGCCTATCCTGTGCCCATGCAGAATTATATCACATTTAAAGTCTCTGGGCTAGTTATTAGTAAACTTCTGGACTAACTTAAAACTGCTGGTCCCATGAGACATATATCAAAACTGTTAACTCAAGAAAAAATTAAATGTAAAAGACTTATTGGAAATAATGACAATTTTGCCACTAATTCTAATAGGAAATGACTAACGTTGCCATTCAGTTTCATATAAAATTAAAAAATATTCAATTTAGGTCAATTCAGTGACCAATCAGGATTATAGATGTGACCACATGACATACACTACATTTCCCAGGATGCATTAACTACATTTACCATGAGGCATTCCCTTAAGGAGAACTAAAAGTATTCCTGTTTGTGTGTCAGTCAATTTTTACCCTTAGTCTAAACCAACTTTGTTCAACTTGATGTATTTGGATTGCATTACTAAATCTTATAGCTTACAGAATTTCCAATTATTTTGGTCACAGTTGTTTGAAAGTTCTGGGTTGTGTAAGCCAATATATATTGATGGGTTAAGTTAAGGAAACGTGTTGCAGACAAACAGGTAATGGCCATGCTTAATAGGATTAGTCATACAGTAAAGGCAGGGGTGGGCCTCAAAAAATTTAACAACTGGTTCACTGCCTGGTTGCTGGGTGGGCAAGGCCATGCTGGGCGTGGCCTAGTCAGCCTCCTGCACCATGGCAGGGAGGGGCGTTTTCACCCCCGGGCTCCAGAGGCTTTCTTCAAGCCTCTGGGAGGGCAAAAATGGCCTCCAGAGGCTCTTTGGCCTTCCAGAGCCTCTGGGAGGTCCATTTTTCGCTTTCCCCAAGCCTCTGCATGGGACCTGCATTTACCTGGGATCCAAAATAGGCTGCATGGGGACTCCTGGGAGGGGCGGAGTGGGCGGGGCCAGTTGGGGTGGGATTTGCCGGTTCCCTGAACTGGCCATAAGATTAACAACTGGTTCACCCGAACTGAGGGGAACTGGTAGCAGTCCACCACCCCTGAATAAAGGCATTATGAGGGTTCATTTAGTATTGTGGTTAAAGCACCAGGCTAGAAAGGAGGAGGATCTGATTTCAGACTTTTTTAGAAAAATTGTTAAATTTATATGCCACCCATCTCAGAGTTTGATGACTTTTAGGCACAAAGCCATCTGGGTGACTTTGGGGCAGTCATCTCTCTCTCAGTCTTAGGAAGGCAAACTGCTTCTGAAAAAAAAATATTGTCAAGAAAACCTCACGGACTGTGCAGGTACATGGAATCAAGTCGACATAACTGTGAGTTACACCTTGAGAATATCTTGTGATCCAATAAAGAAACTTTGTATGGAAGCCTTTGTAGAGTTTGCCTGTCTGTCTTTATATTCAGCCAGGAATTAAAAGACAGAACAGTGAAATTATAGTGATCTTCATCCCATAACGAAGGAGCAAAAGGTGAAACACCAGCACGGAGCTGGGGTCCAAGTAGAAACCCCCCAACTCAACCAAGGTCAATTCAGTGACCAATCAGGATTATAGATGTGACCACATGACATACACTACATTTCCCAGGATGCATTAACTACATTTACCATGAGGCATTCCCTTAAGGGGACAGCTCCCAATTCCCAACTAACTATCCCAATTCCCAATTAACTATATACTGTCTGGACAGCACAGGCATACAGGCACAAAAAAGGTACCATACTTAAATAATTGATGACATAGAAAGTTAAACATGCTTAGAAAAAGACCCAGATTACTTTTTTATTTAAAATTATTTCAAGTTCTTTATTAATTTAGCAATTTGTTGGCAGCCTGCTTTTGTTTAGGTCTCAGGTTTCACTCAGCTCTTGAGAAATAATCTTAATGACAAACCTAAGCAAGGGAACATAAAAAAAATTCCTTTCCATACAAGAAGTCCCAAGATTTATCCAACGATTTAATTAATTAATGGTTTAAAACCATTGAAATCATTTCTCTTTTTTGAATTTTCCAATTAGAGTGAGGGGCCTTTCAGTTAATTGGAGTGCTACTAGCTTTATTCTAACAGGAAGTTATAAAAGTGATTATCAAGTTAAACCTAACTTGAGATTGTAGATGAGCTAATGTCTGATTTCCAGTTCATAGAAAAAAATTACATGGGCAGAGATCTTATACAGGTAGTCCTTGACTTACAACCCAAACTGAGCCCAGAATTACAATTATAAATTGTGCCAGTCGTTAAGTGGGTCACATGACCATGTCTGATTTTATGACTCTTTTCATGGCAGTCAAGCAGAAAATGTGACTGTTAAATCAATGCTTTGGGCATTAAGTGGATGTAGCAGCTGTTAAATAAACCCATTGTACCCAATGGCCATTTTTTTTGCTTTGAAACAGAAGTAAACACACATTTCTGAGGGGTAGGAATGTAAATTACGGTCATGTGACTGCGGGATATTGCAAAGGCTCATTGCTAAGGGCCCAAAATGTGATTACAGTATGCGATTGTTGGGGGAGAAGGGGCCGTTGGTATTTTGAATCTAAGTCATAAGTAAAGGTAGTCCTCGACTTGTGACAACAATTGAGCCCAACATTTCTGTTGCTAAGTGAGATATTTGTTAAGTGAGTTTTGCCCCATTTCACAACCTTTCTTGCCACAATTGTTAAGTGAATCATTACATTTGTTAAGTTAGTAACACAAAGTTGATCACATGACCCTGTCAATTGTCAATTGCCAAGCACCTGAATTTTGCTCATGTGACCATAGGGATGCTGTAATAGTCGTAAGTGTGAAAAATGATCATAGGTCACTTTTTTCAGTGCTGTTGTAACAGTCGCTAAATGAACTGTTGTAAATCAAGGACTACCTATAACTATGAGGAATTCTGTTGTAACTTCAAATGGTCACACTAAGCAACCAGTTGTAAGTCAAGGACTACCTGTATGATGTGCTTATTCTTTCTGAAAAAGTTACTAAGTTCTTGAAATGCAAATTGGCATGATTGTTACCTAGTACCACAATTTCTATTAGAAGGACAATTCCAAGTTTTGTAGAGCTTCTGAATCCTGTATTTTATTAGAACTAAGCATCTAGTCTACCTAGAGTCGTAGAAAGTCATTAGGTGACTGCGTAAGTCTCTTAGCCCATCCTACCTCATGGGACTTTTTGTGGTAGCAATGAAAGGAAGATCACAGGTAAGCTTTTGAATTCTTATAAGGGTGGCTTGATGTAAACATAATAGATACATATGTGTTCTGTCTTGCCTGTATCCACAGGTGAGAATCCAAAGTTCCAGAGTTCAAATATTCAAGCAAACAAAACCAGACCCAAAAGAGTTAACTGCTTCTGTTTTCACAGTCCTTGGCAGTCTTCCTGGAATCTGTCTGGCAAGTCTGAACTGTCCATAAATCACGACGCCGCTTCAAATGTATTCTTCCCAATCCAAAAAGCACTTTGCTCCAAGCAAAGATTGAGAGCCAGCACGCCTCCTTAAATCCCCTGGAGGGGCGTGTCAGTCTCTCTAATTAATCCCTGGCTTGACGTCTCCTTTCAGATTGTAATTGACGTTTCAATCTTCTTCTAGTCCTAGCATCAAGCCAACATCCGTCAGTCTCGTCCTCACTCGAAGCCTCTGACTCATTCTGTGGATCTGCTGCTGACATCCGAGGCATGAAAGAAGTAGAAGGTTCTGGAGACGACCTTCTCTCCGACACTCTCTCCTCCTCCTGGCTCACATCTGTGTCCTCTGATACCTCAGACTCCACATTCACAGCAGGCTCAAACCTTCCGTCTTCAGATGCATCAAATTCAAAAGTCCTAGCAGGGTCAATCCTTCCAGTCACAACACATATGTATATTCATGTGATTTTCAGGGCTGCATTTATCCCACGGAATGTGTAATATTGCACATTACTAGGGATGTTATTATTCTCAGCTCTTTCTAATAAGCACATGTTTGCTTGGTATTTGTTTATAAAGCATTTTTAGCAATAATCAACACTGGGTGTCAAGCAAGAGTTATCCTGATACATTTCCAGAATGAAGCTTGTAAAGTGGCTCAAAGAAAAGCAAAATGGCCTTGGTTGGCATACATACAAGAGAACCTGAGGGATAAAGGGGCTTGGTCTATGTAGCAATAGCAATAGCACTTAGACTTATAAACCACTTTATAGTGCTTTAGAGCCCTCTCTAAGCACTATTACAGAGTCAGAATATTGCCCTCAACAAATTTGGGTCCTCATTTTACCCACCTTGGAAGGATGGAAGGCTGAGTCAACCTTGAGCCTGGTGACATTCGATCTGCCAAATTGCAGGCAGCCAGCAGGCAGCAGAAGTAGCCTGCCATACTGCACTGTGCCACTGAGGCTCTATCCCTCTATGTAGTGGGAAGACCCACCCTCCATCCTCCCTCTGTCGTGCAGACTCACAGAGTGACTTTGAGTTAGTCACTCTCTAAGCCCTTGCTGCTTCATAGCATTCTTCCTCTGGAAAAAAAAACATAGGAGGAGCCATTGCTACATGCATTGCCCTGGGCTCTTAGGGAAAAGGCTGGATGCAAACCAAATCAGTGAATTAATATCAATACTAGAACATTTTAAAACTGTGTGGAGGAGTTTTGGGAATTGTTTAGATCAGTGTTTTTGAACCTTGGTAGTTTGAAGATATGTGGACATCTGCTGGCTAGGGAGTTCTGGGAATTAATGTCAATACATCTTCAAGGTTCAGAAAATAGATGATATTTGGACTGTATCTAATGGGATATTGTTTTTTATTTATAAAAATTAAAAAGAGTTTTAATATATATCTTCTCATGTTTATTTACCTATTATATTTATTTTGCAGGAAATGTATAATGGGATACATGGGAATATACTATATGTATATATTATATTATATACAAATATAATGGGATACATGGGAAGATGATCCTTGATGACCTATTAACTGTCATTCACACCTCATGTTGTGGAGTTCTTGATGCTTTGAGTTTGGTTCTTTGCTTGCAGATGTTTCATTACCCAGCTAGGGTAGCATCATCAGTGCTAATTGAGTGTGAAGTTTGGTCCCTATGTATATACAGATGTTTGCTTTGCCAGTATTGGTGGGGATATTTTTTTTTGATAGCTCCTTGATTAGTACATTTCATGCTCGTTGTCTGTTGTTAATCCCTGCTTATCAGTTAACTGCTGATGTACTTTGATCTTTTTTGTCTCATTAGCTTTTTGTTGTCTTTTTTGAATGGTGTGTAAATGCAGACTTATAAACCACTTTATAGTGCTTTAGAGCCCTCTCTAAGCACTATTACAGAGTCAGAATATTGCCCCCAACAAATTTGGGTCCTCATTTTACCCACCTTGGAAGGATGGAAGGCTTGACTTAGGACCACAATTTTGGTTGTAAGATGTGGTCATAAATTGAGTCATCATATGATGGGCCTTGGATTTTATGACTATTTTATTATGTCAATAAGAAAATCCGCTGTCACTAAGCAAATTGCAGTGTAACACCAAACCCAGCTTATCCAGTATATAAGTTTAAGTGCTACTGTTATTGCTATTATCCAATGGATGGTTTTTGCTGGAAAATGGGAAAACAAATCAACAGTGACCATGAGACACTGTAACTGGTCAGAAGTGCAAGCTAGTTGCCAAGTGCCAAAAATGTGATCATATAATCACAAGAGCAGCATAGCAGTTGTAACTTTAAGGATTATAACTTTTTTTGAGTCCTTTGAAACTTTGAATGATTTTAAAGCAGGGCTACCAAGCTCCCAATCTGCAGGCCAGATGTGTCACGTACTGGCCACGCCCAAGCCCATTTAAGGAGGAAAAAGTCCGGATACGTCACGTGATGATGCCATGACGTGAGTTTGACACCCGTTATAAAGTGATCGGTTGTAACAGGGATGTCAAACTCTAGGCCTGCGGTTGGGATGCATCATGCATTGGTCACGCCCACCCATTTAGCGAAGGGGGAAAATGTTGCAATATGTCACGTGACGATGTGGTGAGTTTAACAACCCTGAGTTATAAGTTGAGGGCTACCTGTA
Source organism: Pseudonaja textilis (assembly GCF_049901715.1). Taxonomy (NCBI): domain Eukaryota; kingdom Metazoa; phylum Chordata; class Lepidosauria; order Squamata; family Elapidae; genus Pseudonaja; species Pseudonaja textilis. The sequence goes on along the minus strand of NC_141991.1, from coordinate 56,614,131 downwards.
TGGTTTATTTCTATTTGGTTTTTGATAGCTAATTCGTCTGGATACCAAGCTTCCAGGAACGCCCTAATGTTTTTTTTTATTTGGTTTCATCTAGGATGCTAAATTCACTTCTATTGACACCTGATGTTATTAGGCTCAGATTGCACTGAGGAATCATGACAAAAACACTCAATTTCAGAGTCAATGACTTCAATATTGCTTTACTGCTTGTTAGTCTCATTTGCCTGCCTGTCAGGAAATTATGCAGTTCTGGAGAAATTGAGGAAAAGGTTTTTTGGAAGATGATGTATGGATGAGTTTTAGTGAGATTTGCAAGAACTATTTTCTTTACCATTCATTTTTCCATTCCAGAACTTGCAACACATATTTTGACAGTCAGTCCTATTATTTTTCATTCATATCACCTCCCCTTCTCTGTTTATAAAACAAAACATTCCTCATGTAGATATAAAAAACTAACTTCATTTTCCTTGATATTTTTATTCATTTGCAAGAAGCAGCATTTTAATTACTTTGTGTTTAAGTGTGGCTATTTAAAACTAAAAAAATAAATTTTACACTGAAAACAAAAGTATGTATCAGAGGTAGATTTCACTGCTATTTGTCAGGGTGTTTGCTAATATGTGTTTATTTTTGATCATTTGTATTTTTTTCCCCTGGATATTGGTATGCTGGGTTTTTGTTTTGTTCTTTTCATTATATTAACAGGGCTCCATATAAACCATGGTTATACAAATGGCCACATACAATAAGGCTATTTCCAATCTGAACTGGATCACTTCTTCTAGCATGTGTCATATAAATGATTTTATATTCTTTTTTAAAAAGCAGGCTAGGATTTCCTGTCTGTACCCACACCAGTGCATTTACTTGAGTCAATACCACCATTTTCTTTGTTCTTGAAGTCAATATTAATCCTTTTACATCAAACCCTCATATGCAGCCACATTCCACTGTTAGCTATTGTAGCTTTTATCTTAGCAGGCACTTAAGTGATCTATACTACTGTGCCAATTTTATTGCTCCATATTGCAACCTCCATTCCAATAGTGAAGTTTCTTATATCTTATTTTAAGGAGTTATCCCTTATTAACATAGCAACAAAACTATGGAAATGCCCAATTTCCATGTGTGATTCCTTCAATGTATATAATGAATCTTGCAGCTTTAGCAATTTTTTTTTGCCTACATTTTTATAGTTGTTACAAAAAATATTTCAAAAATATTTCAAAATAAATCACAAAACATTCATATTTAATTTGCTTTTATTTTTTTACATTCATTTTTTTAAAGAATTTGCATATCAAATGACCTGGCCTCATTTGACAAAAATGCAAAGAGGTAGCAGGCAAATCTATTTTAACTGCCCTTTTAGAGCCTTTTCCAGCCATTACTCCCCAGATCAGGCATTTGGGAGTTAAAAGGTAAACGGCATATAGGTGCATTTTTCCTGATTATCTTAAAAAATAATCCAAAAGACCATAATAGTTTAAACTGTTGAACCTCACATCAAATGTTGCTCTTTTAATATAAAACAAATGCAGGTGTTCCAAGTACAGCATTAAATTATGAATTCATAATGGATCAAATTCACAAAATCTGGGCTTCAGTTCATTCTCAGTATCCTCCTCTCTTTTGAAAATTTTAATTTTTAAAAAATTAATGGTTACAATTATATCTCACCTTTTCATTCAGGAGTTCAAATATTTGGTCACCATATTCCTTATTTTCTAAAGATGGCAACTCATTTCAGACATTTAACAGCACTGGGATCAATCAGAATGAATGATACGTTTTAGCAACTGAACCATTGCCTACAAAATACTCATAGCAATGTTCCTTTGCCTTCACAGGAATAGGAGATGGAAGATCAGGCAGACAGAACTGTCAGCCTGTACAAATGACTAGGGTAGAAACATTTCCTTTTAATTAACTTGTTGGTAGGGATCATAAGACAATCCTTATGTATTTACATAGAAGCTGTCATCTCACCACTGGTACCTCCCACTTCTACCATTTAAGATGCAAGGAAATTCAAGGGGCGTTTTTAAAATCCAGCAGGATTCAGTCTTACAGATTGACTCTCCAACGGCTATCAGTTCCTCAAATCCAATTCGGAACAAGGAATTAAGGGCAAAGTAAAAAAAAAAACAAAAGTAAAAAAAAACACATATGATTCACCCCCCACCCACCCACCCCCCGCCCGCCCGTGTGGGTCAGGCGACTGTACTACAAAATTCGTGGAAGTCCCTCTCCATGAAGATCTCGCTCTCGATGACATCGTCTTCTGAGGGAAAATACTGCAAGCTGTCCTCTTGGAGGACGCCGGCTTCCCCGCAGCCTCCGAAAAAACGCAATCCGGCCGCCTGGTTGGAGAGGCCGGCGGCGAAAGGAGAGAGAGGCAAGGCGGGCGGCGACGGCGATTCCTCGGCGCCCGGGCAGTCCATCAGCGCCCCGCGCGCGTTTTCCAACACGCCCAAGTAGGAATCCATATCCAGCGGGTCCATCTCGCAGTCCGAGCCGCCGCTTTCCGTGCCCACCGAGTCGGAGCGGAGGTGCATGAGCTGATACTTTTCGCGCATCAGGAACTGGTTGGTGTTGCGAGGCGCCCGCATGCCCATCATGTTGACGGGGCGGAGGGAAAGCAGCACTCTGGACCGCGTGGGCCGATAGCAGCGGGACCACGTCGCTTGCTGCTTCTGTTGCTGGTGGGCGCAGTGCTGGCGGCAGTGCGGCCGGGCGAAGTTGGGGTTCCTGCCCCGCCTCCTGGGGTGCCCACTGGAACGTCCTCGGCCGCTTCCGAAGATCCTTTTGGGCGGCTGCCCGTCTTTCAGCTGCTGAGCGCGGTGGTACGCCCCTTCGGAGCCCTCTGGGTCTCTCCTAAGCGGGCTGGCCTCCCAACGGCGGGTGCCGAGGGCTCCTTGGCCACACCTGAGCAGCTCTTCTCTTCTCAGCATAGCAAGGGTCGCTGCTCACATACTCCGAACAGCCCGGACTAGAGACAGCTGTCAAAGGAGTCCGAGGCCAAACCTTCCGAACTTTTTCCGCGCTGTCCTACCTTCCTTTCCTTCGGCTTTTTTTTTTCCTTCTCGGGAGCTTAGAGCCCCTCGGACAAAATCCCCACAGCCAGCGGGCCTTTCCACCTGTCTCCTACCTTTGCACAATCCGCTCCGGTTTTTTCTTGACCGGGGCTTTTTTACAGTGCATAGCCTGACGGAGAGGCAGCTTGATCAGCTTCAGGCTGCCCGGTTCCCGAGAGCTTTCTCTCCCCTCTCCTGGCGGTTTTATATGACTTAGGTCCCAAACCCTGTTTGCAAGAATTGGTTTAAAATGGGGTTTGTGCCCAAGATGCGGCGGAGAAGAGGGAGAGCGGAGAATAGAGAAGATCAAGACGTCACTGAATTGTGCCTCTACTTCACGAACAAACCATCACCACCTCCTGTGTGTGACTGTTCAACGCGAAGCCTCGCCCACTTATATATATACCATTGGGAGAAACCATTATTGGTTTCTGAGGAAGGGGCGCGTCGTTTGCTCTAAAATCAAGCCTTTTCCCATTCTTCGAGCCGAATTAAACTAACCAAACAACCCAAGTCATACCAACGGAAGCAGTAATTAGTATGAAGGCGATGCAAGTTCTCTTCCTTAGATCTAGGTTGGCGTCAAATATTGGTTTGAGCACATTGTAGGACAAGTGATTTTTACGGGAGCTCCTATTCACAAACCACCTTTACGACAGCGCTCTTTTCTGAAATTATTTTTTTTTCAGCTCCCCTCCGTATTACACTTAACCGACGGTACAAGCGCAAACAAGTACCGTAAGGTGGGCGAGTAAAGCGGCTCGGAGGGGGTCGTGTTCGGCAGAGGGAGAGACCCAAGGGGCTTCCGAAAGTTCACCAATTCATCTCGGCAGCCGAGAATCAGCGGGTATTCAAAGGGGCGGCCAGTAGAGCCTCGTCTGTGAAACGAGATAGCTGGTTCGCGAAGTCCGTAACTTTCGGGGACAGGACCGCCAGTCCGGCCTAAAGTCCGAACCCCAATTCTCCTCCTCGCCTCTTGTGCGAAGGGATCCCAGGAAGAGCTGGGGTACGGTGGCGCCTTGCTACGAAATAAAAATGGTGGGTTCTGTGTTTCTTCATGGCAGACATATTTGCTGGACTGTTTTCACCCGATCCTATGGACAGAGACCCGCAGTCTTTTTTTCCCACCCCTTAATGTTTAAGTAGGGCTAAAATGGCGGCATTCTCGGTTCAGAGAATGAAATGCAAAGGTGGTTAATTCAAATGCGATCTATCTCCTCGCGTTTCCCTGATGGTTCTTTCCAACAACAGGTAGCCTTTCCCATAGATTGCAGGATCCTGAACCCTAAAGCGGTGTAAGCCTGGAGTCCAGGCAATGGGGTTCTGCAAAGCCAAGTCATTTACGTTGTAGGCCTCGGGATTGGTATTTTTGGAGATCGTCCAATTGCATTTAAAGGAGGGAAATGGGCTTCGCTACTTTCCCTGGTTAGACAAAAGAAACGTGTCTTTTTTAAAGATCGTTGCTCGCCTTCAGATCCGTGTAATGGCGCTAGCAGCTAAAGGCTGCGGAGTAGAAACAGCTGAGCGGACGTGAGCCTCGACAAGTCTTGCCTGTGTTTATACCCATCACGTGCTGCCTTTCTTGCACACGCACAGAGAGAGAGAGAGATCAAAAAGAGGAGTAAACAAACTGAGGGACCTCGCAGGAGATTCCAGAGTTAGGAAGGCAACAGAGCAGGTTTGCTTTTGCTTCCCTCTGCTGCCCCGCGCTGCTTCATGGAGTTCTAAGCATGTCATTACCCACCGGCGCCGTAGGGACTTCGAATGAAGATTTTGCACGTTCTAATCGAAGTCTTCCAAAACATTTTAAAAACATCTTAGGCTCTGTACTCATCAATGATTTGGACGAGGGGATAGGTGGAGAACTCATCAAATTTGCAGATAACATGAAACTAGCAGGAATAGCCAACACTTCAGAAGATAGGCTTAAGATACAGAAGGATTTTGACTTGAACATTGGCACTATCTAACAAAATAAAATTCAATGGTGAAAAAAGCAAGGTTCTACATTTAGGCAAGAAAAACCAACTGCACAAATATAATACAGGTGGTACCTCGCTCAATAGTAGTAACTGTGAGAGACATCTTGGGGTCCTAGTGGACAATCACTTAAATATCAGCCTGCAATGTGTTGCAGCTGCCAAAAAAGCCAACACAATTCAAGGCTGCAGTAACGGATAGAATCAATATCTTGATGTGTTAACAGCACTTTATAATGCCTTGGTAAGAGCACACTTGGAATACTACATCCAGTTTTGGTCGCCTCCGTTTAAAAAAGATGTGGAGACTGTAGAAAGAGTGCAGAGAAGGGCAACAAATAGGAGACTGGAGGCTAAAACATAAAGGATGGTTTCTGGAACTGGATACGTCTAGTCTAATGAAAAGGACTAGGGGTGACATGATAGCAGTGTTCTGCTATCTCAGGGGCTGCCACAAAGAAGAGGGAGTCAAACTTCTCCAAAGCACCTGAGGGCAGGACAAGAAGCAATGAGTGGAAAATAATCAAGGAGAGAAGCAACTGTGGAAAGGGAATTTCACGAAGACAGTAGTGTCACAAAAAGAAAAGGAAAAGCCCAAGGGGAACATCAGGTCAGCCAGAAAGCAAACTTACATAGGAAAAGGAATCAAATAAAAAGTATTAAAGAATCCCTATAGACAAAAGCCTAAGTAATTAAGAAAACTAGACAAATAGGAAAAGGAAACAAAAGATAATTTAGAAAACCCTTACAAACACAGGACATACCAAATAAGCAAAACAAACAGATAAAAGACACAAAATATAAATTACAAAAGGGACAGACAGGAGATTGCCACAGAACAAATATGAAAAACTATCTTAAAGTTAAAAGAGATTACAGAAAACCAATAATACAATCTGGCCACCCCGCTGGAGTTTGCCCTCAGGTGGAAATAAAGACAAACTCAAACAGAATTTGAAACATTAGGCACAAATACAAACGCTCACACAAAATCAACTTACAAAGGGAGAAAAGGGTATAAAAAACCAGGGACTTACCATAAGAAGCTAGCTAGCCCAGGAACGCAGACGTCTCGCTGTTCTCTGCCTTCCTGAAAAATAAAAAGATCCAGCTTTCAAGCAGTTGTCTGTACCCTTGTGCCAGAGCTCTCCCAGCGGGAAAATCAAATGCTCAAAAGAAAGGCATTTTGACACCTTTCAACACAACTTAGAACTAAGGAGAAATTTCCGGACAGAACAATTAATCAGTGGAACAACTTGCCTCCAGAAGTTGTAGGAGCTCCAACACTGGAAATTTTTAAGAAGAAATTGGACAACCATTTGTCTGAAATGGTATAGGGTTCCTGCCTAAGCAGTGAATTGGACTAGAATACCTCCAAGGTCCCTTCCAACCAGGGGTGGGATTCAAAAATTTTAACCAGTTCTGTGGGTGTGGCTTAGGTGGTGGGCATGGCTTGATGGTCATGTGACTGGGTAGGCATGGTTTGACGGTCATGTTATTGGCTGGGTATGGCCAACTCAATATCACTCACATCGAGGCACGCATCTCCTCACCTGACCTCTCATGACTATGGGGGTGCTGCAACAGTTGTAAGTGTGAAAAATGGTCATAAGTCACTTTTTTCAGTGCCATTGTAACTTTGAATGGTCACTCCACACAAGCAAAGTACCAGCAAAGGAGGGGAAAAAAACTCCAGAGATGTTCCTGAGACAGGAAATCTAGTCCTGCCAAGAATGTAATAAGGGTTAACGGAGAGGCAGTTTCTGTAAGCAACACCAGAATGTTTCCTTCCTGCCTTCCTAACAGGATTAGGTCAGTTATTTCTTCTAATAATCAGTTTTCCAAACTGTTAGAATGTTAGCCAGTTCTAGCAAATAGGTGCGAACTGGTAGAATCCCACCCCTGCTTCCAACTCTTAATTCTATTCTAAAAATAATTGTATTTATTTGTTGCTGAATGTTCTGGTAAGAGGTTCGATTGTTTTAGGATCTTACTGTGCCGATATTGATAGTTTTGGTAAGATTTTGGGAGTTGCAGGCAGATGGATTTTCCTCTATCTGATTCCTTTCTTCCAATTCCTTATTTTAAAAATAAATGTATTGAAACAAACATAACATTGGGTGTACATACATGGTACACATCCTCCCTTTTTTGTACACTAATGCAAAGCCTCATATTGTGCTTGCTCTTCCTATTTTTCTTCAGAACAGCATTGAATATGCAGTCTGATCAATATTAATAGTAAAACTCTTCCCTTTTTGAAATACAAATAGCCATAATAACTGAAACATGACCTATGACATTTCATAAAATAATTACGTAACTTTCAAATGAACTTTTCAAATTAATCCACTGCTTTTGGAATGGTCTGCAATTTGTATATAATTACACTAGAAACTGTTTCAAGATGACGCAGGCAACCAACAGAGTTTACAAATTAGCAGTGTTATGTGGGCATACTGAAGTGTACCCCATAACTTGCATCACTACATTCTGGACCAGATGTAGCTTTAAATGGTCTTCCAGATCACAGTGTGGTGCTCATTGCAGCAATCCAGAGAAGATATGGCAAATGCATAAGACATGAGTAAGGCCCCATCTCCAGAAATGGGTGCAAATTGTCTCACAAGATGTGTTTGCACAAAGACCCTCCAAATCTCAGTGTGCACTGAGCTCGGGAAACTTGGCTCTGTTGGGATAGTGTGGCCATAATTATTATTTCCAAGACTAAAAGAAAGAAAATTAAGACGAAAAGAAATTATTTAAAAGTCTCTGTGGGTTTTGTGAGATTTATAGGAATTCAAAAATCTATCAAAAGATGTCCACTACAAAAAGCTGCAGCATGGTGTGCTTTTATTTTATTATTAATTATTAAAAGGGTAAGTTTGGTCTTCTAGTTAGGCTACCAGATTAGAAATTACTGGTAGGAGATTGTGAGTTCTCGTCTTGATTTAGGCATGAAAGCAAACTAGGTAACTGGTTCAGACATTCTCATCCCAGGATGTCTCAGACAACAAACTAGTCAGTCAATTCCTATCACTACCAATGGATTAGTACATATTCTTTCTCCTCCATTCCCCTCCCACCTCCATTGTTGGTATTCTCCTCTTGGTAAGTATGTTTACCATTTGGGAGAGAATAAAGTGACCTTCAGAAATGGTTTTTCTAGGAATGTTATTATTTATTTTTCCAATTGGACACAGTGAAACGGGCAAAAGGGAGTGTATCTTTCTGCCCTATTTGTCTGTGCTGGCTGTGAGTCATCTCTCTTAGTGATGGCCTCCTCTGACTTCGTATCTAGGCTGCCTTCTTCCTGGGTGTCTGAAGAGCCTTGAAAGCATATATAGCTCTTTAGGGAATTATTTGGAGAGGAGAGGTGAGGACCAGTGAATAGTACCTTTAGGTGATATTGTTTGATTATCATTGTTGTATTTGAATGTTTTTGTTTTTTGAAGTAAGAACTACTGGTATTTGGCATAGGATGGCATGCACCGCCATAGAAAATCATAGGAAGAAATGGTGGATTTGTCAACTGGGTAGTGTTTTTAGAAGAAAAAAGGGACAGCTGCTTCTAGACATGAAAGGAAATTTCAACTCTAATGTCTGCAGGAGTGGACAATTGCTCTTACATTTAAAATCCTAAACAGAAAACACAATCTTCAGAATATATGTTGTAGGTGTAAAATGCTAGCTGACTGTGAAAAAGACATATTCTTGTGGAAAGGGTATGTTTCTTGTGGAAAGGGAATGACTGGCCCTTTAATGCCTGTTTCTAGGTAACCTGTATGGCATCATTTGTACATAAAAAGTGAGGGAAGTTGAGAAAAACTCAAGATTTGCAAAAGTAGAAAATCCTGGGGGGGCGGGAGAAGTAGAGGGAGTACCTTCTCAAAATAGATGAATAAAAACTTAATTGCATAAGAAAATAGATGATGAAAGGAGATGCTATAAGTAATAATAATTGGATAATTGATATGGCAATGCCAAGAGACGACAAAGAATTGGAGATCACAAAGTATCAAGATCTCAAAATTGAAATTGAAGCATTATGGCATAAACTGACACTGGTTGTCCCAGTGGTTATTAGCGTATTGAATGCCATACCAAACAGCTTTGAATGACACTTAGAAAATCTGCACATTGATAAATTTTCCATCTGTCAATTACAAAAGGTCACACTGCTTGGATTTGCACATGCAGTACTATATGCTATGCTGATCATTATGACATCCTAGGTCCTTGGGAAGAACTCAGTGTGTGTGAAGGCCAACACCAATTAAAGAACTGGCAGCTGTGATTTCATACTGTCATGAACAGATAATAGTGATGGCGAATAAAATGCCAAATCCAGTCTAAGCATCTAGCTGACTGTATGACTGACCATAATTCATAATATAATAATAATATAATAATATAATATAATATAATATAATAATATAATATAATATAATATAATATAATATAATATAATATAATATAATATAAACCATAATAGTTTGCGATATCATAAGCAACTCAAATACAACAAACATCTCTCCTGAAGATATCATTGAAATAACCAGAAATGGCCCTAGGTGCAAAAACAATGATAGCTCTGTGGCCCCAAGGTTTTGTAGAGTTGTATGCAAAAATGAGTCCAGCAAATGCATATTCATTCATACAATAAACGCCATTGCAAAAACCAATCCCAACCACAAAAAACTTTGCTCAAAACCAGACTTATCCATAGTGCAAAGAATCCGCTCCTGTGAACTCCATGTAGAACTCAAAAACCATCTAGACAATGGAGAAAAGGATCTACACATTCACTACGGAGCTGATTGCATCAAAAGAAAGTCACACAACCCACAACTCCACATCCAACCCCCCCCATCCAATCCAACATCACTCAAAACTAGGCACGCACACCCCTAACTACCCCTATTCCAACCACTGCTGGCCTTGAATGCAAGCTACTCAATGCAAGAAGCCTTGTAAATAATATAATGTAATATAAAATACCTGAATTTCTCCTCTTACTAAATGCGGCTAAATTTGACATTATATTTGTCTGTGAAACATGGCTCAACGCATCTCTCCCTGACTCCATTACCTCAGTAATAGACTATCATGTTTACCGATCAGATCATGAAATCTGTAGAGGAGGTGGTGTTGCTATCTTCTATAAAAAGTCCCTACATCTAAAAAACAGCCAAGTTTCCCAGGAGCTTGCTATTCCTGAGACCATTGTCTGTGAACTGTCCTTAAATATCACATTTCAGTTCTTACTATGTTACAGAGCCCCTGATTATGACATTGAACATGCAAACAAGCTAAATATACTACTAACATGGGCAGCATCCTGCCCACACGCTTTTATCTTTCATGGTGACTTCAATCTACCTCATATTAACTGGACCTTTAACAAATGTACAACTGAACTCACATATGCAACCTTCTACAATGCAGAAACAAATCTGGGACTACAACAACTAGTAACCAACAACACGAGACTTAACAACTGCCTCGATCTCATCTTCTGTAATAGTTTGAATTCAATTTACGGAATACAAATTAAAGAACCTTTTTCCAACAGTGACCACAACATGATTGACTTTTATCTCAACATACGTTCACACAAAAATCATCACAATGACGGAATCCCCAATTATAACTTCAAAAAAGGCAACTATGATCTTATAAACAACGATCTCTCATCTCTTGATTGGCAATTTCTATTCACTGGATGTAATACTGTAGAAGACCATTACAACGTATTTTTACTTGAAGTCATCAGCAGAATACAAATCATGGGTGGAATGGACTCCCATTGCTTCACCTCAACATTCCCTAAATTCCTTACAGATACCCCTAAAATATAAGCAGAAAGTTGGAAAAATCTCAGGCTTAGATAGTAACACTTAGGCAGAGTGGGTAGGAAGGTAAGGGAATATTAGGGTCAGAAAAGCAGTGAAAATGTTACCCAGTCTGGTAATGCAAAGCAAACAAACTCAGAAAGCACCACTCCACAAAGTCGTAAAAGCCCAATCATGAAGACTTGGATATAGCTGATCCTTCAGATGTTATTTCTGAAGCACTAAAATATTCCAAAGAAGTCCTTTAAAACAGGGGTCCCCAACCACCAGGCCGCGGACTGGTATCGGTCCATGGAACATTTCCTACCGGGCCACCGGTTTGCTGGGCGCCGCCATCTTGTTTGATGAGAAAGTGCTTCCGGGTGAGCTTTTCCGGTTGGAAAGCGGCGTTTGGGTCCTCAAGGAATCCTCGCGCCTTAGTTTCATCGAAGGGGGGGGCTTCAAATGAAACTAAGGTGCGAGGATTCTTTCAGCACCCAAGGCAAGGCGAGCCGAGCAACTGTCCCGAAGCCGTCCCGAAGCGAAGCCCATCGACAAAGGTACAAAGGAGGAGTTGAAGGTGGCGGGGAGAAGTGGGGGACGGCTGGCTGGCTGGTCGCTCAGCTCGCCTTGCCTTGTCATGTGTGCTGATGCCAGTACCGGGCCGCGGATCATTTTGTGATGCCGGTACCGGGCCGCGGCACAAAAAAGGTTGGGGGCCACTGCTTTAAAAGATTCATTTTTTCTAACCTATAAAATTATTTGAAGAACCAAACTCTGACTGAACTGGCTCCAGTTTGTTGGGTTGCCTTTGCTATTTTTATAGATTATAAAATTCAAATCAAGCCAATTAAGTCACCCTTTTTGTGATGAAAACAACTCAGAGCAGTGATCTCTATCAGTGTACTTGCAAAGCTTGCATCGGTTGACAGTGGACAACCAAACCAATAATACATAGAAACAAACATACCACAGGCAAACCATGGCAATCCCAGCCAAATCTTCTGTCAACGTGAAACCCACTCTGATGAGCAAATCTAGTTACTATGTCTTTAATGGTTCCTGCAAGTATGTGGCCATAATGCGGAAGCCCTGTGGCAAATGGAGGACCATCATAGAAAGTAAACCTAGGAAACAAAAACAATGCATAGAATTTAAAAGCACAAGATCCATCACATTATAATCAGCTTTTTGATTATTTGAAATTTCAACTCCCAGAATTGTTCATGACTGGCTGAAGAATTCTGGGAGTTGGAAATCCACAGCTCATAAAGGGGCCATAGTTCTCCATCCCTGTTTTAAAACATATTTGCTGGTGATAAACTTTTAAACTGCTCTGACTCCTGTGTTATTATTTTTACTGTTTTATTACTTTAGTGAAATATGTTTTTTTGTATATTTTACTTGTGCAGGTTATTTTTAGTAATGTGAATGTATTGTAAGTTTCCCTGAAGAAATCTAGTTTAGAATGAATGCATGCAGATTTTAAGCATACATTTTTTTATACGATGAGCAAAGATATCACTACTTGCCGTGATTTTTTAGATCAACTTTGTAAGATTTGCTGTTCATATAGATGGCATTCAAATGTCATGCCTCATTTTCTAAGGCATATTTGCATTAAAATTTTGGAAAACATTTTCATGTTTGAGTAATTTGACCAAAATGTACAATGATTTAAAAGCAGGGTGTTAAACCTCAGGCTTAATGCATTCCTGGTTCCAAATATTTTACTTGTACAAACCATTATTGTAAATCACATTTTTAAGGATTCTTTTTTTTTTGACGTCAACATTGAATAACAAGTAGCATTCCTGCTGTGAAACAGTAGGACTTAATGTATTACAGGTCTATTTCATAAAAATTGTTTAATTGAAATCCTGAAAAGGAAGATGCATGAGAAGCACATGTTCAGATTATTTTGTATATTGCTTATCATGGAGCTCTCCCTTAATATATCTTTTAAAGCCAAGTACATACTTCAAGTAACCTTGACTTCTGTATGACACTTTTTGCAAGTCTAAATTCAGGAAATTTCAGGGGAATTCTTTTTAGTTTCAATATGCAACTCCCCCTCCTTTTGTAATAATGCTTAAAACTATCACTTGAATAGTGGTATAGTTATTGAAAGGCTAATGTTCTTACTGCAAGAATTTGGGAAATCTTTAGATTTGCTGACAATGCTACCTATTTATTCTGTATACTACAGTTGCTTGCATTCCACATATTCTGTAGATATAAGGTGGTTTATAACATTTGCACAAGTGTAATATCCTACAACCATCAACATTTCATTAAAAACACAAACATCTACAATTTTGCAAACCCTATCATGTTATGAGTGATAAAGTTTGGCTTTTCCAAAACAAGCATTCATATTAATCTTTTTAGAGATGCTGCTACAACTTTCTGCTTCTTGAAATAACAGCAGCTAATATTCTCAGTGGCTTTTGTCAGGAAGCAGAAATTGTGTTCTCTCTAGGGGGCATATTAACATACAGCAATTCCCCATAGATGTGTGTGGGTGAAGAGAACTTTCTGCATTATGGTAGTGGTGTGGGATCCTTTTGTAATGCTGAGTGAGTGCTAGGTTATCAGAATAGAGCAAACATAGTGAAGTATTTTATACACTGCACATTTGCTATCCAGGCAAGTATCCTTCAGTGGCAAAATTATGATAATTAGCTGTATTATCATAGCTAGTCAGTGCATTTGGGAGTTATGTTAAATTTTAAATTCTGCAACACATGTGTTCATAAAATGAAACTATTTGTATAACTGATCTTTAGTTTTGAACTATATTATTTGAAAGTGTTTCTGGAAATGTATAAACTTCATTTTAAAATTGGTAGGTTCTAGGAAAAAACACAGTAACAATGTCTATAATTTGTATAGAATGTGAAAATTCTTAAAAATTATGGAACTAATTAATTCTACACATGCCCAGACATTTTAAAAATTGTAAAGTTTAAGTGCTAGATGTTTGTCAGAAAGGAAAAAAATGCTTGCAAACACTTCAAATCGAAACCAAGTTGAAATGAATATAAAACCTGCATACCAATTGTACTCTTTTGGGGGGAGGTTAAGCAATATTACAGTATACAAAGGGAATAAAAAAGATTGAGAAATACTGCCTAAAGTTGTTAAAGGCAAACATATAAATTTAATAAATAGATGAATAAATAAATACACATACTCTGGATAGTATATAAAAATTTCAACATTAATCTTAATTATACAATCACATCAAGGAAAAAATAATCAAGAACAGATAAAAGCTGCTTGTTTTCCTTTTGCCCTAATTAGAGCATATCATACAACTCTTATCTTTTGTTAAATTTATTACACTTTCCTCTTTGTTTTAGTTTCGCAGAGTAAGTTTCTTTTTCTTTCACTGCATTTAATAAGCCATGCTCCAGCATGACTCTTTTTTCATTCCATCTTTCCACTTGATTAGAGATTTTAGCTTGCAAAAATAGTGTCTGTATGCTTATAATAAAAATGGATTCTTATTGAGCTTATGACCTAATGACCAACATTTTTCAAAACCATCAGGAGCTACCCTCCTACATTAGCCTGGAATGCTACAATTGCCATGTATATCTCTGTGTTTGGTAACTTGTTTTACTCCTTTCTTCTCTTACTAAATGGCAAATAGATAATAAATGTAGCCTTCAGAAGACTAAAGAAAAAAATATCTAGTTAAAGTTTAATAATTTTTCCTTGAAAATATTGCCCTCTGCTGGCTTTTCTTTTTTTTTATTTAGAACAGACATATTTTAATAATTCTTATGTTGCAGAATGGCTTCAGGTTTAATCAGTTTTATTGGAAGGTGACAAAATAATTTATGACATTTTTCCAAATGCTAAATTAATGAACTTTCTAGTAACACCAACATCCTTTCTCCCGTGTTTTTATTTGTTTAGGATGTTACATTAAAGTACTTCCCTGTTTCACTTATGCTCTAAAGTGCTACTGTAGGTAGTCCTCTGTTATAATTGGGACTGAGAACTCCATTACAGGTCAACATAATTGTAAAATGTTGTCACATGACTGCAGCGTGTAGCAATTCCAGCAAGATCAGTTGCTATTGTTAAACAAGAACCATGCAGGTAATTAAGCAATTACTTCATGTGATTGCAACTTCCAAAATCATGGTCATGTTGCCTGAATTGCTATCACATGATCAAGGGGACACTATATTAACTGGAACTATGACGACCCTAACTAACCCTAGGTATTGAGTAGCAAGGAAAATGCAAATTATCTCATTGTAGAAAATACTTTCCTGTGAATTAAAGAAAAGAGATTCCAAAGCGAATTCCATTGGAAGATTCTTGATCTTAGGTCTGAACTGAGTAAATGGAAGACTCAGAAGAGGCAAGTTGCATTTTCATTTCAAATATACTCAACAGTGTCATATTGTCAGGTTGACCCTTGCAAATCAACAAATGACAAAGATAGACTTTATCTAGGATGATCTGTTCTTATCTTAGTCTTTCAGATCTTCCAAAGGTGTATCTATCTCCTGTAATCACATCTATCCACCTTGCTGGCCATCCTCTTTCTTTCTACCTTTTCCATATTAGTACCTTGACCAGAAAAACTAGGGTTCATATAAGGCATCTGAAGTATGATAATTTGAGCCTGGTCATTTGTGCCTTTGAGAACTTTGGGTTGAATTGTTTGATGATTTATCTGTTTTCTTAGCTAGTTTATTCATGTTAATGTTATTTAAACAATGAAAAATAATGGGCTTAAAAATAGCATTGCTTCCAGGAGCCCTGGTGGCACAGTGGTTAGAATACAGTATTGCAGGCAAACTCTGCCCACAGCTTGGAGTTCGATCCTGACAGTGCTCAAGGTTGACTCAGCCTCCCATCCTACTGCGGTTAGTAAAATGAGGACCCAGACTGTTGGAGGCAATATATGCTGACATTGTAAACCTCCTAGTACTGTATAACATTATGGGACCGTATATAAGCCTAAATGCTATAGCTATCCTGTCTTAATCTCTCCACTCACACTTTTAAACCCCAGAGTGCACCATTGTACTCTTTATCAGAAAGAGACTGGAAATTAAGATTTGGAAGGCCTTTTCTGTAATAAAGCAGCTGTCAGCATTTTTCAAAAACGAATGTTTCCTGCTGTGCCCTTAAAATTATATATCTATGAATCTAAATTATATAACTTTATGCAAAATGTTAAGTTCCTTTATCAATCAGAAAGTGGAGAATAAAACCTTCCATCCCCATCTCCTACTGAGAGATGTCTTCAAACTGATTGAATCAAAAGCACACACTGCCAAGGACTGCTTATACTATTTTATTTTGTACATTATCTATACTGTATCTCAAGATACATGGACTGAAGGAACCAGAAGCACAGAAGTTGTTTCAGGGTTGTATCCCTCATGATTTAACTGTGTGCTGTTTGCAAGAGGAAGTTAACAATGAGTAAAAAATGTGACTGCTTGTTTCACATTCAGTGACTCCTCTTGTTTTTATTACATCACTGCTTTAACTGTGTACTTACATACTTGACATTTTAAAGTACATTGGCAACTTCTCTTGAGATTACTCTTCTGAAATCTTAGATATATTTATTTTTAAACCATTATAAGGCAAGAAGTATCCTCTTTTTATTGAACCAGTTCTACCACAGATTAAAACAAGCAAAACTTGCATCAAAAAGTTACATTTAGTATGGTACAAAATTTGCACCATTGGCTTGGGAGATATAGTAGTTAAGGTATAGTCTTGAGTGTCATAGTAAACCATTTTGGTTGGGCAGAAATCTGAATTTGAAGAAAGGAAGCATGGAGTGCTTTAATACACACCCATAACACCTTAGAGAAGTGCATCTTCCTGCAGCAGCTTAGGAAAAGCCAAATTTAATACCCACCTGCTGATAGGTGTACGCTTGCTCCAAATGCTGCTCCACCTCACCATTAAAATGTTAACCATGCCTATCTCATTAATCACCCTTTCCCCATTCCTTAAAGGAGACAATTATTTTTATTGTAATTGAATTGTGATGATAGCATTCGAAACAAAAATATTTTTAGAACTAAATATTTTGAAAATATTGCAAATAGAAATAATTCTATGATTTCAAGACTTCCTTGTCCTGAAATGAGAAATTAAGATCAGGAAGTGCTGAGATATTTAAGTTTATGGCAGGCAAATATACTAATATAATCAAATGTTAACTCTTAAGATGAGTGACAGTAGCACATAGCAACTCTTCAGAATGCACCCTCTATTGATAATTCCATGTATGTGTAAGCATACAGAAAAAGAAATGTTCTAATGGCAATAATAGACAGGCATCCAGTAATGCAGTTTAGAATAGAATAACAGAGTTGGAAGGGACTTTGGAGGTCTTCTAGTTCAATCCCCTGCCTAGGCAGGAAACCCTACACCACTTCAGACAAATGGTTATCCAACATTTTTTTAAAAAACTTCCAATGTGGAAGATGTTCCACTAATTAATTGTTGTCAGGAAATTTCTTCTTAGTTCTAAGTTGCTTCTCTCCTTGATTATTTTCCACCCATTGCTTCTTGTCCTGCCCTCAGGTACCTTGGAGAATAGCTTGACCTCTAGTCCTTTTCATCAAACTAGACATACCCAATTCCAGTAACCATTCTTTATGTTTTAGCCTCCAGTCCCCTAATAATCTTAGATGCTCTTCTCTGCATTTGCTAGAGTCTCCACATCTTTTTTACATCATGGCGACCAAAACTGAATGCAGCATTCCAAGTGTGGCCTTACCAAGGCATTTTAAAGTGGTATTAACACATCACATGATCTTGATTTTATCCCTCTGTTTATGCAGCTTAGAATTGCGTTGGCTTTTTTGGCAGCTGAAGGACATTGCGGGCTCATATTTAAATGACTATCCACTCGGACTCTAAGATCCCTCTCACGATTACTATTATTGAGCAAGGTACCACATATACTGCACCTGTGCATTTGGTTTTTCTTGCCTAAATGTTTTTCTTGCCTAACCTTACTTTTTCCACCATTGAATTTCATCTTTTTGGTTTACTTTTAAATCTTTTAGTAAGTCACCTAATCCTGATAAAATAAACTTTAGAACAATCGGCTGGGGTGTAGTGCAGGGAGAGATGTTTATTTCTGTTCGGAAGTTTATTTCTGAACAATGCCAAGTGCCGATTTAACTTATAGAATGCTTGCTCCAGCAAGTATTAAAGAAAGGTTAGTGTAAAGAAATCAGAAAAAGGTAGCAAATATATTCAGCAAAAGCCTAGTTTAAAGGGTGTCAGATGAATTATAAAAATAAAAAGGGCTCAATTTATTTTTTATTTGCCAAGTTTCCTCCAGTACTTCATGCTGACAGTTAAATTCTCTACAATATTGTTTGCATTCCCAGTCAAATAAGTGTTATATTCTAGGAGAGATGATCCCCTCCCCCCAAATCTCAGTACAGTGCTTTAAAAACAAAAACAAATTGAGCTTTAGTGGTTAGAAGTAAATACTGACACTAAAGGAAACACTGAATCATAAAGTACAGTAGTTGAACCACATTTTTGTCTGTGTCTTGAGCAAGAGAAGCTTGTTTGGCTAGTTTATGATTCAAGATAATATGCTAGCCTAAAACTGGGTTAATTGAAACGAACTATAGTTAAGAACCCTAGGTAAGTATGTGATGCAATGAACTTCTTTACTCAGGTAATCACACTGAAGACAAAAATGTGTTTTCATTTCATTTGATGGTAGTTGAAACAAGTGTTTTTTTTTTAATAGCTAAATGTTTTTGGTCCAAAAATTGGTACAAAGGAAAGTACAGCCTCCCTGTACGTTGATCACTTCTATATGGCAGATTCCCTCTTAGTGTTATTTTCTTTTGCAGCTTATGTTTTATTGTGGAAACTGGAATGTCAACTTCTCTGAATACCAAACAGAAAATGGACACCTTATACAGGTAGTCCTTGACTTACGACCACAAATGAGCCCCAAATTTCTGTTGCTAAGTGAGACATTTGTCAAGTGAACTTTGCTCCATTTTACATTTCTTGCCACTGTTAAGTGAATCACTTCAATTGTTAAGTTAGTAACATGGATATTAAGTGAATCTGGTTTTCTCGCTGAGTTTGTCAGAAGGTCACAAAAGGGACATGAACCTGGGACATCCCCATCATCAATATGACTCAGTAGCTGAATATCTGAATTTTGATCACATGACCATGGGAATATGGCAAAGGTTGTGTGAAAAATGGTCATAAGTCACATTTTTTCCAACATCAAACGGTCACTTAAACAAACTTGTAAGTCGGGGACTATCTGCATTCTTCCAGTGAAGTGAAAATACAATTTTTTTGGAGGCATTTGGGATATATCTCTGAATTTAAGAGTTATATCACTGGATCACACTAGTAATCATGATTGTGCAATGATGTAACCGAACCTTCCCAATGTCTCCGTGGGTCCAAATATATGCTATTTTTAGCAGGCAACTGGCCTCCCCCTCAGGACTCCCCTCTGCATGTCAAGTAAATGGAAGAACAAGAATGTCCAGCTGCCCCCTGAAAAAGCACCTTTGGAGTGCGTTGACTGACAATGTCCAGTTGCCCCTGAAAAGCACCTTTGGGGTGCTGGATGACTGACAATGTCCAGTTGCCCCTGAAAAGCACCTTTGGGGTGCTGGATGACTGACAATGTCCAGTTGCCCCCTGAAAAAGCACCTTTGGGGTGCTGGATGACTGACAATGTCCAGTTGCCCCTGAAAAAGCACCTTTGAGTGCTGGATGACTGACAATGTCCAGTTGCCCCTGAAAAAGCACCTTTGGGGTGCTGGATGACTGACAATGTCCAGTTGCCCTGAAAAGCACCTTTGGGTGCTGGATGACTGACAATGTCCAGTTGCCCCTGAAAAAGCACCTTTGGGGTGCTGGATGACTGACAATCTCTACATTCTCCGGCTTCCATTCGCCGCGTTCCTCGCCGCTTCTTTTAACGCGCCTCCGGCAGACGCGGCCCCCCTCCCTGCCTCCTCTTCAACGCGAGCCCGTTTTCCTCGGCGACCAACACGGAAGGCAGCAGCCGAGGCCTTGAGCCGCCGTTTGGCGTCCTTCCCCTTGTGACCGAGAGAGGAATTAAACAGTTGCTTGGCGGAGGAGGGAACGGGCGTGTCCTACCCAATCCGGGGCCGCCTTATTTGCAGCCTATGGTGGGAGAGATCGGAGCAGCCGCGGGTGGGTAGGTGGTGGATTTCTTTTTCGACTTCCTGTCATGCTTTCTCTCGCTCTGGGGTTGCATCATTTCTTAGCCGGTCGAGCGGGCTGCAGCTGCTGGGCCTAGAAGCAGGTGAGGCCCTCGGTGTCTTATTGGAGGAGCGTGTGAGGGAAGCAGAAAGAGAGGAGTGGGCGTGGGCGGGGAAAGGGGGCGGCGGCGGCGGCGGCGGCTTTCTTTTATTGTGGGTCGTCTGCTAGGAAAGCCCCTTGTCGCAAGGTAGGTTTGAAAACTGCTGATTGAGGATTGTGCTCCGGGGCGCTGGCTCCGGAGTTAGTAGGAAAATTCGAACACGCGCCTTCATGCAGTTTTGGAGGAAAGCTGAAGTGTTCCTCCTCCTTGAGAATCCAACACAGCAGTAACCTTCGGCTGTCTTAAACCGACTCCTGCTTCTATAATCGTGCCGATGGAAAATGGCTGAGTATTCAATTCTGACGCATCAGATCGGGCAAAAGTGGCGCAAGGGTTAACGGATCCACGGCTCATCCATGCCCCTACACCAAATGTCAAGTTAAATATTCCACTCAGTATAAAATAATACAAAATAATTGCTTCTGAACTTATGGTTCTGTATTGCATTGCATTGATCTTTATTATATTTAAAATATGTGCCCTGTGGTTACTGAATACTGTTGTCCCAGTGCAGTGTTTCAGTTGGTAGAAATGGGCCAAAAATAAATACTCTGGCATATGCATGGAGTCTGATATTTTTGCAGCTTCCATAGCCCGGTCATTGTTACATTGCTTTCCTGCTACAGGTGCAGTTCTTTACTGAGGCAAGAACAGTGTATCACTTAAGAGCTGTGCCTGTGTGTAGTTTTTTTGCTTTTTTTTCCCCAGAAAGGGAAAAAGCAACATAGGAATATTTGAGACCAAACCAGTATATCTAAAAACTATAATGAAGGAGTGCTGCGGGAAGAATATCTGCATCATGTTTGCTTTGGTGTGCAGTGCTAAAGCCTGTGCAAGTGTGCTTTGGCATGCCAAATGATTGCATCTGTTTGGTCTTTTTCTCTTGCTGATGGTAATAGTCAAATAAAACAGGAAATTTCCATTGCTCATTTGTGATACGTTTGGCATTCAGCTTGAATCCTTGGCTCATTTGTTTTCTAAGAAGTTGGAATATAAAGTCAGCCTTTGGCTTTTGCTTCCAATTTCTGGCAAGTGACAGGCTTGGAATTCTAGTTTGTATGTTTTAAAAAATGCTTAAGATTTCCTGGTTTTATTTAGTACTGAGATGTGCACCTGATACCTGGACTTGTTTTTGTTGGGGGGAGGGGGTCATATAGAAGTGGAGGGACTTACTGTAGCTAATTTTCAGCATGTGCTGTCATGCTAAAAAACTGGTGAACAGCTTGAGCATTCATTTGAGGGGAAAGCTATGGCAGCAACCTATCTGAACATGTTGTTGCTAAATGGTGGCAAATTATTTCAGCATCTAGCCACATATGAGGATGGAGCTCTAGACCTTCATAGAATCATTAGATGGGCAGACTATTGGGTGTAGGTTGCGTTCCTAGACAAGCCAAGTTGGAGTGACATGCAGCATGCAACAGTGCACTTGTTCATAACAATTCAAAGATTGTGAATGGAATGATGCATATTTACAATGAATAATGCTGGCTTTGTATTACAGTATATGCAAATAGATTGCCAGCAGAGTCCTTGTAACATACAATCAGCATTGTTGTTTTAAGCACTAATGCTTTTTTGCTTATAATATTTAATCAGAAAACTATTAATGCTAGCTCATTTTGCCCACTTTAGGAATTGCTGTCCTAAATATTAAGGGGAAACATAATTGAGCAAATAGTCAATAATTAATTCCATATATAGTAGGATTCGTTTCTGACTAGACATGTGATGCAGCATTTTTAAATACATGTCTGAATTATTCTCTGAATTATTCTCTGAATTATTGTCAGTTTACTTGACATGAAGAAATTATATAGTGATATTTTAATTTTTTTGAGTATTGCTTTGTTTTGATTAGGAAGAGGATGATTCAGCAAGTCCCAGAGAACATAAACTTTCCAGAGGAAGAAGAGAAAATACTGCAGCTTTGGAACACACTTAATTGCTTTCAAGAATGTCTCAAGCAGTCAAAAAATAGACCCAGGTAAGATAGTACATTCCTTGGATTTCCATAATTCTTATAAACAGACCACAGTTATTATCCCTATTCATAGGTCTTTTCTTTTGAAGCTTGATATCTGAATTGTGCGCTACAACTCCCTCCCTATCTCTCTCTCTGTATGGTGTTCTCAAAAACCAAAAACTTCAAATAATCAAAAAGCTGATTATAATGTGATGGATCTTGTGCTTTTAAATTCTATGCATTGTTTTTGTTTCCTAGGTTTACTTTCTATGATGGTCCTCCATTTGCCACAGGGCTTCCGCATTATGGCCACATACTTGCAGGAACCATTAAAGACATAGTAACTAGATTTGCTCATCAGAGTGGGTTTCACGTTGACAGAAGATTTGGCTGGGATTGCCATGGTTTGCCTGTGGTATGTTTGTTTCTATGTATTATTGGTTTGGTTATCCACTGTCAACCGATGCAAGCTTTGCAACTACACTGATAGAGACCACTGCTCTGAGTTGTTTTCATCACAAAAAGGGTGACTTAATTGGCTTGATTTGAATTTTATAATCTATAAAAATAGCAAAGGCAACCCAACAAACTGGAGCCAGTTCAGTCAGAGTTTGGTTCTTCAAATAATTTTATAGGTTGGAAAAAATGAATCTTTTAAAGGACTTCTTTGGAATATTTTTACAATTAGTGCTTCAAAAATAATATCTGAAGGATCAGCTACATCCAAGTCTTCATGATTGGGCTTTTACGACTTTGTGGACTGGTGCT